>NC_138872.1:59613617-60283447 GCF_965194805.1 Balaenoptera borealis | reverse complement strand
TCCCAGCCACCCCTTGCTTTTTCTGGCTCTGGCCAGAGAGAGTGGATGAGGACACACTCTCAGGCTGCCCAGCGTGGGAGGACCTTCCAGTGTTGGACACACCCAGGGGGCAGCTGCTTCCCTCTGGGGCTCCAATCCTGCTGCTGCTGGAGGTGGATGTCCCAGTGCCACACTGGGGGGCTGGGCTGGGGGTGGCAGTCCTCACCTCCAGGCTGGGTGGGGGACAGGCAGACTCACCGGTCTTCTGCCCTGCCTGCTGGTCTTCCTGCAGCTGCACACTTTTTCTGTGGTAGAGCCACCTGGTTTGCAGGCAGGACACCACAGGGCTTGCAGAAGGCTCAAGTTCACTGCCACAGAGGTCCCCGGAAGAGAAGGGCTTCAGAGTTATGATGGAGACCTCCACCTTGGGTTTCTTGAAGCTCACACTGCCTGTCCCAGTGTCCTGGATCTGGTCGCAAGTCAAGCCCGGAGTCCTCACCATTGTCACCTCCAGGTCCTCTGCACAGGGTGGCTGGAGTGGCTCCTTCTGGCCCATGTTGACCCATGGATGCCTCATGAGGTCAGGTAAGGTGCCTCTGTCACTGGGGTTGAGGGCAATCCTTTTTTGTAACAGATCCCTTATCTCCAAAGACAGATAAGGTGGGATGGGGTACTGCCCTTGTAGGATTTGCTTCCGCAGCTCCTGTAAGTCTTTTCCCACAAAGGGCCGGGACCCAGTTACCATGGTGTACAGCACTACTCCCAAGCTCCACACGTCCACCGCAGGGCTGCTGTAGCTCTGCCCCAGGAGGAGTTCCGGGGCAGCATAAGGGTGTGTGCCGCAGATCGTGTCCAGTTGGACAGTGCCATCACACTTGTTGCTGAGGCCAAAGTCTGTAAGTTTGATATTCATGTTGGAATCAAAGAGGAGGCTCAGTGGCTTCAGGTCCCGGTGCACGATGTCCCTCCGGTGGCAGTGCTGCAGGGCGGAGACCAGCTGCTGGAACGGGCCTCGGGCCTGCGCCTCTGTCATACGGCCATGGATCTTCAAATAGCGGTACATGTCCCCCCCACTGAGGTACTCCATCACTAGAAAAACTGTCTCCTCTGTGTCAATCACCGCCAGCAGTTTTACAATATTGGGGTGATTCAGAGCCTTCAGACTGCACACTTCCCAGAAAAGTACCTGGACACTTGAGAAGCTCTGATGCCTTTTCTTTATGACCTTCACAACCACCTGTGTCCCGGTCAGAATGTGCCGGGCCAACTTCACTTTACCGAAGGTGCCTTCACCAATGGTGTGGAGGATCTCGAAGTCATCAATATGAGCCTCCTTGCCAGCAGATTTGGCTGTGAGGCCCTGCATCCTGGTGATCTGCTAACTACACTGACTGACAGAACTACCTAGCAACGCTAACTACGCTAACTAACAATGCTAACTGTACTAACAGGGCTAAGTGTGCTATCTCTACTAACAACGCTAACTACGCTAACTGTACCAACAGCGCTAACTAGTACTAACTACACTAACTATGCTAATCAAGTATTAACTATACCAACAATACTCACTATGCTAACTGTAGAAAGAACAATGACACAAATAAAAAAGAGAAAAGAGAAACGAAAATCAACAAAATGGCAGAAACAAGGAAAACACAAGCTAACTGTAGGTCCAAGGCCGTCAGGTCACCAAAAGCAGCTTCCTGGGCTCTAAGGACCAAAAACCTGGGCCCACCTTTCTCTTTCATAGGGCTTTGGGAAGTACATCACAATGGTGCACTCTGAGGTCAGAGCAAGAAATGGACCCATCACCGCTGGGGATACACCACAGTGGTTTTCTCACTTTTTGAGTTCAAGGCCCCTTTACACTTAGGAAAAAGGATCCCAAAGAAATTTTTCTTTACATGTGTTATTAGATATTGGTATTCACTTTGTTATAAATAAAAACCTGCAGGATACTTCAGTGGCCTTTTTATTTCTAGTTTGAAAATGTGTAATAATTTTAGAGACCTCATAATGTCTACACTTGAAATGTTCAATTCCTTTTCCTTAAATTCTGGTCTCAAAATAACATTACAACTTAACTGACTTCACGATACTATACAAAATGTTCTGTTGCATAAGACATGATATGGTACATTATGAAAGTCTATGAAGCTGAGAGAAGGTTTGCCGAGAAGGTCATTGAGCAGATTTCTCATCAGGAGCCTCGGAGGCCAGATGGCATGACTCAATGTACTTGAAGTGTTGAAGGAAAGAAACCATCAACCAAGAATCCTATATCTAGCAAAACTTTCCTTCGAAAATGAGGGAGAAATCAAGACATTCCCAGTTAATCAAGAGTTGAGAGAGTTCTTAACCACCAGACCCGCCTGCCACAGGGAGTTCTTCAGGTTGGAGTCAAGGACCCTGGACAGTAGCTCAAAGCCTTATGAAGAAATAAAGACCTCTGGTAAAAGTAGACAGACGGGCGACGAGAAAAGCTAGCACTGTTGTAACTTTGGTTTGTAGCTCCACTTTTTGTCTTCTATTTGATTTAAGAGACTAATATATAATAAAACACACACATACAAATCAAAAAAAAAAAAAAAAAAAGATCACCTCTTCACCTAGAAAAGTTACTTCACCCCCACTTTGGCCTAACTTTGGGAATTCCCATCAACAACATTCTTCTTTCCACTGTAGGAAGCAACGCTGCCAGAAGCTATGGCAAGCAGAGCCTCTTCTCAACACGATGTATTAACTGTTGAAACAGAGCTGATGAACATTTATTTAATGAGATTTGTGTCAGATTGATATGAAGAAACCAGAGATACAAAATCCAAACCTATAGTATTGGGAAATAAATATGTAAATCAGTTCTGGGTTATCTGTGCAAGCAGAGGCAGCATATTTTAAAAACAGAGAGATCAAATTTTAAGTCACACATATTCCCCCCCACCCCCTGGCAAAAACAAGTCCTACAGGAACAGAATATTGTACTTTCCCAATAACCCCTAAATTGTTATTTATTCCTGAATCCTTACCTGTTACTATTCAGTTCCCTCAGGTTTCTGTATACTGCCAAAAAGAACTGTGATTATAGATCAGAATCTGTGCTCCAAACATACACGGACACACAGATCAAATTTACAACCTATGTTTTCATCCACGTTTTATTGCATTTATGTTTTCTGTTCAAAACACTGATTAATTTTCCTTTCAATAAAAGAAGCATGGAGTGCAAATCTTTTTTACCCAAAGGTTTTTCCATTTCTTTCCTCTGTGTTATTTTGAGTCTTGCCACTGAATCAGAAAGCAAGAACCCTGAAGAACAGCCCAACGTTGCACAGGTGAAAATATATCAATATAGGAGAGTAACCTGGGAAAATGGAAAGGCAGAAATGGTGATTTCCATAATAGAGCTCCTGACAAACGCCAGCAGTAACACACAGGGAAAAATATGCCTGCACTGCTCCCATCCGACAGACCAAAAATGTACCTCAGAATGTGAAAATGAATCATTGCAGCTTTCAAACCAAATTTCAAATTAAGTACTGCAGACCCGGGGTGGGGAGGGGACAGACTCGCAGACAGCAAGCTGGAAATCTGAGCGCTGCAGCCCAGGGACCAGTGGTTCCCGAGTGACTTCTGCCAACCTGGGTCAATCAGCGAAGAGGGATCAACAGTTTGTGTATAACATCTCTAAACTCATTAAACACCAAAGATAATCAAAGAGACAGGAAAGAAAGAAAGAGACAGGAAAGGAAGGAAATGGGGGGACAAAGAGCAGGTCTGCTTCCAATCACTTGCAAAGATCATCTGATGGGGTAAACTGCTTAGAAGAAAAAGTGAAAAAAGAATGAAAAAAGACAGAGAGCAGGAGACAGAGAGATTCTGAGCAAACAAAGACCAAGCCAGAGGGACCTAAAGAGAGATGGAGAGAGTGAGAGACAGGAAGAGTAAGAGAAAGAGAAGAGAGAGAACCAAAAGGAGGGGGTGGGCAGAGGAGGACAGGGAGTACTGCCAGAGAGGGACACAGACACACAGACACACACACACACACACACACACACACACACACTCAGAGACAGAGAGAGATAATGGAGAAGAAAAACAGCATCAGAGAAACAAAGAAAGCATGGGTGATACCTGCCCGAATGGGAAGTCCGTTGTTCCGCCATCCACTCAGCAGATATTTTCTGAGCACCTACTATGATGCTCAGCAGGGAAACAGCTATACTCTCAATAACTCCAGTCCTGGGTGCTTGGTGACGGTTACAGAGGTGTGTAAATGCAGCATGATGGTGAGTCCAAAGAGGGAACGGACAACTCTCCATTCAAGATACCCCAAAACCATTGGGCCAGAGTCAAAGGGTACTTACTCCTTAAATATCAAATCATCTTGATATAAAATCATCTTGAGACATAAAATTAATTGACAGAAACAATGATTTAAAAACAAACTAAATTTGGTATGACACCAAAAATACAAATAACAAGAAAAAAACAGATGAACTTCATCAAAATTAAAAACATGTATGCTTCAATGACACCATCAAGAAAATGAAAAGACAACCCACAAAATGGGAGAAACATTTGCACATCATATATCTGATAAGGGTCTTGTGTCCAGAATATACAAATAACTTTCACAACTCAACAGTAAAACAGACAGCTGAATCAAACAATGGGCAAAGGATCTGAAGAGACATCTCCCTAAAGAAGATACGCAGATGGCCAGTAAGCACAGGAAAAGATGATCAGCATCACTTGCCATCAAGGCAAATGCAAATCAAAACCACAGTGAGATACCACTTCACACCTACTAGGATGCCAGTAATAAAAAGACAGATGGTAACCAATGCTGGCAAGAATGTGGAATCACTGGAACCCTCATTCACTGCTGGTGAGAGGTACAGTCACTTTGGAAAACAGTGTGGCAGTTCCTCCAAAAGTTAAACACAGTCACCATTTGACCAGCAAGGCCACTCCTAAGTATGTACCCAAGACAAATGAAAGAACACGTCCCTACAACAGCCTGTACATGAACATTCATAGCAACATTATTCACAAGAGCCAAAAAGTGGAAACAGCCCAAATGTCCATGAACTGATGAATGGATAAACTAAGATATGGTGTTTATAATGGAACATAATTCAGTCATAAAAAGGCATGAAGTACTGATACTTGCTACCATGTTGACGAATCTTGAAAACATTGTGCTGAATGAAAGAAGCTAGACACACAAGGTCACATATTACCTCATTCTGTCTATCTAAAATGTCCAGAATAGGGACATCTCTAGAGACAGAGAGTAGATGAGTGGTTGCCAGGGGCTGGAGGGAGGAGGGTTGGGAGTGGCTGCTTCCAGTGCGGCAGCCAGAACTGGAGCGCGGAAGTACACAGATGATGACATAAGTGCCGCTGGACTAAGGGGAACCAGTAGGCAACTCCAGTGCTGGAGCCGCCTGCCCCCACACCTCCTGACTGCCCAGCCCCTGAACTCCGCAGGCCTCATACCTTTGGCCGAGGCCTAAAGGATGCAGGCGTTGGCCTGTCAGAAAGGGGAAGGAGTGGCTATTTTTTTTTCCAGGAGGGGGTTCAAGCAAAGAAGAAAATGGTCAGTGCAAAGGTCTTTAGAGGAAAAAGAACACACCTCCTGGAAACTGGAGGAAGATAGAGACCTGTGTCGCTAGTGCAGAGAGCTAAGGGGGAAGGGGTACATGCATGGCGGGGGGCTGGGGACGAGGCGATGAGGTGGGGAGACCTCAGGCCAGGAAATGCTGACGAGAGCTGACCTCCAAGAGCAACGAGGGACCAAGGAAGGCTCTTTAGCAGTGACACGATGGTCTAATTCAATTCACACGTTTGAAGGACCAGAACCCACGAAGTTATTTTCAAGATAAAAATAGAGGTAACAGATATGAAAGCACTTTATTAACTCTAGGCACACCAATGTGAGATGGAAGAAGACTGTTCGTCAGAGTCCTTCCTGCACCAGAGGCTTGGACCGGGCTTGGACTGGCTCCATCTCAGGACAGTAGTCAGGAAACTGTTACCATATCCATTTTGCAGATAAGGAATACAAAGCTCAGAGAAGCAGCTTGTCAAGGCGTGCAGCTCAGAAAAGGGTCTGGCCAGGACCCACCGAGCAGCCAGCCTCTCTCTGCCACACCTCCAGGGCTCAGCACAGAGCAAGGGCTCAAACACGGCCAGCCATCAGCACTCCTTCTACACCAGCTGTCTCCAAAGCCCTGCCTGGTTCTGACAGCAACGGGCTGCACGCAGTACTCGGTATCCAAGTCCTGTAGCTTTGGGGAAAATTACATTCTTGTGAGTAGCCAGACTTCCTCAAGTTTCAGCTACCCCACCGTGAGGCTCAGAGGGAGATTATAAACCAGAGCTGTTCTTTTGTTTCCCAAAGGAAAAGTAAGCCCAGGATTCAAGCTTTTAGACACATCCACTACCGAAGTAATTATACCATGGGAACGACGGCGGGGGATTTCAATGCAGCTGCCTGATGCTTTTTCCCCCTTAATGACCATAAGCCCCTATAAATACCTTCAAACAAAGGCTTGAAGGTTTCATTCTCGAAATACGGCCTGTCAAAGTGCCTTAACCAGGCCATCTGCTGAAAACCTAAATTGGGGGACACTAAAAGGAGAGGACGATTTCTGACTATTTCTAGACCTTAGAACTGTGAACCCATTAGAGCAAAGAGCCAGCATCTTTATGGAGGCCAAGCCCTCATATAACCCACAGAAAAAATCCTTAAGACATAAACACCAAGGAAATGAGCTGATAATTCACCAAAAGGAAATTCAATTTATAAATACAGAAAAAAAAGTATTCCATCTCCATAGCAACTCAGGAAGTACAAATACAACCAGCTATATTTTTGCCTACTAGAATTCAAATGGCAACCATCCATTAATGCTGGAGAGAGTGGCCACAAGGCCCTGTGGTCAGGTGACACATTCAAATGGACACAGTCCTTCTGGGGAGCAACACGGAAATCCATAACAAAAGTCAGAAAAAAACACAGCATTTCATCCATCCATTTGGTTTATGGTACCACATCCCCCAAATTAACTGGAAACGTGGGAAATTTTTGGATACAAAAGACATTCCCTGCAGCAATGTTCGGTAAAGTAACAGTTTAAAAAAAAAAAGCCCAAGTATAAGAAATGGACTAAATAAACTCTGGCCATCCTCTAAATGGACCATTATACAGCTGTTACAGACTGGAGTTATGCAGTCTATATAATGATAGAAAAAGCCCTGAGACAGACAGTTCAGGGGAAGAAGCAAAATATAAAATTTGATGTACGGCATGAGTACAGTAATATTTTTCAAAGGCGTCTGAAGATAGGAAAAATCTTTTGAAGGAAGTCCTGCTTTCCTAATTTTCTCTAGTGAAGGGGCTCAGTGTGGTGGAAAGAGACCAAGCTTCAGAGCCCAGGAGAGTGAACTGTGCACCCTACTTAACCAGCCAGAGACTCAGTTTCTTCATTAGCCAATTTAACCTTTAAGTGACTCGTTACAAAGGAAAACAAACTCTTATTCTTGAAAGCCACAACTGTTACTTGCAGCCCAAATCATTTCTAGGTGTTAGAGTAGCATTAATTCTCACTTCGGATTTGGTTTTGCATTTTTTTCCAACCTAACTCAAAGATAAACGTTTGGGACATTCAAGGCATATCAACTGTTGGTTGGTCAAAAAACAAATGCTGAAACTTGTCCACATGCAGTTTTGTTTGATCGATCTGGGAAGTATATTGGCATTTCCACTAATGCTGAATGGGCCCTCCCAGCATCTGGGCAAGGATGATGCACCCACGTGCAGAAGAGCCCAGTTTCCACAAAAGAGCTATCACTAAAGAAACAGGGTTAGTTTGGACAATGCGATCCTGCTGTTTATGAAGGAATCTTTCCTCAGTACCGCAGAGGGCCCAGCAGATGGGTGACTAATGAAGAGAATATGATTGTTTATTTGAAAAGTGAAAAGTATTTTTTGCAACTGAGAAATCACTGCTTGACTCTTTGCCCAAACGGAAAGCCAAAAACAATGATGTTTCTCAAGTTTAAGAACCAGTTCCTGAGTCCAAAGAACAGCTTCAAATCTGTCTTCCAAGGCACTTTGCAAACAAATTTGGCAAGAAATGAAAGCTATCTAACATTTAAAGTGTTTTGGTTTTGGTTTTTAATTTGGACATCTTAGAACAAGGGCCTCAAGCTATGGCCCTCAGGTCAAATCTGGGCTAACATCAGTTTTTGTAAATAAAGTTTTATAGGTACTCAACAGTGCCTACACGTTTACATAATGTCTAGGGCTGCTTCTGTACTACAACAGCAGAGTTGAGTAGCTGTGACAAAGACTCCTCTGGCTAACAAAGCCAGAAATATTTACTATCTGGCCCTTTAGAGAAAAAGTTTGCTGACCTCTGCCCTAGAAAAAAATGAAGGCAATTCAAGTCACCTCATGGGTCCAACCAGACAAGCATGAGACGGCGGGAACTGAGCTACCTGTAGAGATCTTGGCACAAGACACAGGACCACAGATGGAACTCCAAGCCAGCCCAGTTCATCCCTTCTGATTCAGCTCACGGACACTTCCCCGTGTCACCCTATGTACAAAGTACAGGTTGGTTAGATGTGCTCTTGGGTCCAAATCCGGCCAAAAATTTGAGGACTGTCCTGCACTTTCATCACTCATTCATGCATATGTTCAGCCTGTATTTACTGAACACCTATTTCCATGTGCCAGGCACGCTGTTGGTGCTTTGGGTGTGGGGCCAGTAACGCAGAAAGGAATCCCGTCACCATGGAGGTTACTGTCTTCTCCAGAGACAGAGCACTAGCCCGACAACGAATAAATAAAACTAAATGCAAACGACGACAAGTTCTCCACAGCGCTGAGACAGAGAACGTGGGGGGCTGCTGGGGCAGAACAGCCAGAAGAGGCCTCTCCGAGGAGGTGACAGCCCAGGGCCAGCCCTGAGGCATGAGGAGGAGCGGCCACGCAGGGTGCCGGGGGTGGGGGCCAGGGGGGTGCAGTCTAGGAAGGGGGGCGCTCTTCCTGCTGTCACAGGACGGGAAGACTCAGAGGACGTTCGGGAGGCTCCCTGGTGTGTCCCCGGGGGCCGGGGGGAGGGGGCGGTAGCTACACCAGCATCTCGGGCTCTGAAATGAACTTGCTCCAGTTCTGACTGTTCATAAGGCTTCAGACAGACCAAACCTCCGTGCTCCTCCGCTTTTGCACAGGGACAACGGGGAGATGGTGACTTAGGTGTGTCCCAGTCCTGAAGCGGGAAGGGCGTGGCATGCTCCAGGACCTGGTACAAGGCCAGAGGGGCAGAGAACAGCAGGTAAAGGGGGAGGGAGGCACACGACAGGGCGGGAGTGTGGGCAGGGCCCAGTCATGGTAAGGAATTCGGATTTATTTAAATTGCGATGGAAAGTCACTAAAGGGTTTGAAGCAGGGAAGGTTTTCACTTTTCAAAGATGACTGTGTTATAGAGAACAGGAAAAGAGTGGGGTAAGAAAGGAAGGTGCGGCAGAATGCCACTGTGGTCCAGGTAAGAGATAATCATGGACTCGACGGAGGTGGGGCACAGCGACTGAACTTGATCTTGAGCACCTGCTCTGAACAACTGAAAGTGGCTACCTGGACCACTGCGTTGAGAAGGATTATGAAGCTTAGACGGGGTTCACTGGGAAAAAAGTATCTGGTTAGTGATGCCTGCCACAGGCGCAGGAGAGGGAATAACAGCAACAGATGTCAATATACATCCTCCGTCTACAGAAACTTCAAAGCAGTGCTACTCACACTATAATGTGTGACAACTCACCTGCAGATCTTTAAACTACAGACTCTGAAACAGTGGGGTTAGGGTGGGGCCTGAGATTCTGCATTTCAATCATATTTCAGGGTGATGATGCTGGTGCAGAGAGGTCACTTTGAACAGCGCAGGTCTGGAGCTTGTACTCTTATCTTCCCCCCACAGATCTGCACAGGATGAACACCAGCTCCCAGGGCTCGTCAAAAAAGGACTCTCAACAAATGCTGACTGGGCCAAGTTGGGGATCTTTTTGTTTTGTTTTGGTTTGGTTTGGTTTTGGGGGTTTTGTTCTGTTTTGTTTTCCATGTGTGTGACTTTCAGCCCTCAACTGAAATAAAAAGAACTCTGAAAAATTCCAGGTAGCTAGCCATAAAAAGCATCACCCCAGAATATCGCCAATAACATCACGCATATGTATTACACATCGTCTGTGGACCTGCACCTCATCCTTACTGAGTTGAAGATCATTTGGGTGAGGGTAAGGGTAAGAAGCGATGAAAATGCAATGAAAATGCAAAAGCTAGAAATCTGCTTAACAGGGCTGATTCTAACCACGGGGTTATTATTTGAACTCTAAGCACTGTGGAATATTTGGGAAATACGGTAAGGAAAGAAAAAGCTGCAGCTGGGTCCCCAGAAGAGCAGCACCGCGCCCCCTGCTGGACCACCAGCTGCACTGCACGATGACAGCAAGGCTGGCTCTTCACAAAAAGCCCCAAAAGGGAGTTTGCATCCTGTGTCTGGACTCCACCACACTCCTGGTCCACAATCCCAACTACAACTATTGATAATATAAGAATTGGCCGAGTCCAAATTTCCCTCCCAAAGTCAGATCCAAATCAGCTCTAAATCAAGTATTGTAGCCAGACCCTGCTGTCTGCAGATGGGATCAGCTGGCCAGTGGACTGGGTATTAAATAAATGTTCCCCAAACCTGAAGGTTCGGTTCAAGGCATTCAGCTGCCCTGGAAACCAAAGTCTCCTTTTTACAATGAACAGAGGCCCTACAGCTCCATGCAGCTCAGTCAGTCCCAGGAGCTGCCTCCTCTCAATTACACGGTCTACAGATTCTTGTCTCTCTCTCTCTCTTTTAAACTCACAGAATTACAAAAGCCTTAATTTTTAAAGAGTTTACCTTAATAGTGCACATTCATCTTCAGGGGGCCATTAAAAAATCATGAGAACATTCTCCTGTTGCAGGGAAGTGATTCATGCTTTCTACTAGCATACACCTCAATTTCAGGCCTCTGCTGGTTACAGCATCCCAAACTCCGAGACTATATTAATTCAATTTATTCTGCACCTTTCTGAGTGGTTGCATATTAATATTATACACACACAGCGCTTTTCAGGTCTCCAGAATGTTGAACAAGACTGTTCCTTAGATAAAGTAAGAGCGAAAAGATTAATCATCACCAGGATTAATTGTGAGGAAGGAGTGGGACAGCAAAGAAGCCATTTGTACGTGAGGGATTTCATACCTCGGATGAATTCGCCTCTTGCTGGAATGCTGGGGGATGAGGGCTGAACGCTGCCTGGTAAAACACAGAGGTCAATTGCTTCATCTGTCTAACTGGGGTTAGTGTAAAGGCAGGCGGGCCTCTTCATTAACTCCAGTGTATTACTGTACAGTTAACTACAATGAGGATGGCAAAGTAAACATGGGGCTGCAGGCTGGAAAGTCAATGAATTTTTTAACAAAGAGAGGAAAGCTTGCTGAGTTCACAACTATGGCTGTTGAGGCTTTGCTGAGACCTGGTCAGACGCTTAGCTCAGCTCCTCAACTCCTCAAACAATTCAGGAAAGCATCTTAAACTTTCCGTGCTGCTTCTCACCCTGCACCCTGGACCTCGGCTGACCCAGATGCCTACTGCAAACTTTACAACATACCCAGGCCCAAGTATGTAAGATGCCTTTTAAAGATATAATAGGTTATATTAAGACTTCAGCCATCTTTGTCTCTGATCACCACCAAAGGCTTTGTTCAGTAGAATAATGGGTGTTAGAAATGATTTTTCAGTGAAGTAAAGGGAGGTCGAGATTTACAGATTACCTAGAAATGTCTATCCAAGCTCTGTCCTTGCTTGGATAAAGTATAACATCCAGGAAGCCCAACAGCCTTCCCCCTTTGGGAGGTGCCCAGGCTGGCTTCTAACCTGGTCTTGCGTGCAGCCGCCAATCGGAATCCCGGTTAACCTTAACCCATCCTGCCCTGGGATACTGTCACATCTGCCTTGGGCTCTTCCAGGAGGTACTATGGAAGCATCCAAAAGGACCCAGAGCTGGGACTCCAGCAAGCTTGTCTCAGTGGGTTATCTGGTTTTGTGCTTGCTTGCTGTTAAAAAAATTTTTTTTGACTAGAGAAAGATCAAATTCCATGACCCACCCTGCTTTTGCACAGATGGTTTCTTTAGAATTCTTCAGAAAGCTTTGACCATCTCATTCTCCCTTTTTTGACCCAGAGAATTCCTACTCAGCTTTCAACCCTCAAATCAGATGGCACTTTCTCTAAGAACCTGATGCTCTCCCCAGACCCAGAACGGGCCAGGCTCTCCGCCATACTCCTGTCGCACCCAGACTCCCCTCAGTGCCATGTTAGGGAGCCTGTCACGCTGACCTGTAACTTCTTCCTACTCAGCTGTCTGTCCTTCTCGTCCACGAGCTCTGAGGGCAGTGACTTTGTCTTGTGTCTGCATTCCGGGCATCGGGTACTGGGCCTGGTCCATGGCAGGCCCTCTATAACGATGTGTCAGAGAAAGCAGTGAAGCCAGGAGAGGGAGGGAGGGAGGAAGGAAGAAATGATGGAAGGAAGGAAAGACAGAAGGAAGGAAGGAAGGGAGGGAGGGAGAGAGGGAGGGAGGGAGGGAAGAAAAGGAAGGGAAGGAAAGGAAAAGAAAGGAGAAAAGAGCAGTAGGGGAGGAGATGTATAATTTGCCACATCTCTTCCATTCTTGAAGTCAGAAGCAGGTGCTCAGATAACCTACTACTCAAAAGGATTAGTATTTCACATGCTGAGGAAAACAATGAGAAAAAAAATCTCACCACAGCCGTCCAATAGCAAGAAACTGGGTAGGGAGGCAAGGCTGGCAGGTGCAGAGCCAGCCCCTGGATGAGGGTAAGAGCCTGGCTCTGCCCTCTCTGAGCCATGTGGGCGGACAAAAGCTGCTGAGCCTCTCTGAGACTCAGTTTCTTCTTATGTAAAACAGGGGAACCACGAGAACATGCCGGAAAGTACTGTGGCACGCATTCTGAGAGATGCTGACCGTGAAGCGCTCAGCCAAGAGCCCATGAGGAGAAAGCAGGCAATAAACGGTAGGTGTCATGGCTGGGGAGGGAGACAGACCCCAAGTCTAAATGCCTCACCGTGGCCCAGGAGCCGGGCCACCCACAGGGCAAAGCACAACAGCTGTCTGCAGACTGCAGGTGCTGTTTTCAATTCAATCAAGTGCCTGCTGCTCTCGCCTGATTGTTTAAAAAGCAAAGCAAGGAGCTGGGGACAGAGCTTTAGATCTCCAGACGACAAGAGTTCCGGGGATCAGCTGCATAACCATGTGAATGTACTTCACACTATCGAAGTGCACACTTACAAACGGTTAAGGCGGTAAATTTTGCTATCTGTATTTTACTACGATTAAAAATAAAGTTGATTAAAAAAGAAATAGTGGGCTTCCCTGGTGGCGCAGTGGTTAAGAATCTGCCTGCCAATGCAGGGGACATGGGTTCGAGCCCTGGTCTGGGAAGATCCCACATGCCACGGAGCAACTGGGCCCGTGCGCCACAACTACTGAGCCTGCGCGTCTGGAGCCTGTGCTCTGCAACAAGAGAGGCTGCGATAATAGGCCCGCGCACCGCGATGAAGAGTGGCCCCCGCTTGCCACAACTGGAGAAAGCCCTCGCACAGAAATGAGGACCCAACACAGCCATAAAATAAATAAAAATAAATAAATTTTAAAAAAAGAAAAAGAAATAGCAGTGATAGTTAATGTTTCCCAAGCATCATGTCATTGGTTTCATTCTATAGTCATTACAACCCATGAGGGCGATACCGCTATCTCAGTTTTACACCTAAGAAAGCTGGGGTCCAGAGAGGGTAGGTAACTGGCCCAAGGTCACACAGTTGCTGAAGGGTAGAACTGGGCTCACCCCCACATGGTCTGGCTCCAGAAACCCTGCTCTGAACCACGAGCACACTGAGGAGAAGCATTCCAGAATTACTCATGCCCAAAGGAGGTACCAGCCAGAGTCCCAAATTTGGAATTTACAGACCTAAACTGACTCTCCAGCTCTGCCACATGCTGCGTGCAGAACCCCACACTGAGCCTCAGTTTTCTCACTTAAAAAGTGAGAAGGGTATCTACCCTAGAGACCTCAGAAGGCTGGCAAAGGATGGCTAAGAGGACGGCATCTGCAAACCACAAAGCTTCCTCCCCATGCCCCCCCCTGCAACATCACACGCTCAGGGAGAAGCCGCTCCAAAGAAACACTCAGGTGCAAACACACAGGCTGGTGGTCACCTTTTATCAAGTGAGCGTTTTTCTGTGGAAACTGTGGAAAGAAAAGTCTGAAGAAGCAAATACCATCACCCTTACCTCCACTAGCCCTGCATCTCTGAGAAATTTCCAGGGCACCAGGGTGGCTGGAGCAAAACCAGAACAGGCAAGAGTGGCAAGAGATTAACAGGGAACGGAAGAAAGTATACAAGTGGGTGCCGGGCACTTCAGAAACCAGCAGACAGAACAAGTGCAAGGAGAACCACCGGAACCAAACATCAGACCCACAAGAACAAGGACAGTTCAATTCTTTAAGAGAGGCAGTTTAATACCAACAAATGACTGCAAGAGGGGTTGACAAACTACACCCCCTGGGTGAAATCCAGCCTGTGGTCTATTTTATTGTAAAAACTGTACATTTTAGGAGAGGAGGGAGGGGGAGGAGGGAGGGGAGGGAATGAAAAAAAGGAGAAGAAGAGGACAAGGAGACAGACCAACTACAATGCCTAAAATACTTACTTCTGGGCCTTTACAAAAAAATAAATATTTGCCAACCTCTGGTCTCTAAGATATAATGGAAAGTAAGTACCTACTTCTTGTCATCTGAAGGCATAATGAGGTCTGTGCACATTTTGGAAGAAAACCAAACACCAAGGCGGAGGGCTGCCCAGATGCAAGCGAGGAAGACACCGAACCATCCCCACTGTGAAGTGACATGTAATGCTACACGAGGGGTGGCGGTACACGCAATTGGGCACAGAAGCCGGCAACACGGTGGGCGTCCAGAACCTGGCGGGAAATGGGTAGAGGTCCCAAGAGGTAAAAGTGAAAGGAGAGCTCTGGAAGACATGTCTGCGTGAATAAACGCAAGCTTGTTTGAAAACCTCTTGGGTGGGCAGATCAGGCCCCCACCCCATGCTGTCACCAATCACTGGAAATTTACCACCACTGTTTCACCTTCCTAATTTGCTGTGTGATCTTGAGCGAGTGACTTAAGCTCTCTGTTTATGCTTCCTCACTTGCAGACTGAAGATCATAAAGCATCTAGCATATCGGATTGATGTCAGGATTAAATGAGCACATGGACAGTTCTTCAAATGCAAAACACTACTTAAATGTTAGCCTTTTTCTTCCTTTTTTAAATCACCCTCTACCTTACATTTCGCTAACTGGTCCAGTTCAAAGACAGGGAGATGGGAGAATTCACTCCACCTGCTTTACTTGTGAGTTGATCTTAGATTGTAGAGCCAGTGATGGTGCTCTACTCACCAACTGCTCTCTTGGGGGTTCTGTAGAGCCCCCAAGAAGGGATGGGACCACGTGAGGAAGAGGCAGAAAGGGGATTAACAGACCCTGGAGAGGCAGGCAGGGGCAGGTCACGTGGGGTCCCGGCCATTGTGGTTTGTAAGGCTCCTCAATTCTTCTCGTCCCAGTGCTTCCCCACAAAGTTGACAAGGTTAATCCCAAGAAGTAGGTTGGCCCCTATTAGCCATGAACATCCCACTTGGCCATCCTTGGGACATGAACAAGATGCAGTCCTGATTTCTCAGGCTAATTACCCAGAGACCCACCCCGGCTCACTGGACCCGGCTCACTGCCCCCACCCCCGAGCCTCCCCACTCCCTGCTCGGCTTTCTCTGTATTAGCAACAAGCCTGCCATTCTGCAGAGCTACCAGAGATTACTACAGCCTGCCTTGCAGAAAATGCTGAGTGGAACGAAGAAGAAAAAAAAAAAATTTCTCCTTTATGCGATTCATACATGGGCAAGAGCTACAAACAATTCAGGGCGCTAAAATTAATGCGCTCCCCTGCCAATGAGGAAAGGGTGAACATCAAGGCAGACTGTAATAAAAACGTATTTAATGTGTACAGCACATATTTATTCATTTTGAGAAAATCTGCAATGCTGCCACCTCCCCCCTCCCATAAAATCGGACCATCCTACTCAGCTTCTATTCTTATCCCTTGCTCATTTGCGTAATTTTAACACTGCAGAATATAACTAGCCTAAGAATATTTTTTTTTATAATTACACCCATCACAGGAACTGTCAGTATCTAATGAAGGATAATTTCAGCTATTATAAGAAGCTTAAAAGATCATTTTCATGAATAATTCGTAATATGAATCATTAAATTCAAACAATGTCAGAAATTTCAAAAAAAGAAAAAAAAAGGAAAAAAATATTTTAGGCATCTGAAAGTAACCATCCCTCTAAAGGCAGAATCCAGCTTCTGACGTACACAGAACAATACGACACATGGGGCAGATCTTCGTGTGAGGGGAGGAAACATGCAAATTGACTCATGTCACTTCCCACTTCAAATTTTTCACCAGGTTCCCCAGCCTGAGGATAAATAAAACCCAAGCCTCTCTGCAGGTCACACGGAGTGATCCTTGCTCTGACCCTTCCCTGTCTCGCCAGCTTCTATCTTACCTCTTCCTCTCTCCAGGAAAGATAAGCTGTCTGAAAATAAAACAAACCTACCAGAACCTGAAGCAGGACAAAGGGGAAGAGAGATAAATCTTCCTGGTAAACTGCCTGTGCATCTGGATCCAGCCAGACCTGCACCCGAAGAAGTTCTGTGAGATAATACCCTTTCTTGTTGGCTTCAGTTGGCTTCATTGTTTGCCAAAGGGGAAAAAAGTTCTATTACTAAAATAAGGCTACAGGCCTCAACAGACCCAGAGGGAATAGCAGAATCACAGTTTTCATGGCTGGTCAAGGCCAAAGTCTGCAGAGCACTCAGCAGAGGACAGAGTGGGAGTTGAGGCTGAGCGGGGGGTGGTGATGTGTGTGAACACTGGGGTCAGGGAGTGGTCAGGATCAACGTATGAGCAACCGGGCTAGACCCAAGAGAGGACAAATCACCTGTGAGGTGGCTTGGCTAACAGGTATGTCCACACTGCATGGTGGCAAAGCCCCAGTATTCAGTCTCTCCCGGGAAACACACGAAAACCAAAGCACAACTCCCATTTCCAAAGGAAACTGGTCTGTATCCCACCTTGCACTATAAAGACATTATGCATTAAAATATATATGAATTTTCATTAAGAAGAATAATGTTTTTACCTTAAATAAGGAAGGGAAGGAGGAGGAATGGCCTTGACCAACAGATAAAATATCAAACTTAACTAGATTACAAGATTCCAGAATATTATCCCTTTCTAGAAAATGGTGTTTCTCAAACCACAGGTTGTATCCCTTTTGTAGGGTGGTGAAAATAATTCAGTGAGTCACAACTGATGTTTGTTAACATGGAGTAGAACAGGATACAAAACATGAGAATGTTTTGCCCGTAGTAAAGGTTAAGTATTATTCCAGGAAGGTTGTGTCTCAATTACATACATACTTGAAAGTGTGTGCTTCAAAAGCCTATTTCTTACTGTGAGCCAGAGTCAAAAGGGATTGAAAATCACTTTTTTAAAAAATGTCAGATCCCAAAAAAAGATGTCAGATCCCCAAAAAATGGTGTCAGATCAGGGAGAACATTTGATGACATGACATGTTGGTTTCAAACTAAAAGGCAACTGATGGGCACAGAACCCATGCTTTCCCTCAGCGACCGTACTTCTGTAAATCTTTCCCACGTAAATGAAGCGGCCCAGGATATAAGAATACATGTATATAGGGGTTTATGAAACACTGTGATGGCAAAAACCTGGAATCAAACTAAATACCATCTATGAGGGAATGATTTTAACAATCACAGGACAGTCACATGATCAACTCTGATATGCAGATATTAAAAAGAATGACTTAGATCTGTATCTATTGATCTGGAGGAAGATTCATGACTGTTCAGTGATATGCTGTTACCTGAGAAAGCCAAAGTAGGTCAGATTGGGGGTCAGCAAACTTTCTTTAAAGGGCTAGGTGGTTTTCAGTTTTTCAGGCCATGTGTCTCTGTTGGAACCACTCAACTCCTCCATTGTATAGATAAAGCACACAGACAATACATAACAAATGGATGTGGCTGTGTTCCAATAAAACTTTATTTACAAAAACCAATGGCATGCCCATGGGCCATGGTTTGCCAACCCCTGATAGAGACTGTAATCCCATTTTTGAGGGGAAAAAAATGGAATAGGTAGAACAGGTATACTTACGTTTGCAGAATACAGATTTGCCTAAGTTCACATATATCAATTTACCCTGGTTTTCTAACGTGGGGAGCATTAAGGGAGATTAACTCCTTTATACGTCTCTGTATTATTGGGATTGTTATTAAAAAAAATACATAGAACTCATTTTTTAAATTCCAATAAAATACTCAATTATAAAAAAACAATGTATGAAAAACAAGCTATGAAGTGATTGCTTTCACTGACATCAATTCTAATATATTAAACCAATATTTTTTATCGTTGCAAGTAACAGAAGAGACCTTCTATAATTCATATTTAATTGAATGCCAACTGTCGTACTCTCCAGATAGAAATTATCCAAGGAAGGTAGAAAGTATGATAAGTCATGGGAAACCAAGAAAATACTGTAAAGTTGATTTTCCTCTCCCTATGGGAGACTAAACGATGTAGAAAGAGCAGTTTAAAACTCGATCTCCTGAACCTGGGATCCACTGTTAACTGAGCCAGTTAGTTACTACCCGTGCCTCACAGATGGCGCAGGTGAGTTTATGCCATCTGGAAATAACATGAAGAGCATTAAGCCAAGATTTGGACCTGGGTCTCAATTCTAGTTTCATCAAATTCTCTTGGCGCTGACCTAGCTGATCAGTACGATCATGGTAAATCTAATCCTTCATGCCATGAGGGCACCCTCGATTCACAGGGGAAATAGGCATGTGACACAAAGCAACTGGCTACCTTACTTCTGAAACATGAAGAGGAGGATGACCCCTGTTTCACCCAAACAGGGGGAGAGCTTCCAAGTGCTGAGCGGAGACCATCTTTCACATTTTACCTCTCGCCATTTCGCCACTGAAACTGACCCCATTACTGCCATTGCCCAGAAAGCTAGCACTTTGCGCCCACCTGCTCATCAAAGGCAGAGTAGCAATTAATTCACATGTGTGGCAAAAATGGCAAGTATCCCCTAATAGCCAGTGTTTCTTCTGTCGTAAGAAAAACACCAATATTTGCTGGGCACTTGGACGTCTGGGCACAAAACGAAGAGACTATGTTTCCCAGCATCCCTTGCAACCAGGTACGGCCACCGTGAAGTGTCATGAGCTAAATGCAGAAGAAAGATTAGTGTACTTCAAGGCTTAGCAACAGAAACTATCCAAAAAATAAACATACAGAAAGGAAAAAGATAAAACACACAAAAAAGGCCAGGTTATCTGCCCAAGGTAACATTGCTGGCAAGGGGCAGAGCTAGAACCTTCTGGGACAAACCCATGGACGACACCTTCATGCTCTAACGCACGATGGGCAGCCTTCATGAATGTTGTCCTGCTTTCCTCTGGAAAAGAGGTAAGGAAGGAGGCAAGACAGCAGTAACCAGCTTGCATGCCCATCAAACCCCACTTCCTGTCATCTTGGCACACATGTGACTGGTTACTGACAGGATCTTGGCATAATTTACAGTCATTTTATATCACTGCCTGATTTTACTGTTAAAATCCCTACCAATTATTTGTTATTGGTGTGTTTTTTTTTAATGCCATCAGTTTTCTTCTTAGCCCATGAAGTCCCTGTGTCAATTAGGGGGGTAAGGGATGCCCAGACTTTTCAGGCAAGATGTGTTTATCCCAAGAGCGTTCACAGTGCATAGCGCTATACCCATCTGGAAGGATATACTCCAAAATATTAACAACGCTTGAGGATGTGTGATTTTTATTTTCTCCTTTTTTGCTTGTCTCTCTTTTTAAGTTCTCTATAATGAATATGGCTTCATTTTTTAACAAGGAAAGAAAACACAAATTGTTATTCCACAATCAAGTTGCTAAAGACAATTTTCAGGCAAGCCTGGTGAGTTCAGCAGGCTGCTTCTGGCCCAGGGGTATATGTGTGCTTGTGTCTATTCCATATCCTTCATTTTACTCAGAAGGAAGCCAAGACCACAGAAGCAAGGCCTCAAAACTGTGTGTGCACCATTCCTGGTTGCCACCCTGCTAATGGCATTATAATGAGACAAACCAGATGCAAATGAGGGCAAAAGTAATTAAAGGTAGAGCCGAGCTTGGCCTAATTGGCTCCACCTGGTAGAGGAGGGTTTTTTTTTTTTTTTTGGTTTTTTTGTTTTGTTTTGTTTTGTTTTGTTTTGGAGGGGCTGGGCCTCAGAAACAGACTCTAAGTCAGAAATGGAAAGGTAATGGGGAGCACAGCACGGACCCAGAATGCCTCCCAGGAACTCAGGTCAAGGGCATCCAAGCAGCACATCACATGGCTCAGCATCCACATCCTCGCCTGCTCTGCCCACCAACTTAGCTGCCTGGGAGAAAACTGGGACTGGAAAGACCAGGCACCCCCCTCTCCTAGAGCCCAGGTTACTGGACCCACCCACTCACGCCCATCTGTGACCTCCAGAGGGGCAGACACTGTGTGTCATTCACTTCTGTTTCGGGGCCTCAGTGATCCGGCCCCCCACCCACCAGCTGTGTGCCTTGGGCAGAGCACTTGACCATGACGGTGGTAATAACAACAATCTAACACAGTACATGGGAAGGACTTTAATGTAGACAGTTTGACTCCCCTATACTCTCTCTCTGACCTTTCTTGACCTCAGTTTCCCCACCTGCAAAGTGAGGATGATATAGAGTACCCACCTCACAGGAAGGTGGCCTCTTAAGCAGTTAGCACAGGACCTGGCATATGGTGCTTAACCCACACGAGTTATTATTAGCATTTAAACTCAGTAAGTCAGTCAGTCCATCACTCATCAAACATCTACTGATCACTTACCAGGGGTATGGAAACTGTTTCAGAAGCTGAGTGCACAACAGTATCAAAACCAAGTCAGTCCCCACTGTCACAGAGCTTATATCCTGGTAAATGTTTATGGAATATGTCACTAAAGAAAGGAAGAAATTAAAATTTTAAAGCACAAATTAGGCAGCAGTACTACAGATCTGGGAGTGACCAACTAGGGGAAATGATGGTGAGGACATCATTTAGGCTTCCTGGAGCAATGATATCTGTGACTAGGAGGTATCCTGGGAAGGAAGAAGGAATATTCTATATTGAATGAACAGAAGGTACCAGGGTGAGAAGGCATTCCGCAGAGAGGGGTGAGGAAGGAGTGTATTTCTCCTGAAACGCAAAGAATGAAATTGAGGCCATAAACCAGTGAAATAACCCCAGACCAAGAGGTGGGCTTTATCTCTTTCTAGGATGTCTATTTTTCTATTCAGTCCAAGAAAAAAGAAAACATTTAGACAAGTCACTCTCTGCCGAGGTAGAAGCATCATTACCCACTCAAGCCAAGCAAAATGACCAGTTGCCTGATGAAAACTGTAATTAGAAACTTAAAACAGAGCAGTTTTCAGAACCAAAGTGGCATTTAACAAAACAAGCCACCTGTCAGCTTCCAGGAAGGGGAGGAGCTGAACACCAAAGGAGACACTGATTGAAAAACTGCAGGATGAGAATCACAACGCCGAGACAGCCCTAAAAAGTCACAATGACAACGATAAGTGTTATGTCTGGCCTAGTCCTCTAAGGAGGGAGCTGAAGCACTCCAAGTACTCCTGTTCTGTTTCTGGGCCAGTGTTTTCTACCGAACAATAAAAAGGAAACGAACATAAATCATGAATCGACACTTGGTGTTTTCAGGCAATTGTTTTTGCAATGATTTACGAGAGGAAAGCATCCTGCAGGGGATAAAATCAGGTGGAGCAAATAAAACATTATCTCGTATGGAGGTCTCCAGAGAGACATGGGCCACTTCTAGAAGCAGGGAATGGATCCTCTTGCAGCTATGACCCTGTATCGTTGAGGAAGCTTTTCCCAGTAGTGATGGCACTAAGGGGTGGCATGGGGGTGCTTCAGAAACATCCTCCTCCACCCACCCCAGCAGAACTGTCATCAGCCTCACCTTCCTCAACGCCACCTGGGGCAAGGACCGCGGGCTGCCTACCCGATATCCACTGTCCCTCCTTCCCTATGTGCCAGTTAAGCAAGCATGTTTCCCAGCTTTCCCCACAATTAGGGGAGGCCCAACAGCATTAAGCAGAAGTCATTTGGGGCGAAAGCTGCTTAAAGATAGCTTATGATCCTTAAAGTTTGAAATCCTTATAGAATTCAGCTGTGAAATGCACTCTCTTCCCTTCCCACTTCTGCATCTATCTGCCTGAGATACAGATGTGATGGCTGGAGCACTAGCCATAATACATTGATAGATACCATGAGGCAATCATGAAGATAAAAAGCCATGTACTGAGGATGGTAGAGCAAAAAGAAAACAGCAGCCTGAGTTCCCAACCGCTATGGAATCATCACACTAGCCTTGGACTAGACTACTTACTTCTAGACTTGTGTGGGATAAGAGAAAAATTTTATGGAAGTCAGTGTTGTTTAGGTTTCTTTTTTTTATGCAGCCAAATCTAGTTCTACCTGATACACTATCCCAAGGAAACATACAAATTCAATAAGACAGAGCAAAACAATGCCTCCAAACCCCCTTTCCAACAAAACCACCAAACCCCTCCTACATAAAAATTTTGGCATTACCCCCATTTCCCACATCACTCCAGATGCAAGATCATCTGTTTTTGCTCCCAAAATCCTCTCTTGTCAGAATTCATCCCTTATTTCTGGGGGCCTGCCCCTCGGCACTCTCAATTCAGAATGTTTGGATGGGGCTGCTCCCACCTTATGCCCTCCCTTCCAGGAAAGGGCATGTGACCATGGCTAGGCCTATCAGAGTTCTAACCCTCCCCGCCGCCCATGCCACCCAAGTCCCCAGAATTCGTTTAAGTGAGGCCTGCCACCCAAGCTGGGCCATCAGAATTAATCTGGAAACATCTGTGCATGCAGTCAGTAAGGACACCCTCAACTGCACTTGCAACTTTTAAGTCTTTTCATTAATCTGCAATCAATATGGAAATCTATCTGTTATACCTGGGTGGTGAGTACATTGGGTGATGGGTACATTACTCCCTGGACTTCTCCAGCAAGCCCTGATTTTAAAATATCAAAGCTTTGGCCACTGTCCCTGGAGCACCTTCCTGGTGCTGGCAGTACCGAGTGCTTAGCAAGGGCCAGGTACTGGGGCTACCTGTTCGGATTTTTATTTAAAGGTCAGGAAACTGGCTAATCACACAAATATTGTTCTACCAGCCTAATGGACTACAAAGCTTTCAAAGAGGTTTACTCTACAATTATCACCATAATTATTCACCCACTTTCAGAAATTAATGTACAGGTGTTCTGCTAACGGTCCCTGACCTTCCACAGCCTGGACGCCCTTCAAAATGCATCTCCAATCCAACAATGTCAACAAATGCCTGGTACCTCACATATGTCATCTCTTTTATACTTCAAATAATGCTAGGAAGTCAACACTATTATCTCTCTGTTCAAATAAAAACACTGAAGCTCTAAGATTAAAACTCATTCCAAGACTTCGGAGCTGGTTAGATGATAGGGCTGAGGTTCAACCCAGATTCCCCCCAACGGGAAAATGTGTGCCTGCCTTTTGCCTCCAAGCCCTGCTATCGCCTTCTCCGTGCTCCTTCTCAAGGCAAAGGCTTCTCTTTACCGTGGAAGGAGGAGCCTTCACTGAGGAAGAAGAAAATGTCTACAGGACGCCTGGTCCACACACACCACTGCTACTGAGAGGTGGTGAGCCAGCGCTTCTGTTTGTCCCCAGCTGATGTCCAGTTCCAAGCACCTCATGCTCTGGCCCGGCTCCCCATGTGGTCCATGACCGGGTTTTGGTCACCCACTGAAGACAGGGGCATAGAGTGGGTTTTTCTCAGGATAAAGTTAAGGGGCAGAGTCTAACCAATCAAGCCAGGCATCCCAGGCAGAGGCTGCCCCTACAGACAAGCACCTCTCGGCCACCTGTCACACACCACCTCTGAGGCCCAGAGTGATGCAGCGTATCTTATCACCTAGAACATTTCCGGGAGAATCAACTTAGGGCGCTGGGGGAAGCATGGACTTGGCATACATCTGGGTAGGAATTTTGGCTCATCCACTTTAGAGGTGGATGACTGTAACGATTAATTTCCTGTGTCAGTGAGATTCAAGATATCTACCACAGGCCAAGAATCAAGGAGTAACTGACACATTTGAAGCACATTAGCACACATCACTTCATCAATTTGAAGGCAGTGGTTCCAAGTGGCCAAGCACTGGGATTTTTTTAAACTCCCCAGGTGACTGAATATGGAGCCAAGATTGAGGAGCACTGCTCCTCGTGGGGGAAGATGGGAGAGTGGTTTATAAGGAAACTAGTGGGGAAGAGCTCTCTCTTCAGTTGGGTTGCTGGGAAGATTAAACCAAGAGCTGCTGGCCGCTTTCTGCCAGCATAGGAACACCTGCCTGAAAATGGACCCAACACATGAAGGGGGGCGGGTGTAAAGCTGGGGCACACCAGCTCACAGGAGCCCGGTGCATGTACCTCTTCCCAACTCTGCATTCAGTGACATCGTGTTGACAGCTTGCAATCAGCCACAATGGAGCACCACCACCATGGACATCAGCAAGCACTTTAAATCAGAGCCTTCTTCCCTTAGAGAGCTAGCTGTTAAACATTCACCAGCACCACACTGCCAATATTTGGGGGCGAGGGGGAAGGGAGACAGAGTTGAGAAATGAAAAAAATCAAAAACAAAAAAACCTCCTAATGATACTGTTTGAGCCCCTGGATCAAGCCATTCCTGAAGACAGGCACTCCTGGACTTGCATTGTTTTCATTTAAAACAGATTGAATTGGACTTTATGACTCTTGGAATCAAAAGAGCTCTGAATGATGAAACCCTGGAAGAGTCAAAGTCATGTGCTAACTGTAGTCACAAGGAGCCAAAACTATATATGATCAGAAGAATCTGGTTAGAGGCACAACTGAAGGAAGTGGTTACACAGGGTACAGCACGTTATCTGTAGCCCTAGAATGAAGACCCGTGACCTCGCCCACTGCTGAGCTCTCCCTGGCTGCCGTGGGTTTTCAATCACCTAAATGCCAGGAGGCCAGGCCCTACAATAGCTCCTCTTGGATTTCTGTTCATTCGTGTTATAAATCTTTATGGCGCACATCCCTTGGTTCAAGCACTGTGCCAGGCACCGTGAACACAGCAGGGAAGAACAACAGGCAAGGCCCCTGCTCCTGTGGACTGTGCACTGCAGGGTGGAACACAGACAGCGAACAAGGAAGGCAACAAACCACCAGATACTGTGAGGTACTGGTAAAGGCGCTGTGATGAAGATAAAGGAACTAACGGAACAAAGAAGGAAGGAGAGGCAGGGAGGTCAGAGGAGGTGACATCTGAACAGAAACGGCCTGACAAGGCAGAATCAGCCATTCAGAGATTGAGGGAGAAGCTTTCCAGCAGAAGGACAGCAAGTGCAAAGGCCCTGATGTATTACTTAGTCAAGCCCAGTGTGGCCGGGGCCGAGAGAGGGAACAAGAGGGTGAGGGGGGGTGGGGCTGGAAAGTAGGGAAGAGCCAGATCACACCAAGTACCGCAAGCCATGGTCAGAAAGTCTGGACTGAGTTTTAAACAGCAGAGTGATGAGATCTTATCAGCGTTTCCACGAGGCCCCACGCTTATCCCACTAGAACCAGACACAGACACATACACACAAGACTCATGACCTTGCTTTCCTCGCAACCAAAGCAGCCTGCCTCAAACAAAGACATCTCCACCTCTGTGCACACAGGGGGCAAGAACATGCGGCCACCCAAGGGGAGGCGCCAACACCTGCAGTGATTGAGGCTGAAGGATAAAAGGGTACACAGCACCGCACGCACCCTTGAAACATGCCAGCTCCAGGAATCCTCTCGCCCATGACCGTCCATCTTCACAGAATTAGGCTTCTCAACTGTCCCACCCCACTTTCTGGGAGCCCACGGAAACTGAGACCCCGGGGAGGGCATGAAGCACATGCAGCAGTGGAGCGGGCATCAGTGGGCATGCCACACGCAGGCAGAGACATGACACGGGAGAGAGGCTGATGACTTCCTTTTTTTGTTTTATTTCTTTTGTTTCTTAGAGTAAACTTTTGAAATTGTTCCCAAGCGTCCCTCATCTGTCAAGTTCCTCCCACTGGATCTCCTACCCTCGCTGCCGATTACTCTGATTGCCACCAGCAACAGGCCATTTCTTCTCCCTCTGCCCCTGAGCCTACGGCAGATGAATTAAATGGCAATGCCGACAAGCACTTGCAGTGTTAAAATCCATCACCACGGAACAGGACTGCGGTGGCCAGGACAGGTGATGCCAGTGGAGTGGACCTAGTGAGACGGAGGGCAGCGGGAGGAAGGGCCTCACACCACGGAGACAGACACTGTGGACTGGGAAAGACTCCAGAGAAATAACAGTGCTTCATGAAGACGGAATGGACCCTGCACCCAGTAAAGAGCTAATTTTTTGCCGTGGAGCATACAAGCTATGGAAACCCAACTCAAGCTCGAAAACAGGGGCAGGGGAGGTTGGTGAATTACTGCTCTTGTTAACAGTACGTTTAGGGCTGAAGAGTCACATCAGGCACTGCCGGATTCAGGGGCTCGAAGGACACAATCGGCCCCCGATTCCTCTCTGCCTCTCGGCCCAGCTTCTCTCTCCGTGTGACGGCTTCACGCCCAGGCTCCACCTGGAGACAAGGTAACCACAGTGGCCCCAGCCTTCCAGGCCCAACAGGAAAGAAAGAACTCTTGACAGCCTAGTAGAGTCCTGAGACCCAGCTGGAACCAGTCAGCTGAGGTCAAGTGCAGAACGGAGGGTAGAGCCTCACCTACCTCACTGGGCTGACCCTGAGCGAGGACGCTGGTCTGATGAAAACTGGAGCACGTGGGACCTGACACCGCGAGGCCGCAGATGTCCACCGTGCACAGGCAGACGGGAGAGGCAACCCGAGCCGTGTGACGAGGGCAGACTCATGCACTTCCGGAATCCCACGTTCGGCTGCCCCTGGTAGGAGAACCTTTTCCTTAATACAGAGAGCAAGCTCCAACTCACAGGCAAATGCTCCTTGGGAGAGCCTGGGAGAAGCCCAACATGCAGCAAAGCATTCATGAGAATAGCCCCACCCCCGCCGCGGGACACTCAGAGAACCCAGACTCCCCAGCTGCACATGCAACAATGACCACACCCAAAGAGTAACACCTAGGGTCCACCGGACAGTAAGGCCACAACCCTACAGCTCTGGAGGCTTCGTCTCCAATGTCCAGAGCTGGCTGGTGACAGGAATCATCCACCAGGGCTGACACGAGTGACCCCCAGGTGGGGTGAGTGTGGCCTGGGACAAGGACTTCCCTGTCTTGGCCAAACACACCTTGCACAAAGGGGTGTGGCAGAGGGGTGGTGGGCTTTCCTGTCCCAGATGTGGCTGCAAATCAAAGACCACAGCTCTCCCTTGAGGTCCCAAGTTTGTCCACCAGGTGACCTTTGACCAAGAAAACCAACCTTTAAGACATCAACCTCCCACCACAAGCTCCATAAGATGATTAGATGATCCCCATGTCCATCAATGATTAAGGCAATACCTCAACTTAATTGAATATTTATATGAGCTCCCTATGGCTGCTGTACCAAGTTACCACAAACTTAGTGGCTTAAAATAACACAAATTTACTATCTTGAAGTTCAGGGGGTCAGAAGGCTCAAATGGGTCCTATAAGCTAGACTCAAGGTGTCAGCAGGACTGCATTCCTTCTAGAGGCTGTAGGGGAGAACCTGTTTCCTTGTCTTTTCCAGTTCCTGGAGGATGCCCGCATTCCCTGGCTTGTGGCCCGTCCTTTATCTTCAAAGTGCATCTCTCCTACCTCTGCTCCTGTTGTCACTCCTTCTCCGTCTCCAACCCTCCTGCCTTTCTCTTATAAGGGCCCTTGTGATTACACTGGGGCCATGTGGGTAAACCAGGATAATCTCTCCATGTCAAGATCCTTAAATTAATCACATCCGAAAAGTCCCTTTTGCCATGTAAGGGGGTATAGTCACAGATTCTGGGGATCAGGACATGGACATCTTTGGAGGACCAACATTCTGTCCACCACAGCATTTTCTAGATCCCAGTATGTTATCTGAATTACATCTCTTAACAGCTAATCCTCACAACAACAACCTATGAAGTATATACTATTTTAATAAATCTTAATTTTACAATTGTTCCAAGGGGCCATGAGAGGTAAAGTGAGATAGTAAAAATAGTAGTAATAATAATAATAACATTTATTGAGTGGCTACTACATATCAGACATTATTCTAAATGCTTTCCATATACTAATCTATCTCATCTTCCCCCAGAACCCTGTGAGGAAGGTACTATTACAATTCCTGTTTTACAGAGGAAGAAATTGAGGCACAGAAAGTTACATGGCCTCTAAGTCAGCAGCCCCGGGCAGTGCTCAGTGTCTTTGGCACAGAAGTCATTCATTCACTAACATCCATCAGGACGTGCAAGAAGAATGCAGAATGCACAGTGTTTCCCAAACGGTTTGGCCGTGACTACCTTTCTCACGGGGACATGTACAGGGACTAGGATGAAGTGACCCCCTTGGAGAACGGTCGCAGCTACGGGTGAAATAAGCCTTCCTTCCACTGACACAGCCTTTCTCCAGATGGACAGGTGTAATGGAGGAGGTGCCCACTCACTGACCCACACTCCTGCCCCAGCCCCACTGCCCTGGCCTCTCCCTCAGGAGGCACCAGAAGCTGCGGTCATCACAGCTCTCAGCGAAGGGCCCCCACCTTGGGCCATGTTTCCATGGGGTGACATCCGTCATAATACGCTCTGGGCCTCACTCCCCACCTCCTACCTCACTGGTGAGATCCTCAATCAAATGGAGATGATGTATTAAAAAGGGAAACACCTCCAGGGACTGTCTTCCCTCTTGGTCCCCACTGGGTGAGTGTAATTCTGCAGATCCAACGATGCCTCACAGTGGGGGTCCCTAGGTCTACACCTGGGAGGCAATGTACTGGGGAGTGTGAGTCTGGCTTCGGGTCAAGCTGGAGTTTCCAATCAACTGACAGTAATAAAAATGTTATTTTGATCACTTTTTGTCTGATTCCTACATCGGTGTTTCATAGAGAATTTGGGGGGAAAGAATAGCCATGATTAATTATAACCTCAGAACTGAAACAAAGTTACCTACTAACCTCTTAAAGTTTGTCAACAATCTATTCTAAAGGTCCATTTTAAGTTGATTTTTTTTCCTTAATCCTGAAGGCACTTCCCACAACAACTATGACTATAATGATCCCAATATAGCCCTCAGCCATCTATTCAACCCTGAAGGCATTTGGGGCTTAAATGACTTTTCACTCTTTTCCCTACTGATGAGCTCAGTTTCATAAACCATTTGTCGTCCAAAAGACAGAAGAATCTTTATATCCTCAAACTGAAAGGTTTCTTTTGTGGAAAATGCATCCTGAATTCCCAGCTAGAATTTGGGAAGCTAGTACACATCTCTATGTCCACCTGACATCAGGAGCCAAGGAAATCATGGATCAGGAAGAAAGGACTCGCCCTCTCCAACCTCTCCCTGCCCCTGCTCCGCCAACTCCCCAGAAACCCCAAGCCCCCCCTAGCCTGGCCAGGACATCCCCAGCTACCAAAGCCTGACAAGGGCACCCCAAGGCACCCCAACCTGGCCAGGGCACATACTCAATAGTCTTCAACAAACTGAGTCAGCATCTGGCTGGGGTTGAGGAATGAGTCCCAATTCCTTTGAGTAGTAGATGACACACTTAAAAATTAGGTAAAAGCTCTGGAAAGGCCAGAGTGCAGTTTTTGAAAGCATGCCTTTTAATGAGGCTGCTTCCTAGTGCCTGGCATACAGCTGGTGCTCACGAATATTACTTAAGTGGAAGAAGGAATAAACTGCAGGACTTAAACAAACAAGCAAACGCAGGGCATCGGTCAGTATGTGCCTGCATCTGAGGGCTTTCATAAAGACCTCCCACTAAGGATGACTCACAGATAAGGTAGATGGTCTTAAACGACCCAGTAAGAAACGGAGGGGTAAGGGACAGCAAAGAAATAGCAAAATGTGCTTCATTATCTCTGCTCTGTTCCATTTAAGGGCTATCTCATACCTAGCTTTGGCTCAGAGCATTCAGGCTGGGTCTTAGGAAAAGGGACTCTGGCTGCCGTGAGAAACCATTCTGTACGCTGTAGGTTCTGTGTACCCGTTTTGGGGGGACTCACTCCAAAAATGCTCCTACTCAGAAATGTACTTTATAGTATTGTGTTTTTTAAACCAAACGCAAGCCCAGTGGTGCTTCCCCATACCCCCTGGTTTAATTTTCTTACTGCATCAAATCAAAGCTCTGTGTGGGTAGAGAGTAGATTTCTCAAAAGATGATGGCGAGGTCCACGGATCAGCTGCAAGAGAGTCACGCATCTAGACGTGTGAATCTAGAGCCTCAACCCAGATCTCCTGAGAAGAAGCATATTTAATAGGTGCCCCAGGAAAGGCCTCTGCACACTAGTTTAAGAACTTCATAAGGCAAAGAAGAGGGATTTGGAGGAAAATGACCCAAGTTCATTTCCACCCCAGATCCATGGACAAGCCCCCTTAAGCTCTCCTGAGCCTCCAATAATGAATTTTTTTTAAATAGAGGGAAAATACCTACTCATCACAGTGTTACTCAATCAAAGGTGAATATACTTGAACTTGCTTGGAAAGGATAAAGGGCTAAACATATACTATTCATTCGAAACATATAGTGAATGGAATGAATGACTGTAAAAGCCAGGTGCTGGGGGAACAAAGATGAGAAGAAGTGAAAAGGCAGAAGGCCAGGGCAGACATAACTCCACGTAATGAGATGGGTTCCGGGACACACGAGCAGTATCTGTATGAAAAGGGTGATGAGCCCTCACAGCAAGACACGATTAACTCTGCAATAGTAACCCCCAGACTGGTAACTGTTACAGACCAAGCAGGAATGAGGCGAGGTATGTTATCCAAAAAAAAAAAAATCAACATGTTGAACCTGATCAAGTACAAAAGCTCCAAAGAAAATTCAAGTCTTTATGATATTGCTACGCAAGCCAAATCCAGACTCCAATCTTATCTCTCTCTCTCTGACACAGAAAAATAACTACCATTGACTGAGCACCAACTATACACCGGGTGCCATACTAGAAGCTCTGCAGTCATTGTTTCGGAAAAATCCCCACAACAGCCCTCGTGACATTGGTGTGATTTCCTCTTACATTGGTGTGGCGGTTCCTCTTCCAGATGGCAAAGTAACTCCAGGAGGTCAAGTCATGGAGGGCGCACCTGAAGTCAAATCCAGGTCTGCTTGACTCCCAAGACCTGTGAGCGTGGCACATCCACCCCTCTGTTAAAATGTCCACGCTCTGAGAGCTCATTTTTAAGAAAATCTTGTAATGGTCAGTTGGTCGAAGGTTGCAAGACCCTTGAGCCAAAGTTAATTAACTATCCCTTCTTCAGGCTGACCTGAGAAACATTTTAGTAGAGTCATGACAGTTAAAGTGCAGGAAAACTGCACAGGGAGGAAGCATATAGCACCACTTTATTTAGTGAGATCTTGGTCAAACGATCATTTTTCTATCTACCTGTATTTCTGATTAAGAGTATTAATAATAATAGCTAAAATCTACTCAGTACTCACTTTATGTAGGCATTATGCTAAGATGTCTACATGGACTGCCTCATGAGGTAGGCACTGTCAACTAACCCCATTCTACAGATGAGAAAACTGAGGTACACAGAGATTAAGAAATTTAACCAGAGCTGGGGTTGGAGCCTGGTCAGCCAAACTCCATAGCTCTGATTCTCCGCCACTCTGGCGTTCTGTTGCTTTCACCCCTGGCCTGATGTGACTTAATCGTGCTGAAGGTTCACTACCTTGCAAATGTTTCAAGACTCTAGACATAAAACTCCCTAAGTACACAAATTGATACAAGTATTGCTAATAATCTGGCAAGTAAGTCTTATAATATTATGCATTTTAGCAAGAATACAGAGCAGGGTTTTCCATTTAATTGATTTTCTGGAACCCTAACCAGGCCCGTTCTTCTAATTCATCTGCACATGCACTCATCCCATGCTGAGTGTCTGCTATGCCAGGCACAGGGGCGATGAAGATGAAAAGGTGTAGCCCCCTCCCCACCCAGGCTCCGTCTGCCCCTCACCTTCAGCTGTTTGACCTTCTCTTTTCAGCATCTGGACAGCTCCTACGTATTTCTTCAGTTGGACTTTGAGCACCTCGTTTTCTCTGCAGGTACAAGAATGTTAGAAAAATATATTTAAAAATTGGCAACTTAGACCCAAGGAAGGAGGAGAATCTGTGTAAAGAAAAATACACAATGTGCATCTTATAAATATTAATATATTCTCTGTTTTAGAGATCATGGCTGGAAAAGACTATGTTAGCAAAGGCACGTTTGCAGAATGCCTTCGAGAACTGTTCATTCGTGATGGAAATAAGCATTAATTGGTTGCGGTGCCCACAGATTCAGGATGCTGACATGTGTTGCCCTCAGGCTATTTGAATCAATCTGTTAGGTGCCTATTCTGTGCCAGGCACCCTGTAGTATTCTCTCCATTTACAGAAGCACATACTAGGTACTGTTTACTTGGGGGAACACTCAGTATTTTTATTAACTACTACATGTATTGAAAACTTCCTACTTGCCAGGCATCACGTGAAGTCTTTATGTATCTCATTTAATCCTTCCAAGATATATATTATCACAACACACACTTTACAGATGAGGAAAGTGAGGTATAATGAGGAGAACCGGCTGACCAACTCCAGCGGCACCCCATGTAAGACTGCAGAATGAAACGTGGAACTCAGGCGATGACAAGACCCCACGCTACTAAATTCACTCCCCAGGTACCCCGGCTGAGGAACAGGACATGAGGGTCAGAGAGAAAACTACCATTTGTTGAGTGTTTACCCACATAGCTCAGACTTTACATATGTGACCTCACTGAATCAAGCACACGTGTATTCATTCACCCATTCTTCATTCGATGGTAACACTGAATAATGTTAAGTACCTAAGGATATGTCAGGCATAATAACCCTGTAGAATTCTCCTCATTTTGCAGGAGAGGAACTGGGGCATGGTAAAGGTCACATGGCCAATGCCAAGGTCATACGTAAGGCACACGGCCCAGACACAAGCCCAAGTCTCTCTGCCTCCGAGGCCCAGAAGAGCTCTTCTCTGTCTCTTTTGGGATTCAGAACTGGTTTCTCACTGGCTACCCCAGAGACAGGTGCCTCTTCCACATCTCCTGTTCCTGCTCCTCCCCCAACAAGGTCTGGAGCCTGCGTGCTCTTACACATGTTGGAATATTTCCTCACAAAGAAAAGAGCTTTAAGACTGGGTGTCTTTTATGATTATAAAAAATAAAACGCTCATTGCAAAATACTCAAACAATCAGAACACATTTAAGAAGAAATGTAAAAAATCCACTAAAAATTCAACACCTTGAAATAAACCCCACTATCATTTTTCTATCTGTCCTATCAGCTCTCTCTCTAGGCATGCACACACACACAGACACACACTGTATATAATTATTCACAGATGAAACACCTTTCACACTCTTCTAAATTTTTTTGTTTGAAGTCTTTTTTCCTTTGTTTACTGTCACACTCATCCTTCCCCATGGTAACCAACGTTAAAAACCTGGTACACACATTTCACCCCTCCTCCATGCTCACATAGTCACTACAAACCTGATACACTTAAACAGAGTTTACTTTATGAAGCCAGACCCTATTATAAATTTTTCTGCTACGGCTTGTCTCATTTAACAATTCACCAGGGTAAGCTTCTGACTCCATCTATTTATGGATGGAGATGCCATTCCTTGGTACGAATATGCCACACATTTGCTCAGTGGAAAAACTGCAGACTGCCCATCACAGGTTCTGTCTGTCTTCGATGCATATGACTGTACCTCAGCCCACAGAGACAGCACTTTGTTTGTATTTTGCTTTTCTGCCCTGTATTTGTCAGAAAGAACATAAGTACCAACTGCAGACACTACCGTATACTTAGGTGTCGCCTGAGATCTGTGCATTCATCTCAGAAGCTTGAGAGAAAGTAAAACATGGAGTCCCTTAATTATCGCCCTCCTCCTAGACAGCCTGTCACAGATGTTTCTATCCGTGGCCGCACTTTCTCTGTGATACGAAGAGTGAACGTCTGAAGCTAAACAACTAACATGTCTTGAGAAGGTTTGTGGGAGGGAAAACACTCCCCGATGGGCATGCTGGTACAGGTGGTTTTCTTGGATCCCCTCAGCCGGATCTTGTCATTCTTCCCAGCCTACTCCTAATCCCCACATGTGAATTCCAGGCACATATTACCTTAAAACAAGGGAGAGAAAGCAACTGATGCACATTTCTATGCGGCCTAATTTAACAACGGTTCATGCAGAACGTTGTCCAAGAGGCAGAAGAGGCAGGCTCATTCAGGCAGACTGACAGGTGGGTCGTGTCCGTGTCCGGCTGCCAGGTCTCAGCTCGTTTGCTCACACCATCCAGGCCCACCCTCAGCGGCCTAGTTCATCTTCAACTCTGTAGCCAGCACTAAGATATTCAAGTGGCTGCTTTTCTTCTGGTTGGGAGTCATCTTTTAAGAGCATCTTACGACTCTCTAAATATCAGACCTAACAGATAAAGACCAAAAACTTTAATACAAATCCAACTTCCAACAAAATGATGAGATGTCGTGGAGAATATACCACGGACGGACACCTTTAGGAACCATAAAAATTCATCTCGGCCAACTCTGCGCCAATGAACTTGTTTGCCTTTTGTGGGAAATGAACTTTCAGGTCAGTAGAACTGCTCCTGACTCAACCGCAAACACCTGGAGGGTACACTGACCGCCCCAAAGAGGCAGCTAGCTCCTGACCCCAGGCAAGATGAGGTCTTTTACATTTTAATTTTTATTTTGAAGTAATTATAGATACAGAAAGTTGGAAAGATATTACTGAGAGGTCCTGTATACCCTCGGCCCAGCCTCCCCCAATGATTACATCTTCCGTAACTACAGTCTGATGGCAAATCCAGGACTCCGACACGGTCACATCGTGTGTGTAGTTCTATCCACCTGGTATTTTAACTGATGGTCATACCAATCTGCAGATGGGATACAGACTCAGATGAGCAGAGCAGGCAGACAGACGAGGACCATGAGTTACGCAAACCAGGCATAAGACAAGAGGGTCTACGGGGTGGGAGCTGTGGCCAACCAGAGAGTTCTTGTTCCACCAAAAGGTATTTTTTAAAAACATAACATGTTAATGGCCCAAGAAAATAATTCCCAGGCTCTGAACAACTAATTTGCAACCAGCAACAGGACTTTAATTTGTAGATAGAGGAACCATACAGAATGTACCATTCCTGATGATCAAATAAGAATGCCATTTTATTTGCCACCTCATGATACAACAGGATGGGTCAATAGCTAAGCACATCCTAACTGTGAAAGGCCTCAGAAACCCTCCGAGTGTGCGAACGAGATCGGGACTGTGGCTGAGGCTCATCCCAGCAGGGGTCTTCAACCCAGCACAGGTCACATCACGGTGCCCGTCGGTCTGAACAGGCGAGGGGCAAGGTGAGCGGAGCGGACCAAACCCTGCCCAGGGCCCTGACGCATCAGCACCCACCACAGGCGTGTGTGTGTGTGTGTGTGTGTGTGTGTGTGTGTGTGTGTGTGTGTGTGTGTGTGTGTGTGTGTGTGTGTGTGTGTGTGTGTGTGTGTGTGTGTGTGTGTGTGTGTGTGTGTGTGTGTGTGTGTGTGTGTGTGTACACACGTGTGGTAAACTGAGAGCCACAGAGCCCGGGAGGCTACGCACACAGGTGGGACTGACCAGACTCATCTCTGAGTGAAGTCACAGGGCTCTGACTTTTAATTTTTTTGGTTGCTCTTGTTCAGCTATGTTCTCTAATTGTCCATAACAAAATAATGTTTGAAAATAAAAGAACACTTTCATTGCCTAGTCTTTTAAAATTGTACACTTAAAAGAAAATGCTAAGAGGGGCGACGAGGCTGCTATGGGGCAGGGCCCCCCTCCGCCTGCTCCCCTCTGGGGGGCGGCACCACCCACCTCCACCCCGTCTACACTGGCTGCTTGCGAGTAAGCGAGCCTGGGAGGATGAGACCTCTGCGGGAGGCGGCACAGATGGCTGCAGCCCCGTGAGCCGGATCTTCGGGCAACTCTCTCTTCTCCATTTCATGCGGTGTCCCCCTCCCCGGCTCTCCGCGTACACAGCCCAGGTGATCACCCATGACACCTGGCTCTTTCTGCAACCAACAGAGTCTTTTAATCAAATCCTAACACTCCATCTGGAAAACCATCTAGAAAAGCTGGGGGAAGGGGTGCTTTGTTGAAAAGGAACTGTCAGTGCTCAGACCATCTAATGAAATGGGCCACTCAGGGGTCCTGAGGGTTCAACCAGTTCCTCCACCTTCACCCTGAGGGCGGTCACTGGTGCTCCAGGTGCAGCTGGCGGACATCTCACCCTCTGAGAGCAGTCGGTGGTCCATCTGTCAACAGCTGGGCTCTCCCCAGGGATTTAGCCTTTCAGCTGCAATTTCCACATCTGCCTCAAAGGAGGATGTGGATGGGGGATGCCCTCAGCGACTGCTTTACGAGGCTGAAGATGAGAAAGCCATGGGGCGAGGGGGGATGGGGATGGGGTCCAGTCTTTATTTCGTGGCCCAGGCAACCACGTGGGAGTCCAACCCCACTAGGGAAGATAAACCTGCAGAAACGCCCTCCCCGCCGCCTCTTTAGTAACCATCCAGTTCTTTCCACTCTGAAGGGCAGTGGGATCCAACCCCCTCGCAGTTCAATGAAAGGAGAAAAAACGCCAAGAGAATGAACTAAAACAGAATCTCCCAAACATGGTACAGGCCCGAGATCATTTAAGGGGTTCACAAAACTTTTTCTATTTTAACACTTAAGCATTTCTTCCAGTATATTTTTTAAAAACCGATTTTCCATTAATGGCAGTGATATAAAGAATCCTTTGGAAAGAAATGTGAAGGCTTTCAAAAGTGAGTGGACTGAAAGACAAATACTAAGGAATGAGTAACATGGGCGGTACATATGAAGGTGGTACACATGAAGGCACTGCACAGCGACAGATCTGAGGAAGAGAATCTTTGCTTTCGATAAAATAGGGGTATAAGGAGAAGATATTTTCTTACAGTGTACTTCCCACACTGTATTCCCGGGGATGACAAACGGCTCTCAGACAGGGACGAGAGAGTAGAGTTAAATGTGTTTAGGAAACGGTGGCGCTAATCAACATTAGGAAAGTTCCCTCTCCCTCCCCCTCCTCCCCAGGGCTCCTCAAGCCTTTAATATATTTATGTACACTGACCACCTACTAACTCCTCAAACCTCACAGTTTGTGAAATGCTGCATTTTCACCTTGGGCACAACCCTCTATGAGCGGGAGAGAAATCTCAGTGGAAAAGAACCACGTCTATGTTAGAAAAACACTGCCCACATGGACTGTGGCAGAGGTGGGCATTTGAGATGTTTATACCTCCTTGAAATCCCTCTGTGTGAGTTAAGAAGTGAGAAGCAGTTCAGTGCCAAGACCTCCTACGGGTAAGACCGGGGCCTCATTCAAAAGCTCCCTACATGTGTAACAGGAAATACGCTTTTCTACCCACAACACGAGAGTATCGGCCTCCGAGTGGGGCTCTGAATGTTCAAGGTGTTGCAGACACAACGTGCTCTCGTTCAACCTGCATGGTAACTCTGCAAGAGTTATTATACTCTCATTATACAGATGAAGGAACTGATGCTCAGAGAGGTTCAGCAGTCGATCAAAAAATTCACGCAGCTATACAAGGCACGGCCATGATTTGCACTTAAGCATCTCCAAGTCCGTGCCCTCCTTCTTCCTCCCTGCCACATACTTGGTCTCAGTGGATCATCAACAACGCCTCACAAGGTTGGTTTTAACTGGGCCCATTTTGCAGATAGGAAAGCTGAGGCCCACAGAGTGAAACAACATACACACACACCTGGGATTCCAACCCATGTCCTATAACTCCAAAGTCTCTCGCTGGGTTCATATAAATTTAGGGAATTAAATGAACTGGATAAAGTTGAAAACTTAAAGCCTTGAAAGAGTCCATTGGGAAATGAGGGCGGACAAGCATGGGTCTGCAGAATGTCTCGGCTGGTCAGACTGCTGTGCAAATGTGAATGGGATTCTCCTGATCAGTAAGCTTTGTTCAGAGGTGCAGGAACTGTCCTAGGGTTACTCAGCCTCTGCTGCCCATCAGCAGACATCTCACAAACGTAGGCAGTTGGTCCGAGGTAAGCTTTTTCCAAATATGAATCAACAGCCTCAAGAACTGTATACCTTTTGACCCAACAACTCCACTTCGAGGAAACTATGCCCAGGAAATAAGAAGGAACAAAAGGCTCAAAACATACACATGAGGATGCTGTGAATGTTACCAGAAAGAAACTGGTTACAAATTAAATGTCTGACACTGGGGGAGTGAAGAGATAAATTATGGTGTATCCACCAGTAATAGGACACTATGAAGCTGCTGAAGTTGTGATGAATATGCATGTTAATTAACATAGATGAACATTTACAATACACCATTACGTGAATGTGGCAGAGTACAAAGAAAGTATATTTACTGTAACCTCTCATGTATATTTATTATATATAAATATATTATAAATTATAAATATATATATTTATTATATATTATAAATATATATATATTTATTAAATATTATATTTATATATATATATTTCTTATGCAAACATGTATATGTTTGCATAAGAAATATATATATACCACAATGTTAACAGGGCTTATTTCTGAACAATGAAATTAGGAGAAAAAAAATTTAATATGCCATCAACACACTTTACTAGCACACTAGAAAAAACAAGGTATGAAGAGTAAGGTCAGACTTACAGAAAACAAGAGCAACCCTACAGCTTAACATATACTTAGTGGTGAAAGACCGAATGGTTTCCCCATGGGACTGAGAGCAAGCTAGGAAGTCTCTCTTGCCTCGCTCTCCTATTCAGCACAGTACTGGAGGTTCTAACCAGTGAAATGAGGTTTCTTTTTAAAGGGCATGCAGAATGAAGGGAAAACTAAACTGTCCCCACTGGCAGATGACATGATTTCTTCAGAGAAAATTCCAAGAATCTACAAAAAAAATCCTAGAACAAATAAGTGACTTTTTCCAGGTCAAATATGGAAATTAACTGTATTTCTATATATTAACAATGAACAATTAGAAAGCAATATTATAAAAAGAATCATTCTGCATATACACTAGTTGATTCTAAAATTCATATGGAAAGGCCAAAAAAAAAGTATTGTAGCCAAAATCATCGTGAAATAGAAGCAAAATTTGAAGGATGCACACTACCCAATTTTAAGACTTTCTATAAAGCTACAGCAATCAAGGAATGTAGTATAGGCAAATGATAGATATAGAACCAACAGAAAGAAGAGTCCAGAAATAAACTCATACAAATATGGCCAAATAATTTTTAACCAAGGTACAAAGGCTATTCAGGAAAAAGGATGGTCTTTTCAACAGACAGTTTGGGAACAGCTGGACATGCACACGCCAAAAAGTAAACTTCAACTAATACTTCACATCTTATACAAATATTAACTCAAACTGGAAGACATATAAATGTAAAACATAAAACTATAAAACCTGAGGAAGTCTTCATGCCTAACCTGGGGTTAGGCAAAGCGTTCTTAGATTTAACACCAAAAGCATGAGCCAGAATAGAAAAAAAAAGTTAAACTGGATTTGCTCTGTGAAAGACATTGTTAAGAGCAGAAGACAAGCTACAGATGGGGAGAAAATACTAACAAATCGGATAAACAATAAAGGACTTGTATCTGAAATAAAGAACTCTCAAAACAAACAAACAAAACGTAACTACCCAATAAAAGGGGGGGAAGGGCAAAAGATTTGAACAGACAACTCACCAAAGAAGATAGACAGTAAATAAGCACATGAAAAGATGCTAATCATCATTAGTCATTAGGTAAATACAAATCAAAATCGGTGAAACAGCACTACAAACCTAGTAAAATAGCTTTAAAAACTTTTAATGACAATATCAAGTGCCGGGGGAATCTGGAGCAACTGAAACCCTCTTAACATTGCTGGCAGGAATGCACAACAGTTCGGTGACCCTGGAAAACAGCAGAGCAGCTTTTTATAAAGTTAAACAGACACCTGTCATATGACCCAGAAACTCACTTCTATTTTTCCTGGAGAAATGAATTTTATCGTTCACACAAAAATCTCTACATGAATGTTTACAGCAGCATTATTCATAATCACCAAAAACTGGGGAGGAGCTTAAAGATGGAGGAAGAGTAAGACGCGGAGATCACCTTCCTCCCCACAAATACATCAGAAATACGTCTACATGTGAAACAGCTCCTACAGGACGCCTACTGAACGCTGGCAGAAGACCTCAGACCTCCCAAAAGGCAAGAAACTCCCCACGTACCTGGGTAGGGTCAAAGAAAAAGAAAAAACATAATCACCAAAAACTGGAAACAACTCAAATGCCCTTTGACGGGTAAATGGCTAAACCGTGGTCCATCCATACAAAGGGATACTGCTCATCAGTAAGATGGAAGGGGGTAGTGACGGATGCCACAACTTGGATGAATCTCAAAAACATTAGGCTAAACGAAAGAAACCAGTCCCAAAAGGCCACATACTCTCTGATTTCATGTATCTGACATCCTAGAAAAGGTAAAACTACAGACAGGGGAGAAGGACAGATCAGCGGTAGACAGGAGTTAGGCGTGGGGGGAGGGTGTGACGGCAAAGGGGCGCAGGAGGGAACTTCTGCAGGTGATGGGGCTCTGCTGTGCGCTGACTGCGGTGTGCCGGGGCGAGGGGGTTACGTTAACCTAAGCTGCTTGTCTTAAAACTCATGCAACTGTACATCTTTTTTAAAGGTGAATTCGACTGTGTGGACATTAAAACCAAAAAAATTTAGTTAATAAAAAAGAGTAAGGGAGAGAGGAGGAGACGGGCCTGCCTAGAAGACAGTCCAGAGGCATCTCCCGCTGACTAAGGTCCATAACACAGGCACCTGAAAAAGACACCATACAGCTACAGGCGTGCCAATTTTGGGCAGGGGGACAGGAAAAGAATAACAGTTAACAAAGTCAGCATTTAACAGAGCAGACCTTTTTTCCTCCCTTCTTTTTTTTTGTTTTTAATTGTGATAAAGAACATACAAAACTTACCATTTAAGCCACTTTTAAGTGTACAGCTCTGTGGCATTAAGTACCTTCACATTCTGGTGCACCCATCACCACCATCCATCTCCAGAACTCTATTCATCTTGCAAAACAAACTCTTTACCCATTAAACAAGAACGCTCCATTCCCACCCCGACCCCCCACCAGCCCCCGGCAACCACCATTCTACTTGCCATCTCTATGATTTATATCCTTTTAAGAAAGATGATTAAACAAATGTTACTATCAACAGTGATGCAGCTTTGAATGTGGCTTTGATGAAAGTAGATGCCAATGCAAAAATACTTGGTTTCAAACGTAGCTCCAAAGACTTGTGAGCCGTAAACAAGTGTCATTTTAGGACGTCAACACAACAAGGCCAGTCAAGCCTGGCTTGCTCAGGCTTCTGCCACACAGAGGTCTGCATGCCGCAGCTCTTCGTGCACTGAGAATTGATGGATTCAACGGAAGCTTCAAGTTTCCTTCCTGAGATGCTGACTTAGCTTCAGAATCAAAAACCAGCTTGTGTTCCATTCTAGATTCAACTATTTTATTACCTTTTAATTCTCTGAAAATTGACTGCTCTCATCCAGAGCATAAGATGCCTCTTAAAATCCATATAGAACAAAGCAGGGCGTGAACATGGCTGGGCAACCGGATTTAATCTCTACTGAACGTGTCACTAGTTCAACCACAACATCGGCCAGAGGGAGGCTAGAGTGTTTCCTACAAAAAGGGATCAATTCTCTCTCATTCATTCAGCAGGTATTACTGAGTGCCAGGCACTGATCTAGGTGCTAAAAACGCATAAACAAACAAACAAAAAGGACAAAATTCCCTGGCCTCTTGGAGCTTCATTTGTTTCCCAATTTTTTTAATTTAATTTTATTTTTCTGTTTGAATAGGTACAGGCTGCAACCCTTGAAAAGTAAAGTAAGGTTCTGTTTAACTTTTAATGATGGAAATTTAAACATATACAGAAAAGCAGACCAAACAGGACAGTGAACCTCCACGGACCCACCACCCAGCTCTCCAACTTACAGCCAGTCTCGTTTCTTTTCAAGCCTCACCTGTGTACACTCCCCTCGTCAACTTATTTTGAAGTCAATCTCAGACACAGAACATCATCCATAAAAATGTCAGGATTTACCTCTCAGTGGCAGAGTCTATTTGAACCTAATCCCAAAACCAGTGTCACACCTAAAAAAGTAACCAAATACCCTGTGTTCCCAACTGCTTCAGGTTTTTAGTTTGTTCAAACAGTATTGGCCTTATACTTTGGTGGGCTTTTACTGTAAAACACTGGATCCTTTATACACATAAAGCCAAAGAGGAAGCAGGGTGTCTGGCTCTAGAGTTACCCACATCTGGGTTCAAACACCAGTCTTGTCCCGCCCAGCTGGGCACCAATGGTTCTCTGAGCCCAGGATTCCTGAGCTCCCAAGAAGAAGGTGAGGAAATGAGCCTTGCCGGGTTGAGATGATTAGAGACAGTGGGTATAAAGTCAGTGCCCAACACCCAGAGACACTCATTAACAGTAATTCCTCTTTTTCTTTAGGAATATGCGTTAGATCCAAAGCACACAAAACCTGGGTTCCTGACAATGGCTGTGCTTTCAAGAGTTTGCTTTTCCTAGGATGCACAGAAGTGGCCTGTGCTCTCACAGCCAGCACATTACCCTGAGGAGGGTTTTACCAGCAGGGTCATCAGAAAGCATCTGCTGAACAAGGACTGGGCACAGGAGCCATGAGGTTACACGCAATGGACTGCCCCCACCCCGCAGTTCACCATCCAGCGGGGAGAGAAGATCAATTCTGGGAACCACGGTGCAGAGCAGGAAAGTCAACGGAAGGAGGCAGCCTAGGAAACTGGAAACCTCCACAACCAGACAAACCTGGGTTCCGCTCTCAGCTCCAGTCCTTCCCAGGCTCTTTGATGCCACCACAGTGGTGGTGGGAGGAAGGGGAAGAGGAGGGGGAGTGGGGCGCGGGGGTGGTGGCAGTAACAATGGGAGGAGAGGGGCAGTCGCACCATTAAACCCTTTACGGTGCTCACTGGGCAGCAAGAACTGCTCGGAACGCTTCTGCCTAGGCAATCTCTAAACTGTCCCCCAGCGATCCTAGTATTAACAACTATGTGTATTGCCCGCCCCTTGACTTGAGTTCGGATTGGTCTTACTATTTGTTTCTAACAGCAGGGATGGGCTGTCACTTCTGAGATCAGTTATAAAAAGACTATGACATCTACCTGGGATGCTCTCAGGCTCGTCCCTCTCCCTCCTTTCTCTGGTCACCCGCTGCCCTGTCCTGAGGACACCTGGGCAGGCTGAAAGAGGCCCACACAGTGAGGGATGAGGTCTGCCAGCAGCCACTTGAGTGAACTTAGAAGCAGATTTTCCAAGCCCAGCAGAGCCCTGAAATGACCACAGCTCCACCCAATGTCCTGACTACAACCTCATGAGAGACCCTGAGCCAGAGGCACCAGCTAAGCCGTGTCCAGATTCTTGACACACAGAAACTCTGAGATAATAAATATGTTCTTTTAATCTGCTGAATTTGGGGGTAATTTGTTACACAGTTGATAACTAATATAGTTCTACATACCTTAATTCATTTAATCCTTACAACTATTCTGTGAGGTACTTTGATCCTCAATTTTGGGCCAAGGAACAGACAGGTAAGAATGACAAAGAGGACAAATAACATGCCGAAGGCAACTCATTCCTGACCCTCGACTCCCTCATCTGTCAAAGTCCTGCAGGCTGAGTGATTTCGCATCTAGCCAACCGTGTGCAAGGTGGATGTCCTTCTCTGCAGCTCCGGCTACTCACCCAAACAATGGAAGAACACTGAGGCCTCACAGGATTGTTGCAGAAAGTATGTAATTTATTCAACAAAGGCCTTCCTAAACCCACTATGTACCAGGTATTGTTTAGAACACAGAAATGAAGGGGGGAACAAGAAAGACTAAGTCTCAACACTCACGAAGTGACACACACAAAGGGGAGGTGGTCAAACCAGTCAATGAATAGACTTCAGATAACAGTGAGGGCGATAAAAGCCAAAGCCACACCTGTAAGAACAGCTAAATCTCAGAACACTGAACTCCAAACGCTGGCGAGGATGTGGAGCAACAGGAACTCTCATTCATTGCTGGTGGGAATGAAAAATGGCACAGCTGCTTTGGAAGACAGTCTGGCAGCTTCTTACAAAACTAAAATACCCTTATCATATGGTGTTTACCCACAGGAGTTGAGAACACATAACCCCACAAAACCCTGCACACAATATTTAGCAGTTTTATTCATAATTGCCAAAACTTGGAGGCAATCAAGATGTCCTCTGATAGGTGAATGGATAAACAAACTGTGGTACATCCAGACAATGGAATATTATTCAGCGATGAAAAGAAATGAGCTACCAAGTTATGAAAAGACATGGAGGAAATGCATACTAAGTGAAAGAAGCCCATCTGAAAGGTTACTAACTTTATGATTCCAACTATATGACATTCTGGGAAAGGCAAAACTATGGAGACAGTAAAAAGATCAGGGGTTGCCAGGGGTCAGGAGAGAGGGATGAATAGGTGGAGCACAGACGACTTTTAGGGCAAGGAAATTAGTCTGTATGATACTCTGTAACAGTGGACACACGTCACCCATCTGTCCAAACCCACAGAATGTCCACCACCAAGAGTGAACCCTAATGTAAACATGGACTTTGGTTAATAATAACGGATCCATGCTGTTCATCAATTGTAGCAAATGTAGCACACCAACCCGAGATGTTAATACAGGGGAAACTGGGGAGGAGGGCAGAGAAGTACATGGCAACTCTGGACTTCCTGCTCACGTTTAAAGCTGCTCCCCCAAAAGTCTATTAATTTAAAAATAAATAAATGGGGACTTCCCTGGTGGCACAGTGGTTAAGAATCCGCCTGCCAATGCAGGGGACACGGGTTCGAGCCCTGGTCTGGGAAGATCCCACATGCCGCGGAGCAACTAAGCCCATGTGCCTAGAGCCCATGCTCTGCAACAAGAGAAGCCACCGCAATGAGAAGCCCGTGCACCACAAAAAAGAGTAGCCCCCGCTCGCCACAGCTAGAGAAAGCCCGTGCTCAGCAACGAAGACCCAACGCAGCCAAAAATAAATAAATAAATTTATTTTTAAAATAAATAAATTTATTTTAAAAATAAATAAATAATTTTATTTTAAAAATAAATAAATAAATGAAGCAAGAGAAAAAGATGCAGAGTAAAGAGTATTTTAGGCAGGGTCATCTGAGAAGGCCTTTCTGAAAGGTGACAAAGAGGCAAGACCTAAAGGAAGTGGACTGTGTGACAGTGGCGAAGGGGGCAACCGGAGACCTTGCAAAAATGCGGATTCTGACTCAGCTTGTCTGGGTGGAGCCTGAGACTGCATTTCTACCAGGCCCTCTGGGAATGCCAATATCACCGGACCTTGGACCACAAGGAACAAGTCAGGGGAAAGCCCCAAGGCCAGTGCCGGGCCTGTTCCTGGAACTCAGGGAGGCCAAGGAGGCTGGAGCAGGGAGGAATCATGCGGGACCCCAAAGTGTGAACTTTAGCCTAAGCTTAAAGGGCAGCCAATAAAAGGTGTTAAGCAGGGGAATGGCAGGCTGTGTGGGAAAACAGAGTGGGGTGGAAACAGGACGAGTGTCAGACCAGAAGGAAGCTACTGTGATCATCCATCCAGGCAAGAAATGATGACGGCCAGGACCAGGAGGACTGGGAGGACTGGGGTCGTGGCAGTGGAGACAGAGAGACTATTCAGGCCTCATCTCTAGGATTCCAGAAAGCCTTGCCAGCTCCCACCCCCAGCCTCAAATACGCCTGTTGGCCACCCTGCAGTTTTCTTTAAAAGCATCAGGAAAGGAAGCAGGTCATCGGGAGGTGGCAAGTGCCTCTCAAACAGCTTCCAGTGACTGCAATAATTAATGTTTGTAAGTCAAAGCAATTATGCCTGCCCCACTGTCAGAACAAACAACCGGCAACCCCAGACAGCACTACTCAAAGGATAATTACTCAAAACAAAACCGAGGAACCTGTGAAGTGCATTTGGTAACTTGCAAGCATCAAAACATTGCAGTGAAACACACCTACAGGTATGCTGCCTTCCCCCGCCAGACACTGGCACGAGGGTACCTCCCTCAAATCAACGGTCTGGTGGGTACCAAGTAGGCACTAACCATAACCACACCTGATTATTGGAAGAATGTGGCTAGGCGACCAAGTGATCCAAAAAATGACTGTCCCAAGCGGCCACCAACAAAAGACAGGAAGGGAGGCATAAATCCCCCGGCTCTGAGGTGTTTACAGTCATCACCAAGCTCACTGCAAAACAACACAAAGTGGAAAAGCCATTTTCCCAAAACTGTGTGCGTTCCCATTAGTGTCTTCAGACCCCCAACTCCAGCCCCACCTCCTTTTGGGGAGCACATAACCTCTCACGCCTGTTGCTAAAGCGAGCACGTGTATTTCTGCATCGTCTTTCACAGGACACTTCTGCGTTCACACCCTGCCTTCCCCACGACGGTGACTGGACACTAACACTTGCCCAGCACTGACTGCGGACAAGAGGCGGGGGCGGGTCGGGCAGGCTCTCAGCCACCTGCAGACACAGACACTCCAGGGAGACGCGGTAATTCTCTGGGCAGTGACAAGCAGGCAAGAGGCAGGGCTAGGACTCTAAGCCGGGCAGTGTGACGCCGGGGTCAGAACCTGACCACTCCTCTCTGCTGCCTTTGTGAAACAGGAAACCATCACGAGAGGTTTGGAGCAATAAAGCCCAGGCCGCCAGCCAGCATCCAGGCAGTGAGGGTCAGGGTAGGAAGCAAAGGATGCCCTTCAGAGCGCCACGCCCAGGCCTTCCCACAGGCTACTGCTCCCCACCCCGACACACAGTGCTCTTCAGGCTGGACCCCTCCTCTCGCAGCTCCCAGGGCTCCGGAAGTAGCTCGGCAGCTCAGGCGATGGGCTAACACAGAAGCTACCCCGACCCTGGGACGTGGCCATCAGCTCCTCCCCGGCGCCCACACCAGCCGGGTTCTCGCCAAGGCTGACCCGACTCTCCCACCTGCCCCAGCTCCCTGGTGAACACCTACGACTTTTGCAAGAGTCTCTTCAGAGGCCGTCTTCTCTCCGAAGCCCTTCCGGCTAACTCTAGGCCCACCATCCCGGGTTGTGACCACTCCCTCTTCTGCCCCCACCTCACCCCAGACAAGCTCCGCGCTCAAGTCTAAGACTTTAATAGCCCTGGCCTGTGCTCATCTCCCCCAGCTAGGCTGTGAGACCTGGAGGAGAGAAGCTGGACCTTATCTACTCGTTTTAGCCTCTGAAACCATGGAGTAGGTATCACCATTGTCCACACTTGACCAAACAGGAAACAGAGGCTCAGGGGGGTTAGTGACAGGCTAAGGTCACTCAGGAGTGGAGCTGGAACTGGCATCTGGGCAACTTCAAAGTCCACACCCTCAAGCACTAAGCCAGGGTTCTTGCAATGGGGTCAGAGGAAGGAGGTTCTCCTACAGTGGAATCAGCTGGAGAAGCTTATTCAGAAAGCAGGTCTCTCCAAGGCCTACTCATCCCTTCCTGAACTGTTCAGTGAAGGCTGCTGGAGATATGAGAAGAGTGGGCAAATACCTCAATACACTGCAGACAACGCTGTCAGAGGAGGGAGTAACAAACGTGTATAGGGAGAAAACCAGAAGTCAACACCATGGTGCTGGATTGGAATTCAAGGTGTTGTTGTAAACTCACGGGATCATTTCAGAAGCATCTGGAAGCCAGTTCAGAAGTGTTCCCACTGGACAAATCTGGGGCAATTTGAACAGCCAAACAGTGACGGTAATAGATTATGATCTACTGAATGAAACAGGAACCCAGGAATCCAAAAATGAATAAATGGAGCGTTTAATGTATAATGAGATGTTTACACAGGCTCCAACTACTGCCCCACAAAACACTAATATTGCAAAGGGGAAAAGAGTAACTTCACAGTGGAGAAAGGGGGCAGACACGCCCTTAATCAGGGGATCAAAGTTAGCATGACCGTAGGAACAAACTGAAGCCACGCACCGCCCGCCAGGACGCTCTAAGAAGAACACGCGTCACCTCTGTGATATCAACACCACAGACGCAGAAACTGGATCTCATCCTGAGGAGACAGCAAACAAAGCAAACGGAGGAACAGTCTGCAAAGTAAACTGGCCTGTAATCGTCAAAGATGTCAAGGTCACGAAAGGCAGGGAAGGAGAGAAACTGTTCCAGACAGAAGAAACCTGACAATTACAGGCCCCAAGTCAGTCTGGACTCCATCATTTTGCCAGAACAGGCGTTCCTGGGACAACTGGAGAGAGCTGAACGGGAGGGGAGGACTCAATGGTAAAAACATACCGCTGTGGATTTCCTGGTTTTGATTGGTGTGTGCAATTATGAAGGAGAACGTTTTGTTTGTAGGAAACACACCCTAATATTCTGTGGTTTAAAAAAAAAGTGAAAAGTAGAAAGCAGACTTCCAGGCCCTGCTGTCAGCAGTCACACGCTCTGGGGTGAGCCTGGAATCTGCATTTTAACCAGCCTCCAGGACCCTTCTGGGCCACGCTCGAGCCCAAGAACCACACGCTGCCCCGTGCTCTCCTGCCGTATCCTGATCAGAATGAGAACCCAGACGAGGACAATGATCCTGCCTCTGACAGTCTTCAGAAAACAGTGGTCTCCTCTCACTCACAAGACCTCTGACTACTTCTCCTCTCTTTGCAACTGGATTCAGTAAAAGGACAGGGCCAGGGCTGCCAGGGAACTTGAGTTCCAGGAAGTCTGCATTTCTCCTCGACTGTTCTCTCACTTGGGCTGTGTGGCATCTCATCTGCCAGCTGGAGGGAGATGGGGAGCCGTGAAAAGCTTGTTTGATTTTTAGTGCTCGCTCCCCTGTTCCCATCATTTCACTATTTCTTTGATAAGCCCCATCTCATTAGCCACCTGGTAAATTCCCCTCAGAATGGCACACTGGCCCCCACATTTCATATCCAGAGCCAGGGAAAGAGCCCAAACAACTCCAGCAACTCATGAAGGTAATTAATTGCAGATGACACACACCCAAAATATCCTGAGTACAACGGGAAAATCACAGGGTTCCAAACTTAACAGCCGGAATCATACTTGACTGCCATTTCACTCACTCAAAACTGTTTCCAAAGTTACTTCTTGGTGCATTTATATATCAAGCAGGCAGCTCACTGCTCACTTCAGTCCTCTGTGCCATTAAAAGTGTTTGCTTTGAGGTCTGACAGGCCTAAATGTGAATGCTGGCTCTGCCTCTGTGTGACCTTGGGTAAGTCATCTGACCTCTCTCATCCTGGTTTTAGCAACTACAAAATGGGGTGATCAGAGAGTACCTACTTCAGAAACTAGCCCATAAAAAAGAATGAAATAATGCCATTTGCAGCGACATGGATGGACCTAGAGATTATCATACTGAATGAAGTAAGTCAGACACAGAAAGACAAATACCATATGATATGGCTTATATGTGGAATCTAAAAAAATGGTACAAATGAACTTATTTACAAAACAGAAAGAGAGTCACAGGTGTAGAAAACAAACATGGTTACCAAGGTGGAGGGATAAATTGGGAAATGGGGTTGACATATACACATTACTTTATATGAAATAGATAACTAATAAGAACCTACTGTATAGCACAGGGAACTCCACTCAATACTCTGTAATAAACTATATGGGAAAAGAATCTAACAAAGAGTGGATATATGTATATGTATAACTGATTCACTTTGCTGTACAGCAGAAACTAACACAACATTGTAAATTAACTATACTCCGATAAAAACTAATTAAAAATGAAACTAGAAAGAATGAAAAGAAGTGCATATGCAAATGGCAATATACACAAATTTTTGACTACACCAAATGGAGACCCCTAAACAAAAACAAAACCTTCCTGGTCTCTGCCATTATTACAAGACGCCAGCACACTGGAAAAAAGCACTGTTACAAGCTTAAGCACTATGCCTTCAGCCCTCTAACCAACCTAACCCCCAATGACGAGGCTCCCAGGAACCAAAGCTTGTCCCAATCCTTCCCCTTAATCACCTCGGGGAAACCCCTCTCCAGACTGAGAATGAATCTTTGAACCTTTCTACCTGTCCATGGAGGTACCGGTGCTCAACCCCACTGCCATTCAACAGCCTGCCTTGGAGCACTAAACAGTTCGGACAGGTGAGTCTCAAACAAACCTCAACAATCCTTGTTTCCACACCCATTCCTTTTTGTTTGGGCCCTTTGAGAGATACCCACCCTTTTCTTCTTAGTCTCTCTGCTCCTGTTCATTTGTTGGGCTGAGATTTCCTAGAAAAATACCATGCTGGTACTTCTTTCTCCCAAAAGGGGGAAATATCCCAGAGTCTGATAACAGCAGTGACAGCAACAACCAAAATAGTCACCTGGGCAAATTAAATGACCCTAAAACATCTTTTATCTGTTCTGTTAGCAAAAGTAACTCGAACACTAGTCATTCATCCCTTTTAGATCACTTGCCACCCTCCTCGTAGGCAAAGTCTGCAACAGATACTGGCAGACTCCACAGTGCACCTCCTATCAAAATCCAAAGAGATCCCGGAAAGCCTCTCCCCAGAATTAACCAGTACCCTATAAATAAAGAGGCCCTCTAGAGCATCAAGCTGACAATGGAGAACTGGAAGGCCCAAGGCCTTACCATACCCTGCACTAGTCCCTACAACAACCCTATTTTACCCGTAAAGAAATCCAATGGCCGAAGATGGAGATTTGTCCAGGACCTCCAAGTGATAAGTAACATGGCCATCCTAGTTATTCCTAACCCTCGTACATTACTGGGATCCATCCCAACTGGAAGCAAATTCTTCACAATAGTTCATTTATGCAGTGCCTTCTTTTGTATTCTGGTTGATGAAGGCTGCCTGTACCTTTTGGCTTTCACTTGGGAGGGAAGACAATTTACCTGGACAGCAATGCCTCAGGGCTTCACTGAAAGTCCTTCTTACGTTTCACAAGTCCTGAAGGTTGACCTGGATGATGTCAGGTTTCCTAGAGGCTCTACTTTGTCGCAACATTTAGACAACTTACTTCTTTGTTCTCCCTCCCAGGCCCCCTCACAGGAAGACAGCATCCATTTACCAAGACTTTTAGCCCTAAAAGGACACAAGGTCACCAAAAGAAATTGCAGTTTGTCCAAACCCAGGTTTGGTATTTGGGTCACGTGATACCAGAACAAAGGCTACACCTAGATCCAGACTGGGTTCATAGTGTCCTGAGCTTCTCAAAACCCAAAACTAAATGCCCGTTAAGAGGTTTTCTCGGGCTGGCTGGCTGTTGTCCGAACTGGATTCCAAATTTTTCTCTTACAGCCAAATCCCTGTACGTTTTACTAAAAAAATGACCATCCCAACTCGATTCTATGGGGAGAACGGGATGGCACAGCCTTTATAGCCTTAAAAGAAAGTTTAATGAACACTCCTGATATTTGGGCATCCCAAATATCAGCTTCCACCTTTCCTTTTCATGTGTGAGAAAGAAGGGAATGCTCTTGGGATACTCACTCAAAAGCACAGGGATCACCATTGGCCCAGAAGGTACTACAGCCAACAACTATACCCTGCAGCACAAGGATACCCTCCCTGCCTTAGAGCCATTCCCCCACTGCCCTTTTGGTTAAGGCCACTGAAGAAATAGTTGTAGGATCTCCTTTGACCATTTTCGTACCGCATGTAGTAGAAACCCTTCTAAATTCTCACCACACACAGCATCTTTCTGCTAGCCATCTCACCTCTTATGAGATTCTCTTATTAACCACTCCTCATATAACTCCCACTGTAATAACCTTAACCCTGCTACTCTTCTCCCATTACCAACGAAATCGCCCACAACTGCTTAACCTGGATGAATCACCTTCTGAACACCACCACCATCCCCTACCATGACCTACAAGAAACTCCTCTGAGTAATGCTGGCATCTCATGATGTTCTGTTGGTTCTTATTTAAAATGTGACAATGGCAAATATTGTGCTGGATATGCAGTAACACTTTTTGATATAATTGAAGTGACACCCTTGCCCTTGGCTACTTGGGCCCAAGAGGCCAATTATATGCACTTACTCAAGCCTGTACATTAGCCAGGGGGCAAGGCTGCCAACATTTATATCGATAGCAGGTATGCTTTCAGAGAAGCCCGTGACTCACTCTAGGATGCTACGGAAGCAAAGTGGTTTCCTCACTTCCAGTGGAGATAAAGTTAAGAACAGTCCTTACGTTCAGGAACTACTGGATGCCATAATCTTACCTGCTACTTTGGCTATTATTCAGATTCCAGGACATTCTAAACTTGACTCCCTGGAGACTAAGGGAAACCACCTATTGACAGTTCAGCAAAAAAGGAGCCAACTGCAGCCAAACCTCTGTCATGGTCCAAAGGGAAGTTTTTCTGAATGAAAGCTTAGAAAAACTGACTATGTAAACCCAACAATTTGCTTCAGAAAAAGAAAAACAAGATCAAAAATTCAAAAACTGCCGGTTTGACCAAAAAAAAAAAAAAAAAAAAAAAGCAGCTCTGGTTCAGACCAAATAACCACTCGGTCCTACCAGAGACTTTAAAGTTCCCATTTCTGCCCACTGTACATGCCCTGAAATCACTGGTCCACCAATAAAGGCTAACTTTTATGCATGAATGATGGTGGGGAAATATCAATAAAGCTGTAGAAAGCATTTATTTTGCCTGCCCTACCTGTCCAATACACAATTTGGGGAAACCTGTCATTCCTGTTCCTGGACATTTTAAATTACCCAATGGACCATTCAAGTTTTGGTAACTGGCTTTTATCCAGCTTCCCCCAGCTTATGGATATAAATACGTTCTGGCCATGGTTTGTATGTTTACTCACTGGACTGAAGCCTTCCCTCGTGCTACTGTCTTTGCTGTGGCTGAAGTCCTGCTGGAAAAGCTCATTCTCACCTGGGGAACCCCTTCTGAACTTCAGTAATCAGGGAACTCAGTATACCGGCCAAATACTACAGCAGGTCTGTGCTGTTTGGCCAGTTCTGCACCACTTTCACTGTGCTGATCATCCTCAATCCTCTGGGCTAGTCACACATACTAATGGCATCATTAAGAATAAACTGGTGAAGGGACTTCCCTGATGGCGCAGAGGTTAAGAATCTGCCTGCCAATGCAGGGGACACGGGTTCGAGCCCTGGTCCGGGAAGATACCACATGCCGCGGAGCAACTAAGCCCGTGTGCCACAACTACTGAGCCTGCGCTCTAGAGCCCGCGAGCCACAACTACGGAGCTGCGTGCCACAACTACTGAAGCCCACGTGCTGCAACTACTGAAGTCCCTGCACCTAGAGCCCGTGCTCCGCAACAAAGAGTAGTCCCTGCTCACTGCAACTAGAGAAAGCCTGCGTGCAGCAACAAAGACCCAACACGGCCAAAGATAAATAAATAAAATATTAAAAAATAAAATTAAAAAAAAAAAAAAGAATAAACTGGTGAAGTCTGTAGAGACTCTCCAGATACCCTGGCCAAAAGCACTGCCACTAGTCCTTCTGACTCTTAGGCCTATAGCCCCCTTCAGGAATCACAAACTCTCACCCTTTGAAATAATCACAGGATGCCCAATGCATTTAGCTCCTGCTTCTTTTGATCCACAACTAACAAAGGAAAGCATGTATTCTACATTGTAAAGGCCTAATTGCTTCTATTACACATAACCATGCTCTGGTAGAGCACTCTTTTTGCAGCATGCTCCTGGGAGACAAAGATCCCAGATGTCACACCCTACAACCTAGAGATTTTGTATACTGAAAAAGCACCTCCAAAAGGACTCTCTCTCCAGTCTTGCTAGAAGGGCCCCTATCAGGTCCTGCTAACCCTTGTGCTGCCAAACTCCAGGGAGTAGACTCCTAGATCCATATGTCACACCTAAAGAAAGCACCGAACACTACTGGACCTGCACACCATCCTGTAACCTTAAGCTGACAGCTTTCCCAAGATGTCCGGACCAGGCCTGTATACCTTTCTTTCAATATTGTCTCTTACCTTTCTTTCTCCCACTTTTCCATGAGAAATGCCCTCATCCATATTTCCCAGTCCCTTACAAACGGGGGAAATCTCTCTGATCACTGGATTTGCCATCAGAAACCTCAGTCTGTGCAAGATAGCAGTGACCCTTTGGTTCATCCTATAGGTAATTTCACTGAGGTGCAAGATATTCTTTTCTCTCCAAATTGTTCCACAGGCCCATTTTATAGAGTCAGGGTGCTGAGCCTGCCTGAAATTATTCTTTGCTTCAGTTTTACCCAGCCCTGGGTGAATATTGGTATGAAAGGTTCTGTGGAGTTGGCAATGCAAGTGAGGTCATTCGTAAGCTGGCTGACATATCTACATATCTAGATAACTGCTCAGGGTACAACAACATAACGTCTGAGGCTTGGTTAAATAATGCTAATGCCTCTATGCCAATGAATGAGTCCATCAGATACTACCACTTTATGCAAGGGCTTTATGGGCACCCCCTGGTCACAGCTTCATGTGTAGAAGTTTGGGGAATGGCTTTTATGCTTAAGCCACTCATTGCCTTGACAGCTGGAGAATACAACGACAGTGTGCCCTGGCTGTATTCACTGTCCTGTTCTCCCTACAAAACCAAACAGAAGCCTCAGATTGGTTCATCCCATTCAACCTCTATAACTACCTTAAGTGAGAGCTTTCAGGAGGCATATGTGGTGCTGGCTTTGCCTCTGCAGGGAGACCTTTCTTCCCACAGATAGAAGTGAGCACCAACAAATAAGCAGAAATCTCTCTCTGACATTAGGAGAGTTAGCTGACTCCACAGCCAACACAGTTTCAGCTCAGCAATGGCCACTTAACTCATTGGATGATGACAGACCCCTTGATTACCTACTTGCTGAGCAAGGAAGTGTCTGTGTAATAGCAAACACCTCTTGGATGTGGAAAAATGCCTTTTGGCAAGTAGAGACCCAGTTACATAAAATTAAAGAATAAGCACATTGGTTACAGCAAATTTCACCTGACAATCCACTGTCTTTTGATTTATTCAGCTGGCTTCCTTAAGATCTGGGCTCCTGGTTTGGAACCATCTTGCTAACTAGGTTTGGAATGGTTTTTTTGGTTTGTTTTTTTTAAATAAATTTATTTATTTATTTTTGGCTGCGTTGGGTCTTCGTTGCTGCGCGTGGGCTTTCTCTAGTTGTGGCGAGCGGGGGCTACTCTTTGTTGCGGTGCACAGGCGTCTCATTGCAGTGGCTTCTCTTGTTGCAGAGCACGGGCTCTAGACATGCAGACTTCAGTAGCTGTGGCATGTGGGCTCAGTAGTTGTGGCTTGCGGGCTCTGGAGCGCAGTCTCAGTAGTTGTGGTGCATGGGCTTAGTTGCTCCATGGCATGTGGCATCTTCCTGGACCAGGGCCCAAACTTGTGCCCCCTGCATTGGCAGGCAGATTCTTAACCACTGCGCCACCAGGGAAGTTCCTGGAATGTTGTTTTTAATTTTGCTATGTATACTTATTGTTAAGTTCTGCACATGTTGTTTGTTGAACTTTTGTAAAAATGAGATGCCTAATAAGGTGATGCTAGCTCAGCATTTCAAGATAATTTCTAGTGCTTACAACACTGATGAAGCAGACTCCAAATATGAAAGTTCTCCCTACCACCTTTCCTTGTTACTCAAATGTGGCCTCACGAGGGTTCTGGTTTGTGTACTTTCCCTCCAATATGGGACATGACAACCAGAGAAGGCCCCTCCTGGCACTGAGGGACAAACCGCTACATGTGGAGATCCTGACTCTTCATCAGCAATGCTTTTGAAAAAAGATCTTCATCAAAAGAGGGAAATGTGGAATTAATTAAAGAAACCTCAGCTAAAATTAGAGTCGGGACAGGCCTGTAGGGGAAGCTCTCACATCCACCGTGCATCATCAATTACTCCAAACAGAAAGGTGTTGCCTATTTTACTCTCCAGCAGGAAGAAGAAAACTTCTCTCCACCCAATGACAGCCCAGCCAATCAGAGACTGCAGTAGCCCAACCAATGAGAAGCCTCCATACTTCAGACTCCTAAATTCCTCCAATGGGCTCTTTGATTATTAGAGGCCCTCCCAACTCCCCCCATTTCCCCATAAAAGCAAGTTCTTCAGATCTGCCTATGGTCCACTATAGTTTACATATCCCAAATCCAATTCCTCTGGCTACTCCCAAATAAACTTCCTTTTGATGGTAAAATAACTGGCTTTATTAAAGTTGACAGAAGTATCTGGCACATAATAAGTACTAAATAAATGTTAGCTGTTATTTTTATTATTACTATTATTATTATCATTAGTCATAAACTGCAAACTAGTGCTCCACTATCACTATATTCTAACCCAAAGAGGTCTGTTTTCCCCATGGAAGCTAATGGCTAGGGAAGACCTAGAGTGATGTTCAAGTTGTCCCTGGAAGGATGTCCAGGTCAGGCATCAATACTGAGTCCTCTTCCCCCAGCCTGTTGCCCGGCTGACTCAATGCATTACCAATTAATTCAACCTCACTTCCTCAGAAAATACTTGTCTGATTTCCCAGGCTGGTGTAGGTCCCTCTAAGGATGTAACATTTCCCACATTAACTGGGACCTAAAGGAGCCTCTCACTGCACTGGGCTTCTATGGGAGCCAGTTTGGAATACCCGAGGGTCTTCCATGTGACAATCTACCTTGGGGAAGAGTGAATGCAAACAGTGTCACTGCATAAGAATGGATATTCAAATAAACCAACCTCCCCAAAAGAGGGAAGAATAGGTAGGAGGAGTAGATATGAAACAGCAAATTGTTTGGCTAATGGGCCCCAAGAAGAATGTATATGGCGTATAAGAGCAGAATACAGAGAGCACACAACTATCTCAAAGGTTTCGGAGTTATGGACCTACAGGAGGCAGGCAAGTAACATAAAGGAGTGAATCAGGCTGGGAGCAATGCATGGCAGGCATCAGGTAAGGGGTGAAGGTCACAGTGAAGAGCACATGCCTGTATGAAGGGCACATCCACAGCTCAACACCAGGCACCTGGGAGGGTGGCCCCAATGTTGCCAGATTGTCAAACTCTTCAAGAAGAGCTGGAAATCTGGATTTCTCTGTGAAGTTTAGAAGTCTTAAAACACTAATTCACATTTTTTTAAAAATCTCATATGCCAAAGAAAGCACATCTGTGAGCTGGATTCCACCTGGGGCCACCAAGTGCTACCTCTGCTCTTGACTTCCACCTCTTGGTATCAAGCTTTGCCAACTATAAGACCAGAAGTCTACTCCTAGCTTGTGTCCCTTTCTTAGGCCAAGAGGAAATGGATTTAAAACTCTTGAGATCCTATCAAAAATGCATAACCCAAATCTAATCATGAGGAAACAGCTGACAAACCCAAATTGAGGGATGTCCTACAAAGCAACTGGCCAGAAGAGGAATGAAAAAATGTCAAGGCCATGAAAAACGAAGAAGCTGTGGAAGTGTTCCAGATTAAAGGAGATTAAAGAGAAGGGACAATTCAAAGCAATGGCTGGTTCTGGACCAGTGCCTGGATCAGGCAAAGAAAATGGCCATAAAAGGCTTAATTGGCCCAACTGGAGAAAAACAAATATGGCCTGTACTTTACGTAATAATATTGCATCTATGTTAAATTTCCTGAATTTTTATCATCACACTGTAGTGATGTAAGAAAGTGCCCTTGTTCTTAGGAAATACAAGTACTTAAAGGTAAAAGGTCATCATGTTCACAACTAACTCTTAAATGGGTCAGGAAAAAAGCTTACAGAGGTAAATGCAGATACAGATGATAGACAAATCTATCACAGATATGGCAACATATTAACTAGTTAATTTAGGTAAAGGATACATGGGACTTCTTCTACAATTCTTGCAATTCTTCAGCAAATTTAAGATTATTTGAAAATAATAAATTTTTTAAAAAGAAACTCTTTAAAACGAAAGACTCCCAACCAACAAAATGTGGGCTTATCATAACAGCCCACACAGTAGGGTTGCAAGGGTTAAGTGAATAGCTCATAACTGGCACTGAAAAGCCAAGAAAATCTGCTTGGTAAATATAAATACAGCACATTAAATATTAAAGAGCATCTGGGAATAACAAGGCCCAGCCACTATTATTACTTTGATAAATATTGTGGCTCAGAGGGGTGCAGCTCACAAAATCCACCCACCTCCTTTGTGGCAATGCTGGCAGGACCACTTAGAACCTAGAAGACACTTTGTGCCGCGTTCGGGAATAGGCGCGTTCAATCACTATTATTATCTCACAGCCCGCATATCAGGAAAGGGGGGTAAAGGCCAAGAACAGGCCTCTTTCTTTCCACGAGGCAGCATGGTGTCTGGAGATTCTGATCAGCTACGGAGGAGCTGCTGTTACTGACACAGCACCTGGACAGACAGACATCCAGCATCTGACTACCAAGTGGAAAACGCAATCTGGCTCTTGAACAAGTCACAATAGTCTCATCAAATCCCAGCCTCTCGAGACCACAGGCAGCAAACAGGGACTGTGAATGAAGCAAAAATAAAAAGGTAACAACAAAATGCAGCAATGAAGGCCGAGCAGCAGAGAAAGAGAGAAAGACCACGGTTACCTAAGGAGGGTGGATATTACTGCTTATCCCAGCCGCGAGGGCCATCTGGCTTGTAGACATGCTCTGTTGCCCCTCAGAGCATAAGCGAGAGAGAGAGAGAGAGAGAGAGAGAGAGAGAGAGAGAGAGACAGTGTGTGTGTGTGTGTATGCATCTGATGTGGTTTTTTAATTAGGTGTAAATAATTAAAAATCAAGATATTTCCCTTAAAGATCTATGTTTCCAACTTATCTTGAAAAATCCAAGTGTCTGACCACATAAACCCACATGCCCTTGAGGCCACTTGTGGCTGGCACTGCTGCTTCTTCAGACAGGACAAGTGCTTTCCAGGGCTCCACGCCCCATCCTCTCACACGTGGCCTGCTTCCATTCCTATCCACTGCCATTACCCACCTAGCCCTCTGTAGGAATTCCTGTTTGAGACACGCCCCCGCCCCGGCCCCGCAGTACACATGAACACTGCACTTCGACAAGTTCCAGAGGCAGCTGTGGGATGGGGATTGCAGGGTCAAAACATGAACATGATAGAGAAGTTAGGCCACCACCGTGTTCTAAGTCCAGGTTCACACAAATAGCCCTCCCAGTGTGGTAGCTTATGGTTCGGCGGCTACGGCAAAACTGGCTTTGTCCTGCTCAAACAGGCACTTCTGCCTTGATGCAAAACGAGTCCCAAAAGATCTAGCCAACTAAAACGCATTTCTGAGAAAACACAATCATTTCCCTGTCAACAGCTGGTGACTGCAAGTTGACAAAGCGAAAAAGAAAACGAGGCTCCTTCAACCTGTCTGTCACTGCTGCTTGCCTTCACTTGATTAAAACATTTCAATGTGTTCAATTCCACTGCACACCTTGGTGATAAGTTATTGAAAAGCTATAGAAGACACTACTAAATGTAAGTAAGGAGGGTCTGTTCTCTGGCCTCCAGGCTCCCGGCAGAATATTCAAGAGGGTCAAGACAATGTGCCCGGAAGGCTCTTAAGATGGCTTTATACATGTCAGTGTCAAACATGAATGCATTCCCATGGATCCCAGGAAGCTGACCAGGCACAGCGGGCTTGAAGACCAGGTGGGAACCGGATGCCATTGGTGACAAAGGTGAATTGAAACTCTTAGGAATATAGCTACCAGCACGAAGATCCTAGGAGGTCCAAATCTGTCCTGCTCTTACTTTAACCTGGCTGCTTCCAGACCACGAGCTCCTTAAAGGCAGGCACTGGAGTCTACCCAACCCCTGTATCCCCAACATCCGGCACAGAACATGGCACAGGATTCGGGCTGCGGTCTGATGACATGACAACCAAAGGTGATGCATAAACCTTTTTGGATCCTGAATCTAGGGGGGGACATAGCTAAAAAATACACTTTAGGAACAATTAGGGAATTGTGACTATGGACAGCATATTAGATATTATGGAATTATTGTCAATTTTCTTGGGTAGGATAATGATATTATGATAATATAGTAGACTATCCCTGTTCTTGGGAGAGAAATGTAGAAGGATTTAGGAGTAAAGAATCACAATGTCTGAAACAACTTTTATTTTTAACAGTACAGAAAAAAAATACATATATATAAATATATAGGTATACACACGTTTATTCATTTGTTTATTTATTAAGAAAAAGTGAAAGTAAAGACGAATGTGCAAAATATTAACAACTGGTGAATCTTAGGTAAAGGGTGTTTGTACCCAAGTTCATTGCACCAGTCTTGCACCTTTTCTGTAGTTTTGAAATTTTTAAAAATTAAACATTAAGGGAATTTTTTAAAAATAAGAAATATTTGGGCTTCCCTGGTGGCGCAGTGGTTGAGAATCTGCCTGCCAACGCAGGGGACACGGGTTCGAGCCCTGGTCTGGGAGGATCCCACATGCCGCGGAGCAACTGGGCCCGTGAGCCACAACTACTGAGCCTGCGCGTCTGGAGCCTGTGCTCCGCAACGGGAGGGGCCGCGGTGGTGAGAGGCCCGCGCACGGCAATGAAGAGTGGCCCCCGCTCGCCGCAACTGGGGAAAGCCCTCACACAGAAGCGAGGACCCGGCGCAGCCAAAAATAAATTAATTAATTAATTAAAAAAAAAAAAAGAAAAGAAATATTTGATGAATAAATATATCCATAAGCAAAGTTCAGAATGACATTTCTGTATCCCACTGAGGATGAACAGATGAAGCCACTCAGGCTGGAGGAACTGGCAGGGGTCCTGCCGCCTGGGTCCCTCTGACAGCACAGGGGGCCGAAGGCGTCGTTATCTCGGGCCCATGAGCCTCTGCAGCGCCCTGGCTGGGAAGCTCTGCTCTGAATGAACCAAGGTTGTTAGGAGCCAGAAGCGTAAGCACTTCTGTGACGCAAAATCAGTTCTGATACCCTGTAATCAATCAGCCTATTACCAGATGACTGTTCACCTTCAATTGCACCCTCAGGGGCAGCTTCCTTTTTTCGTGCTCTGTCTGGTGGGATCAATATCAAGGGGGCGTTTATTTGTATTATTTTAAATGTCTATTTAGAAGGGGATTCTGGGAAGACAGGCATGATGGCAGCCTAATTTTTAATCTCTCTAAATATATATAGCAAAATCAAAAGCCTATGATGGGTAATACAAAAAAAGCTAGGTGACAAGGAAGCCCTGAAACCCCAAAATATAAGCAGGTAAGGACAAACCCACAGCCACAAAGCCTGCAGGGCAGCAGCATCTGTGTAGGAGGACGCAGAGGGAAGCAGCAACAGGGCATCTGATGAGACACCCTTAGAAAAGAACCCCAAAAGTACCAACTAGTATTCCTGGAAAGGAAAGCATGCTGGATCAAGTTGAGAACTACAATAAAACTGGAAGAAGTCTCCCTTCTCCCAATAGCAGGTGAATGCAAGGGACGTAAGGTGAAGTTCAAGGGGATACCTCAGGAAGGTTCCACTCATTCTCCAAACTGGCCCCCTTGGATTTCGTTCCAGGACAGGGCCGCACAATGAGGGGGAAAAAAAGAAAAACTACCCGAGTGGAATCATAATTGAGCAATACAGAGATGCTGGAGGCAAAGGGAAGACAAGATCTAGATAAAAGTCAGGGAGGAGAACAGAACCAGGAGGTCTCAGAGCTGTGACACACCTGGCCCCTCCATGAACACAAGAGAAGGTACGAAGAGCTGCCCTCAACCTCACTCCCCTCTAAAAGTTTAGTTTCTTGACTACAAAAGAAGAAGAGCAACAAAGAAGTGGCCAGAGAAAATCCTATACAGAAGTTGCAAGAAAAAAGAGAGGAAGAAGTAGAACAATTCTACAGACAATGAAGGCATGCCAGAAATATCCATGTAACTGCAGCCTTCTATTTCAATCCAAGCTAAAAGACAACGCGGAGATGGTACGAGACATGAAAGAACAACATGAACCAGAATTAGAAAAACTCAATCATGAAGTGACAAAACTCAGGAAGTTAAAGGAAAATTTTCAGAAATGAAGACCAACCTAGAAGGAACACCTAGAAGGTGAAAAGAACAAACTTAAAAAAAAAAAAAAAAACTAAAAGGAAGTGAAGAAAAGAATAAAGATTGGAGAGCAAGTGACAAAACATTAAAGACAGGATCCAACATACAGAAAACCAAAAGGGAGGAAAAGCAAAGGGAAGGAACAGAGAGTAAACTATGATTCAAACCAACTTTGTTGAAATAAAGAGATTTGAAATCATATATGGGAAGGGCCCACCAGGTACCTGAGAGTGCTAATTCTGAGTGACTAATACAAAGAGGCATCCTAGTAAAACTACTGAACTTTAAACAAAGGGAAGAACTCCTTTGGGCAACTGACTTCTAAGGGTAAGAAAAATTAGATTCTCATCCAACTTCGACAACAATGCTTCCCCAAATGTAGTAACATATTTAAGAGTCTCAAGAAGATGCACCCTGAGGATTTTAGAGCCACCAAATTGATTTTCAAGTACAAACAAGTAACAACATGTAAGAACTCTGGGAATACTGGTCCGGTAAGCCCTCCCCGCAGAATCTATCAGAGGATAAGCTTAAGAGAGACAAAACCATTAGCAGGGCAGCAACAGAACTGGTGGGAAAACTTACAGAACTAAGACTAAACAAGGATGAAAGGGAAAGAGTAAAGTATGTGTTGGCCATGCACTCAGATAATGTAGATACAGAATGAATATTTTTTAAGAATGGAGGAGAATGGAGAAAGCATATGCAAAATTTTTTATCTGTTCTCAGCAATTATACTGTGTTATATTCTGAAACTTTACAGATAAACTATACATAGGAATATATACATAGATACACAAACCTATTTATTTTAAGATAAAATACCTCATTATTCATACTATTTCCAATTCTAATTTGATGAGTTTTTTACTTAACCTCTTTTATATTACAATTGTATATCTTTTTCTCTTCATACAAAGTATGTACACCAAGGATGCACAGGATAATAGAATTACCATCATAACTTGTATGCTTTATACCACTATAGATACACAACAGTCTCAGAATAACAATACTACCAGCGTAGAGACTCAAGAAGTCTATGTGTCCATTTAGCCAAATACGCTACATCCAAGTTACACGTCTATGCAATTACACAACTGTACAAAGAAAACAAAACACCATCCAAGTTAGTCCGAACTGTACAATGCTGATGCCTTGGACATTATCTCAGGGTCCACAAAGTCAAATGGCCACTGTCGCAAAGCAAAGGAGAAGGTAAAAAGGAGAGGACCCCATGGTATACACTGGAAAATTATGTTTTGATTCATCTTTGGTGAATCCAATCACCTACCATTCTCCTCTCCAAAATAAAGACAAAAAAGCCTATTAAACGAGCTTCCTGATTATTCCAGGTTCCATACTGTTTCCAGGACCACAAGGCCTTTTTCTGAAGGAGGTCTGGTCCTTTGTGATCCCGGGTTGACTTAAAAGAGGATGAAAGCCAGGCTGGTTTGTGGAACCTTGAGATCTGCTTGATGTCTGGATTGAGAGCTGTGCTCCATGGGATCAAAGCAATGCCTGTCTCTAATGAGCACGACTCGACCTCCCACCTCTGCCCACAGTACTAACAGCTTACACCAGCCCCCTTCCAGCACAAGAACCATCCACAGACCACGGCAAAGGGAAGGGAACAGGTTCAGAAAAGACTAGAGGAGTTGACCCCCCCAGCACAGCCACGCCCTATCACCAAAAGATGCTCCTCCTGAGAGGTCCCAGCACATCTCACCCTCTGGAGCTCACAGAATCACGTAACCTCCAGCCTCATATTCCTGCCCTTGGGCCCCTCCCGTCTCCAGTGAATACTGATCAGATGAAAACTATTAATACAATGACATAGAGCCTATACTGGCAAGCTGGGGAATGGCAGGGACAAGGAAGTCTAAGACAGGGTAGAGACTGTGGGTTATTGCTAGGTAGTTCTGCTCAATAGCTAGAGAGAAGCTACTCTAGTGAGAGAATGAAAGTCAATGCTACCAACTCTTGGCTCACAGTGTCCTCCTGACAAGAATGTGAGCCCCATGAAGGCAGGGAATTTCATCTGACTGGGAGACTGCTGGATCCCCAGTGTTGCAACTAGCACCTTACCTTACATTCAGCAGGCATCCAGCAAACACTGAATGAATGAATGAATGAATACTACATATGAAGCAACAGATAAAGCACTCATTCATTCATTCATTTTAAAAAACAACTGAGAAAAGAAAATAATTGAGCACTGTATGTATACTAAAAAAATCACTGAATTGCATTCTTTAGGTGGATAAATTGTGTAATGTACAAACTGTATCTCAATAAGGCGGTTTAAAAGCAAAAATGTAATTGAGCATCTGCTATATACCAGACACTGAGACAAGCACAGGGATGTGAGAGAATATAACCAACAAGGTCTGCCTCTTGAGAAGATCGATGTGGCTTTCACTTAAGACCCTATACAGACTAATACCTACACGAGGGAAGAAAAACCACAAGGACAGTCATGAGGGGCCTAGTCATGTCTGGGTTATGAAAATGGAGTCATAAAATCAGAGTTTGTATCATATACAAGAATGCCAGTGACCCAGCCCAACTCCAGGCCCACCTCCATTTTTCAGCTGAGTACACTGAGGCTGGGAGTAGGACCACAGCTAGCCAATGGCCACAACCAACAGAGAAGCAGAACTGAGATGAACACCCGAGCAGCCTGACCCCAGAACCAGCACACTTCCCCCCATATCACACCGCCTTGGTCATCTATCCTAGTGAGGTGCTTGCCTCCAGCAGGGACAAATGTGAGTCACTGGAAACATATAAGCATCCCACAGGGACACTGGACCTCAGAATGTGGATTACCCTGACACAGCAAGGCTCAGCTGGAGTCAACCACTTTTGCAATTCTAAAACAACACGTATACACATAACACCTAATTTCTGGGACACACTCCTTATTTTACAGAAAAGAAAAGTGAAGCTCAGAAAGATTAATCAGCGTGCCCCAAGTACTCACAGCTGGTAAGCACTGGGCCCAGGATGAACCTGTACCTGTCAAAAACTGGGAGAAGAGACAGCAGTTGAGAGTGTGTTGATGGGACTTCCCTGGTGGCGCAGTGGTTAAGAATCCGCCTGCCAGTACAGGGGACACGGGTTTGAGCCCTGGTCCAGGAAGATCCCACATGCCACAGAGCAACTAAGCCCGTGTGCCACAACTATTGAGCCTGCGCTCTAGAGCCCGCGAGCCACAACTACTGAGCCCACGTGCCACAATTACTGAGCCCGTGCGCCTAAAGCCCGTGCTCCGCAACAAGAAAAGCCACCACAATGAGTAGCCCCCGCTTGGCGCAACTAGAGAAGCCCGTGCACAGCAGCGAAGACCCAACGCAACCCAAAATAAATAAATAAATTTATTTTTTTAAAAAAGAGTGTGTTCATCTCCTAGGGTTGCCATAACGAAACGCCACAGACTGAGTGGCTCAACAATAGATATTTATTTCTCACAGTTCTGCACACCCGAAGCCCAAGACCACGGTATGGGAGGTTTGGGTTCTCCTGAGGCCTCTCTCCCAGGCTTGCAGACGGCCGCCTCCTCTCAGTGTCCTCACGCGGTCGTTCCTGTGTGTGCACACTCCTGGCAGCTCTTCCTCTAATAAAAACACCCGTCATGTTGGAGTAGGGTCCCACCCTCATGACCTCATTTAACTTTAATCACCTCCTTAAAGACCCTATCTCCAAATACAGTCACGTTGGGGGTTAGAGCTTCAGCATATGAATTCTGGGAGGATATGATGCAGTCCATAGCAAATAGTGACCCACTTCTGATAGGGGGCCAAAGCCTGCTGCAAATGTATAACTGAGGCAGTGAGCAAAACGCAGTCTAGAAATAGATTAGGAACAATTTAGGTAACCCTTCCACAACAACCCTAAAAATAGAATAATCCCCAAATAATTATTCCCAAGCCAATCTCCCTTTAGAAACTACCTAAGCGGTAAATGAAATATAATTAACGTTTTTTATTAGGCTTCTCAAGAGAGGACACTAAGCCATGTACTAACCCTCCCACCTCAGGGACAAAAGGATTGACATTTTTGAAATATTAACAATACTTTCAATTTACAGAACCATCTTCCTCCCCCACAAAATCCAAACAGCAAAACCACAAAACACAAAATCTCCTTAAACATACTGTTTATTACTAAGAGGAGAGAGAACACAGCAACTTTCAGACAAGCCACCCAGCACAGATTCCATTTTCATATTATTCTACAGCCTCCTAATCTTTTTATTATTATGTATAAAGCAACAACATAGTTGTCGTGTGGAAAATAAACCTATTCCTCCGGTTTTTAAATGAGCTTTGAGAATTCTTTTGTGCTGGTTCAAATGCCGCCTTGAGAGTTGGTGACTGCCACACAAGCTGGTCTGTCACCGTTCAGTCTTCTCCCAGCCCAGCTGAGGTCAACCAGCGCTAAGGCTGCTGCGGGGTTGGCTAAAATCCAACGACAAATCTCTCTGCCTCCTATCCGCCCGGAGCTGACAGTGGCAGCAACAACCGAGTGGGTCCGCCCTTTCCTTTGAGCAGAGGTCAAGGCTGAAAGTCTCCAATGACTCTTCTTGCCAAGATGGGACTTCTTCTCCTTGCCCTTACTTTCATCAGTCAGAGCGGCCACGGGATAACGGCGGGCCGCTTGCTCTCTTGATGGGTTTCACTCCACCATCCCTCCCATGCGGTTATCCCAGCAGCTCAGGAGCACAGAGGTGCCCAGCTGCCTCCCAGGAGATGCCATCACTGGTGGCTGCACAGTAGCAGTGGGCAGGGAGGCCGCTGACCTGCCCTGCAGTCTGAGGTGGGCCTGCTGGCCCAGGTTAAGACTTCGAGCTCCTAGGGTTCACTTCTGCTGAACTGTCAACAAGCAGCAGAGGGGCGGCAACACCCACCCGAGCGTCGAGCAACTCACAACACATTAAGTCATAAGATAGGAAATGTCTCTGCAGGCATCTCACAGGCTGGGAGATGAAGCCTTCCCTTCTCCCAAAGGCTCTATCTAACTGCTCCAGAAGCAGGTGTTTGGCTTCTGGTTGGCGGACAAACCTCTCCTGACCCACATGTGGAGGAAGCCGTGCATCACAGGGGACAAGGCTATAATTCCAAGCCAGAAAACCCAGACTCGAGACCTAACTCGGCACCTGGCCACTTACCAGCTCCATCAGGGGTCAGCAAACTGCGGCCCACAGACCAAATCCAGCCACCACCTGTTCTTGTAAATAAAGTTTTATTGGTACAGTCACGACCATTAGTTGATGTGTCATCTGTGGCTGCTGCTACAAGGGCAGAGTTGAGTCGCTTCAACAGAGACCAGATGGCCCACAAACCTGAAAATATTTACTATCTGGCCCTTTACAGACAAAGTCTGTGGACCCGTGTGCCACGTGACCTCACATAAGTTATTTTATATCTTCGAATCTGTGTCCATTATCCTTAAAATGAGAAGTGCACAACCATCCGCCCTGTGTATCTCAAAGGGTTATAAAAATCAAGTTCATTCATTAAAGCATCATACTAATGATGATGACAAGTCTTTGAGCCCATGATATCTGCCAGACAAGATTCTGAGCACTTTGCCTGGATTATGTTATTTAATCCTTACAACACTATGAGGAAGGTAATATTATGAATCCATTTTATAGATGAGGACACAGAGATGACAGCTCTAGTCAACAGTGGAGCTGGGGTTCAATCCCAGCTCCTAACCAATCCACCACCCTCTGCTCTTTCAGGTCCTGGGGACTCGGGAGCTGGAGCTGTTGACCACCAGAGAGCACTGAAGTGACAGATCTTAGCCCCACATGGCACCCCCTGGCCTGTCTCCATGCTTCCCCTCCAGCCCTGTCCCTCTCCTTCCTTCTACTCCCTCCCCATTTAAATTGCCAAGAAGAGTTTGCCATCTTGTGTCCTCAGCTGGTGAGCAAAGCCTCAGGTGCCGATCTGCATTTCATTCGTATGCAACACTTCACATTGTGAAGTAGGTAAAAAAACAAAAAACAAAACATTTTAAAATCAGAGCGAGGAACACTTCCGGAATAAAGATTCAAAGTTTTTGATGCAATTTCAAAAAAAAACAAGCACACGCGTCCCAGAATGATGACACCAGTAAAGTTGCAGCAGGGAGATCTGCTACGAGCTGCACAGTTTACAAAGTCAGGATTCTCATGTGATCCTCACAAAAGCACTGTGAGAGGTTGGCAGCCTTGGTGTTCATTGGAAACAAAGCCCAGAGAGGTCAAGAGACTTGCCTGAAGGCACACAGCCAGCAAGGAGCAGAGCTGAGGATTAAAATTAAGTCCTCGGGGACTTCCCTGGTGGCACAGCAGTTAAGAATCCTCTTGTCAACGCAGGGGACACAGGTCCAAGCCCTGGTCCGGGAAGATCCCACATGCCACGAAGCAACTAAGCCCGTGCACCACAACTACTGAGCCTGCACTCTAGAGCCCGTGAGCCACAACTACTGAAGCCTGCGCGCCTAGAGCCCATCCTCTGCAACAAGAGAAGCCACCGCAACGAGAAGCCCACACCGCAACAAAGAGTAGCCCCCGTTCGCCACAACTAGAGAAAGCCCATGCGCAGCAACAAAGACCCAACACAGCCCAAAATTAATTAATTAAAAATAAATTAAATTAAATTAAATTAAGTCCTCGACCAAATTTAACAGCTGGGCCACCCACCATGCCCTGAGTTGTGAACACAGGAGACATCTCGAAAGTGTACTTATAACAACCATTGGAGAAATATGAATCTGATCCAAATGCCGCATTATGCCTAAAAACAAGGCTCCCTACCATTTTAGCCAGATGAAATTCCTCTATTCTTTGCTTCATAAACCTGCAATCTGGGATCCTGTGGCTGTTGGCACTTGCCAAGGTGAAGGGAACTCTTCTACTTTGGGGTCATCCCATTTCTCTTCCTTCTGGAAACTGCCCCTCATGAGACTCTAGTGGGCCTGTCAATCACACAGCCCCACCTTCCCTACCAGGGGTGGGCATCTGACCCTGGCTGGCCCACCTCTCTGGAATTGAAGACTGAGCCAAGCTGCGGAGGCCCTATGACCCACACAGAGGTAGCCGGGGTCCTTCTGGGGAGGGACACATGTGCTCGCCTCGCTGAGACCCTGACCTAACAAGAAGAATGGAAGCCTGGCTCTGCCAAAGGCTACATTTGCCACCTCTGGAGAAAGCCCACCTGAGCATGACGTCAACCCAGAAGACAAGCGGAGGGGAAAGACTCAGAGGCCGGTGACGTCAGCACTGCTCTGGATCCGGATCTCTGGGAAGCCTACACCATCCCTTTGGATGTTCCCAGTTATATTAACCTGGTACGTTCCTTGGTTTTTGGTTTTGCGTGTTTTATATAAACTAATTTGATTTGCAACCCAGAATCCTCACATGCATTGTTTCCCCTACAGTCACCGTTCCTCAAGAGAACACCCACAGACAACAGAGGAGGGCTACAGCCCTGAACTACACCCTCTTCAGCAAAGAACGACAACCACATGGACTCTAGAACACGCTACAGCCAGAGCCGGGGGCTCCCGCCCTCCCTCGCAGTCTCTCTGCAACGGCACAGACTCAAGATGAGAGAGGCCACCGATACCACCTATCAAACCCACGCTCTGAGAAAGACACACCCAGACCAGACCGTTACTGCTACCTGACTCGGGCTCATCACAAGACGGAAATGACTGGGAGTGACTGCCCCCCACCTTTTTACAAATTTCAGCCTTTTGCAAAGGCTTATGCAACAGCAGATCCCAGAGCCGGGTTCAATTTGGTGCCCTCAGTTATCACGTGCAGATGATGCGGGCAGCTGTGTGAAACGCCCCATTAACTGCAGGAGTGATGCAATTCTGCAGGAAGCCCCTCAGCTCGTCCAAGAGCCTCTGCCAACCGGGAGGAGGGTCAGAGCCCTCCTCTGGGGTCCATCAGGAGCTGGAGAAGGAACTGCAGGCCACCAGCAGGCACCCGCAGCCCTCGTGAAAGGTCTCCCCAGCTCTCCTCCAAGCTGCCAGAGTAACCTAAGATATAAAATCACATCACTTCGCCAAGACCCGAACAGCACCAGCCATGATTTTTCTCCTGGGCTCCAGAGCCACAGATAAATCCTACTACTGTCTACCTGGACATCAATGCTCCTGGACGTCTCAGGGGCACCACAGACAGTCGAGTCCTCAGCTGGTGTCACCATCAAAACACACATGCACACACACACCCCCGCATGCACACTCACCTTCCAGAGAAGCCCAGCCATCACCCTCCACAGCTCCCTCTTCGCAACCAATCCGCATCAGGGAGCCCGCCCCCCAAGCTCCCCTCTGGGTGCCCTTCTCCACCCCCCAGCGCCCCTCAGGGACAGCCCACCTGACCTCCTGGATCACGGCCACCTCTCCTCACGGGCCCCCCCGCCCCACCCCGGGGCCACCTCGGCCGTTCTCCCACACAGCAGTGCAGTCCTCCCCACGGACAAAGGCCCGCCTCGTGCACGCTGGACTGACCGTAAGCAGCTGCCGGAACGTGCCACCAGCTCTCTGGTCTCCAGGCACTCCTCATACAACCGGGGTGCCTGAGAAGACGTCCCTCGCTGCTACCGAGCAGGCGTGTGTACACGCACACACCCGCACGCAAGGGCACGCTCACACATGAGTACATACCTGCCCACGACTACCCAAGGCCCAGGGGCACAGGCCCACACACGGGCACACGAGTGCCCACCACGCCCTCCCCCCAGCCACCTTCCCCCCATGACTCCCGTCGCCCCCTGGCGCTCCAACCGATCAGACGTCACATCCTCCTGAGACCTCCCCAAGCCCGGGGCACAGGAGGTACTGCCCCACACCCCAAGTAGCAGTCTCGGCGTGGACGTGGCGGAAGTGCTAGGTGCGGGGCAGAGGCCACCGAGTGCCACCCTCTGTACCTGGCCTCTCACCCCACAGAGCTCGGTGGCACTAAGCCCACATTCTCGTGAGGGGTTCCACAGAGGGAAGTGACCCCCACCCAGGGTCACGAGGACAAGCGGACCAGGCTCTGCCCGTGACTTCACGCCGCAGCTCTCCACTGCCACACACCTGCCCGGGTCCCCTGCGCCCACCTGCCGTCACCCTCACGGCCCCTCTCACACCCACGTGCTCACCAGGGCTCCTCTGCCATGTGATGTGGTGGCCCTGCCATCGAGAGCACTGTGGCTCAGTCGGGGACAATGTCAAGCCCAGAGGACGCTGGGCCATGTCTGAAGACATCTGACTGTCATGACTGGGGTGGGGGGTGCTACCGGCATCCAGCGGGCAGAGGCCAGAGACGCTGCCCGGCTCCTACAGTGCACAGGACAGCCTATGGCACAGAATCACAACCCAGAAGTCAGGAGGGCTGAGGCCGGGAAACCCTGCTCTAGACCATAAGCCCCGGCCCCGGGGGAGAGGCCCCATCTATCTCCTCTCCCGTTTCTTCCGGTGACCCTGTACAGTGGGCACTCGCATATTTTTTAAATGAACAAATTCCTCTAAATGCCCACCAAGCTCTCCCCTTCACAAATCACGTCCACGTGTGTCCCACCCAAAGGTGAAGCCACTTCACCAAGATCCCTCAGGTGGGAGGCCGCAGAGGCAGACCCCAGCCAGGCCCAGACTCCCCCCAGCCTGCCCCATCGACAAGCCCTACAGAGCCTCACGGGATTGTTTTCTGGGAAGAAATCCCGCGACAGCTCCGCACACCATAGGCGCGTTCTGGCTTATTCGGTGTCAGAGCGTGGCTCTGGGGGCCCGCGCGCAGCTGGCCTTGCTTGTGCTTTGAGCCTACGGGGTGCTGCCCTGCTTGCAGAGAGCATCAGAGGTGCCCTCTCTGACACCAGGGCCTGATTCCCACTACCTACACCACTAGCGTCCTGGAAACCTGCTAAACTAACAAATCCCCAGCCTGCCCCTCATACACCCTCTGGTTTACCAAGCCTGAATGAGCTGAAGTGGTTTTCCCTCCCCTCTAGTCTCTTTCTTTTTTTTTTTTTTTTTTTTTTTTTTTAATTTTATTTATTTATTTATTTATGGCTGTGTTGGGTCTTCGTTTCTGTGCGAGGGCTTTCTCTAGTTGCGGCAAGTGGGGGCCACTCTTCATCGCGGTGCGCGGGCCTCTCACTGTCGCGGCCTCTCTTGTTGCGAAGCACAGGCTCCAGACGCGCAGGCTCAGTAATTGTGGCTCACGGGCCTAGTTGCTCCGCGGCATGTGGGATCTTCCCAGACCAGGGCTCGAACCCATGTCCCCTGCATTGGCAGACAGATTCTCAACCACTGTGCCACCAGGGAAGCCCCGTCTCTTTCTTAAATAACAGTTTTATGAAGATATAATTCACACACCATACAGTGTACCCATTTCAAGTGTATAATTTAAAGATTTTTTTTCTTGGAGTATAATTGCTTTACAATGCTGTGTCAGTTTCCGTTATACAATGAAGTGAATCAGCTATATGTATACATATATCCCCTCCCTCTTGGACCTCCCTCCTACCCACCCCCCATCCCACCCATCTAGGTCATCACAGAGCACCGAGCTGAGCTCCCTGTGCCATACTGCAGGTTCCCACTAGCTACCTACTCTACACATGGTAGTGTATTTATGTCAGTCCTAATGCAAACAGCACCACGATCCATTTTAGAACATTTCATCCCTCTAAAACCCGTAGCCCTTAGCAGTGAGCTGAAGTTTTGAGGTCACCTCCAAAGTCATCCCTCAGTTACGGCCATGATCTTCAGGAGGGGAAACCCTTTCTTGTGACTGTCCTCCCCAGTGGGTACTGTTCAGAAGTGGGGCAGCCCCCTCCCCACCCGACCCCTGGGTGCCAACCGCTCAGCCCTTTCTCGAGATGCTTCCGCGCAAGAGGAAACCAACACACAAGTAACTTTAACGCTCTCACATCATTCTCCTATGAATTTCTTTTACCCTCTAAGGGATCACTTCAGAGGGCAAGCTACCAAAAGTGCATGAATAGGAATTTATGTAACCATCTAATAATATCTCAAGATGTTATCATTAAAAAATTCTAGCAGCAAAGGTGAACTCAGGAATGTGCTCGAATTGCCTCCTTGTGATGAGGGATGAAAACAAGTCGCTCTCAAGGAAGAAACAAGGAACGCAAAGTGGGTCAGGTTCCAAAAGGCACACCTGGCTCTCAAGGCCCTGGTTCACCTCTGCTACTGCCCACCCAGGGTCCAGGCTGTGTCCCAAGGACACGGGGAGCCCACGGGCCTGCCCCATTATGAGAAGAGGGTGCCAGCTGGGACACTGCATGTAAGGAGGTGGACACTGTGAGTGGAGGAACAGAACAGGAGGAACAATATGGGGTTGAGAATCAAACCTGGGTTCAGTTCTCTGCATGACCTTGCCATGTGACCTGGGACAAGGGTTCCTTCAGCTCTGAGCCTCACTTTCCTCATCTGGAAGGAGAGCTGTCCTCTCCTATTCCCTGCTGCTCACCCCCAGGCCTTTGCACATCCTGTTGCTTCTCCCTGGGGGTTCCTCCCTCAAACTTTATCTGCTCAAATATCACTTCCGTGAGAGAACCTTCCTTGACTCCTGCCCTCCACCATGTATGTTCCAGCACTAAGAGTCTCTTTTCTGCTTTCATACAGCCTACACTCTCCCTTCAGAGCATTTCTGTTTATAAACATATTTTTACTAGGGTGAGTAGCTGACTACCATCTGCCCCCCACCAGAACGTGACACGTGTTCACCGGTTCATCACTGGCTCCCAGGGCCCGGCACAGTGCTGGGCACGCTGTAGGAACTCTGTGCTTTTATTTTTCATTGAGAGTCAGCATAGCATGGTGGCCGAGAGCTTGGGCTCAGAGCAGGGGTTGGCAAACATTTTCAGAAAAGAGCCAGAGGTCTCTCTTCCGACCACTCAATTCTGCTGCTGTAAAGCAAAAGCCACCAGAGACAATTCGTAAACGGGTGGGCATGGCTGAGTTACGGTAACACTTTATTTACAAACACAGATGGTGGCCCCACAGGCCACAGCGTGACACCTTCTGCTCTAGAGTCACGGTATGTGAGTTCGAATCCTGGCTAAGCTGCACCCCAGCAATGGTATCGATACCTTGGACAAGTGGCTTAAGGTCTTTGTGCCTCGGTCTCATCTGTCAAATCAGACTGGGCTTTGGGAGGATTAAACAATGGCTGGAACACAGTAAGCACTCAATAAATGTGAGCTGCCATGATCATTACAGTCTTAATTAATGATGGTGGGATAAGAGGATCCATGACTGTACCTCCCAACCCTAGGCACTCAGTAAGTGGTGGCTGCCATAACGGTGGCCACATTGATGAGGAGGAAGATGAAGCCAACCCTGCCAAAGACAGCGGCAACCAGGTGAGCCCAGGGGAGGAACGAGAGATTTCAAGAACTCTTCTGGGGCGCACAGAGGCTCTATGACATCTGACACATGGCCAGACACCTCCAGTCACCTCCACCCTCCAGTCACCTCTCTCAGCTGACCCACCTGCTTCCCTGGCAGAGCTCAGACAAGGACCATTGGGTGACTCCAGCTCTGGGCCACCCAACCAGCTGGTACAGTCATAGGTCACTGAAATCAGATTCCTCAAGAGGCAGGGAGACCAGGAAAAATGACATGGCACTTCAATTTCCAAATGAGGACAAGGGCCTCACCTGCTGAGAGCTGGCCAGGAAGTCAGTCTTCCTGGTTCAGCCAGCAAAGCTGAGACTTCATTACAGGGTTCCCCGTAAAGTCAAACATTCCTTTGGATGCAAAAGAGACAGGCATCGAGCTAATGAACCACGTGGGGAGTCGTAACAGAATGTCCCCGGTTGACCGCCATCACTGACCACTGGCAGACCCCTCCAAAGGGGAGGTCCATGCAGCAGTCCAAAGTCAATTTTGTTTTGCAAAATAAACATAAATAAAAGGTCCAAACAGACCAATAATGAGTTACAGTTACAAAATTCACAGCATTAAGTTAGACCAGAGAGTCTCTGGAATCATTTAATAAAAGTATATCGTGTCCTCCTGATTTTAAACACACACACACACGCACACACACTCTCTGACGTTTGAAGCTATTGGTGGCAGTTCTCAAGCAAAAAGAGAGCCTCAGAGGGAGGAAAGACACCCAGGGTTCTCACACTTTCCATGAGTTGTGGATTTGCAATTCACCCCCCATCCTTGCTCCCTGACGACATAGAGCAGTCACCTGGGAAGTAGGTGGGGAAAGGGTGTGACGATGAAATGACCCAAATGACATAATCATCTCCAACCAAAATGAGTGCCCCACTCCTCAGCTCCAGGCGCTTGAGTCCCGCCCGCACCCAGGAGACTTAGCTGTGGGTGCCCCGTGCCTTCGCACCCGCTGGCTCCTCTGGCGTCACGGCGCAGCTCGGGAGGCTTCTTCCTCTGTGCTCCCACAGCTCCCTCCTCTCAACACCCTCCAAGACTCGCCGCCCTGCACTCCTATCGTGGCCTCCACATTGTCTCTCCCACTGGACGGCTGCCCTCCAGGAACAGGAGCCCTGCCTGCTCACCTCTGCATCCCCAATGCCCTGCTCAGTGCCTGGCACATGGCAGAGGCTTGGTGAACACTTGTTTCAGTAATGAACTAACGTATGTACTTCACTGACCCTCCAAACCGCATTTTTAACCTTGAGCCACATCTATACTACTACTACTACTAGTACTACGAGTACTACCACTGTTACTGATACCCGATACTAACTAAACACGCACCACGGGATCAGAACTATCGTAAGCACGTCATACAATTCTCCCAACCACCCTCCATGGAAGCCCCACTTCACAGGGGGAACGGCCCAGAGAGGTGAGGCAAGGAGTCCAAGGTCACACAGCCCGTGTGCGCAGAGCTGGGGGACTCTGGGCAGTCTGGCTCAAGACCCACCCCTTACCCGCCGGTGGGCCCGGCTTGCATACACATCAGTCCCTCTCAAGCTTTTTACCATATCCTACGGAAACCATGCTAATGTTTCCTTAATATTTTTCTAATTGACCCACTTTTTTCCATCACCTTGTCCTAGGCAATGGAATCTGAAAAGTCACAGATTTGACGGGTTATATTCTGTTTTCTAAAACTTAAATATTCATCCGTATAGCAAGAGAAACCATCCTAGTTTGCAAACTCGGGAACACAGCCCAGCACAGCAGCGCCCCCTCTGGCCAGCGCAGCCGCACTTGCAGCTTCTCATGGGGCGTGTAATCAGATTCTGAGGACAGTTCCTGAATCTAACCAGTACAGGTGAGGCACTGCACTGGGCACTTGTGGGGCGCAAGGAGGGACACACACGTGAACAGGATACATCTTAGGGGGCAGCTCCGGTTCTGCTCTCATCAGGAACATTACCTCTATGCCCGGTTTTCCCCCAGGACGCTCACCTGGGAGCTGACCCCTCCACCCACCTCACCTCCAGGGGTGGGTGTAGAATTCGGAGCTGGCTAATCAGGCCTCCACTCTCCCCAGCAATAGGGACCAACTCAGGGATGGGCCTACACTTGGCCCTAATATGAGCCAACGAGAGTCAAGCCTGAGACTTCTGATGACTGCTTAGAGTCCAGAAGCTCTGTCTTGCCCACTGGACATAACACCGAGAAAAAGGGAGGTCTGGAGCTCCTGCGGCCATCTCAGGCCTGGAAGACATGGAGAGCGGAAACTCTCTCTAGAAACGAGGCCCAGACAGAGAACAGAGGTGGACCCTGGATCCATCTGTGCCTGAAGCCAAAATCTGATTCATGGGTCATGGGAGCCCATGAATCCCCTTTTCTGCTTCTGTCAATTTGCACTGGATCTTCCGACACCGTCATGAGCCCTAAATGATACACAGGCCCTCCAGAAGTGCTCCAGGAATCAACGTTTACTTTTAATATTTGAATGATAAAAATAGGCCTACAAAAAAATGTTTAGCTGAATAAGCATTCAGGAACTAAAGGATAGACAATTTTGACTCATAGATCATTCTTCCCCTTCCCTTAGGCATAAGTGAGTTGACCTGAGACATAAAAATGACAGCAAGTTATCTTTTCATGCCATTAAAAGGCTGAACGGCTTGACAAGCCCTATATGTGCCACCTCACAACTAGAAAGTGCAGTGCGATAGGCAAAAGGTGTTTGCAGATGGGGTGTCACTCAAGCTACTCTCTGCTTTAGGACGATTACCCAGAAAAAGCATGTTTTGCAAGGCAGACTGAGTGATGATGACTCCAAAGCAGAAACACAGGCCTACTCTAGTTACACTCGCTCCCGTGTGAAACCATGTATTTTCCACTTAATAAGTCAGTGCCTCTCCAAAAGTTCTGATAAATGCTCCTTATCTGATCCTCAAAAGACTGAACCTGATGGATTCTTGATTCATTCATATGGTGGCAATGCAAATTCAAGAACAGCCGTGGGAGAAGTGAGTCAAGAAAGCATGAATAAACACACTCCATGTGAATTTCACTGCCCAAAATAAGAAAATTCCAGGATTAAAAACAAGCCAAATGCTCAGACTGCTCGCAGAGCTTTCGATTGCCAGCCCATTTCAAAGTGAGAAGTTTAAAAAAATATTAACAGCCAAAAAGGAACACACTTGTAAACAGTACTAAATCTTCTCAAAGTTGTAACGCTAGGCCAGAAGGAAAAACGCAGTGGCTCAACTTTTCTTTTCTTTCCTCCCTTCCCTTCCCTCCCTTTCTTTCCTTTCTCTCTTCCTTCCCTCATTTATTTTCGGCTGTGTTGGGTCTTCGTTGCTGCGCGTAGGCTTTCTCTAGTTGCAGCGAGCGGGGGCTACTCGTCGTTGTGGTGCTCAGGCTTCTCATTGTCGTGGCTTCTCTTGTTGCGGAGCACGGGCTCTAGGTGCACAGGCTTCAGTAGTTGTGGCTCAGGGGATCTAGAGTGCAGGCTCAGTAGTTGCGGCGCACGGGCTTAGTCGCTCCGTGGCATGTGGGATCTTCCCAGACCAGGACTCGAACCTGTGCCCCTTGCACTGGCAGGTGGATTCGTAACCACTGTGCCACCAGGGAAGTCCCGCGGCTCAACTTCTGAAAGCCTCGAACCTACACAGTCAAGGATTCCCAAGTACATCTTATAAATCCCCATTATGTAACAACTCACTATTGCACCAATTTTCTTAAACTGGCATAACTAGCATCCTATTCACTAGAAATCGCAATTAACTGGAAATTCTGTTTCCCAGACTTCTTATGGCGGCCTCCAGGATGGGGTTCCTGGAGCGTCACCAGCCTAATTCTGTACCTCACTCCCCTTCAAGGGTTCTACTCTGGTCACACTGGCCTTCTTTACATTCCTTACACACCTCACGCTCATTCTTACCTGAGGGCCTTTGCGTGTGCCCTTCCCTCTACCTGGACCAGTCTGCCCCCAATCTTGGGAGAGCTGGCTCCTTCTCATCTTCCCAATCCCAGCTCCTCTGTGCCCAAACCCCACCCACCACCCCCCGCAAAAAGGCTTTCCCTAACTAGAAAGCAGCTGCTCCCATATGTCCCCATCAGTTTCCCATCAACCATCTCTTACTGTCTTCTCAGTACTCACAATTGCACTCTCTGCAATTTTTCAGGTACAGTTGACCCCTGACCAACGCAGGGGTTAATCCGCATGTAATTCATAGTCGGTCCTCTGTATCCACGGTCCCTCTGCATCTGTGGAGTCAACCAACCATGGGCCGTGTAGTACTGTAGTATTTACTATTGAAAGCTACCTGCATGTAAGTGGACCCATGCGGTTCAAACACGCATTGTTCAAGGGTCAACAGTACTTGTTTCTGTCTCTCCTCCCCACCCCACGAGAAAGTCCAGACCAGAACACTCTTCACCCACACCTGCTCATCCGTCTGCACCAAGAGTTCTGCCACCCATCACGGCAGAAACGGAATCTGCATCAGCCTCCGGTCCATTCTCTCCCACACTAAGTTCAAGGCAGGGGACAGTCCCCGGTCCCGGCTGAACATAAAGTTCAGCTTTAAGAACTATACATCGTCCCAAGACCCCAGACCAAGACCCCGCTCTTGGGCAAGAAACTTCTAGACAGTCTGTCTCCCGCTGCTACCACCCCTCCCAGGCCTCCCTCCATACTACCCTTGATGACAATGCTTAGCTAATCACGGTACTTCAGCTCAGCCTCCTTCAGTGCCCTCCACTGCCTACAGGACGACCACCAGACCCCGAAGCACAGTACACAGGACTCTTCACAATCCGGCCTCTGTCCAGTATGCTCCTCTTGGTCACTCTGTCACGCTGGGTTGCAGTGTCCAGTTCCTTGAACATACCACACCCTCCCACCCTTCTCGAAAAGCCTTCCTCCCTGCCCTCCCCCGCCGCCCACCTGCCAAACCCCTGATCATCCTTCAAGATGCAGCTCAAGGACCCTCCCTTTGAAGACCAGTCCCTGATTTTCCCAGCAGATGAGTCAATCCAGCTGTGAGCTCCCACACAGCACTTCTCTCTGTCATCAGAACCAACAGCTGTGCTGTGCAATAAACACACACTTGGGTGTCTTCCAGGGCTGCAAAGTCAAGGGGTTTTGTCTGATTTTTCCATTGTTGCCACGGCCCAGCACAATGACCTACACAGAGGCATTCCGTAAGTGTGTGCATTCAGGGACCATTTATTACACAGCTGCCATGGGACAGGCCCCATTCATAGTCCGGGGCCCAAAGTGAGTAAGACAATAATGTCTCAATGCTCACAGAGTTCTCGGTCTAGTTCAGGCTTCTCAAACTATGACCCACAGGCCAAATGCACTGCACTGCTGATTTTGTTGCTGTTCTTTAATAGCTTTATTGAGATGAAATTTACCTACCACAAATTTCTGCTCTGCCTGTTTTTGTAAATATAGTTTTACTGGAACACAGACACACCCATTCGTTCATATCTTGTCTGTGGCCACTTTCTTACTATAAAGGCAGACTTCAGTGGCTGCAACAGAGACAGTGTTCCTGCAAAGCTGCAAATATTTATTCTCTGGCCTTTTACAGAAAATGTCTGCTGACCCCTGGTCAACTTAGGAGGACGCCCTGGATGAGGCCAGCCAGCCAAACAAGTCAAAGATGATTTCAAGGTCAAAGGACTGTAGAGAAAGTAAGTCTTGGGACTAGGACAGAGGGACTGGGAGGGCAGACAGACGAGGCCCCTCTGAGGCGGTGACAGCTGCACTGAGCCTGGGTACCCTGAGAAGGACCCAACCGTGCCAAGATCTGGGGAAAGAGTGTTCCTGGAGGGGAACAACCAAGTGCAAAGTCATGAAGTTAGACCAGGCCTGGCGTTTCAGTCACAGCCCAGCAGAAAACAGATGGCACAAAGGGGGAGGTCATGGGACTTAATGAAGAGACTCTTTACCAAGGGGCAAGGTGAAGGGAAACCAGCAAGGGATGGGGAGGGACTCAGGGGCCACTCAGGGGCCGGCGATGGTGGAAACCCCTCCCCCATGCTCTGCCAGGCCTGAAGGGGCAGGAGGAAGCGGTTCCCAGACCCCAGCGGCACATGGGCAGACACGTGAGGAGCTGCAGCCCCCAGGACAAGAACACAACCCACGGTCTGGCAGGCAGGGAGCTGGAGGAACAAATGCCCCAACCTTGCCTTCCTCCTGCCAGCGCCTCCCATTGGACCGAAAGCACCCAAGCGCCACCGGAAGCTGGGGGCAAGGGAGTCCAGGGACCCAGTCCATCAAGGTGCACTTCCTGGGGCTCAGAACAAGGTAGAGAAGAGTGGACAGTAAATTGGGAGGGGAAAACACAGTCTATATGGCACCCTTTGTACATCAGAAGGTCAGAAAAAAAGTCGGCGTCACTTCAAGGGCTGTTAGCGGGGTTAATCATATCAACCCCAAGAATGTTGTGATGTACCAGACAGACACACTCTTCGGAGGAAAAGTATTAAGTAAATGAAAGATGAATTGTTATTACTGCATCTCTGTCAAAAATACAACTGGCGTGTGCTTTGATCAGTTATAACACGTCAGCATTCCTGAGTGGAATCAGGAAAGCAAGAAAAGGATGACTGCATATCTTAAAATCACACACGCATTAACTGTTCCCAGCAGAGGGCCAGAGATGAAAGCAGTCAAGTCTCTACTGCTTCGGACCCAAAAGAGAAAGCCACCATGCCCATGCTGATGTTCTAATGTCATCAAGAAACAGGGAATGGCACTAACCCCTGTGCAAAGTTATTTTCTAAGTGTTTGACTAATGGTAGCTGTTATGAACATTTGATTTTGTTTAGCTTAAAATCCCCATGGACTTTTCTCTACTTTTATGGAGATATATATAATTCACAATTCACTCCTTTAAAAAGCACAATTCAGTCGTCTTTAGTATATTCCCAAGGTTCTACAACCATCACCACTAATTCCAGAGCATTTTCATCACCCCTGAAGAAACTCGTATCTATCAGCAGTCATTCCCAGCTGCCCCACCCCACTTCCAGCGTCTGACAACCAGTCATCTTTCCGTCCCAGTGAATCTGCCTATTCTGGCCATCACGTGATTCTTAACTGCTTCGTTCCGACCATCTTTCTGGCTGTGACCTTTCAAAGCTGGTGGGCTGGTCAGCAGAGCACATACACTATGTAACCCAGGAGGCCGGCTTAGACGACTGAGAGAATGGACCCAAACCAAATGGAGGCCCAGCATTCTCCACCCAGACAAGAGATTCTTCACTGTAAACTTGACACTTACTCCTGTGATGGCCACCTGCAGCGCAAATACGGAGAGGAAGTGGCATGGAGGCAGTTCTTGGGGGCCAGCAGAACTGGGAATAGAACCAACTGGGGACACCCAGTCTCCCTGGCATCATGACCACACCTGCCCATCATCAAAATCCTGGTCTCGTCATCCCCGCGCGGTCTTAGAACCGTTTGTTTGAGATGTTTGTCTATTCTGCCCTTTCCAGAAAGGGCCTTTCTAAGGGTTCACAGAGATAGGAAAGACAAAGAATAGATTTTCACTGAAGAACCAACTCTGATCAGAAGTGACTACCTAGATACTGGAGCACTTAGATGCTAGGGATTCTAGATTCTGGGGATACTAGATACTAGGGATACTGGATTCTGGGGCTATGGCAGAGAGCAGAGATTGATTAACAGTGTCTGCCACGGGCATGGGATGCAGGAGTAGCAGCAAATGACCTTGTATTTCCATCCCTCCTTCAGGTGTTCACCAGGGGCAATAAGTCCCATACCCACAAGGCGTGAGTTCTCCCAGTCAGTGGAGATTTCTATTCTCCTACTGGTGAGATAAACTCCTCTAATTAATACACCACCCTGCCTCCAAGGAGATGTGATCCAGGGGGCCTACATCACAAATGTGATGATGTGTTCATCAACACATTTGGTGAAATTTCTCCATCTTCGGAGGGAAAAGTTTAGTCCAAGACATCTGAAGCCAAAGCCTAGCAAGTGAAATGGTGAGAATTCTCCAGATCTGCCTGCATCTGCTCAGCGCTGGGTTCTCTGATTACTAGGGCTCAGGCCTTGCCTCTGTTCAGAGAAGCAGCCAAACACACAGTGCTCTGAGCCACCAGCTCTGAAAGAACGGAGGGGTGGGGAACGCAGCCAACTCCCTGTAATACTCTGCAGGCTCTGCCTGCAACTGGGGATTAGGCAGAGCTACGGATTAACTTGGCAGGGAATCATCACACCCTCGTAGAGGAGCCAGCCATTGCTGGAACCAAAGAAGCCCTTTGTTGGACGGGTGTCCTCATCAGGAGGTCACTTGGAAGCTCCGTTTGGGCTAATTGTTAAGATAATGAACAAGATGTGCTCTCTACCAACACCCACGCCATATAAATTCCAGAGTTTTCCTGACAGGAGGACTGAACAAATCCCATTCTGAATCCACCCCCCATGATGAGGGAAACAACTTAACCCCACAGAACAAGAAGATTTCACTTTGAGTTGGGATGAAGTTAACAATTCACTGAGCACGAACTGGGGAAAGTGGGGCAGGGTCTACATTTCAGGGCCAATAACCAGGTCTGAGCACAGGGTTACCGGCTCCATTTCGTTTCATCCTCACACCCCCATTCTACACGCGAAGGACCAGGCTCAAAGGTGCCCAGGGTCACACAGCTGGAAGTGAGGGGTCGGGACTCCACCCAGGTCAGACTGACTGTCAAGCACATATCGCATCGTGCCTGTTGGCTGGTGTGGCCACTCGAGCAGGATAAACCAGAGAAAGTTCCAGGCCCAAGGTGCTCCAAGCCACCCAGCTCAGTCCTCCCTTTTACCTTCCATCTAAGCGCGGCACCAACCTCTACTCAAACCCAAGCGAGGCCACCTTTCACTGGAGAAGTGGGCCTGTACCAGGCCATTGAGGGGTCTGGGGTCCTTCCACCCAAGCCAGACCCTTTCCTCCACTTGTTAGTGACTGTATCCTTGGCTCACCCCACCCTTGGGCTCTCAAGAAGATAAACTCTTAACGTCAGCTGTTCCTCCCAAAGGCTTGATAAATTGTCCATGTTCTGAATTCCCTGACTTAATACGATGTTTTTCTACAAACATCACACACAGAATATTCCCAAGCACACACAGCTACGTAATTACACTGTCGCAAACCTCCCAACCGAATCCGTATCCTCTGGGATGGAGTTTTCTCTTCTGATCAGCACAATGGCAACAAGCACCAGAGCGGCCTGGGGTGGGGAAGGGAGAGCCAGCCAGCACCAACAGGAAGTGGACAGGTGAAAATCCAGAACGAGGGCATCCAGCAGAAAGAATCGTTGGTGGAAGGGCAAGGGGGTGGGGAGTAAGAGGGAAAGCCTCGTTTAAGCTACATCAATCATCCTTCAAATTCCAAAGATGCCAATCAGCCGCTGTGTGTCAGGTTCAGGCCTGAGGACGAAGAGCCAGAGACGAGGGGAAGCGCCGGGACGCCCTCCCTCACGGGACCCCAAGTCTTGTAGAGGAGACACACTCTAATCACAGATGCACACAAATACGCAATCGTAAACCAGAGTGAGGCGAGGAGGGGGGGAGCAGCCTGCTCCAACTCAGGGGCCTCTGAGGGGAGGGGACGGCCTGCCCTGTATCAAGACCACTCAGGCCTAGGCCATCGGCTTCAACCTCCAAAAATAAGTATGTTTTTTCTCTCTCTGGGCAACTACGGTAAGCCTGCACCCAGTGCCCCCTAAAACACATTTCATTCCAGTGCTTTTAGAAGTCTTTTCAAGGAAGAGCAAAAGAGAACCACACTTCCAATTATTTACATGTCAAAATGCGTAGAAATAAAAAAAGGACTTTACATGCAATTGTTCTTAATGCTTTAATAGAACATTCCCCGAGAAACCACCTCCCAGCAGCTTAACCTTCAAAGTGAAAGGAAATCATCATGATTCAAACTCGAAGAAGGCAGAAGAACAGAACTGGAACACGTCAGACAAACTGCCTTCTGTTTTTCTTCGATTTAAAGCTCAACAATTTGTCTTCCTATCACAATGTCTTGCTACATAAAACTTTCTGAAGAACATGCATTCGCCATAAAGGTTCAGGGAAAGGCAAAATGTGGGCAAGTTTTTGGCCCATGTTGTAACCTGGCATGAGCCTGGCCGAGAAGTTTAGAAAGGGGAACAAGATAGAAGGTTCAGAATCAGACAATTTTGGAAGATGAAATGTCCCTCCTTGCAGCTGAAAATGAAGGATGCGGCCCCTTTTAAACTATCATTCTCATTGACTAAAAACAGCCAGGGCTGGGACCAAGAAACCCTACAGTAAGAGACATGACAAGAGACACTTGTCACAAGTGACAGTTGCACAGGACAAAAACCATCTGATGACCAGGAAGAGGGGATGTCAAGGGGGCCTGACAACAGGGTCTGGAGGCAGACAGAGGTTCAAGCCCCAGCCCTGCCACTGTGCGTGTGACCTCAGGCAAGCTGCTTCATCGGTCATGAGAAAACCCCAGTCCTCAGCTTTGACTGCTGTGCGGATTAACTGAGCAGATGTATATGAGACAGAACAATCCCTGATGCACAGAAAACACTGAGAAGCTAGCTATTACAATATGTTTTGCCATAAAAGCAGCAGCCTCATGGATGTAGAGAACTCGTGGTTGGTTACCAGTGGGGATGGTGGGGAGGGGCGGTATAGGGGTGGGGGAGTGGGAGGTACAAACTCTTGGGTGTAAGACAGGCTCAAGGACATACTGCACTACATGGGGAATAGAGCCAATATTTCATAACAACTGTAAATGGAAAGTTACCTTTAAAAAACCGTATAAAAATTTTTTTTAATTTTAAATACATTTTGCCCATAATTAATGGGTAGCCTCTGTTCCAGGGACCTGTGGGGCATGTGCTGCTTTCATCTCTTGGCCTGACACGGTCACCAATTAAAACAAATCGGTCTCTCTCTGCAGGATGCGCGGAAGGAGCCCGAGGAAGGCCTGGCCGCCTGCTGGTTTGGGGGTGATGGCTCGCCCCACTTGTGCACGAGCAACAGGAGGTTCAGGGAAGGCAAGTGACTCCTCTCCAGATGCCCCCTGAGGCAGAACCTTGAAATGACCACCTGGAGGTACCCTGGCTTCCCAATCTGTAAAGAACTTTCCTGTCCAGGATGTGGGAAGTGATGATTCAAAGGCGGGTCTGGGACCTCCTCTTAAAAGGAAAGAGTTCTCGAAACCAAGGATTCTATGACGCGCTGTCTGGAGTGTCTTATTCATGTAAACCGCCACCACCACCATGGGCACAGCTTCTGAGAGCCTGAACCACGCCTTGCCAACACTGCCATTACAAAACAGAAAGAAAAGAAGAGGAACAGGAAAGGAGGAGAAACTCCCTTTTTAATACTTTTCCCCAGGAGGTGAGGGCTGCAGGCTTCCAGGCCACACACTGCAGAGGGGGCGCTGTGCTGTACATCGTCCACTCACTTCACAAACTCTGGCTGGGCAGCTGCTGGGTGCCAGCACCGGGGAAACAGCGGTGGCCAAGCAGGGCTGGCCCCGGCCCTCGGGGAACCGGCACCCACGAGCGGAAGGTCTGTACCCAACAAAAACACAGAGGAACGGACAACAGTTCGTGTGAGCAATCGGGTAAGAGAAGATGCCTCGGGGAGGAAGGGGGAGGCCCTCTCTTCAGAGACGAGGCGCAGGAACAGCCACACGAAGACCTGGGGGCATGATGCTCCAGGAGGGACAGCGGAGCTCCTCGGCAGGAAGCGGGAGGTGCGGGTCAGATGGCGCGGGGCTTCAGCCACGGGAAGGAGTGTGGATTTTTTCTTCTGTGTGCAACAGAGGGTCTTAAGCATGGGAATGACAGGAGCTGATTTACACTTTAGAAAGTGAATTCAGAATTAATTCAGACGAAGCTGCTGTAAAAATCTGAGACAACCCGAGGACCTCTGAACTTACAAACCAGATGAAAGCAAGGGATTGGTGCTCATTTTAGTAAGTGTGATAATAGCATTCTATGTGGTTATGTTTTTCTAAATCCGTATCTGTTAGAGACTCCTATGTAATGAAGCATTTACTGGTGACGTAATATCTAGGATTTGCTTTGAAGTACTCCAGCAAAAAACAAAGCAGACAGTGGGATGGGGTGGAAGCAAGAGTGATAAACTGTGGATAAGTGCAAAGGCTGGGTGATGGGTGCGTGGGGGTTTGTTATACTCTTCCGTCTACTTTAGTATGTAATTTGAAAGATGCCTTAAAAAATGTTAAATAAGCAACATAAGCAATCCGTTATTAAAAGTTTCACTCTATGGCCATGTGGCAGAGGGGGAAAAGGCATCTTGGCCTGGTTAAGGTCCTCTCAAAGCCAAGGTCATGTCCCCCTTAGCAATGAACCTGGAGGAAAACCCAGGTCACATCCCGCCTCATGCTCCCCGTCCCAGCACATCTGTTTGTTAAACGACCACATCTCTTGTCTCTGCTGAGCAATTTCTATTTCAGATAAAGCAGCCAAAACAAATTAGCCCCAATCTGCACAGATGAACCAAAATCACAGTCTGACCCCCACTGGTGACCCAGGGACAACCTCCTTCTCGAAAGCTTGGGGCCAGCTGACCCTGTGACCGTGGTAATTACAAAGGGATGCAGGTTTGCACACACGATCTCAAGACGTGATTGATGGGCAATAATTAGCTCATTAGCTGTCCTTCCTGGGCACCGGATGCAGGTTTTTAAAGTTGCCATGCTGACTCACTCTTCAAAAGACCTGCCACTTAACAGCTTCAGGTTAACAAAGATGCACAGGTTCAGGAATGAAGTAAACGTCTGCAGTGAAAATATTGGTGCCAGCAAGGACCTGGGTTGGATCTAGTCTTCTACCTCGAGAAGCTACGCTGGGCATGTGAAGTACTTCATTTACATCCTGTTTATCCTCCCTTCACCCCCACGTAACAAAGTCGACTGGGAAAACAGACTCTCACCCAAGAAAGGGACAACCAGCATCACACTAGCCAGCGCTGATTCTACCCTCTGCCTCACCCACCACGCTTCTCTCTGGAACTGCTGGCCCTGCTTAGAGGTGACCAGCATCGTCTCTTGCTTGAATGGCTCAAAGCACCTGGAGCCCAGACTCTCCCCTCCAAGGCTGGCCTTCTTCCATCCACTTCTCTGTGGAGCCCAGGAGGGGGAACTGTCCACAGAACAGACCTGATGCATTACCCTCCTCCTTAAAGGCCTTCCTTAGTTCCCCACTGACCAAACGCTTCACTGGGACCTCTGGACTCTGTCCCCATGTTGCCTTTCAAGACCCTTCCTTAGTCATTCCCCACACGTACCCCAGACTCCAGGACGCTGCACTGCAGCTACCTGAAGCTTTCTCAGCATGTCCTCCTGCTTCCTGCCTCTCTCCCTTTGCACAAACTGTTCTCTCTTCCTGGAATGCCCTTCTGTGAGCTTCTGGAACACAGAGATCATGTCTTTGTCATCTGTGGATGACATCTAGAAAACATACTTGACTGAGGACAGTGATAAAAGTCTTGGGATGACATATAACAACCTCCATTTATTAACTTTCCAGGCTTCAGACACCAGGCCACGTTTCTTTACCGGCATTATATCACTTATTCCTCTCTATCACCCTTGAGGAGGTTCTATATTATCCCCATCTTATAGATTTTTTTAAATTGAGGCTCAGAGAGCTAAAGTAACTTGCCAAAGGTCACACAGCTCATACAGGGATTTGAGGCAAGGTCCTTCTGACTCAAAAGCTGTTTTGTTAATCACCACGGGGTCAATCTGATATACTGATGACCACAGAACAGAACTTAAGCTACCTCGTCACTCCATGTAACAACAGAAGTGAGGTTTTCTATGTTTAGTTTAGTTCTGTGAGAGTTTATAGTGTGCAAGGCACTGAACACACACCGCTATTTACCTTCCAAAGTATCTGTTCTTCCCTTCTTCTGTTTTATTTAGGGTGGCAATGTATCCTATTAAAAAACAAAAACACATTTCTCAGCATCCCTAACAGAATAAGTACAGGCCACTGAAATGTAGGAGAAACTATTTTGAGTGACTTGCAGGTAACCTCCTTAAAAGCAGTTGGCACACACTCTTTTTACCCTTCCCCTGCTTCACCCTTCCTGCTGCTGAGAATGTAGATGTAATGGCTAGTGCTCTAGCAGCCATCTTAGACCATAAAGGACCTTAGAAACTTAAGCCAGAAACACAGCAGAGCAACAACAGAGAAGTAATTGACAAATACTCATTTGTTCATCTGACAAATTTCTGAGCTCTATTATGTGCCAGGCATTGCACAGGCCCCCAAGATAGATCCATCTGTGAACAGATGGGACAAAGGTCCCTGCCCCCACAAGGCCTACAGCATAAGAGAAAAATGCAGTAACACCTGACTATAATAAGTAACGTATCAGAAGATGATAAATGTTACCAAAAGAAAAAGAAAAAAGAAAAAAGAATGGGGGGAAGGGGAGAGATTGCACTATGAGATTTGACAGACCAATGACTGAATGAGGAGGAAAACAAGAATATTTCATAAGACACAGTTAACTCCACTCCTAGCGAAACCACCTTGGGAAACGAAACAGCCTCACAAGATGGAGAAGAGCTGCAGGGACCATCTGCGGGTTTAGTTCAGCCCTAACAACTCCTTATTCCACGTTACCAGAAACGAGAGAAACGAACTCAAAGGAAAACCTGTTCCACACTAGCTGATCATTTCTAAATTGCCTTTTCGGTGCGGCTCACATGGGGGTTTAGTAGTTCAGCAGGTGGTGTTCCAGGACCCCCGCCCTCTGCTCCAACCGTGCAGCTCAGCTCTCAGTAAGGTTACATTTGGAGCTTCCAAGAAAGACTGCATTTGAAAAAACAGTTCTGCTTAAAATAAAACATCTTTGTGATGGCTGTTTGGCGTGAGCCGCGTGATGGTAGGTGAGCATCTCACATGTCTGTGTCTGTGCCTTGTCTGTGTTTGGCACCCGGGACGAACTCAGTGAACTTTTGTTTGCTCCCAGAACAAATAAACTTTGCAAACTTCCAGAGCCACTAGACTTGACAGTCGTCTCTCTTTAAAGTGCGTTACTGCTGCTGCCAAGAATATCTCCCCTCCGCTGAGCTTCCTGCCGCTCCCCTCCCCGGCTCCAAAATAACAAGAAGTTGCTTAGCAGTGATGTCATTGCCACTGTCACCGCCTGCAGGGCATTCACATGCTGGCTATATTTAAGACCCAGACTTCATGTTCAGTGACATGGAAATTGCCACCTTGTGAATCGTACCGGAAAGGCAAGGTTTGAAAAATTATTTTCTACGGAGAACCAGGTTACCAACTCTGCCTCTTCCGAGGCAAAGAGGAAGAAGCCAGGGCGTTAAACTGAGCAGAGGGCTCCAGCTCCCGGGATCAGTGAGGTCCAGCTGTTTAATTTCAACCATTTCTCTCAAGTAACACGAACACCAACATTTGCTTGGTAGCTTCACTTCTCCCCCCGTTGGTCTCCTTTCCTGGGCTCTTCTGTTATCCCTCAAAGCCATTCTGTTGTGTTTACTCCTCTAGACTTTTCTACCTACCTCTCATTAGAAAAGACAGCAAATGGAGCGTTGATGAATGCTAAACACGTTTCCCTCCCCAGCAGACAATTATCATAACCTTTTAATGAGAGTTCTATCACATTGATTGGTTTGGGTAATTTTTTATCTCCTCCTGCTTCTGTGCTTTGATGGGGAAAAGTGATGGGCTAAAGACACATTTCAGACACAACCATCTCCCTTTTCCCTTAACAGCTGCCTATTTTTCGCATCTTGATGAACCACCCAATTCCGCGTCTGGTGCACATTTTGTGGGGAACATCTGGCGCCGACTACTAACGGCTCTGACGCTGAACCATTCCACGGTGGCACGTGCTTCAAAATGCAGATGTGCGTGCAAATATACCTTGCTGCTTACTCCCTAAAAATTTTAGTTCGTCAACAAAACGTGAGTCTTTGATTGGATTCGAGAAGCATTAGAGAAAATAAACAAGCACGTGGCTTTCTCCCTTGTGCGTGATTGCTTTAAGAGATGGTGCAGGGCTCCTGTTCCTCTGTCTGTTCCTGCCCATCATTTTCATTTGGAAAAAATATCTAGGAAACTGACACAGGTCACAAACTTCTGAAAGGGTCATGAAGGAATGTATACGGCTCTCCAGCGTTCATGGTTCTAAGTTCAGACATGAATGCATTTGGCATTTCCATTCTCTGGCCTGTGAGGGATTCCCGCGTCTCTGCTCCCAAAAGAAAAAATCAGCTGGGAAATCACTCATGCCAAGCATACCCGCACCTTCCACAGCCACAAAAGCAGAAGCCAAGTGGTGATGAATGATGATGGAACCAGCTAAAGCTCTAGTGGGTGGGTCCTCTCTGCCTCACCCTGGAGCCAGAACCACATAACTTGTGCCATTAAAGCCTTCGTATCCTTTGCCCCATGGCCTCAGTCCTGGAATACAGCCTGAGGAAAGAAACTGTCAGAGGCAGAATGAGCTACAGACAAGGGGATATCATCTGAGCCTTTATCTACAATCTCAGAAAACTAGAAGCAGCCTAAACGCTAACCCACATGAAAACTGCAAAGTAAACTGTGGTGTGCTACACAGCCGTTAAAAATGCCAAGGAAGCAGGCCCTCCATAGACTGATGGGGGAGGGGGGATCAAGTCACCTCTTCTTGGAAAGGATTTTGGCAATATGAATCAAGAGTCTTTACAGATACTCATACTTTCTAAAATGAGAATTCCACTTCTAGAAATCCAGCTCAAGATTTTTTTTTTTTAAATAAAAGAAGGAGTGGACAAAAAAATATGTTCAGGGGCTTCCCTGGTAGGGCAATGGTTGAGAATCTGCCTGCCAATGCAGGGGACACGGGTTCGAGCCCTGCTCTGGGAAGATCCCACATGCCGCGGAGCAACTGGGCCCGTGGGCCACAATTACTGAGCCTGCGCGTCTGGAGCCTGTGCTCCACAACGAGAGAGGCCGCGATAGTGAGAGGCCCGCGCACCGCGATGAAGAGTGGCCCCCGCTTGCCACAACTAGAAGAAAGCCCTCGCACAGAAACGAAGACCCAACACAGCCATAAATAGATAAATTCATTAATAAAAAAAAATATGTTCATGGAAATACTAATTCTAAAAAGAGGGGAAGGGGGGAAATGGTTAGAAAAGGAAATGGTGTGAGAAACAAGGACATAACCCAACATGTAATTCTACATGGCCATCAAAAGTAATATCCACATAAGCGAATAGCATGAGGATATTTTACTTATATTTACTTATATTTTACTGGTTTTCAAAGCAGACCATCAACTTATGGATTCAGAATGATCTGAATTATGTAAAATAAATGTACACATAAAATAAACTGGAATAAAACACATTAACAGTAATTGTGTCCAAGTGATTTTCTTCTTTAAACTTTTCTGTTCTTCCCAGACTTAAGGATTGTAATTTGTGCATTCCTTTTATATTCTAAGGGTAAAAATCTCTACTTAAACATAGTTTGAAGTCTACAGGGAAACACATGAAAATATTATAAACAAAATTAAAATTGCCTGTATAAACCCTCCTACGCTGTTGGTGGGGATGTAAACTGGTGTAGCCACTATGGAAAACAGTATGGAGGCTCCTTAAAAAACTAAAAATAGAGATACCATATGATCCAGTAATCCCACTCCTGGGCATATATCTGAAGAAAACTCTAATTTGAAAAGATACATGCACCCTAATGTTCACTGCAGCACTATTTACAATAGCCAAGACATGGAAGCAACCTAAGTGTCCATCGACAGATGAATGGATAATGATGTGGTATATATACACAATAGAATATTACTTAGTCATAAGAAAAGAATGAAATAATGCCATTTGCAGCAACAGTGGATGGACCTAGAGATTATCATACTAAGTGAAGTGAGTCAGACAGAGAAAGACAAATATCATATGATATCACTTTTATGTGGAATCTGAAATATGACAGAGGGACTTCCCTGGCGGTCCAGTGGTTAAGACTCCACGCTTCCACTGCAGGGGGCACAGGTTCAATCCCTGGTCAGAGAACTAAGATCCCACATGCTGCATGATGTGCCCAAAAATAAATTAATTAATTTAATTAAATAAGGCATGAATGAACTTATTTATGAAACAGAAACAGACTCACAGACATAGAAAACAAACTTATGGTTACCAAAGGGGAAAGTGTGTTGGGGGGTGGTGGGATAAATTAGGAGCTTGGGATTAACAGATACACACCACTACATATAAAATAGATAAATAACAAGGTCCTACTATATTCAATATCTTGTTATAAGGTATAATGGAAAAGAATCTGAAAAAATATATATATATGCGTGTGTATGTGTGTGTATATATATATATATATATATATATATATATATATATATACACATAAAATTTATCACTTTGCTGTATACCAGAAACTAACACAACATTGTAAATCAACTATGCTTCTATAAAAAAAAAATTGCATGGACACACTAATGGTGGTATAACTATGTAAAAATTGTACTTAAATGAACTAAGAATAGAAATAACTGTCATGCTAGGGTCATGAGATTTGGGGCTCTCTTTTCCATTTCAAGTTGTTATGTTGCTTTTACAACTTAAAAGTAATTTTTTTTAAAGTTATCTTTTCCAACATTTTTTTAATTAATTAATTTATTTATTTTTGGCTGCGTTGGGTCTCTGTTGCCGTGCGCAGGCTTCTCATTATGGTGGCTTCTCTTGTTTCCGACCAAGGGCTCTAGGCACACAGGCTTCAGTAGCTGTGGCTCGCGGACTCTAGAGCGCAGGCTCAGTAGTTGTGGTGCACGGGCTTAGTTGCTCCACAGCAGGTGGGATCTTCCCGGACCAGGGATCAAACCCGTGTCCCCTGCATTGGCAGGCGGATTCTTAACCACTGCACCACCAGGGAAGTCCCAAAAGTAATTTTTTTAAGCACAAAAACAAGAGCTTTCTCAAGAAATCTCACACTGGCCAGTCATGACTGAATTCCATCCCAGAATCCCCCTTGTGGGCATCTTAACCAAAAAGCATTCAACCTGATGGTGGGAAAGCAAGGCAAGCTGCAGAATGATGGGCTCGTGTTAAAAGCCCACCTGCAGATCCTCCACAACCCACAAAAAGCAAGCCTGCATGTTGTTTATAGTTCAGTTAAAAATAAAATCAAAAGCAAAAATGACAAATGTTAATAGTGCTAATTCTTATAGTGGACCATAGCATGCTTTGCCTTCTTCAAACAAGCCAACAAACAAAAACTAACTCCAAACTTGGTTCTGAGATTTTAAAAAAATCACAAATGCCTTCACATCGTTCTAAGAGCCCAGGGGTTTCGAACCACTGAAATTCCCCTTTCAGATCATCACCAGCATCTGTGTGAGCCCTGGACACTCACAACGGCGTGTGGCCTCGGGCAGCATCAGCACCACCAGGGAGCTTGTTACAAATACTCGCTCTCAGGCCCCGCCCAGGCCTGCGGAATCAGAGTCCGAGGTCCACCATGACCCACAGGTGCCTGGTGGACACATTACGGTTTGAGACACGCTGCTCTGAGCCACGGACTGTCAACTTCGGCTGCACCTGAGCAGTCTGGGTCTTGCCTCCAGAGATTCTGATGTAATTGGTCTGGACGGCGGCCTGGTCGTAGCAGTTTTAAAAGCTCCCCTGGGACTTCCCTGGTGGTGCAGTGGTTAAGAATCCGCCTGCCAATGCAGGGGACACGGTTCGAGCCCTGGTCTGGGAGGATCCCACATGCCACGGAGCAATGAAGCCCGTGCGCCACAACTACTGAGCCTGCGCTCTAGAGCCCGCGAGCCACAACTACTGAGCCCACGTGCCACAGCTACTGAATCCCACGTGCCTAGAGCCCGTGCTCCGCAACAAGAGAAGCCACCGCAATGAGAAGCCCACGCGCAGCAACAAAGACCCAACGCAGCCAAAAATAAATAATAAATTTTTTCAAAAAGCTCCCCTGGTGACTGCAATGTATCTATAGCCAAGCCTAAATAAGGCATGTAGCTCCTCAGCCCAGAGAATTCTTTATTAGATAGTTAGTTACATCTGAGCAATGGTGGGCTAGATTAACTCCTGAAAGTGACTCTTTGCAGCCTTGAATGGAGGAATAACTTACTTGCGCAAAACCGGTAATAACGGTCACGGCTGGCTTTTACTAAGTACTTACGCAGGGCGCCCGCTGTGCGTAGCTCTTCTTGTGCATTATCTTTTGCGTGTTGATAGTATCTAGAAGGGAGAGACCACTATGTGGCAGTTTTCTAGATGAGAAGCATCAGGGGTGAAATGACCAGCTGAGATCACACATCTACAAGTGGAAGGAGCGCTCGCAGGGCGCTCGGAGCGAGCGCCTCCCTTCTTTTGCCCCCCTAGGGGCCTCACCCACCTTACTCTAGTCCCGGCCTTCAGAAGCTGGACTCGAGCCCAGGCCTGCCCCGCACGTCCTTCCAAGAATGGCCACCTCAACTGGAGCACAGGGAATTACTGGCCAAACGGTTAAAGTCTGTGTTTATATAGTCCTCCCCTGGTTTTCAGCACCCAGAGGTTAGTCAGCTGTCTCTGGTTTCTCTGATTGATCCAGCTTCACACAGAACAGGTGTTTGATGAGTGAATCAACCAATGAACAAATGCGTATTAACTAAGCAGCCATCTTCCCCTGGATCCCGGCAGCATTCAACTTCAGGAGACCAGCTTCTCCTCGGGTGCCATGCCGCCTCCTGCCCTGACAGGCGCGTCCTGTCCCCACACGCCAGCCCCACCCCATGCACTTCGCTCTCCTTGGCTGCTCTGGTGTAAGTCACCAAGGACCTGTCAGCTGCTGACAAGGACGTGCGGAAGGATGACGAAGAGCACAGCTCACTCAGTAGTGAGACTCAGCCGAGCGAGAGGGCCAGCAACCCTGGGGAAGGCCGCTTCGTACCCAAGGAAAAGTGAAGGACAGCAGGGGCAGGGTGGGCCAGGACACCAGGAGCTCAACGGGTAATTCCGTGTGGTCAGGGCTCGGTCCCTGGACAAGGATTCTAAAAGAGGGGCCACGTGAACACGGACCACAAGGCTCTTGAACACAAAATTCTGAAGGTACGTTTACAAACTTGAAGATGAGAACACTGCAGAAAGGGCTAAAGCGGTGATTCTCACTGGGAGTGGACACAGTTGTAAAGCTCCCCGGGTGACTGTAAGGCACAGCAAAGCCTAAGCAAGGCCAAAGTGTCGAGATGCTTTCGGTCACCACAATGATGATGTGCTACCAGCCCTGAGAGAACTAAGGCTACGAACTGTCCTGAAAGACAAGACAGTTGCACACAACCAAGAGCAAACTACATCCTGCCATGCTTTCAATGGTCCTGATGGCCCATTACGTGGGTGAAAAGCTTGTTTGTAATCTAAGCCTGTCCTTGAATTCATTAACTATACACTGAATAAACCAGTTTTTACCCTGGGGTCCACCCATGCTCTGCTCTTTCATTTTCTGTACTTCTTCTAAAGAGTGACTTCTGATCTAACCACCTTTAAATCCAAACTTATGCATTTTAAGTAGGTATGAGCACTTAAGTGCATCATGTTTTTCTAGCAAAGCTCGTGCCCAGCCAATATACACTGTAATCTACTTTGTATTAATATTATAAATTACTTTCCTATTATTCCTCCTTCATATTAGAGTTAGGGTGTTACACTGATTTTTTCAATTATTTGTGCAGGTAGGGTATGTTAGCTATGAATTTCATTTCAGGATAGTGAAGGGGTTGGTTGTTTTTTAAGGGATACTGGGCTAAAATTGAGAACTATATGTCTAACGATGCCAAAGTGGCTGGACTAGGCGCTTGCTAACGAGGCCAAATTATATCAGACGTAAACATCCCACCAAGGAAAGACACGCAGAGACACTGGGAAGACCTGAAGCCCAGATTTCACCATCACTCATGGGAGGGCTGGCTCAAGAACGACAATACCTCTACTTCGGGAAACCTACAGTCTCCAAATGTGACGAGGAGCTGAGCCCACCGCAGGGGCCACCCACGCTCTGCCTCCCCACCACTCAGCCCCATCTGATGGGACATGCTCCCCGACTGTCCTTTTGAGGAAACGCCTCTGTCGCCTGTCCTTGCTCCGCGTGGCTAGGTGAGGAAAAGCGAGCCGCCTCCTGGCTCCAGTGGGCACGTGACCCAGGCCCGGCAGCAAAAGTAACACATCCCGCTGGGGAACTGAGAGGGAATCCCGGGACTTCCTCCCCAGCTTTCGGGAAGACGCGCTCTCCTTCCACTGGGTGCCAAGCCGACGGGATTTATGCCTAGTGCTGCCGGGGGGCCCTCTTGTCACCACGAGAGAAGAGCAGGCCTGAGAATGAAGCTGTGAGCGAAGGAAAGAAAGGGGAGACACAGAAGGAAGCGGGTCCCGCAGGCACTCCCCGAAGCCCCTGGCTCCAGCTGGGCGGAGAGCTAGCTCGTCTCCGAAACTTTTCAGTTATACAAGCCAAACAACAGCACCTTTTCACAAGCCAGTTTTCAGCCGGTTTCCATCACTTTGTACTGAGAGATCTCACACTACCTACCTATCTTAATCGATAAGATTTAAGTAGATGGCTGAGGGGTTTCCAGAAAGCCACAAGTCACCAAGCTTGACCAGAACATCACCTTGGGGCAAATGACAACCATCGACAGACCTGAAGCTAAGCTCAGTGTGACAGTTCTGTGCTGAGGGAAGGCACTAACAGGAGGAGAGCTGTCAGGTGACCAAAGAGCTGACGTTCCTCAGTGAGACTCGGACCAAGTGGCACCGTCACTGGTCCCATGGTCCCTGTACTCCCTCACTTAACCACTGTTGCAGAGCACCTACTGTGTGCCAGGTGTGATGCTAGGGACAAGGAAGACAAACAAGGTAAAGCACAAAGGCATGGTCCTTGACCTCGTGGAGCTTACAGCCTAAAAGCAAACACAATACAGACACACAACTGACAATACTACAACTATAGCGGGACACTGGTTCCCATGGAAGGACAGCCACAGAGAGATGTGACCTAGCCCGTGGTGGGGCAGGAGATGGTGGGCAAAGCCTTCTGTGTCAATGAGCGTTCCTGATGAAGCCAAGAAACAGAAAACCCGAATCAAAATGGCTTAACTAGCAAAGAGGATTTACTGGCCAACACAAGGGGAAAATCTGGCTTCCAGGGGAGGCTGATCTAACAGCCCTTTGCTATCATAAGGAAGAACCAGTCCTCTCACCCCTCCTCTCCATTCCAAGCTGTAGCATAAGCTTCACCCTCAGGCTGTCTCCCTCGTGGTGGTAAAATGGCTACAGCAGTTCCAGCCTCTACACCCTCACAGCACATGTTCTAAAGGGAGCCACTCCAGCCATCCAACAACCAAGGGACCATCTTCTTCCAAAGCCCTAGCAAACCTCAACCACATCTCCAGAATTAGATCACGTGCCCATTTCCTGAACCAAGTCCAATCACCACACCTAGCTGGGTCAAGCCATGGTTACCTGAACCAATCATTTCAGAAAGGAGATGGAATTATCTTGACCGGATTAGACAAATCAGGGCTGACCCTTGGTGCTTGGGAGAGTTCAACCCTTACCACCAACCAAGAGGAAAAAAATTGAAAAACCAAGCCATGGATGATTCTCCAGCGTGGGAAAAATCTAGGGGAGGGCTTTTCAGGAAACAATACAATGTCCACTATAGCAACTCTTCTTCTAGTGAAAGATCCCCACTCTCAGTTGCCTTCCCAACTCTCAGTTCTCAACCATGGGCTTTTAGAATCAGACAACAAACCAAGCACTAATTTTTTGAAATATATATAGACAAAAATTGGACCTTATTTCTGATCTCTACTCACCCTGACTGCAGTTTTGTTTTGTTTTATGTAATGGGTTTGAAACAGTCCTCCAGAGCATGTTTCTTTCATGAGACAGAACTGAACAATGGGACATCATAAAAGAATGACAAATTCTTCCTTTTTCAGTCTCATGTATGACTCTGCCCTCTTGGCTTTGGGACTTTATCCCAGCAGTTGCCACTGCTCCACCAGCACTAGTGTAGAGATGGCAAATTCTTGTCCATGACAGACATCACCAATCAATATCAGCACTCCCTCCTGTTGAGCCCAGATGAGACCCCAGAATCCTTCTCAACCCAGAACCCCAGTCAGCCACTCCCAGAGCTGGCAACAGGACGAAACCTACTATTGGCTTTCCCTGTCAGAGAATGTATTCCAACTGGGAGTTGGTGATGAAAAGAACCAACTCTTGGTTCCAAATGCCATCCCTAACCCACGACAGGCTCAGAATTCAAGCCAGTATCCTCCATGTTTGACTTTCTCAACTTTGACCATTTGCCTCTTGTGATTAAAAACATAATCAATGTCTTTAGATGAACACAAGATGTTTATTGTTCTTTTTCACAAAGAGCAGTCTTCATCTTTCTCCAATAATTAAAAAAAAAAAGACAAGAGACTGAGCCTTAGGGCAGAAACAGAGATTTAAAGCCTTTATAGAAAGCCAATAAAGGCCTCCCAGGCGGCTGGATGGAGTGGTATGAGCAGGGCTCCCAAGGTCCTTGGTCCACCCTCACTTACAGATCGTGCAGACCAGTTCTGTCTCACATGCAGAACGCTGTCACAGCAGATCACTGCTCGGCAGCCCAACAGGGACAAATAAACAAAGGGACACACACTGGGCCGGCAGGGCTGGAAAAATAACACCAGGAGGGGCTGAAGGTAAATGAAGGCCAGCAGCCAAAGGCTCCAAGATGCTCGTTGCAGGGGAAAATGGGTCAAGCGAAGGACCCACGAGATTCTGGCCAAGCCTCAGCATCCCTCGCCATGCCTGGCCAAGGCAGCAGCTGGGAAGAAGAAATCAGGGAACGCCCACTGAGCACTTATGATAATTTTCGAGCTGCGCTGAGTGCTTTAGGAGCATGAGCTCGTGTAATCTTCTCCACAATCCTATGAGGAAGCATAACAGACAGGATTCATCTGCCCCCCCCTGCTCTGGGGACCTGGCAAGGCTGTCAGTCATGGCCTCTGTTCACTCCTGGCCACGACACGCCCAAGGAAGAGTCTTCCTGAAATGTTACATATGGACATTGGAGAAAGAGTCTCTTCTCTCTGGAGGGGGCTTGGTGTCACACAGGTCATCTTTGCTGCTGAGTGCAGAGGCACTAAGACTGACATTAACACACAGAGGACACAGAGCCAAGAGCAGGGGGGGAAGAGCACTGACCTCACGGGAGCACCCAGGTCCAGGGACCAGTTCCAGCAACACAAAATTCCCCTGTGGACCCGAGCTAATCTGGTTTGGGTTTCTGCCACCAAAAGCATGAATATTAGTGAAGACTATTATGCCCCGGTTGTAACCAGAGATTTGAGAAATTACTGAGTGGCAGAGCCAGGAGTCTGTGCTGCTTCCCCTGCTGAGGATGAGACACGGCCCTTCCACACCAGCAGCGACCAGGACACACGCACAGCATCCTGCTTAACGTCTCTGCACACGAGGTGTGGAGAGGTCCCCACACCCACTACCCCCTTCAAGCTTTTAAAGAGGAAGAACCAGAGTCTCAGAAGGGGGAGCGAATGACCCCAGTCACACGTCTAGTAGAACGCCTCAGGAGGAGAAAAGCCGTGACAAAAGGGTGCTCGGAAGGCTGGTTCCGACATGAGACACAGGCAGGAGAGGCCCTGAGCAGTGCTCTGTGGAATGATCCAGCGGGTCCTCCTCAAGACACCTTCCTCACCCCCTCGGTAATCACAACAAGGAGGTCGCGTCACGGCCCTGGCAAGTTGGTTACTGAGGGAGCGATTTTACTCATGCACAGAGAGAACAACTCGCTCTGATCCCCTAATAACCACACAGGCAGCCTGGTTAGTCGGGACTCAGGACTGTAACAGAGAGAAGACCAGTCACAACCTGGCTCAAGTAACAAAAGGAATTTATTGGCTCACATAACTGACAAGTCCAGAGGAAAAGCAGCTTCAGGGAGGACGGGATCCAGGAGCTCAAACAGTATCATTAGGACCTGTTGGTTCCTCCCTCCCTCCATCCGCCACTGTGTTATCACCATGTGGGGTCAGGATCTTCCCGCAGAGCAGCAAGGACAGCTGCCAGCAACCCCTGGCTTCCATCATATCCTCCCAAGAATGCTAGAATTGGCTCTTACCAGATCAGCTTGGCCACACGCCATCCTGTGACCCAATTATGGTGGCCAAGGGATGGAACAAGCTGACTGACCAGGCCGGCATCATCCGCCCTGCTCTGGAGCTCATTCCTGCCAAACCACAGGGACAGAATGGGGAGAAAGATGAGCCGGCCAAAGAAGACTGGGGTAGTGCTTGTCCCAGGGTGGGTGTGATAGGCAGCCTCCAAGGTGGCCCCCAATGACCCCTGCTTCTTGGTATTCCATCCATGTGTAGACCCCTCCCACGTTGAACCACGGTTGAGCTGTGTGACAACAGAATATAGCAGGTGTGATCTTGTGTCATTTCCGAGACTGCATACAAAAGCCACTGTGGTGGCTTCCACGTTGGATGTGCTCCTTTGCTCTTGGGTTACTCACTCCGGGAAGCCAGCTGCTAGGCTGTGAGCAGCCCTGTAGAGCGGCCCACATGGCAGGGAACTGAGGCCTCCTGCCAACAGCCACGTGAGGGAGATGGAAAGTGGACCCTCCAGCCCCAGTCAAGCCTTCAGACGACCGCAGCTCTGGCCAACAGCTTGACCGCAACCTTATGAGAAACTCTGCACCATGCCCACATTCTTCACTCACAGAAACTGTAGAGGATCCTCAACGCTCACTGTTTTAAGCTGTCAAGTTTGGAGATAATTTGTTACACAGCCAGGGGTAAATAATACAAAGAGTAGAAGCAGAAAATGTCCCCGCAATAAGCCCACAACCCTGTCCACTTGCTTCCCTCGAAGGTACTTCTGCTCAGGTAAATGTGTGTTTTCTTTCTGCTAACACCTGTCTCATAGCTTGAGCTTTCTTTCTTTTTTTTTTTTTTAATTGAAGTATATATAGTTGATTTACAATGTTGTGTTAGTTTCTGCTAAACAGCAAAGTGATTCAGTTATACATATATATATATTCTTTTTCATATTCTTTTCCATTTCATAGCCTGTTTATCACAGGATATTGAATACAGTTCCCTGTGCTTATACCGTAGGACCTTGTTGTTTAGCTTGAGTATTCTTAATTCGACAGGAAATAAGGCAATCGATTATTCAGGGAATGAGACTTACTGACCCTGAACAGCAACTGATTACAATGCCTCCGCCCAGCAAGGAGCAGCTGCTTGGTGCCACAAAGGCACTGGGCTGGTTATATGACCTTGCTCTTTGTTGAGCCACTATAGCATGAAAGGAAAGCCATTAATTTTGAGCAAAATGAATGTGTAATAAAACGCTAGGTTTGCTCAGGGATGTTCCCATTTTTACAACTCTACACTCAGAGCCAGGAAGCCCCACATCCACCCAAATACGCTTCTCAGCATTAGCATACTCACGGCAAAAATAATTTCACTTTCTTGAGTCGGAAATAGCCTAATTCTTAATTCTTTCTGCACCACTGCCGTTAAAATACAACTATTGATTAGGCAAGGTTTCTTAGTAATATAATTATTATACGAGAGAAAGATGATAATGATAGTTAACATTTTTGAGCATTTATGAAGCACACTCATGGAGCCGACATATGGTTTGTCATTTTATCATTTAACCACTCTATGAGGTGGAGACGTCTCTTATCCTCATTTCATAGCCAAGGAAACAGAGACAGAGAAGTTACGTAACCTGCTCGAGGTCCCACAGCTACTAAGCAGCAGAGCCATGATCGGACCCGCAGGATCCAACGCCAGAATCCGTGCCACCAACCACTAGGCTAACCCAACTGCATTATGAAACCTGCCACTTGGACACGTGGGGACCTAGAACAGAGCAGCCCTGGTGCACACATGCGGGCCTTACCTCCAGCCTGTGACCCTGCACATCCTGCCTGTGTCCCTTCGGTGACAGCACCCCCCAGCCCCCAAGCCACAACTGACCAAGTGGGTCCACCACCTGACAACACTGCACTGACAGCTGCTCCTCCTGCAGCCAGAAGCCCGGAGAAAGTTCTGACGGTTGGCAGAGGTCAAGTCTGTCTGCAACACGTCAGCAGTTGAGTTTTTCAAAACTTACACATCCCACTGCTCCGTTTGCTTTCTTCCTGGTTTCTCCTTCTGAAGTGTCTGCCTGCTTTATACACGTTCCTTCTACCTGCAAACTGCAAACTTTCAAGCACCTTAAAAGCTCAGCTACCCACTGCTTAAGTGGGGAGGCTTCAGATTACAAACTTGCTCAGTTAAGAAGTTATTTTTTTCTATTCCATTCATGGGCTAAATAAAATTTACCCCAAAATTATCATATACTCAAAATACATTAACTGTAACACACTCCGATAGCACATCGCTGCCCAGCGCCTTATGTACTTTCACACACAGCCCTCCTCACTGGGCCCGCGCAGTGGGTAAGATCATCCTCTCCATTTCATAAACGAGAAAACGCACGCCTGTGGCAGTGAAGCAGTTCGCCCAAAGTGCACAATTCGCAAGCAATGGAGCAGGGACTCAAGGCTGAGCTGGCTCCTAACACAGTAAAAACGACAGGGGACAGAAGTCTGTCTTTCTTCGATGATTCAGAACTCGAGTCTCCACAGACTTCAGTCTTTATGAGAACATAAAACACAATTACACCACAGAACCCTAGCATGGCCAGGTAAGATGCGGGTCCGGTTGAGAAAATGCCAAGTTAGGCACCTGGGACTGTATTTAGCATAGTCATTTAACGGTCTGTGATGCTCTTGAGATGTCATTTTCAAATGTGAACAAAGGAGAGAAGTTCAAATTAAAATTAAATATGGGATCACAGTGCCAACTTTCAGTTACATGTATATAACAATTACATTAGTGCCACTCACATCCGCTGACAGCATGAGGATGGTAAATGCTGCTTCTGTCGGTTTACGTAACCCTGGGCTCCCCTGCACATCCACAAGTCACGTTTATCTCCTGGTCTAATTTTAAAGTAGTTTTAAAGAATGACCTGCGCTTCCCTGGTGGTGCAGTGGTTGAGAATCTGCCTGCCAATGCAGGGACACGGGTTCGAGCCCTGGTCTGGGAGGATCCCACATGCCGCGGAGCAACTAGGCCCGTGAGCCACAACCGCTGAGCCTGCGCGTCTGGAGCCTGTGCTCCGCAACGGGGGGGGGGGGGGGGGGGCCGCGATAGTGAGAGGCCCGCGTACCGCGATGAAGAGTGGCCCCCGCTTGCCACAACTGGAGAAAGCCCTAGCACAGAAGCTAAGACCCAACATAGCAACCAATCAATCAATCAATAAAAATAAATAAATAAATCTTAAAAAAAGCAGAAACCTACCGTTTAAAAAAAAAAAAATGACCTGATAAACTGCTTATTTTACCTAAAATGGGGAAAAAAACTCGAACTCAAGTGTCCAGCAATCAGAAGTGATGATTTTAATATGGTGCATTAACTCAATGAAATGCCACATCCAGGCATATAGAAATGGTGACCATGAAGCTTCAGTGGTGGAGGGAGGTGGCCTAAGAAGTGACAGGCTGGAGAATTTAAGTACAGTACATAAAAATACATTTGCATGTGAACAAATTCAGTAAAAATGTATGTTTTTATGGGAGTTGGAGCTTGGCAGGGGGCCGGTTGCTTTACAGTTCTCATTATTAATAAGATATAAACAAAGTCACAGAAAAGGAGATATAACAAGAAGGCTCAAATAAAAAGAGGTTCAACCATACTCTGAATTAGGGGAATGCAAATGAAAAATATTCTGCCAGGGCTGCTTTCACCTGTGATTTTATCAAAGACCCCAAAGTTGGATCCGCCCCTGGGGGCAGGGCTGTGCTGGGTGAGGCCCAGCCTCCCTGGAGGGCAGCTTGACGACCTCTATCCAACTCAGAAAGGCACTGCGCTTTGACCCAGCAATTCTACTTCCAGGAATTTCTCTGGCAAACAGAGTCATATTGGGACAAAATAACAAATGCGAAGGTTATTATTATTAGAAGAGGCAAACGGCTAGAAACCACCGGGATGCCTGGCTGCTGGCGTGCCAGCCAAATGAATCCTGGTGCAGACGGGCAATGAGGTACCGGGAGCTGTTAGAAAGATGGCAGCTCCGTGTACTCAGCGCAGAACAACCTCTAAGCTGTGGAGGGAGTGGGGTGTAAGATACGTGACCATTTGTATCAAGGCAGAAAGGAAGGAGGGGAGGGAGGTGAAAAGGAGAAAAAGTTCACGCGTCCGAATGTACGCACCTGCTCACGGAATGCACAGAGCATCTCTGGGACGGCAACACTGCCCACCGCCAGGGGCGAACCAGGTGGGTGGCGGAGTTTAACCATTTGTACCTTTTGGATATTGAACCATGTGCATACATACTATTCAATATTTAATGTAGTAAGTTAAAATTTCAGATGCATATATTTTATTTCCATTGGTCACTTTTTTTTTTTTTAGTTGAAAAGTATTGATGAAAGGTGTGCTTGGGGTTCGAACAAAGCCTCCCCGCAAGTCCCTCTGCCCTCCCCTACCTTGCCAACGCCTGGATCTTTGTGACGTGCCGCTCCTCCTGTTCGGCCACCTTCCGTTTCAAGGTGTCGACCTCCTGGCGGAGCACAGCCGAGTGCTCCATCTCACCGTCCAGCAGGTTCCGCAGTGACCTGGGAAGAGGAGGCCCACCTGTTCAGATGCTGTCAACCCGGAGTCCGTGGAGTCAAATCTTAGTTCATTCATCTTCCACAAGGCTCTGCATAAACTGCAGTTCAAGTCCATCTCATGTAAACTGATTTGAGGAGATACCAAACTCTGCTCAAGAGCCTCTGAAGCATCATTAGGATGAGCCCCCGGGGAACCATCTGTGGCCTGGCTCTGCGGCCCTGAGAGCCTGTGGGCAGCTCAAATCAAGGGAAAACAATGAGCTGAGCCAATCCCAGGCAAGCCCCCTTCAAGACATCCCACACAGAGATGCAGCATATTCAACCGAGACATTCTGTCACAGCCGCACTGCGTAGGAGATTCAACAAAGGAAAGGATGCCAGGACAGGCCAAAAGAACAACCTAAACCACAAAAGCAGAAGACAGGCTCCGGTTATCTGACAGACAACGGGAGTCTCATTTCTCCTTCTGCCACAAAACGCACCTTACCCCCTGCTCCATCGCCACCTCCCGGTTAAACAAGCATATAGAGTATCTCATGGAGCTATACAATTTGACATTGCATAGAACGTGTTTTATATTATATTTGGAGTGTGTTAACCTCCAGAACACATTCACTTGCATATCTGTCATCCTTGGTCTTAAACAGCAGAAAAGACAGAAGCTCTTCCAGAAATAACCACAAGTTACCACCTAGAAATGAGCCAAGCAGGGTTCTTCTGACCATCTACATCACTGGACCTCAAATGGCTATTTCTATAGAACATTTACTAACTTCGGTGCAGCTACATCCTAAATCTAGAGGACACCTGCCACGTGACATCAGAACATAAGCAAAAGTGTCTGAACCTCCCCACCCACACTGCTCACTGAACACCACCCCCAAGACGTGTGTTTCTGGAAAGTTTTGAGAAAATTCCCCTCTTAGGGCCTGGAAACCCCCCAACACAAACACAGTGTGATTTTTTTCTCTCGCTGGGAAGGAGAAGAAATTACCAGACAGTGATGACTGTTCTTTACAAGGTAAGACAAAACCTATGGCTTTTTCCAAGATAACGGCCCCAGATGGATCAAGGAAAAAGCATCCTACAACGTCTACAGCCCGTCACTGGAATTTATTTTCGTTGGAAAATAGCACTGTCTGAAGATTCCTTTTTTAAAAAAACTCTTTTGTTTTCCAAATCACGCTTATTTGCTTTTATATGTTTCCATAAAGGATGAGGGAGAAGCTTGTCAAGCAGGGCCCAAATCGAGACTTAAAAAGGAGAATCACGACTGCATGTCACCAGGGACACAATTCCTGCTCTGAGTACAAGAATAAGAGGGTGACATGAGCGTACACACACACACTCACACACACACCCGTCCCCTGGCCCCCAGGGAGGCAGCCTGTCATGCTCGCGGAGCCTCGGCAGATAACTGCAGGCACACCCCTCTACTGACCACCCTGTAGCCAAGACAAGGTCCTGGCAGTGGAGCAGCTCACATCTGGGCAGTCAAGCAGTAGCAACACGGCTAATACTTGGCTGGTGTCTAGCCCTGGTTTCAAAAGGGAATCAAAATGAATAAAACCCTTTGGCCCCTCGGTGCCTGCAACTAGGCTTTTGGGGAAGTCAAAAGACTCCAAATGCCATCTTGCCCTATGTGTCCCTGACTTGAGAAAATTTTAAGTATTCTAGTGCTTGGAACATGACGGGTAGACCCTGAATTAAAGGTTACCCACTACTTAAGGAGGGTCGTGCGGTGATAGCTATGGGGATGGAGCTTCTTTTTGAGGTAGTGAAAATGTTCTAAAATTCTGGTGATGGTCGCACATATCTGTGAATATACTAAAACCCACTGAATTGAGTACTTTAAATAGGTGAATGATATGTGAATTCTATCTCAAAGGCTGTTTTTTTAAACAAGAATTTAAAAATAAAAAAGATGGCTTTACAAACTCTCAGTTTGTTCTAAGATAGTGCGAGGATCATACGGTTTTCATTCCTTGCTAACACTCAAGCCACAATATATATGCTAAAGTGGTACATCCCAGACCAAAAAATAAGAAGTCACTGGTCACAACTCTGCCAATAAAGCAAAACTTCCTTCACGGTGATATTCCCTCTGCCCCAGATGTAGAATGTCCGCGGTAGACTGCCCCTCAAGCACGGGGCTCCCGATACCTGTTCTCTTCTTCCAGCTCATCCTTCCTGGTCATCATGGCCACGATGGCCTGTCGGAGTTCACCTAAGGAAGAAAGCCAAGTCCAAATTAACAGGCAGATCCCGCCTGCTACACCGCCCCTCACCGGTCTGGATTATGTGCTATTTAGGGCCACTTGTCTAGACAAGTTCCCTTTTCCCTTTCAAAAATAATTCCTATACAGTCTAAGAGATCCAGTGGGCTCAGTCAATCACTCTCATTAGCCACACAAAACCCAAAGGCAGAGCAGGATGAGAATAACTGTGGAGGTGTTTCCTTAGTGAATATAATCAGCCACTACAGGAGAAACAGGCTGGTAATTTCTAAGCGCTTTTCCAAGTCTCTAGTACCGGACAGCAACTGTTTTGAACAAGAGTATGTTCCCAGTTACAGCTGTTTATCAACCGCAGATCAGGCAGATCACATGACAACTGACTCCATACCGACACAGAAATACTCAAGTTCACTAAGAGATTTGGTTTTCCTGCGCTGACTCCCATAGACTCTGACGGGGGGGTGGGGCCTCTCCAATGCACAGTCCATAATTACCTATAGGAGTGACTCTCCTGACATCTTCAACGTTGGAAAGCATTCACTGATAGAAAATCACCCCTTTAAAATCAGTAAGCGCCCGAGTTTCCCACCTACATCAAAAACTTGTCACCGTCCACCCACGGCGGGCTGTTTACCGTAACACTCAGATCTCAAGACCAGGAACTTGTGAATTTCTCCGGGAGAGCCAGTTTTGTTCTATTTTTTTCCCTAAGGAACCCTGTGAACTTTCTGTCCCTCTTGGGACTGGCGGTGAGGAAGATCACAGCCAAAGTTACAAGTCCAGTGAGTGCGCGTGGCCCTGTGGCCACCACGACGTGTCCCAACCCTCCCTCTGATCGCCAACCTGTATTTCCACCTGCTGCCAATTTACATATAACCCGTCTCACTCTATTTTTTTCAATCTGTCTTAATATGCCGCTTCAAGTCCTCTTTTGGGAAGAAGAATGGTTTTTGGTTTCTTTTTTTTAGCTAAAATTTGAACGCTTCTACTTGCCAAGCTCTGTTCAAAGCCCATACTGGCGCTATCTTGTTTAGTCCTTTACATACACCTAAGAAACACTACCCCACACTGTTGGGGTACAAATAAATTGGAAAGAAGGGGGAAATGGGGGAGGAAGAGGACACAGATAAATAGGCAGGTCCCTCGGTCCCTTTATACTCAGGATGCCTGGGCACAAAGAGGCCCACCAAAGACCCTGAGGCAAGAAATAGGTCCCGGGACCCATGCTGTCCTCAGGCTGCTACAGAGGAGATAAAAGCCCACAGCCCAGGTCCCAGGGGAAGAAAGGGAAGGAGGGGAGTCATGGGGGCTCCTCCTCAGCTTCTGGGTCAGACACCAGAAGCCACTCTGTTCAGAAGAGATGGGACAAAAAATAGACCCTCCCTGTCTTTTCTGACCCAGAGCAGCCACGTGGGCATCACAAGGACACGACTAGGAGGTCCAGGTCCCAGCTTCCCCATCGCACCTGTGACAGCATGAAACCTGCGGGTCACACAGTGAGAAACTGGGCCTCCTAAGGTGCTGATGAGAAGGCGTGTCTGAGGTGTCCCTCTCCTGGTGTCACCAAGGAAGATTCAAAATTCATTGGGTCGATGCGAACTTACTGAGCACCTACAAAGTCCAAGCCCTGCTCTCGGCGCTGTGGGCAGAGGGTGAACAGAGGAGACCAAAGTCTCTACCTGCAGCAGGCAGGCCTCCTCCCCAGAAGGGGGACAAACAAAGCAGCACGGAGCAGTCGTGGCGACAAGACATGCCAGGAGGAAAGCCCGGCGCAGTACACAGACGGGTGGTGGGAGGGTGCCACGTCCTGGGGTGCTCTGGGAAGGCCTCTCTGGGGGACGACATGACAGCAGAGGCCCGAGGAAGGGAGGGAGCCAGCGTGCTGCTGTGTGGAGGGAAACACTCAACACGGCACAAGGCACGTGCAAAGGCGCAGGGACAGGCGTGAGCTTGCTCACACAAGGATGGCAGGGTGACCCGAGGAAGGCGGGAGGCCCACGTGGCCCTGCCCTCAGGGAGCTTGGAAGCTCGAGGACTCGATGACAATTCTAACGGCCACCAGCTAAGCACTCCGGGTACACTGTCTCCTTGGTGCCGCAGGGCAACTCTATGGAAGCTATCTCTGAGTCCCTTTTACAGGCCTAACAGGCTCAGGGAGAGGAAGTGTAAAGACACAACTGGAATCTGAGTCCAAATCTGTCCAGTTCCAGCCTCTGCACTCGACCCCAGGAAACAGCGATAATTACCACCACTCACATGCAGGGATGTAAGAGCTACTATTTCATCGACAGCGCACAGGAACATTAAGCCAGAAGAACGAACCTGAGAGGTAATTAAATAAGCTGCACAACCACACACCTTTACATGTCAGAGCCAGGAGGGAAACCGAGGCCTCCAACTGGCTGGGGAGAAGACCCTGGCCCGTGGGACGTGTGTGCTATGTCCAGAACCGAGGCCGCTGAGTGGCACGGGTCCAGGTAACAAGGCTGCAACCAGGACCCCTGGGGCTCAGTTCCTGGCACAGGTTGTAGAACCAGAGCCACACAGGATCCTCTGCACTTTTCGCAAGGTTTGAAAATTTGCAAAAGGGAAACAATGGGCAGGAAAAGCATTTCCAGACAAGATACTACTAAAGGTTAGAAAGAGCAGAGAGAGGGCAAGACTCGGAAGAACAGAGGGAAGGAGGGTTAGGCCCTTGGCAGAGATTTTTGTTTTGTTTTGTTTTTTAATTTTTATTGGAATATAGTTGATTTACAATGTTGTGTTAGTTTCAGACGTAGAGCAAAGTGAATCGGTTATACATATATGTATATCCACTCTTTTTTAGGTTCTTTTCCCATGTAGGTCATTAGAGAGTACTGAGAAGAGTTCCCTGTGCTCTACAGTAGGCCCTTACTAGTTACCTATTTTATCCTCAGCAGAGTTAATCAGCCTAAAGAGATAGGAAAGAGGCCGAGCCGCTGCCCTTCAGTCCCGGGGGGAAGAGAGCTGACAGCAACACAGATAAAAGTCACCGTGTGCTGCCTGCCCGGCGACGCCACGGGCTGCCTGAAGTTACAATGGCCCCCAGCTCACACACTCATTCATTAGTAAACATCTACTGAGCACCTACCTACTGCCTACAAGGCACCTTCCCAAGGGGAGAGCCAGGTTCCCGACTTACCTAAGGAAGGAGTCCTTAACAGCAGATTTCTTAACGGAGGACAATCACACACATTCACATGTGCCTACGAGGAGACAGCGTCTGCTTGGCTTTGCATTCTGAACGTGACCAGGTAATGAGGGCCCTGGCTCTCAGCCTCTCTGAGCCTTCCTGTCAGACACAAGGGGTGAATGGCACCCACCTTCCCACCTCCCTGGGATGCTGTAAGGTTCAGAGGAGAGACCAGACAGGACGGTACTAAGTCAAGGCACTGCCTCTCGCGGACGGCAGTGGGGAGCACTAATAATCTAGAAGAACTCAACGTAATGCTAGATTTCACATTTCTAACTAAAAACACTGATAAATCTGTAAAAACAAAAACCAGCCAGTAATTTAACCCCATGACACCACAGCCATGGGGGAAAAAAAAAAAAAATCAAGACTTAATATATCATTGAAGACAGGCCGGGTAGTGTCTCTTCGGTTCTTATCTTCAAGAAACCCAGAGCAGGTAGCGAGGCGGCAGCCAGGTACTGGAGACGCAGCCTCGGGAAACTGCTCCTTTACTCCAAGGCCTGTTTGAAATCTGAATCTTCTAACGAGGACTTCTTCTGGAGTTCTCAAGTGGCCGAAACTTCTTATGGGAGCAAAGGACTGGATAATCATCATTGCAACATGAGGCCAGAAGAAGTGATTTTTTTTTTTTTTTTTTTACATAGACTATTTTGTAAAGCGGTTTTAGGTTCCCAGCAAAATCGGGAGGAAGGTACAGAGGTTTTTCCGTCTACCAGCAGCCCCTACGCGTGCACAGCCTCCCTCATTATCAACAGCCCCCCCCAGAGTGGGACATTTGCTGCAACTGATGAACCCCTGCTGACCCATCATAATCACCCACAGTTACACCAGGCTTCGCTCTTGGTGCTGCATATTCCATGAGTTTGGAAAACTATGTGACAACACGTATCCCCCATGACAGCATCATTCAGAAGAGTTTCACTGCCCTAAAAATCCTCTGTGCTCTGCCTGCTCATCCCCCACTTCCCACTAACCCCTGGGGAAATCTCCTCTTAATCAAAGGAATCATGCCAGCCTTCTGTCCTGCAGCGCATGTCACACGTGTGCCTGATTCACACTAATGAGCCACGTGCACTGGATGTAAGTGGGATGAGAGCTCGGCAGAGCACACGTGCCCAGCACACGCACACCCACCACCAGGGCGCTTGGCACCGGGTACCCTGGACCCGACAGGACAGGAGGGGCGTGCTCCAGGGCCCTCAGTCCCGTGGCTGTGCCGAGCCTGTCCTGGAGGGAGCAGCTCGCTGCCCACGAACACGATCCTTATGCTGAGGTGTTGCTGCCATGCCCTCTCCTGGCGTCACCAGGTGTCACCAACCCCTTTACCTGGCTTCTAATGCAGACGGCAATCCAGCTGGGCCAGGAGCCTGTGACAGAGCCTTCCCGAGGGACTCTCCCCAAGGGATGTGACTGCACTATTTCGTCCCCACAAATGTGAGCGCCTCTCCCTGAATAAGCCCAACAGTTTTTCATTGTGGTGCAAACGTTTCACACGAGCTCTCTCCTCTTCATAGATGTTAACGGCTATGCCCGGGCACAATGCTATACAGCAGGTCTCTAGAGCTGACCCGTCTTGCTTGCCTGAAGCTTTACACCCGGTGAACAGCATCCCCCCATTCCCTCCTGCCCCAGCCCCTGGCAACCCCCCTTCCACTCTCTGCGTCTCAGAGTTCGACTATTTTAGATTCCTCATATAAGTGGAATTATGCGGTGTTTGTTCTTCTGGGTCCAGCTTATTTTACTTAACATAATGTCCTCCGGGTTCATCCATGTTGTCACCTATGGCAGGAATTCCTTCCTTTTTAAGGCTGAATAATATTCCAACACACTGTTGTTTCATGGATTTCCTCATGTTCACCAACCCCCTCCATCCCAATATGATAAAACCCATCTACTCAGGCCCAGATGAAAAGGCACCTCTTCTGGGAAGCCCTCCGTGATTCTCCTACCCCTCAGCAAGCTGCAGAGTGTGCAGTAGCTAACCGCCTCTGTCTCCTGCAATCACCTCACAACTCCTTAAAGGCGCACAGCATGCCGTGCATCTGGGGTCCCCAGAGCTCCCACACGCCAGGAGCTTGGTCAAGGTTTATGGAAAATAAGTGATGCAGAGAGACGATTCCTATCTGAGTACAACACAACTAAAATGGAGGGCAAAGGTACCAGCTGTCACGTGGCGGGTACTTCTGTGTCTAGTAACACGTCAGCACCAAAGCCTCGTTTCAATTCTCACGACCACCTAATGAGGACACTCAGAAACAAAGAGCAGGAATCCACACTGGGACAAGCCAAGCTGCCCGCGGGGCCCCAAGTCGCCTTCCAAACCCTCTCTAAGGCCAGAAATCGTGGAAATTGCCCTGAGCAGGTCCAAGAGCTGGAGAAAAATAAAGCGCTTCAGCGGGGACCTGCCAGGGGCAAGCAGGCCAGGTGTGGGTTCCAGTAGCTTCCATTCCAATGACAGGAGCGGGACCCATGGAAGGTTGCTACCAACAGGTCCCAGGGCTGGGGAGACCTGTGTTCAAGCCCCAGCTCAGCCATTTACTGCCTGGTAACCTCGCGCAGGTTTCCGCCTCAGCAAAACACAAAAGGGGATAAAGCCACATTTCCTGTGGGATGCTGACAGAGTAAACTGAAGTTCCCGGTGGTGTCCACACTGCAGCGAATGCAGGTTTCAGGGTCCTGTATTTCAGAGCATGATCTCTAGAGTCAGGACCCGGGTTCAAATCCTGCCTCTGCAGCTGGGTAACCTTGGGCAAGTTACCCACCCTCTCTGAGCACCTGACTCCCTTATCTACAAATGGAATCTTTACAGTCTCTATCTCACAGAAGCATTTTTATTTTTCACAGAAGCATTGTTAAGGATTCAACGCCCAGCACATAGAAAGCCTTCAACAAATGTTACTGATCACCATAATTAGTGCCTTTCCCTTCAATGGCAGAGGCGGAAAGACGGGGGCCAAGGCAGCAGTGACCATCCGAGCACAAGTGGGTTCCCCTGGTCACATTTTCAGGAGTGACAGGATTTACTGAGCTCCTGTGTATCTCAACCTTGGGAAATAAAAAGGAATTTTTTTAAGTGGTCTATGCCCTAGAGCAGCAGACTAGACAATAGAATTTTATGAGCCATCAAACCAGCTCGGCATGGGCAATGTGGGAAATCAGACCCTAAGAGTGAGGTGCCAACTGGAGGAGACTGCACAAGTGTCAGGTCAGGTTCTGGACTTTTAGGCCCAGCACGTGGGGATCCCAAACATCACCACCCAGGCTTTTGCAGCTGAAAAGCGTACAGCCCATGGGGGAAAGAAAACTTGGAGGAGGAAGTGTTTCCCAGGAGGACCCAGAAAAGGTATGAACGCTCTTTTGGCAAAGAACAGCCACGAGTAGCTGCACTGAGACGTCTTGGCCACAAGGTCACCTTGAAGGGGCCACAATCACGCTGCACAGAAGCCACAGAAGCAGGGGGCCGGCCATCGCTGACTGACCCAGACCATCATCCTGTCATCACCCTTCCTTCCCCCGCCCCACACGCTGTGCATCTCCAGCCTCTTGGACCATGCCCTGTAGCTGCATCAACATCAAAATGACTGAGGACACAAATACAGGTAACGCAGTACTCTGATACCTCAAATCTTTAAAAAAAAAAAAAAAAAAAAAAAAAAATCCATCGCTGTCAGACTGTCCTCTCCGCCTTCCCCAAGTTACCGTCACAGAACATTCATGGTTAATGGTGAAAAAGGCAACGGCCTGAGAGCTGGTATCCGCGCACCCCCGTAAAAAAAAAAAAAAAAAAAAAATTGCCCTTTTGACAGGCTTTAACTTTCTATGCATTCGCTTTGCTGACTCTCCTTGCACAGGTAATGCTGGGATTGATTTCCATACATCACGTAAACATTCTACTTCTCCGAGCTCCAGTGACACACACTGGCAGAGGCGCTCCCTAACTTGCAATTTTGTCTCCTCTCCCCAGCGCCGCGCACCCCATTATTTGTTAGTGTCTATCACTGGGATTGCCTTCCTCTTTATTACCTGCCTCAGCACACATGTCGAGGGGCAACAGGGCAACCTTTCTGCACTGCAGCCTCTGCAGAGCCCGGCTGAATCGGGGTCTCCCTCTCCTGAGGCTGAAAGGCAAAGAATGATCCATCTCGAAATCAGTTCCTTGCCTGGCTTCAGAGAACTGAACAGCAAATCCAGTCAAGAACACAGGAGAATGTTAACCGTAGGGAATCAGTCTGGGATACAGAGCATTTTGAATCACTGCAGAAAGGATGGATTTGTCCATAAATGTTGCCAGGGCAGGGTACCATTTTGGGAGAAAGAAACAAGACTTAAATCTCTGCAGCTACTACATATGGAAATAAAGTTCAGACAGAATAATTTAAATATGTGAAATGCAGCAATAAAAACAATACAAATATGGGAACAAACATTTATGCCATATGTAGCAGCACAAGCCCATCTTAACATGCAAGCAAAGAACAAGTCCATTAAGGAAATGATAGTTTTGCTTTTTTTTTTTTTTTTTTTTTTTTTAACTTTTGCACACTGAGGGCCAATCTAACAAAAAACGGGTCCACTGTGGAAACCAAGCTCCTAAGCAATTTGGGGCAGCGAACAGGCAGAGTGGAAAGAACACAGGTCTTCTAATCAAATCCCAGATCCCACAGGTCTCAGCTCTGGGTCCCTCCTCGCCTCTCCGTCCCCTCAGCTGGAAAAACGGTGTTAATATCACTGACCTCCCCGGACAGGGCAGGGCTCGGCGGCGTCAGTTTTACTGCAACACAGCCCCACTGTCTGTTTACATATTGTCTACGCTGCTGTCATGCTACTGAGGCAGATCTGAGCTACTGTGACAGAGACCGAGGGGCCGCACGGCCTAAAACATTTACCAGCTGGTCCTTTAAGGAAAAGTTAGGGGAACATCCAGAAGCTCTTGCCCCCGCTCCCCATGCCAGCCTTCTCCACTGCGGGCCCTCTGCGGTTAGGTGTGTGGCCTGCCAGACACCGGTGCCGACGGTGGGGCCCCATGGCTGGAACCCAAGAAGGGGCTGCGGGCCCGGCTTTAATAAATGCAACACAGCACTGGAGCAGCTGCTGCCTCAGACACTGTGGATCCCTCTTGCCTCTTCAAAGGTCCCCTCAGTTTTGCCTCTGTCCCTCCAGCTGTCCCTGCTCAGCCTCCTGCCCTAGATCATCTACTTCTACCCTCACTGGTTCCCCAGAGGCGAGCCAGCCGAGGGCCTGCACTGCACACGGGTTGGAGCTTCAGGCGTCTGTAGGGTGAGGTGGTGGTGAGACCGAGGGTGGCTGGCTGACTCTGATAGAGACTTCCAGAAGTTTGGGATGGGCCACAGTCTCCGACAAAGGAGGATGGGAGCAGAGGCATCTGGCCCAAGAGCAAACAGTTCTAAGTCGCTCCACCAAGATCCACCTGTTGAGAGCTTAGCCAAGGACGGTTTGCTGGGTCCCTTTTGTTGCCAGGTGCAGAGGCCTGGCCAGGGAAACATGAGATGCGGGCACCAGGAAGAAGCCCACCCAAGAGAAAAGCCAATAAAGCCCCTCCGGGAGGACAAGACCACTCAACGCAGAGAGAAGGCTGAGTTTAGCCAAGTGGCTGGCATCTGAAATGTCAGGCACGAGCCACAGAGCCCTGGGCCTGATAATGGGGCAAAGCCACAGGGGATCCCAGACTCTGAAAAGGATCCCTGTTGATTCAGTAAACTCGCCACTGGCTGGCTTGGTCTCTTGCTGTACTAGTATCACCAAGACAGCTCTCTGAGAGCAGAGACCGAGCGGCCCTAGGAATGAGGCAGGCACGTCGGGACCCAGAACCCAGGCCCCTGTGAGCCCTCACATCCTCCACCCTGCTGTGCTAACCTGAGAAGATTCCGAGTTCCAGCCCATCAAGCCAAGGAGAGCTCAATGGACCCCTCCTTCCCTGAGCCCCGCCGCACCTTTTTATTTTCACCTCCATGAAAGCTCTGTCCCTCAGAGTGGACTTGTTCTTCTGCAGTTGTGGCTACCAAAGCCCCACCCCCAAGCCTGTGAGCCCCTGACAGCGGGGACCCCGGGGACCAGCACAGCCCCTGGGCACAGTACCCACAAGACCAGCAGAATGAGTCAAGGGCCGGATGAATAAATGGATTAATAAACGAGTGAATGACTGACACCCGCTGCTAAAATCTGCCCCTCACCTCCAGGAACTGAGCATGGGATGGGCCGGGCAGAAATGTCTAGTGCGTTTAATAATAAATTCAAGGCCTCGCCAGAGGAGCTAACTACCAGTTCACAGCTGTAAGTTCCTGCCCCAGTGACAGGGATTCAGGCTCAAAATGAGCTTTTTCCAATATGTGTCTCATGAATGGATACACATGGGAGGGAAGGGACGAATTCTATTTCACGACCATGACCTAAAACGGGGCAAGCCTGCAAAACCATTCCCTCCCCCTTGGCACATGAACCCAACCACACGAGTCCCAAGATCAGCAGAGCAGCGGCCAACCTCCGCTGGCCAAGGACCCAAACAGAAACAAAGACACACACCACAGAGAATGCTCTATTCTCACAATGAGAATGGGCGTCAGAGGTCGCTACATAAAGTACTGAAACAGTGACATCGAGGGTGGAGGGAAGAGCCTTCTCATCTCCAGCCATTAAAGGCCCTCCAGGAGGGAAATTATCTTGAGATCAATTGGTCTTCAACTCCCTTTTCAAGATTAAAGGGAGAAAACTCCATGACTGTAACTAGACATCTGGGCACGTGCGGGCATGTGCAAGCACACGCACACGCTCTCTCCCACATACATAGAGCTGTGTAATAATTCTTTGGCTTTATATAGCATCTTTTTGCGAAGACCTCAAAGAGCCTTTACAAACACTCCCCTGGGGCCCGTACTCAGTTATATTTAAAGAGAGGGCTCACAAGGGCACATGCACAGAAATAAACAGTGCTCTTCTGTGAATATATACTTAACCTACACCGCTGTTTTCCAAACTTATACTGCTTTTTATATCTTTTTCTGCCTACCCACTCCCTTTCCTTTTATCTCTAAAAGAAAGGATGAACTATATTGAGCCCGAAACATAACTTTTTAAATCGCTCTCGGGCCCATTCTAGCTTTTTGTCCTGTTTCTCTTTCCTGCCTCTCCTTTTCCCCTGCCCACCCAGAGTTTCTGTCTTGCACTTTGTTATGACGAACAAATGAAAATACCCCAGGACACATTCCCAGTGTTCAGATGGCCAGTGGCTGCCATGCATTGTTTCCTGTATGCCCAGCAAGGCGAGAAGCACCTGAAATACACCATCTCACTGGGTTCTCACAACATCCCCGAGAAGCAAAGTTTACTACACCCATTGTATGAATCAGGAAACAGAGGCCCAGAGAAGGCAAGGGATTTGCCCCGTGCCACACAACCAGGAGGTGGCAGGGCAAGGACAGGGCAAGGTGCTCAGGTTCCCTCGGAAGCCTGTCCCCGAGCTGCGGCACCGTGCCTAGCAGTCCCCTGGAATGGAGCACACGCCCTAGAGACTCAACCAGCTCCTGGTGCATGGCCTCCAACAACCTTCCCAACCTTTCTCTGCCCTCCAGGAAAATCAGGAATCTGATTAAATTTTGCCCCTCCAACACCCAACCCCACCCCCACCGTAAAACAATTGTTTCTACATAATCTGGAAAGGAGAGGAAAGGTTTGAGGAACTCATGGAAACAGAATGAGAAACTAGAAAATCACAAGGGATAAGAAACATCTCTTTCAATATCTTGATAAAGTTCTAAATCTTTGTGAACTTTTCCATGTGCGTAATTGTGGGTTTTCTTGCTCACTGGTGTGTGTGCACTCTCTCACACACATAGGTGCACGCGCACGCACGTATAGTGTTTGTTTATAATGACTTGTAATACAAATGTTAAGGCAGGTGTCCCCAAAGCAAATGCAGACAGGACCAAAAAGTAATGCTAGTGAATGCAGTAACGTGCTCCGAGGGACACATCCCGTGGGGACGGCGGGAAGAGGGGCAGATGTGCCCGGCGAAGGCAGCACTCCTGCCTCCAGTCCACTGTCCCACGCAGGGACGCAGCCCCGCTCTGAGAAGCCAACACCCGCATTTCTACACAAATCTGATTTTAAAGGCTGTTTGTTAACAAAGGTTTTTACCAGCCTGGCCCAACACATCACGGCTCCAGGCCCCCACCTGAGACCCTCTGCCCTGAAGTTTGAGTTCCTGACGGCCAATTATTTTGAAAACGTCAAGATAAGTGGCACACAACAACGCAGAGCCATTTCTGAAAAATCAGCTTTCTGTTCCACGTCAGAGAATGTCAAAAGTGTAGAGCTGGAAGGGGCCTGAATGGGGCTCTAATGGAGGCAGAGACCCCCAGGAGATGGAGAGAACGGGCAAGGGCTGGACCCTCCAGGGCATCCGCCCAAGAACCCCAAAGCGATTAACTCAGGGAGCAAAAAGGGTCTGAGCAGCCCTGCCCTGCCCCACTCAGAAAGGCCTAGAAAAGAGAGCATCTGAGAACATACGAAATCATCAGAAGGTTAGAAGGGGTAAATGGGGGGAGGGGGGTCTTAATTTCATGCTTTTCCGCATATCAAGGAGTCAAGAGCCTATATTCATTCTCTAAAAATTAAAAAGAAAAAAAAAGGCATCATTCAGCTTTAAAGAGGTATCCACCAGAAGAACTAAAATCAGAAACAATTGTAAGGTGAAGTTGCTTCAAGGAGAAGAAATGGAACTGAGTGTTTTATGGGCAGTAAGAAGCAGGTGGGGTGGAGGTGGGGGGATAATTGAGGTTTTTTAAAATAACGTACTGAGGTAAAAGTCACATAACATAAAATTAACCATCTGAAAGTGAACAATTCAGTGGCATTTTAGTACATTCAGAGTTTTGTGCAATTGCCACTTCTGTCCAGTCCTGACACACCTCCAGCACCCGAAAGTAAAACCCCTCCCCCACGAAGCAGCTTCTCCCACACGTGCCCCCCTCCCCAAACCCGGAGAACCACTAATCTGCTTTCTGGCTCTGTGGAATTTCCTATCCAAGCTATTTCACATAAACTGCATCCTACAACATGTAACCTTTTGTATCTGGCTTCTTTCACTGAGCATAATGCTTTCAAGGTTCATCCACGTAGCAGGTGTCAGCACTTTATTCCTTTAAATGGCTGAATAATATTCCCTTGTATGGAGAGACCACATTTTGTCCCTCCCCTCATCCACTGATGGATATCTGGGCTGTTCCTACCTTTGGGCTGTTGTGAACAGTGCTCCCGTGAACATCTGTGTACATGTACTTGAGTCCCCATTTTCAACTCTTTTGGGTCTCTGCTTGCGAGTGAAATTCTGGGGACAAGCGGTGATTCTATCTCACTTTCTGAAGAGCTGCCAAACTTTCCCGCAGGCATCGTGGCTTAAAATCACTACATCTCATGGAACAGTTCAGAAATCTGTATGGTGAATGTCTTCGCCCTCACCACCCAGCATGGCCAGTTCTTATTATTTTGCCATATTCTCTTCAAATATTTTTTAACAAGACATTACAGATGTAGTTGAAAAATAAATTATGGAGGGGGTTGGGAGGAAAGGGGCAGAAGCCAGCTGCTCACCCGGGTGGCGTGCTACTGCAGGGGCGGCAGGGTGTGCGCTCAGCCGTCACACTCCAAGGTCGTCCTCTTCTCCTTCACCAGCATGCAAGGAGATGCTAGTTACGTGCACAAGTGTTTTATGAGAAAGACCCAGTGAGAAACATGTAGCAGAACCAGTGAAGTGTCTGGGTTAAGGTGACAAGTGGAATACCGGTGTTAACTAGATAGTATTAGATAAATATGAAGCCGTGAAAAGCAGGGCTTACCTGCTCTGTATTGCAAAGGGGCTCAATCAGCAGGCACCCAGAGAGAGTGCCTTTGTACATTCTACAAAGGTGTTCACGTGGGCACTACTGAATAACTTAGGCCATCCTACTGCTATAACAGCATGATTCCACTCAGTAACATCCCCCGCCAACACACACACACACACACACACACACACACACACACACACACACACACACAATCTGTGCCGTGCAGTAGGGGCCGGCAAAAACTAATCTCTTTGGACAGAGCACGTCCTATCCCGCTGGGTCCCACCCGTGCCGGAGGTTTGACCGGCCTGGCTCCTGAAGCCAGGCAGATCTATAACCCCTGGGTAAACCGGGGAGCCGCCTTCTTCCTTTGGGGTGTGGAGGAGACTCCAATCCCTATCACAGGACAGGATTCCCAACCAAGAGGAAAACAATGCTGGTAGCACTGCCCTTCCCCACTAGTTCAAAGACTCCACCTCCAGAATCCTCTGGCCCCACCACTTCAGGTATGTATTAGTCAATCAGAAGTAGTTCCTCCCCAGAGAATGGTCTCCCAAGGCTGACGAGATCCTGTCAGCATCCCTGACATCCATGGACCACCTTAATCACGAGATAAGAGGGCAACCCACCCCATTCTGCCTAGTGCAGCTCCTTCACGGGTGCAGGAGCTTTGTCCAGGGTGCTGGATTACAGGTACAGAGAATGAAGACTCCATTGAAAGAGGTGACTTTCCTGGCTTCAGGCTCTGGGAAAAGGAAAGCCTCTCTCTCCCACAGATCTCTCTCTCCAGGGTCTGGACCTGGCAGAGCCTAGAGCGGGTAAGGGAGCACCCACGTGGCGGGGGTGGGGACGGAGCAGATGGCAGACATTAGTGGAATGGTTCTCCAGACACGCTGGGCTGCATGTTAGAACCACTTAGGAAGCTAATCAACAACAACAACAACCAAAAACCGAACCTCAGATTGTTCCACAGACCAGCTAATCCAGAATTGGGGTGGGACCCAGGCAGCAGTGTTTTTGTGCAAAGCTCCTCACTGATTCCAGTGTGCAGCCACAGCTGGGAAGCAGGGCTGCAGGAGACCCCAAGCTGAAGATGACTCAGCATGGCAGCAGTGGTACCAGGTAACGTTCAAAATCGCCTACTGTGGGCCAGGCGACATCCAGAGAACTTTACAGACATTACTTCAATCAATACTCTGAACAAGCACATGCTGTCTGAGTTCCTATTTTTCAGATGCGCAAACCAAGGTTCAGAGAGGTCAAACAATGTTCTCAGGGACACACAGCTAGGAAGCTAGGGCACCTGCTAGGCCTAGCGCCTGTTCCTCACCACTAGGCTGCAGAGCCAGCTACAGGGGCCTCTGCCCTTTGTCCTGAACAATCACAGTGGTTTCTCTGGGGAAGTGTTTGCAGAAAGGGGGCTGATACCTATACCCCAACATTCAGACAAGCCCTATTAACTATTCCAGCCTGGCCTCCGTCCAAGGCACCGCGGGAGTATTAAAGGGGACAGAGTGTCCCCCAAGAGAAGGCATGGGGTTTCAGTGTGACAGGGGCACCCAAAAGGGAAAAGTCGATGGAGAGGAGAGACAGGGCCTCAGGGTCTAGCTGCCCCTTTGCACATGGCAATTTTTCATCCACTACCAACCTTGAAGCATAGGTCTGGGCTTGGCTGTATTAAAGGAGCCAAGTTCCTTATTTCATAGAACGGGTGGTGTCCAAGCCCGTTTTACAGGTGGAAAAACCAAGACATTAAATGACTTTCCTAATAACAGCTGCTAGCAGGGCACATGCCATGTGCCAGACACTGGGTGAAACTGTGTGTGTAAATTGTCTCATTAAACCCTCCAAACAGCCCCACAAAGTAGGTGCTCAAATCAAATCCATTTTATAAATAAGGAAACGGGGACTTCCCTGGTGGCACAGTGGTTAAGAATCCGCCTGCCAATGCAGGGGACACGGGTTCGAGCCCTGGTCCAGAAGATCCCACATGCCGCGGAGCAACAAAGCCCGTGCACCACAACTACTGAGCCTGCGTGCCACAACTACTGAAGCCCATGTGCCTAGAGCCCATGCTCCACAACAAGAGAAGCCACCGCAATGAGGAGCCTGTGTACCGCAACGAAGAGTAGCCCCCGCTCGCTGCAATTAGAGAAAGCCTGCGCGCAGCAACAAAGACCCAACGCAGCCAAAAACAAATAATAAATAAATAAATTTATAAAAATAAATAAATAAATAAGGAAACAGACACAGAGATCAGAACATAAGCCATTTGACACTGGCACCCACAACCATAACTACCATGTGATACTCTCCCCCCAGCCCCACCGGGGGGGTCTCAGAAAGAGGAGGCCAGGGCTCCATGCCAGCCCTGTATTCTACCCCCAAAATCAACATTCTCAGGATTTTCATCTTGAGAAGAACCAAGCCTCGGCAGATTCTGGGCGGAGTCAGTTTGGCCAGAGGTCGTGGACATGCTTTCCCCCCGGCTTCTCCTCATCACTCCATTAACAGCCCTCAGGAGGAGCCCTGGAGACCAACTGAGCCTGGGGATCCAGTGCTGCCTGAACACAAGAGGCCCCCTGGATGCTGGAGGTCTGAGGGCAATCACATTCCCTTACTTTACTTAAGCTGGTTCAAGCTGGTTTCTGGCAACTGTGACCAAATGAATCATCCCTCACTTGCTGCAGCTTGGAACCTACATGAGGTGGCACTGGAGTCAGTGTGGCCAGCAAGCTGGGAGACACAGAGGACAAGAAAAGATGTGCAATGTGACAACGAGAACAGGTAAGGATGCCAGGTCCACAGTTGGTCCAGCTGTGCTTTAAGTATGTCACACCCACTTTGGGTCTGAGATGTTCAATCTGTAAGATGAGGAGGTTAGACAAGCTGACCCTCTGGAACCCTCCTGGCTCTGAGAGGCTGTGATCATCATGGGTAGCAGATGAGCCTCCCTAGCTTCTGGCTCCAATAAGCAAACGGGAAGCACCAGGTATCCCCCTCATCTGCTCTACCCGCTGGCTGCCTGCACTTGGCTGGACTGTCAAGTGCAACCAGCAGAAACATGACCCTGACCTGGCTAAAGCCCCGGGTCTGCCCAGGGGGCAGCAACACCAGCACCTGCTGAGACTGGCCTCAGGCACAGCAGGGTGGTGGGGTTAACTGACGGCAAGGAAGACTAATTGCATGTGAAATACCCATAAATAATCAGGACATCAGCTGCACAGCTTCCGTCCACCCTCAGGCTGTGGTATCGTATGTGTAGGCAACTGTCAAACAGACCCACACACATAATCTGCAATTAATTAGAAGCACATGGCTACTGAGAGGGCACAGGCAGACCTCATGCCAGATGGAGTCACACCAACTCTACGCTGTCCTGCTCCACACTTGGACGCTTTGATGTCTGCTACACAGAACACAAGCTCCCGGTCGCCAAGATGGCCCGGGTTCCAGGCTCAGCTCTGCCACTTACGTCCTGTGCAGCCATGGGTGTGTCACCTGCCCTCTCTGAACCTGCTTCCCCTCCTCTGAAATGGGCTTGATGGCACCTCATCCACCTCCAAGGTTACAGAGGGAGAGGAGGCACGCGGAGCTCAGTCAGCCGAAGGTGAGCTGATGTCTGGCCGAGCTGGCACCCCTCAAGCCATGAACACAGGGAAGCGAGGCCGAACGACGCTCCCGCGTCTTACACTTGAGGCAAGTGAGGCTCAGAAAGGTGGAGTGACACCCGAGACACACCCAAGACACAAGTGGCCGAGAAACCATGCAAACAGCTGGGCTCTCCCGAGGCCGAGTCCACCACGCTGTCCCTGGGCGTCCTGTTTTCCTTCGCCACTGCCCAACACCACGCACACTCCCCCGAGCGTCCCAGCGACTCAGGAGCGGAGGCGACCTCTAACACCGGGCAGGGTACGGGCAGGGTACGGGAGTCACAGGTCAAGCTGCCCTCGGTGCAGGTAACAGAGACTCCCAGGCTCAGATCAGGAGGGTGTTCAGAGCCACCCCGCTGGAGGAAGAGCGTCACTGCAAACTGACCCAGCAGTGGCCTTTCACATTCACGGATGTAACACTTCACTCCTGCTGCGCCTTGAAAACCCAACTCAGACGTTGGGGCAGCCCTAGGCCTCCGTTGGACCTTTCACCACCTCCCCTGCTACGTGGCAAATTCTGTGGGAGGGGGAGTAAGCCTGTCACCTGTGACGACTCCCTCCACGCCCGACCTGCTGCTTTGCCTGACAGTTCTCGAAAGTGGAGGGGCCGTGTGGCTCGGTTCTGCTTGCAGAGATGTAAAGAGAAGTCTGCCAAGTGGGCTTGTGGGAAGGCTTCTATTTTGCTGATAAAGGGAAGAAACAGCCAGGGCTACCCCTTCTCCCTTGCTTCCTGCTCAAAAATGGGTATGGTCGCCAGAACAGCAGCAACCATCTTGCAAACACGAGGCGACCAACATTAGGATGAAAACTAACCACCAAAGAGGTTCGGGCAGAAAGAACCTGCATCCCTGGCAGCACCGAGCTGCTGAACCAGGCCGGCAACCTCCGACGCCCACACTTCCCGTTCTAGGAGGAAAATAAATGCCTGCTTAAGCCACCGCTAGTGGATTTTCAACTACTTGCAGCTGAAAGCACTCCTCACTGACTTAACAGCCTCCACACAGCACCCCTCTTGGGTCTACCTCTTTGCCTCTGAAGGCCTCTCTGGGACCAGCCGCACACGGAGCCCAGATCCCACTGGGAGCCGAGCTACCTGTCCTCCCTGAGCCTCAGTGTCCCCTGTTACAATGGGGTCACACTCCCTGTGCCACGGATTGGCCCTGGGGAGTAAACGAGATAAAATACTTGATGGGGTGTGACAATCTGCACACAGCAGGGCCTCAATATTCCCTGACTTCCCTGGGAGACAGCACAGCCAAAACACACCCCAGCTTCGTGGTCAGATGGGCTTAGGTTTGAAGCACCTGGCTCTGTCAGTACCTGCTGTTTTACCTCAGGCAGATGAATTAACCTCTCTGAACCCATTTCCTCACCTGTAAAATGGGGAGATCAAATTCACCTCCTTCGGCTACTGTGGGAATTAGAGGAGAATGAGTAGAAGGCACCAGGCACCAGTAGGAGCTGGAAGGTCCATCCCCTCCCTCCATCCTATTCACGCCCCCCACCCCAGGGCAGAATCACCCCACAGTATAACCGAGCAGGACCCTGTGGGGCCTTCCCAGACAGACCTCCACCACCACCATGTCCTCTGCCTGCCTCTTGCTTGCAGAAAAACTTTAGCCTCCTAGGCCTTCCCCAGGTTCCAAAGAATAAACTTAATCAGAGAAGTGAAAAAATGGAAAACAGCCAAGCAGGACAAAATAATAATAGTTTAGCCGTTAAACAAAGTCAAGGACCTTTAGTTCCTCCTCAAGGGCTACAGATAATATTCTGAGCCAAATCCTTTGAGCTGTTTTGCAGAGACTGAAACTCTCACCAGGTGGAAGAAGTTAACTGCATGCTGACCACCAGCTCCTAGACTCCAGCCAGGCTGCAACCAGAAGTTGATGATGTTGAACCCAATTACCTCACCACCAACCAATCAGAAGAATGTCCAGGAGCTGATCACATACCCCACAACCCCCTCCCCCACCCTGAAAGCCATCCGGGAGTTCAGGCCTTTCGAGCGCTAGCTGCTTGGCCTCCTTGCTTGGTGCCTGCAATAAACCCAGCACTTTCCTTCAGCACAACCCAGTGTCAGTAGATTGGCTTTACTGCATGTGCGCACGCGGACCCAAGTTTGGTTCAGTAACAACAGCAAATCCTCGCCTCAGAGCAGCCAAGTTTGTGCAGCTAAGTGCCTTCCGGCTCCCTTTCCCCAACATTGGACGAGGTCAGGAAGGAAAAGCGTTGCCCCAGGTGAACAGGCTGAAAACCTCTTCCTGGCGCAAATGGTCACCCTCGACTCAGCTGGGGATTTGCACCTAACAGAAAGCAGCCCAGGAGAATGAGCTCCCTTCTTTCATGCTGAATCCCTGTCCCCAAGACTTAAAAGGCCGCAGAGGGGCTTCCCTGGTGGCGCAGCAGTTGAGAATCTGCCTGCCAATGCAGGGGACACGGGTTCCAGCCCTGGTCTGGGGGGATCCCACATGCCGCGGAGCAGCTGAGCCCGTGAGCCACAACTACTGAGCCTGCGCGTCTGGAGCCTGTGCTCCGCAAGGAGAGGCCACGACAGTGAGAGGCCCGCGCACCGTGATGAAGAGTGGCCCCCGCTCACCGCAACTGGAGAAAGCCCTCACGCAGAAACAAAGACCCAACACGGCCAAAAATAAATGAATAAATAAATTTATAAAAAAAAAAAAAAAGCCGCAGAGGCAGGCCACCCTGCTTTCGGATGGTGCAGCCAGGCCTGGGACTCATACCTGGAGGCCAGCCTGGAGGCGGCATGAGAAATGACGGTGTTCTTTGGGTGCTCTTGGTGTGGAGAGTTACGACTCCCAGGCTGCATCGATTCCTCACAGTGAGACTCCAAACCCCCAATGAAACCCGAAGGAGGGAGGAGGGTGCGAGGTGGAGGCCGCAGACTGCCGGCTGGCAGGCCTCCCAATGAGAACACACAAGGAAGGACCCAGGCGCTGGAAGGAGCAGCAGGCAGGAGGCGGGCACCCCTCGAGGTAGGGGTCCCCCAAGGCCACAAAGGGAAGTGCGCTAGGCCTGAGCCCAGAGCAGGCACCCTCCTCACTCGGGCCACGGTCCATCTGCCCAGGCTGCTCCTAAAACCACGGGAGGGGAGGGCAGAGGCAGGAGCAGAAACCAGCCCCTCTGCGGGCTTCAGACCAGCAGGGGAAGCAGGCTTTAAACAAACAGAAAGAAACCGTCACAAACTGACGCCGGGAAGGGAAAGACTAGGGAGCGAGAACCACGTGAAGGGGCGTGAACCACGTGAGGGGGCGTGAACCACGTGAGGGGGCGTGGCCGGGCCAGGCTGAGGAAAATGAAAGTGAAAATTGGAGGTGATGAAGTAAGAGTCCTCAGGTGGGCAGAGGGGGTGGGGGGAGGAGAGCATCCAAGCAGAGGGAAGGGTCTGGCGAGTCTGAGAACTGCCCAGAGGCCAGTGTGGTAGGACAGTGAGTGACAAGCACAGGGGACGGGGATGAGAAAGGGCAGACAGGTTTTAAAGGCCGTGGCAGGAATTCAGGTTTTGCCCCACGTGCAGAAAAAGGCCACCGCAGGGATCAGAGCAGGCAAGGGCGGGGCGGGGCGGGGGGGTGGCGGGAGTCCACGTACCCGGGTCCCATCTGCCCAGGTAAACCGCCCTCCCGCCCAGAGGACAAGTGTGCAGCGGACAAGTCTTCAGTGCCTCTTTCTAAGTGTCCTCGTACACGTTCCAGTTATTAAAACCCTGGTACCCGAGGAAAAAATACCCTTTTCCGTTAATAATCAGGTTTGCTCCCCTAGGCCGCCAGCCCGTCTTTCAGGGGCCCGGGGCCTACGGACCCCAGAGCTGGCTTTAGGCGCAGGCCTGGTGGGAAGTGACGGTGGATTGTGTGTCTTCAAAAGCCTTCTGGAGACCGGGAGCTAAGCAGCCAACCCCTCACCCCTGCCCCCCTCAGCGAGACGCCCTCCCGTCCTCGGGGCTCCTCGTGGTGGGGCTCAGCGGGCCAGGAGGCGGCCCTGGAGGCTTGCTTCTGGGTTCCTCACAGCCTATGGTCTGAGGCATCTGTGTAAAACCCACTCATCTGGAGAGAAGAAACTCTGGGCCAAGTTCCACCCTGAAAGCTAGAAAATTAGTCTTTAATCAGACGAATACACAGGCACCGTGGTGGGCGGCAAGAGATATTAAACTGGGGAGGGTGGACCCCATTAGGGCCGGGGCTGGCTGAGCAGAAGTAAACAAATAATATTTCCACCTCTATCCTGCCTTGGGAACCTTGTGGGGGGGGCATGTCCCCGAGCAGGGACATGGGAAGAGAGTCACTTGAGACTGTCTGCAGCTTGAGACCGACAAGCCGCGGCTGAGAAGTCCCCACCAGCTCCAGCTCACGGCCCGCAGCCCCCTCCAGGTTTCCAGCACACCTGCAAACCTCGCACTCACTCTGCCCTGTGAGGAGAGCAGGCAGATGAGATCACTCCATTTTAAAGGTGAGGAAATTGGAAGCTAAAGAGGCTAACCCTGGGGTCTGCAAGGATGTCCACATCTTTCTCGTGAGAACTTCCTAGAGCCGGGGCTGGGCTTCTCAGCCGGACAGCCTCCCACCCCCGTGTCCTCTCCGCGCTCCAGGGAGTGCAGCTCCGCGGCGTGTGCACAGGGCCCCGCGTACGCGGTTAGGACCATGCCGTAGCTGGTGAACGGAGCAGAGGCTTCAGGCTTGAGCCTGGGTTCAATCCTTGCTCCAGCAAGGACCAGCTGTGTAACGCTGAGTACCGACCTCCCTGGTCCCCAGCGGTGGCATCTGGGCACAGGGATACAATCACCCAACTCACGGGGTTGCTGAGGGGATTGAGTAAGTTACAGGCTACAAAAGCTTCTGCCCAGACACAGTAGGTGCCCCACAAGCCTGGACACCTCTAACCCTCTCCTAAAAGACAAGAGGACACGACACCTCCAAAACCCAAAGGGTTAAGGGGCGGAGCCAGAACCAGCATCCAGGTGCTCCCAGCGCACCTGCTGCCGTGGTCTCCGTGGTCAAGTCATCCTGCTTTACAGAAGTCACCGACCAAGTCTTCCCAGGGCCTGGCCTGGCACTTCCCCTGAACAGGCACCGGGACCAGCACGCTAGCCCTAACAGCCAGGTGGCGCTCTCCCCAGCCTCACCCCAGCCCCTATTCATTTCCACCAGTGCTTCTCAAAGAGTGTCAGAGAAGGTCAGGAAAAGTCAACTTCCTGTGCCACCAGGAGGGCTTCTCGTGCCCTGAGGATTGTCCAGGAAGAGCCTGACCTTCCATGCCAAGCCTGTCTGCCATCTCAGCTGGAGTGGCATCATTATCCTCTCTGGGACTGCAAACAGCAATTGATACATCAACGGGAAATCTCTGTGGCTTAACACTGACCTTTCCCTATTTCCTATGCTTTTCTAGCAATTCCTAATACATTTCCATTTCTATGTCTCATTCCGGGGCTGTCAGTCAATCCTTGGCCTTAAAAAAAGAAAAGCCCATGGCCGAAGTCATGTCATAGCTTCACCAGTACCTCACTCTATCACTGAAAACAAGCTCTGTAATCTCTCCAGGCTGCACTTTTTCACACACAAGATGGACAAAAGAACACCTTCCCACAGGATCATGGGGAGGATGAGTGAGGATGCGAAGGCAGAGTCCGGCCACAGGTGGGCAGTCAACACGCTGACACCTACTGATTGCCTATTAATCACCTTGATTCTGTTCTGTCCACTAGACCAACAATGATGCATCACTCACGAGGGGCACCAGGCACAACGTTGCCCACACACAGCGGATGAGAGAAGAGAGACGAGACTCGACCTCTGAGCCCCCCGCCCGCCCTTAAAGAGCTTGCAGACTTGCCGAGGCGGCTGCCAGGCAAACAGTAAGCGTGGAGTGGAGTGATGGAGACCAGCAAAGACGGCAGAGGCCGCCAAAAGCCTGTGCGGTGAGGAGGGCCAAGAAATCCTTCCTCAGAGGAAAGATGCCGCACAAAGGCTTGGAGGGTGAGCAGCAGTTGCCCCCAAATTGGGTAAGACCCCCATAACAGAGAGAACTGCTTCTGTCAGGAAGTGCACACTCAACTCCCTGGGGCCAGCGGGTGGGGCCGCGAGGAACTGGCAACGGCCTGCTACAGGGGGCAGCCACTCTCCGGCGACCGCGGTGGTGCTGTGCAAACATGCCCGGGGACCACAGAGGTTCTGATTTCTCCACTGAGGTCAGATGTACTGGTTTATTGATGTTGTTTTTAACATGAAAATCTCCCAATGATTCAGTGTTGGCAACTACATTTCTAAAAACGTTTTCAACACCGCGCAGCCCAGATGAAACCCCTCTGCAGACCACCAGTTTGGCACCTATGGGCATAAGGGAATGCAGAAAGTGAGGGGACCACACAGTAAGCGCCAGAGAACGGTCAGCTGTTTACATGAGGGCCAAGAACACAGAATGGTGGGAGATGAGGCAGGGGCTGCTCACGGAAGGTCCCGGACTCGATCCCCGAGGATGGGCTGCCTCTGAAGGGATTTTCGAAAGTGCCACCTATGGTGCTGGCCACGTGGATCTACATCAGTGATAACATCTCTCACTGCTACACATGCGTGCACACATGTGCAACAGCTCACATAAGAACTGGCAGAATCCAGATAAGGTCTGTAGCGGTGTCAGTTCCCTGGTTTTACCAATGTGCTATGGTTCTGTAAGATGTTATCGGGGGAAGCTTGGGGAATGGCACATGGAAATTCTCTACTACAATTTATAAATTCTTGTGAGGCTTAAAGTCTTTCAAAACAGAAAGTTTTATATATATGTGTGTGTGTGTGTGTGTGTGTGTGTGTATGTATACCCACAATTTGGGGGGATATATACATGTGTACATACATTTACGTGTATGTACACACACATACATATATACACATACCCCAAAAAACTGTGCTGGTCAGATTGACCGTGTTGTCCTCCATCTGGAGCAGGGGCCATGCTTCTCTTGCACAGCTGGCCGCACGACCACTTGGAATAAAAACATCTCCCACCTTCTCTTGCAGCTGGATGTGACCCTCTAACTACCACCAGGTGAAGTGAGGTGGGTGGCAGCGATGTTGGAAGCCTGGTGTTGTGCCCTCAGGAGAAGGGGCCAGGCCTCCTCTCCGGCAGAAATGTCAGCAAGGACAAGGGCAACATGGGAGAAACGACGGAGCAACCACATGAAAGGACACTGGGTCCCAAGCGGCTATGTGAGAAGAAATAAAATTCTATCCCGTTTAACCCAGTGCTACACTGGGTCCTTGTCACAGAGCGACCTCCTGCCCAATATGCTAGCATATGCATCTCCTGACGAAGTGACCGATGCGTTAGCTGAGTGACTGTCCAGTCCCATCCCTCAGCCCACGCAAGCCAGGAAGAGCAGGGGAAATTTACAGAGGCCAAGCCTCTCGGGTCCCGGGTGGAAGCATCTCGTATTAAGCTGTGGTCTCGCCTCAGTGCCTCTGCCGCCTGCCCCGTGTGATTTAGATGGAGATGCGCGCTCTGTCCCCGCGGAGGGGCCGTCTCGGTGAAGGTGGATGATGGAGGCTCCCCTCCGGAAAGCAGTCACTCTATCTCCTCCCACACAGACCAAACAGCATTAAAGACGTACGGTCGGGGTCCCTCAGTCCCAACTTCTCAGCTCAGTCGCCTCAACTTAATATCCACACAAAGAGGGGACTTCCCTGGTGGCGCAGTGGTTGAGAATCTGCCTGCCAATGCAGGGGACACGGGTTTGAGCCCTGGTCCGGGAAGATCCCACATGCCGTGGAGCAACTAAGCCCGTGCGCCACAACTACTGAGCCTGCGCTCTAGAGCCCGCGAGCCACAATTACTGCAGCCTGCGTGCCTAGAGCCCGTGCTCTGCAACAAAGAGAAGCCACCGCGATGAGAAGCCCGTGCACCGCAACGAAGAGTAGGCCCCGCTCGCCGCAACTAGAGAAAGCCCGCGCACAGCAACAAAGACCCAACTCAGCCAAAAAATGAATAAATAAGTATATAAATTTATAAAAAAACAAACAAAAAATATCCACACAAAGAGAACTCTGCCAACTCGCCTCTGCAGACTGATCGCTCCACTTCAAGGAACGCGACAGGACCAGATGATGAATCTGTGGGGGAAGGGAGGGGAACAGGAATCCCCGGAAACACAGACGGCACTTGTCGCCATTTTTTGAGTTTTCTATTGCTAACTTATTACCTGAAAAAAGACATCTGCTGTGTTAAGTGATCAGTGCTACTCAGAAGAGGAAAAAAAAAATCTAACTTAGACTCAAGGGTCAAACTTCATCAAAAATTTGTTGGTGGATTTTTTCCAAAATACTCTTTTAAAATTGGATTCTTAGTACAGTCTGGCTTCATACTTGGGTTAACTGTGGCTCTAACTGTGAAGATAATTGTTTGCTGTGTTTCTCACATTCTGAGGACGGAGGCTGACTTCCCAGAAACTCAGTGTAAGCCTCCATCTTCTCCCTGGGTTGAATGGCCAGGAACAGGCAAAAAGAAGCATTGATAAAATGCAAGCAGGTCCAAGTTTGGAGCCAACCAGACACGCCTGCAGGAGTCAGACCAACCCCACGTTCCCGGCAGACACTGGATGTGGCGCAAGCCTTTGGCATCCTTTCCAGATCCTTCTCCTCGGCATAATCTGTCTTTGGGACCTATCTCTGCAAGGCAAAGAAGGTTCTATGATATACAGCAATAAAGCCAAGGGTCACCAACTATTTTTATCAATGATTTTCACAGAAAAGGTAACCGATTTCCACGGTGATCGGTATGTCACCTATTCCGTCTGCTACAAAGAACGTTCCCGAATACAGTGCATGAAAATGATGCCCAAACCCAAAGCTAACCCTGGAGTAATCCTGGATGAAGCCACACGGCCAGGCAACTCAGGTGGCAAGAACTTTTCCAAAAGCGCTGGCCTCAGAGACCTCTGGCAAGGGTGATGTTTGTGTCTGGTGTCCGTTGAGAAGATTCTCCTGGCACCTAAGTGCCCACAAGCATCAAAGGACACCTTGATTTTCAAACGAGGCGCCTGTCAGATGGTCTGGGATCAAGGAGTAGCCACAGTTTCAAGGGAACAAATTCTGATCTGGGGTTGCCTCCTCTGGAGTGAGAGCCTTAGTCTCCAGGCACGGGTTTCCAATTCCAGGAAACTGAAGTGAGGAGAAGTCATTTTTTTCAAGTATATTTCATCTCTTTACCAGTAAACGTTAGAAGGGCCCTAATCACACAGTTAGGTCTCTAGGAATGAATGAATAAATTAATGATTACAAGAACATCTTGGAGAGATGATAAATGGAAACAAGGATGCATTAAAAAGACATCAAGGGACAGCTGTGACGAACTAAAGCTGCCAATATAAAATGATTAAAAGTAATTAGGGGTCAACTGTTCATTAGAGGGAGGAACACAATGAGAGAGAAACTAAAGGTTCTGAAAGGCAAAATCAGGCAAAAAGCTACCTTAGGATGTCTCAATTTAGATGAGAAAAAAATAGCAGAGCCTTGAGCAAGGAGAACAAAAGAGGTTGCCTCCTTCAGTCCAGAAAGGGCTCAAATCAGGAAGCACGATTCCTCCCCATCCTAGCGGGAAGTTAAGTGATAAGCTAAAAACTGCTCACTCAAGAAATGGTGGTTCAGGAAGAGTGTTGAGCTGCAGAAGTAACAACTAAAAGATGAAGAGGTTCTCTTAATCCTGGGAGGAACAGGGCTAGGGTAGAGAAGAGGTGGGCCAGGTCCTTCAACCATGGTCTTGTATTGCATTGATTATCTGAATTTGGAAAAAGCCCCACAGGTCATCCTCTTACACAGAGAGTCCTAGACCCGCCTCCAAGTGGCCGGCATCTGCTGCCTGGACCAGCTGCTCCCCCTGCCGTCTCCCTGGCCCTCCAGCCACTCCCCCGAGTCAACTCTCCACTCAGTGGACACAGGTCAGGTGGAGTCCCCCCTCTGCTCTGAAGTCCCCAATAGGTTCCCATCTCATTCAGAGTAAAACCGAAAGCCACCCCACCTGCCCTACCCTTACCTCCTACTGTCCAAGGCTTATTCTGCTTAAGCCACACCCAGCACCCTCCTACCCCAGGGCCTTTGCACTGGCCGTCCCCTCTGCTAGGAACACCCTTCCTCACTCCTCTGGGCCTCTACTTGGAAGTCACATTATCAGATGGGCCTTCACAGACAGCAGGACCCAGCAGCCCCTCTGGCCACTCTCTGTCTATGCTCTTGTTTGGCTTCATTTTGCTTCAGACAGACCCTCACTTGATACATGTTTGTGGTCTCCATGCTCCCCCACTGGAACATAAGCTCCATGTTTCCTGCTAGAACAGTGGTTTTCACCTGAGTGGGGGTTTGCCCCCCAGGGTACATTTGGCAATGCTGGAGACAGTTTCAGGTGTCACCGCTTGGGGGGAGGAGGGTACTGGCATCAAGTGGGAAGAGACCAGGGATGCTGGTAAACATCCTACAGTGCACGACAGCCCCACGACAGAGAATAACCCAACCCAAAGGCAACAGTGCTGAGGCTGAGATTCCTGCCCTAGAGACCCACTCGGTGCCTGGCACACAGGAGGTCCTCAGTAAATATTTGCTGCACGGATGCCTGAGTGAACACTGACGAGCCGGAGCAGCAGGGCACCAGGTTTGGGAGCCTGGGCGATGAGGTCCCACATGCTCCCGTCAAGGACTCCCCACGTGATGCTGGGCAAGCCCCTTCATCACCGAGCCTCAGCTTCTACTCATCAGTAAGACGGGGATGACAACAGAGCCACCTCATGGAGCTGGGGTGAGGTTAGATGAGGGGATAAACATAACGGCCTCAGAACGGTACCTGGTCCACAGCGCACATCAAGTACCTACTATCACTTATTACGAGTCCCTTACACCTGGCATTTACTGTTCGTAATGCCGCCCAGAGGAATGGGTGTGTGTCAGGGGGCCGCAGATCAAAGCCTGCATCTGAATCAGCCAGGTGCCAGGGTACTAAATCACAGAGAGGGGGTGGCCGGCCGGGGGCGGGCAGGCCAGCTTCCTGGGGACACAGGCACACCTGGGCACTCGGCTTTCTCCCCCAGGAAAGCCCCACTGAGGAGCCTCCCCTGAATCAAAAGCGCCCAGGAGGCTGGTGCAGCTTCTCCCGAAATCTGATGGAAGTCTGGACAAGAGCGCCATGGCCCAGGCCGGACCGGCTGCCTTCTCTAGCTGTCAGGACGTCCCCGCACTGGGAATCAAGGCCGGCAGAGCGCTGTGGAGGGAACCCCGGGCCAGGGAAAGCCGCCCTCGGACGGGTTGCATCTGTTCCCGTTCCCTGCGGCCTCCTTGTTCGCACTAAGTTCTGAATTCTTGGCTAAATAAAGTCAGAAAACTCAGCTGGGGAGTGTGGAGTGTGGGGAGGGGAAGAGGTCAAAACCTGCCCCGGCCGTGGCCTCCCCAAACACCCGCACCCAGGAGGACCACGTCAGGGCCACCACACGCTGAGCCGCAGGCTGCCACCTAGTGCCCCGGCCACGCAGCACCAGCTCGCTGGCCCTTCCTCAGCTGAACCCTGCTCCCTCCTAGACACGCACCCCAGGCAGCAGCTGCGCTTCAGGGAGAGGACGAGACGTGGGTTTCAAGAAAGGTCAGGGAGAAGGGTGGCATGAGAACAGGGAGCCAAGCTCTCGACGACAAGGACTGAACGCGCAGCCGCCCACCTCGCAGATTCAGGCACCATGCTTTACGTGCTTTATTTTACCAAACGTTCCCAGCAAATCTGGGAGGGATGGGTTAGCGATCCCATTTTGCAGAAGAGAGAACAGAGCCTCAGGAAAGTCACTGACCCTCGATCACCTACCTAAAAAACAGCCTTGAAATCTCAATGTCTCTTTCCAAGCAAGGAGCTTGGAGGGGACCGCCAAGTCCCTGACCTTCCATTTCCACATGGAACAAATGCCCACCCCCTTCCCCGCCCCATCTCTCTGCCCCTCCCAGGAGGGAGGGTGACTGGTCCCAATCAGGAGCCTGGGGGGAGGAACTGGGCAGGCTCAGCTCAGCCCCCTGTGGGTTCTCTCCCTCTCAGGGCCCAGCCGCTGCCCATCCACCATGGTGCATGCTCAGGAGCTGCCCCTGGGGGGTTCCCACCTGACTAGTGAACTCAGGGATGGCGTTTTTTGCATGCCTGCCTGCCCACAGGCTTAAATCTCTGTTTCCCAGTCTGCTTAATTAATAACAAAGCTACCATTTTGATCTGCATCTTTCTGTCTGTCTAGAAGAGGCGACACCTAAGCTGAGTCTTACAGGATGAAGAAGCACTACACAAAAGGGGGAGCAGGAAGCATGCCCCGGGCATACGGACCAGCACGGACAGAGTCAGGGGCACATGAACCTGACGGCTGCAGAGACCTGGAGCAGCTTAGACCTGCTGAGACACTGTGGCTTCCCAGCAAGGGGCATGGGGATGGTCAAAGGCAAGTGCCAGCTCTGTCCGTCTGACCCCCTATTCGGTCTGGCAACTGTGCTCTTCCAGATGTTGAACCGCAAAGGTCAGAGCCCTGCAGGGGGAGCTGGGGTTGAGACGAGACAGGAAGGGAAACTTCACTGTGCCCACAGCAGTATCTGTTGAGGCTTTTCCCCCACGTAAATGTATTAATATGCCATACAAAAATGTTAATAGTAATTTTTAAAGTTAATATTTAAAATCCAGGGGAGGAGGGGGAGGCGGAGGAAGAGGAGTTGAAGGAGAGGGAGGGGGAAGAAGTGGGCCGGAGGGACACACAAGCGCCCCCTTCCATTTGCTGAGATCAGGCCCCCTGAGCCGCGCTGCTGCTCTTCACGGGTGGCTGTTACTACCTCCTTTTAGAAGTAAGGAAAAGGGGGTCCAAGGAGGGTAAGGAATGAGCACAGCAGACAGCAGGGCCAGGGCTGTGGGAGCTGGGGCGTTCTCACTGCCCCCCACTTTCATAACACAGGCCAGTGTCACCAGTTCCACCGACGCCCAGCCAGGAGACCCCCACCCCCAAGTCAAGCCTCGTAACTGCCCCCCTCTCGCAACTCCACAAAGCGAGCTGCCCTGGTTCTTCTGGTGGCATGTCTCAAACAAAGCTGACACTTCAAACAAGTGTGACTGATAGCTCATCCGCTGAGCAAGAGGCCTGTTTTGGATCCACTCTGAACTGCATCAAGCCGTTACATAAGCTGCTACCAGGCCCAGCTGAGAGAGACAGAGAATGGGAGAGCTCAAGGCCAAAGTCATCCTGGCTTAGGGGTCACGAGCACCCTCACTGCAACGTGTGCAAACACATTAGGAGTCTGAGTTGCTAAGGGGGTCAGCAGGAATGCAAGAGACCCCGACTGGGAGGATGAAATTCAAAAGGAAAAAATAAAAAATCACGTTTGGCTCAAAAAAGAACCAAGAGCACAGACACGATGCTGAGACCAGGGGAGCTCACAGCCGCCCCCCGCTTAACTGCAGTCGGGGGAGAGTTTCGCAAGGGCAGTGACACCCCCTAAAGCAGGCAGTCGCCCTGCAAGAGAAGCTCATGGAAACGCCCAGGGGAGCAGGCTGGGCAGGGGCTCCAGGCAAGGCTACACACGGCCTTCCCGGACACGCCCCTTCACCCCTCTGTAACGTGGGTACCAGCGGCCCCTCCCCTGGCATCGCTGTGGAGGGCAAGTGAACATGGCAAGGGACCAAGCAGCAGCAGCCCCATCTCTTCTGGAGACGGGAAAAGCCCCTCCAGACCGGCTGGGCGTCCTGCAGAGTTACTCTGTCGTGGGGCCTCTGAACAGGCTGCCCCCCTCGGGGTGCACCCTCCCCTCCTTGTCAAGGCTTCCTTCACTGCCCCGCAGCCACCCGAGCCCTTTCCTCCTCCATCACCCTCTCCTCAGCCAGCCCCCATCCTTAGTCCCCTCACCCTCTTGACTCTCACCGGTTTCCCCCTTGCTGCTTGGGGAGCGAGGAAACAAAGGCTGTGTTGCTTACAATCGGCCCCAGCAGTAGGTTTGAGGCCTCTGGGGTTCCAGGTAAGGGGCTGAAGCTGTACTACTGATCTGAAACTCAGATTAGGATTTCCCACTTCTGGGGGACTCATTCAGGGTGAGGGTGGGGGAAGGTCACCGGGGAGGTCACGCAGTGCCCACAGGTAACAAAGAATCCATCACCCCCGAGGGCCCCAACTGCCTTCCTTTTCCCCCATCCAATGGCTCTTGGTTTCTGTATTTCATGACCACTGTTATTTCCCCTAGATTTTAAACTCCTTGCGGGCAGGGTCTCCGCAGTAAGAGCTCCTATCAACTACGTAGCGAGGGCACTGGCATAAGCGCTTTATCTGTATTAACTCGTCTGGTCCTCAGAACTCTGATGCTGACTCTCTTACAATCTGCATCTGAATGATGGTGAAACTCAGCCACAGAGCTTCTGAGTGCAGAGCTGGATCACCTTCACCTTGACTCCCCAGGGTGTGGCATGTGACAGAGGCTCAGTAAATGTTTGTGGGCTGAATAACAGATCAATAAAGAATTGAGACATGTCTAAATTCCAGCTGGAACGTTCCAATTACCAAGTCAGTCGCTGAAGATCTAGTAGGTAAAATTCAGTGGGACGTTTCCCCTTTCAAGAAACTTGCCCAACACGAGGCTTTGGGTTGGTTGCACCAACTAGCTTCCCTCCTTGTGGTTCAGAGCCAGAGGGCTCGAGCACAACCAGTGTGACAGCTGCTGCCCCACCACCTCCTCCTAACCTGCATCATGAAACCCTCAGCCAGGCAGGCGGCAGCTGGGGACCTCGCCATCTCCCTGGGAACACTTACTACAGCGCTCTCCAAGCTGCCGAGTGTTTGGAACTGCGTTGCCAGGCAACAAGCTGGACCTCCTCACTAGTATTGAGAATCCCTTCCAACAACAGCTGGGAGAAGAACAAGGCCTACTGACAACTGAGGATGTTTTTCTTGCCCCCTCTGCCCTGGCTCAAGATTAAAAGTGGGGAGAAATCAAAAGGGAACAATCACGGGCTTCCCTGGTGGTGCAGTGGTTAAGAATCTGCCTGCCAATGCAGGAGACATGGGTTCAACCCCTGGTCCGGGAAGATCCCACATGCTGCAGAGCAACTGAGCCTGCGCTCCACAACTACTGAGCCTGCGCTCTAGAGCCCGCGAGCCACAACTACTGAGCCCATGTGCCACAACTACTGAAGCCCACGCACCTAGAGCCCCTGCTCCGCAACAAGAGAAGCCACCGCAATGAGAAGCCCACGCACCGCAAGGAAGAGTAGCCCCTGCTCGCCGCAACTAGAGAAAAGCCCACACGCAGCAACGAAGACCCAACGCAGCCAAAAATAAAATAAATAAAAAACAAACAAACAAACAAACCAAAAAAAAACCAAAAGCAAAAACAAAAGGGAACAATCAGGCTGATTATCTGGGCTTAACTCTCTCCACTACCTATCACTGCCCACCCCCAAAACGGAAAAAGAAGGCAATGATTAGGATTCAAGTGCTGAATAAATATCCCTGGATAATCAATTATATCTCATGAAAAACAATTACAAAGGAGAACTATCTTCTAATTAACTGTATATTCCATTTCAAAACAGGACCAGACACCTAAACCTCCCCTTCAGAAAGTCACTGGCAATGTACGGCGATAGCTGTGCTAATGGCGAGTAGGATGGTCTGTGTGTGGATGATGTTTTCACCTAGAAAAGACCATCGTTTCCCCCACCCCCTCACCGTTAAAACAGGGCACCAGCGCTGGACATCAAAAACTGAGCCAGCAACAACCCCCAGAAGGAAAGCGGGGAGGGGGAGGCAGAGAAAGGGTCAGGGCGCCCCCTGGTGGCTCCAGTGCTGCTCTTCCTGCAACCGGCAGAGATGCACGCTGAGCCGCTTTCTTGCAACTTCCAGCTCCCAGGTCATCATATTGATATAGTCAAAGAAATTAATTTGAGAGTAGAAACTCATTTTCTAAAGAGGAAGTGAAGGAATGTAAGGCTGACAGGAATGCCAATAAATAGCAACTGAAGGAATTTTCAATAAGTTCCAATAAAATAGCACCAATGAGCTGCACATGCTGAGTGTGACTGCAGCTATCAGGCTGGGATCATTTATTCTGGTACCTTCTACAGGTGTTTATCCTCATGCACCCTTCAGCCCCCCTAAGTCACCTTCAGTGCAGGGGTGATGGAACTAAACAGCGCCCAAGTACACACAGAACAAACGCTTTCTGGGATCTGTCATTTCATTCAGGTTCGTTTTTATCCTGTTTCATTCCCTGAACCATGCAGGAGGCAGGTGGTTTAAAAAAAAAAAAAAAATGTATAAAATAAACTATGATTCCTGGAAAATAGCCCCACTGCCTATTCAGGGTTTCTCATCCTTGGCGCTGACATTTGGGGCTGGATAATTTTCCAGTGCGGCGCCTGTCCCGTGTGCTGTCGGATGTATGGCAGCATCCCTGGGGTCACCCACTAGATGCCGTAGCATCCCTACCCCAGTTGTGACAACCAAACACGTGCCCAGACACTGCCAGATGCCCCCTGGGGGTTGAACTCGCCCCTGGCTGAGAATCACTGTCCTATCTGATCACATTTCCATTCCCGAGACCACCGGCCTCACAGAAAGAGTGTACCGCTTCATCTCCTCTCGAGGAGAGGGAAGTTAAGGAGGAGGTGCCACGGGAAGGCACCTTGAGGGGCCTCTGCAGGAGGGATGGTGTCACTAAAACAGGAAATCGGGTCTATCCACCTGCAGTTCAACAAGAAGGCCCAGATACTGTTTTCGGGATGACTAGCCAGCAGTGTACCCTCTGAGGACGTTAACAATAAAATAGCACCTACTGGTCAGTGAGCATTTACTATGCCAGGCACCCTTCATATTCATGTTCTTTTCCATTTTTCCTATCGAGGTATAATTTATATAAACTATCTTGAGCATTTTTCATGTATTCACTCATTTAATCCTCACGACCCTGTCAGATGTGTACTACTAGCGGACTCATTTTACGTAGAGGAGAACACTGAGGCATGGACAGGTTAAATAACTTCCCACTGCTAATCTGTGGACGGAGGTGGCTAAAAACACAGCCAGTCTAGCTGGAAGGATCGTCAGAGAGCAGAATGGCAACAGCGAGAATAATGATATCGCAATTATTAGGGCTGCAGCAGACACTAGGTGCAATCATCACAAAGTGTTTCTTTTTTTTTTTTTTTCTAAAGTCTGCAATCCTTTGAAGGAGAGTGATGAAAGCAAAGGACCTTCTCCCCAGGAAAATCCACATATGAGCACAAACACACAAACATAATTTGCACACAACTGCAAGAGGCTTCTGAAGTCTCCCAAACTATCTATGGGCCTCCCGGGAAGCATCCAGACAATATATTCTAGGCTCTGTGCTAGACACAACATAGACTTCAGAAGAATCCTGCAAGCAGGTAATATGACCTCCATTTCATGGATTGGGAAACTGAGTTCAGAGAAGTTAAGGCCTTTGCCCAAGGTCACACAGCTCTTGAACAGCAGCATTGTGGTCTGCCTGACCCCAGCATTCCTTCCTCCCCAAAAGGCTGCCTTCACAACTCAATTCATCCACGACCCCACACCAGGGCACTACAAAAATGAAGGATGCGCAAAGGACAGAAAGGATTTACACGTCTGATCTAGCAGCACTGATGACAGAAATTTGGCAGTGACGATATAAGGGCTGCTGGTCTCGCAGAATGAAAACCTGAAGGTGACATTTGCCTTTCGCAAAGAAGGCTATTCTCCTTTACACGTTCTGGAAGACAACGTCGTTTCAAAGCAGTCCCCAGGAGCCTGGACCCTCACACAGATACCATCCTGTCTCTCCAACCCGTCATGCTTCCTACATCGAACAACACCTGGCCCAGAGCAGAAAAAGTTACAAGCCAAATGTCAGAGCCAGTATGTTTATGGATACCCACTCCCCCTGCCGAAGTTCACTCAAAGTCAAGGCAACAGTCAACACATTTGCAAAGGAGACAGTCAGCAAGGAGAAAATGAAGACGCCTGCCTTGCTATCGGGACAGCCAACAAGACCAGGCATGATGCTAGAAACATCCAGACTTCGACAACCTGGTTCTGGAATGGTTGCAGAAGGAGGATGTGAGTATCATGACTCTTTTCTCAGAACAGACGGCTAGAAGCGCAAGGAATCCTGGAGGGCGGCCTCCTCCACTTTACAGTTGGGGAAACTGAGCCCCAGAGAGGTGCAGGGACCCACTACTGTAAGGGCCAGAATCAGAACTAAGTGGTCCCGATACCCAGGCTGGTGCTCCTTCCACCCCAGCTGCCCCCTCCCTGACACAACAGGGGAAAAGGGGGAACATTCACTCACTCCTTCACTCTGTGGGCAGCTCACAGTTCTAGGTTTTTACTGCGGACCAAGCTAGAGATGCAAAGGTGATGAAAACAGGCGTGGCCCACCCTCGGGGAACTCACTTTCAATTCATTCCTAGCGAAGCCTTTGTAAATTTTTCCTGTGCGTTAGAACTAGAATAAACATTCATTCCTTCCTTCCTCGCGCCTTCAACTAAAGTGTCTTGAGCAGCAAGTCCATGGCAGGCAGGGTTTCAGGCACCGGGGCCTCGCAGTGAACAAGCTGGCCAGGCGCCTGCCCTGGAGGAGCTCACCTTCCAGGGGTGGGAAAGGAAACAAACAGTACACTCAGGCCACAGGGGCTTCGGAAGCCTGGTGCCCTCAGACACAAAGTGGGTGATAAGGCGTGGGTGATGGAAGCCGACGGGCAGTCAGGGAAGGGAAGCCTCTCCAACAGCGTCATTTCGACAGACCTGAATGCTTCCCTCCGAGGGCAGAGAATTCCAGAAGCTGAGGGTGTCCAGGAACAGCAGGGGGGTGGGGGGTGAACCCCAGCTCCCCTATATGCTCACAGTGGGACCTTCACTGCAGCCTCTCTCGGCCCCTGCTTCTCCAACTATAAAATGAAGCAACACTCCCACTTTGCAGGTATGGTGTGAAAACTGAGTGATAGTAGAGGTACAGCCTGATTCACAGCAGGAAAATGAATGAGGAGCTATCCATATTATTAACCTTTTCCAGGCACTCCTTGAAGGAAGATGTGGAACTGCCCCAGAAATAGGTATGAACTTGCAGCTGGATCTGATATCTGAAGCCTGCCAGATGTCATCTGGAAAGAACCAGCACGGAAACGTGAGACTCCAGAATCCTAGGGGTTTGGCTCTGACTAGGGTTTACAGCGTGGACCCTTGGGGCTACTGAACAGGTTCAGAACTGATCTCCAAAGGGGACCTCCAAAAAAGATTTCAGGAAGAGCTGGCCTCGCTGGAGTGATGCCACCGGCTGACACCCACACATGGTGAGATGACGCTGGACCCGGCGCTGATTCTCTCACTGACCTGGGGCCTTGGCCTCCCCAGGCAATGACCTGACTCTGAAGAACGAGAATGGCAATGCTCACCACCTGCGGAAGCTTCTCAATACAAGACCAACCGTACAACCCCTGGTTCGGGGCTCAGGTTTTGTGCCTTCCGGCATTAGTGCATTTAACCCTCCAGACGGCCCTGAAAAGCCAGCGTTAAGTGTCTTCATTTTACAAATGAGGAAACAGGACCCAGAGGATCTGGGAATAAAGAAAGAGCAACCTAGCTGGGAAGTACTGCAGCTGGGGCTTGACCCCGGGATGGTGGCTCCAGATGATGCCCCCCAAACCTCCCCCACTCTGCTCCCCTGCAGCCCTTAGCACGTCTCTCTGAATTAAGGGTGTCAGCACACCATACCTGGGGCACCCACTAGGGACTGTCAGCAGCTTGAGAGAGTTAGGACACCCAAGTCAACCCAGGAGTCCCCACCCTGTGAGGCACAAGGGGGGCCCTGCAACAACCACTCAGGCGAGGAAGGGCCATCAGAAAGGGGGAAGGAAGGCACACAGTGAACAGCCTGCCCTTGGCAAGACCAAGTGGGGAAAGTCACGTCACTCCGGCTTCAGGCCCTCTGCCGGCTGCCTGCTGCACTTGGGATAAAATCCAGCATCCTCCTGCTCGGCTCCCCCGCCTCACCTCTGCCCAGAAGCCACCAAACCCGGCCCAGTCCCCTCGTCCCGCAGCCTCAGTCCCACTGTCTCCCAAGAGAGAGCTTCCCTGGTAACCCACCTTAAAACAGCCCCCCACATGTGTCTGCCTCCCACTGGTGTGGCGAGTCCCCAGGGCAGGACTCTGGCCTCTTGCTCAGCAATTCACAGGCCAGGAGCAGCACAGTGTCTGTCATCTGGTCAGCACGGGCACAAAGAGTTTTGGAATGGATGAAAAAAAAATCTACCAAACAGAGAAAGAAAGAAAGAGAGAGAAGGAAGGAAAGAAAGAAAGAAAGATAAAAGGATAAAAAGAAAGAAAGTGTACTTTTTTCTTCGTCAGGACAAGCTCTCCCCAAAAATTTGCTAAGAGGGCAGATCATATGTTAAGTGTTCTTAATCGTTCAATCAATTGATCAATAGAGTGGGAGGAAACTTTGGGAGGTGATGGATATGTTTCTGGCATAGACTGTGGTGATACCATTTAATGAGTATTAATCATTATCATAATTATTACTGACCACCAAGAGCCCCTCCTATGCCATCCCCATGAACCACATTTGCCTATGAGTCCTCAGTATTAGCTATCCTGCTTTTTATCACACAGACTAAAGCACTCCCGGCCAAAAGCAGAGACACCTGTTATTCCAAAAGACTCACGGCTCTGGGTCTGGGTCAGTCTCCATCACGACAGCTCACATAGCTTCTCTCTTGCCCATGACCCCCATCTGCACCCTCTTGGACCCCAGATTAGGACCCTAGGACTATTTAATCCAAAACTCTGTTGAAACATTGTTGCCACAAATTGAGTTTAAAAGAATGCCAAAAGTTAAGTGGAACTGCAAAATAGAAAATGGAATTTTATTCATGATAAAATTTGGTGTCTGGAGTAAGTCAGCTTAAACAGCAAATGATGACAAGGTGGAAAGCTATTTTGTGCCAATTCCAAGATGGTATGAGAAGGTCTGCTGGGTATTTTTAAAGGCATTAGAGGTTAACAACATAGATCTCTTGTGTCTAATTTCACTTCAAAAGTACACGACTTTCTTTTGCTTCCATTTCAGTGTATCAGGCAAACTGCTTTTCTATGTACCCATTAAAAATAAGGTCATATTTTGCTCCCATAAAAGAGAGACAAAGATTTTTGAGATAAAGGTGGAGAAAAAAGAAAGGGAAAGGGAGTTAAAAGGATTTGAATAATAATCATCACCATTTATTATTTCAGGTAGATGTGCAAATGATAACCTCTGGTGAAATTCCCTAAACCATCTACAATGAAAAGCACACCAAGAGTTGCAAAGGTCATGTGTTCTGAGGAGGAAAAGGTGGCGATGGGGAAGAGAGACTACAGGGCTAGTTCCTGGACCATCCACTAGGTGGCACAGTAACCTGGACAACTTGGCCGTCACCTGGGGCATCTGGGGTGTTGGTGGAAAGGGGTGAACTAGAAAGCGGAGAAGCAGCAACCTGCAAAGAGTGGCTGGTATGGACGGGAGGTCAGCAGTCCCAGCGTCACGGCCCCACTAACCCTGTGTCTCAGTCCATTCGGGCCGCAGTAACAAAACACAGCCGACCGGGCGGCTTATAAACAACAGAAATGTGTTCTCACAGTTCTGGAGGCCGGAAGACCGAGGTCAGAGCACCAGCGTGGTCAGGTGAGGGCTGCAGACTCCTCGCTGTGTCCTCACATGGCAGAGGGGACAAGGGAGCTCTCTGGCACCTCTTTTGGGAGGGTTCTGCCCTTGGGACCTAATCACACCTCAAAGGCCCCCATCTCTTAATATCATCACATTGGACATTAGGATGTCAAACTATAAACTTGGGGAGGGGACACATTCAGACTCTAGTACTCAGGGCAAAAAGTGCCCCTGAAAATAAACAAGTTTGGTAAGCTCATCCTAAAAACCTAGTGTCCTCACCCAGGAATCCCTTGCTCTATTAAAAAAATAATGATGAAAATAATTTAAGGCTCTCAGACCTGGAGGCCCACCCATTACTGGCTGCACTACATGCCCTGGCTGGCTGATGGAAGAACACTCTTTAGGTCATCTGGACTTGGGAGTCAGGAAACCTGGGTCCCTCACCAGCTTCATCACTTACTCGTCCTAGCAACCACACCCTGCACACAGTAGATGCTCAATAAATTGAATGATATCCTAGCTGTAACGCCTCGGACAAGTTATTTAACCTCACTCAGCCTGTTTTCTTAAACAAAAAGAGTGATGTTATCTGCAGGAGGCTGCTGGGGGATTAAATGAGAAAACAGCATTTTAAACGCTTAGGCACAATGCTTGGCACGCTGTAAGATCTACTAAAGCATGTTATTATTTTACTAGGTCACATTCTTACACAATATGACTGTTGGCCCCTCCTTTTGACCTCCTCCCTGAGCCACCAGCTCCAAGAGCAGCCAGGATCGACTGTTGGAGTCACATCCCCCCTTTTCTCCTTTGCCCTCCCAAGTCAGGCAGAACACCCAATGGGGGACCACGCCCCAAGCCAACAACTCACACCGGGGATACAAATGTTAAACAAAAGCGGGAAGAGGGGCTGCCCTGGAGGGAATGCAAAGCCACGCAACCACAAAGGATAATTTTCCAGGCCCGAAGTAGAAAAAATGCATTAACATGTTAGCACCTAGTGTTGGCGGAGGGTAAAGAAATGCAGCTGTCATACTCCTGGCAACACACTAACTCAGAACACAAGTGGCTATTGAGAACTAGCCCATAAATATGGCCCAACCTTGGCCTCCTATCCCACAAATTTACCACAAAGGAATGCTTAAGCAGAAAAAAATAATAGCCAATATTCTTAGAATGCACTTACTAATAGCACTCTTCAATTCTTCCTTACAATGAATGAAGAAACTCACTGGGGAGAAAAAAACCCTGGCTGGTGATCCTCCCAAAAAATAACCTAGCAAACTGTAATAAATCAAGTGATGGAATATTATGCAGCCATCTGTGAACACAGAATGTTGCCCGCCACTCCAGTTCTACAAGGATCAAGCCATTGGCAACTGCAGCTGACCCTGCAGTGGAATGCTACCCCAAGGACAATCCAGGATAGAGAAAAACAAGAAGAATTCTGTGCTTTGGATACTGGCCCTAGATAAGATGCATATCTAAGGGATCATTTCAAGGACCCCAGACGCTTGCATCTTCCCATGCATAGAAAAGCACTAGAATCATTAACTTGAGATGTCTGGTTTTTGTGATTAGCAGTAGTCTCCTGATGTTCAACTACATGTTTTTTTTCCAGCAAAAAACTCCTATATATCCTAACTCCTCCCTTACCCCTTCTGAGCAGTTTCTCAGAGCGACCTGAGAGGCTGTGTCCTGGGCTATAGTCCTCAGTAAGATACCCGAATAAAACAACTCACAACTTTTAGGTTGTGTGTTTTTCTTCAGTCAACACATTCAACAGGACAACGGGGAGATGAGGGAAAAAAGGGCAACTGTGATATATGTTAAGAGCTGAATACAAAATAAGCACATCGACAATAGCTAACATTCATGACTCTTAACTCTGTGATCTAAATACTTCTCTAAGCACATCACGGTTAATCTTCACAACGACCATACGAGCCAAGTATTCATCGAATCTTTATGTTTAGACAAGGAAACAAGAGCCTGGGAGGTTTAAGAACTTGAACCTGGGCAGCCTGGTTTCAGAGCATGTCCTCCTAAAGCAACAGGCACGCTGCAATTCCAACCAGCTACAAGTCTGCACGCCCCAAATCCAGGATCGCAAATTCACCTGCAGGAATGGAAAGGACCTCTGAGGCAGAATTACGGGTGTCTGGGTTTGCTCGTAACTGTCTTTACTACTCCCCTCAATAATTAATTTTTCATAACAGGCTTTTGTGTTTTCTTAAGTACCAAAGGGCCTGAAGAGAGAGCAGTAATGGGGGTGTGATCACACATCTTCTCTTGGGCACTAAATAACAATAATATATGCCCCAAAAGCCTGGGACAAAACCCTTTGCCATTTCAGAGACATCCAAGGCGGGGAGGCTGCTTGGCAGAGGACTTGTCAATTACCCGCAGCGCCAAGGGTTAAGTACCCAAGCTCCAGCTCGATGACAGGGCCGAGACAGCCACCTGGCCCGATTATTCAGTGCAGGCTGGGAGCCACTTGGTGGGACGCGAGGGAAACACTCTCCGCTCCAGGGAACAGAGTTGGGGTTCCTCTGCCAGGCTCTTCTGGGGTTTGTGAGAGTCGGGCATCTCCTCTGGAGTGCAATCCTAGGTGCTTCACATGCTGGGATGCAATTCTCATCCTGAACTTGGAGAGCTCTTGGGACACCACTCCTGGGACACCCGCTGTTATGGACTGAATTGCATCCCTCCCAAATTCATATGTTTTGACTGTATTTGGAGGTAGGACCTTTAAAGAGGTAATTAAAGCATCCTTATAAGAGGAAGAGACACCAGGGATGCGTGCTCACAGAGAGAAGGTCATCAACCCAGGGAGAGAGGCCTCGCCAGAAACCAAGACTGCCGGCGCCTTGATCTTGGGGGACTTCCAGCCTCCGGAACTATGAGAAATAAATTTCCGTTGTCTAAGCCACCAGTCTGTGGTATTTTGTTACAACAACCCTAGCAAAGTAACACACCCTGGATACCCAGACAGACTCGCTCTTCTTATTTTTTTGCGATGACACAGGAGGCAGGGGCAGGATGGGGAGGGTACAAGTCAAAACCACCCACCGCTCAAAATTTCTCAGGATTCTGATCTCTCGTCTGGAACACCCACAGGACAGACAACAGTGCTGTCCCCTGAAGGTTCCCTGAAATTTACAGCCACCGCAGAAAACAGAACCCCCTCCCACCATACACACACTTATCCCCCACAAACCACACTGCTACAGGGTGTCGAGGGTCAAAATGTGGATGTAGTGACATTTTTCTTCAGAGATGCAGGTTGTGAAGTCTGGGTATGCCTCTATTTGCCAAAGATACCAAATAAGAACACCAGATTTACATTTTTAGAAAAGTGTACGACTAAAAACAAGAAAAACAGTCTAAATCCCTGCCATCAACATCACTCGAGTGCGCTCAGAGGCATGTCCTTAGTGAAAACACACAAGCAGGGCCAGCACCCTCCTCAAGGTCAGAAGATGGCTGAGGGAGACCTACAGACCACGATCTCTGTCGACCCCAAGAGCAGCTGACAAAGAGAACCGTGTCTGAGACGGCGGGACCTCATGCCGGGGTGCAGGAGACCTATGCGGAAGCACAGTGTGCACGGGGTGTGTACCACGGGGTGGGGGGAAGTGGCGGTGTGCAGACGCCTGTATCCCTACAAATGGTGCCTAGGATGAGGCGCCTACGAAGCCTGGCCTCCACATCCTCAATTTCGGGGTCTTTAGAGTAGATGCACTTCAGGGCCAGGGTGAAGTCTCACCCCTCTAGGTCAAGGTGTGACCCACGTGAAGAGGCAGTACTGCAGGTGCCAGAAAGACAAGGCATCAAATAACAGTGAGCCATAGAGAGAATTCCCCTTCCCTTTTCCACTCCTTACGATGATGTCAGGAAAAACACCTGAGTGGATTAGCACTGAGATAGCTTCTCATGCTCGGACAGGCAACAACATCCAGGCCGACTTACTAACACTGGTTCCTTTTCTTGTCTTTATTTCCACGGTTACCTGCTATTTAAGTCAACTAAGAGCGGCTCTCCGTTTACAGTAAGCACATAAAATTCCATTTTTAAATAAAGGCGTTCAGGTTTTTTAGGGGCACCCATTTTTTTAAAATGGCAGGGTAGGTAATAGTACAGTGGTAAATAAATAACTGAAATTTGAAAACCAGTGACCTTAGTGCTCTTCTGGCCCGTGTGTCCCGCACACTGGCAGATATAGAAATATCTGCTCAGCTGAACCCGAGCCTGAGAAGTGCCAGCGTAAACCGCATGCCTTGGTTACGCACAGTGACACCACCCAATCCCCACACCCCAACCTCACAGTGCCTACTCATTTCCTTCCTCATCCTTGAATCAGAATGCTGGTTGCCCCCCAAACCCCTCTTCCTTCCTTAGCCATGGGTTTTTTGGTGGGTTTTTTTTTGGCAAGGGGTGGGCGGGTAGACGGATAGGACACACTGCCTCCTTAGCAGCCAGGGGAGGCCTCGGGATGGATGTTGGCCACACAAGTGGGAACCTGTGTGCACCTTCTAGGAAGGGCCCTTACAGCTTGGAGGAGGGGAGAAGTTTACCTTTTTTGTGTCACAGACCCATTCCGCAGTCTGGTGATGAAGCCCATGGGCCTCTTCTCAGAAAAATGTTTTAAAATACATAAAATAAAACACCCAAGATTACAAAGGAAACTGATCAAATTGAAATAGAATTATTAAAATGTAAAAAGGAAAAGTGACACACTAATATACAGGATTTTTTATCACATTAAAAAACTACTGTATTTTCAAGCAGAAATGACATTGTGAGATTTTTCCATATCACTGTTTTTACAGGTGCCTGTGACTTCTATCAGTGACAAAGTCACCCATTTTGCTAAGGCTACTATGGTTCCTATGGTTTGCTGCTACTTTCATAATTAAAGAAAATGCAACCTAACTGTCCATCGACAGATAAGTGGATAAAGAAGATGTGGTATACACACACACACACACACACACACACACACACACACACACACATACAATGGAATATTACTCAGCCATAAAAAAGAATGAAATTTTGCCATTTGCAGCAACACAGAGGGACCTGGAGGGTACTATGCTTAGTGAAATAAGTCAGACAGAAAAAGACAAATACTGTATGATATCACTTATATGTGGAATCTTAAAAATAAAACAAACAAATGAATATAACAAAACAGAAACAGACACAGAGAACAAACTAGTGGTTACCAGTGGGGAGAGGAAAGGGGGCAAGATGGGGGGAGGGGTAAGCGGTACAAACTACTATGGATAAAATAAACTACAAGGACATATTGTACAGCACAGAGACTATAGCCAATGTATTACAATAACTTTATATGAAGTATAATCTATAAAAATTTTTAATCACTATGTTGTACACCTGAAACTAATAACATTGTAAACAACTACACTTCAATTGAAAAATCAAGTAAAACAATAAAAAATAAAGGAAATACTAAATTTCAGTCAGAGGTTAGAGAAAAAAGTTGTAACTTCTTCCCCTGTGCAAGTTAAGACCCCTGAATCCTACCTGTGGAAATGGAAGAAGTCTCTCCTTTGCCCCCTCCTCCTTCTTGGTACCTGGGATGAGAATGGGATGGCTGGAGCTAAAACAGCCATTTTGGACTATGAGGCAAGATAGAAGGAGCCCTGGTCTCCGATGACCATGGAGCCACATACCGGCCCAGCCTGCCTACCTCTGGACAGAGAGATGAATTCCTATCACATTAAGCCACAGTTTGCTGGTTTATTCTTTATTACATAAAGCCACTCAAACCTAACCGTAACTGCTGTTTTGCTAATACTTTTACTGAGTGGTGAGGTTGCAAACAGTTTGAATCTGATCATTAGCAACCTTCATGCATCTTCGAGAGACACTCTCTCCCTTACCTACAAAAGTGATTCCTCCAGAGCTTCAAAGGAAACCCAACTAGAAAGTTCCTCTGTAGCTGACGGCCTTGCAGGAGACAAACCCGGAAACCTTGAACGACAGAAGTTTCCCTCTGGGCTTCCCTGGTGGCGCAGCGGTTGAGAATCTGCCTGCCAATGCAGGGGACACGGGTTCGAGCCCTGGTCTGGGAGGATCCCACATGCCGTGGAGCAACTAGGCCCATGAGCCACAACTACTGAGCTTGCGCATCTGGAGCCTGTGCTCCGCAACAAGCGAGGCCGCGACAGTGAGAGGCCCGCGCACCGCGATGGAGAGTGGCCCTCGCTCGCCGCAACTAGAGAAAGCCCTCGCACAGAAACGAGACCCAACACAGCCAAAAATAAATTAATTAATTTATTTAAAAAAAAAAAAAGAAGAAGTTTCCCTCTGCCTCAATCCTGCTCCACCTCTGAAGCACGTCCTTTAGAGCGTTCACACACCCAAGTATCAAGTTTTACAGCTCAGGGAGCTTACGACCACACACCGCACTCCAAGTCCACGACCAGGCACACACACACCTGACTTCATCCCACACTCTGTAAAGTCCACGGTCACACAGGAGCAAGTGCAAAGGCACTGCCTCGATGTGCAGGCCCAAGAGTCATCCTGGCATCGGCAGAAGCTGCTCAGAAAGTACTTACTAATTGTCATGGACTCGGGCACCGAGGCAGAAGGTAACAGGCTGCTCAGAGGACTTCCTTGGCCTGGAGGACTGACTTCCACACTGGGAAAGGCAGACAGAGGGAAGTTACAGTCGGCCACTTAAAACACACCTCCTCACCACTCAAAGACCAGCAGGCTTTACGCTTATTCAGGTTTACGAACTAGAAGGAAGGGAAGGATGCCCTTTGAAATTATAGTCGGTCCTCATTTGTGGTTTCCGTAACTGCAAATTCTCCTACTCCCTGCAGTTTACTTGTAACCCCAAAACTCCCAGCTCTCGGGTATAACGTGGTCACCCGTGAACACGCACAGAGTGGCCAAAAGGTTGAGTCACGGACGTGCATGCTCCCAGCTCCTGCCAAACAAGGCAAGCTCTGCCTTCTTTCAACTAACATTCTGTCCTTCTGGCAAGCTATTTAGCACCACATTGTTCACATTCTTGTGCTTTTTGTTGCTGATTTTGCATGTAAAATGGCCCCAAGCTAGTGCTGAAGTGCTGTCTGGTGTTCCTGAATGCAAGTGAAGTGCCTGACAGAGAAAATACACGTGTGAGGTGGCCCTTGTTCAGGCCTGATGATAGGGCTGTTGGCCTCGAGTCCACCGTCAGTGAATCAACAACATATGTTAAATACGGTGTCTTTAAACAGGAACTGGCATAAAACATAGGTAGGTACTGATCTGTTGACAAAAATGTTGTGACCAGACACTCCCAGGAACCTAGGAGCAATGGTTCCATCTTGACAGAACACGACCACCACAAATGACGAGAGTTAACTGTGTAGTTACAAAGAATTTGCAACGTGGAAAAACAGCACTTCGCATCTTTCATGAAAATGGCAAGACCATAATCCGGTTACCACACCCACACCCACACCCCAGGAGGAAAAGGACCAAAAAACATCATGGATGAAATGGAGTTGGGGGTAAGAGTGATGTAGTTTCATGTACTGCTGCATTTTCCAAATTTTCTAAAATAAACAGCAGAAAGGTCTCAGCGTCCTGGATGGATCTGGTGACACCAACCGTTCCTGGCATCGTACTAATAGGTACGAGCCTCCTACAGGGAGTGCCATTCTCAGAGAGCAGGGCGAGACCGTAACACCAAGGGTGGAGGTAAACAATGACCCCACTCTGGAGCCAAGGTTGAAAATGCAGATGCTATGCCCTGGGGACACCAATTTAAACCCATAGAGAGAAGAAGGAAAAAGCTGTAAGAGCAACAAGGATCACGGTGGCATCAGGGGGTCCTCAGTGTCCATCTCAGCTCTGCCACCAAACGTCCAGTGACTCTGGACAACTCCACTTTCCCTTGAGGTACTTTCATTTGAAAAAAATGAAAACCAATGTGGTGCTTGCTACTGAATGCCAGACTAAGCACTTCACAGATATATAATATCAAACTGGTTTAAATATTATGTAATACTACAATTATAAATTGTAATATTAAAATTGTTCAATTGTTATCATTATCAAATACTAAAATCAAGCAAATTATGATGGCGGAGGTACCCAGATATGGTCCCCAAAGTGGAAAAAGTAAAGGTGGTATGCAAGTGAAATTTGACACATATACCAAGTCTCGGGCCTGAGACCCCTGGCCACTTCGCACTCTGGGATGTTAGACCAAACCTGAACTAAATTAGCATGAAGTGAGGCCTTGCCCTTCAGTCCCAGCAGGTGCCCGCCCATCTTTAAAAAAGAATAAAAGACAGAGTTGTAAAGAGGACAGTTCAACCCCAGAGGCAGCTTGGCGTCTGAATACTCACCTGTACCGAGGTCCAGGCTCCGGGAGGACGTGGTCATCGGGTCCCGTCCCGTTCTCCAGGCTCCCGAGGGGGGTATCTGCGCACACACAGTAACCACAGAGAGAAAGTCAGGGTTCTGTTCTCGTTTCATTTTCCCCATGAGACAAGGACACAGTGCAGACACTGGCTCACCTGCTAAATCAGTTTACTTACAAATGTTTACCCGTCTGGCACACTGGATTTTCATCTGCTCCCTGTTTCATCTCTTTGGGCCGTAATCTCAGACTTGGTATCAGTCACTGACTGGAGGCCCTATTTTCCCACTTAACCTTTTTTTTTTCATTGAGTATAGCTGACATACAATAATATCAGTTTCAGGTGTATAGCACAGTGATTCGACATTTACATACACTACAAATTAATCACCACGATAAATGAAGTATTATCTGTCACCGACAAAAGTTATTACAATATTATTGACTATATTCCCTATGCTGTACGTTACATCCCATGACTTATTTATTAACCTCTTTGATCTGGAGCCACCTGGAATTATGCATGAAGTCCATATGCAGAGCCAACCTCAGAACCAGGGAATAATAAATCAGCTGTCAGATCAGCTCCCGCCTGCAGTGTCTGGAGAAGGACACGCGAGGGCAGCACAGCCCAGTGACTGCTGCTTTCTACAGCGCCACTTGCCCTGCATCAAGTGGGAAAGGCATTTGGAAGAAGTGAGGCCGTAAGTCATCTCTAGAAACAACAGGCAAGAGGCACTAAAGACTTTCGTAGATGCATTAGCTGCTGTTCAAGTCTCTTCCCAGGAAAAAGTACAAATCCATGCCCCTGAGGCTGGACAGTGACATTCACGTCAGTGTCATCCAGCAGAACACCTGCATGTTGGGCAAACTTCTGGTTTGTCAACACCCCCAGCCAGGCCTGGATCAGGGACAGGGGGTGCAGGGACGGAAGGACGCACGTCCCGTTGCCCTAAGTCATCTGTCGTGTGACCTCCTCCTCCGCTTACGCCTGGTCTGGTCCTGCTCAAGATTCCCCAGCTCTTAAGAGGTTGACCTAAGGGAACCTTAAGGGGTTTTCTCTCCTTTCCTTCTACCCTGCTGTCCCCACCAGACTATTCCACTCACTCCGACCTCTTTTAAGAAGTTCACAGGGGGAAGAGAAAGTGTCCACCTCTCCGCCTCCCATTTCTCGCTCCCCAGCAACGTGGTGCGTTCAGGGTGCACGCTCCGCCCACTGGCCTGGGTTCAAGTCCCTGCTCCCCAACTTCAATCCAGCAAGCTACCCAGCTTCTTTGTGACTCAGCTGCCTCCTCTCTGAAATGGGCTGACACTAGTGCCGACCATACTTTTTTTTTTATTGGAGTATAGTTGCTTTACAATATTGTGTTAGTTTATACTGTACAGCAAAGTGAATCAGCTATGCGTATACATATATCCCCTCTTTTCATACAACATTTTAATAACGCCCGCCACATAATTAAACTTCACATTTTATTACACATACGTTTCGGTGAGAGCGTGCAGTGAGCGGTGGCTGGTACCAGCTCGCCCTGTAACCAAGACCCCCCCCCCCTCCTCCTAGGAGCTCTCTGCTCTCAGCCTTCAAGACACAGTGGTCCTCCTCCCCTCGCCGTCTCTTTCTCTGATTCCTGCGTGAAGGTGCCGCTGGATCACGGCTCCGTGGCCTCTGACGTCCTTGGCAAACCCAGCAAAGTTGCTGGCTCCAGCTCTCGGCTCCGTGAAGGTGACAGCTCTCGAGCCCTCACCTCTGGCTAGTCCTCACTTCTGGCTAGGCCCCCAATCTTGAATCCTAAACCCACATTTAGAACCGCCCGCCAGAAAGCTCTACTGGGATACCGTACTGGCCTCCCAACTGGCCATGACCTTCAAAACCGCTCCCACCTCAGAAGATGGTGGCACCACCCTCCCTCCCATCCCAGAGCTGGCTGGTGTCCAAGACCAGTCGGTCCCACCCAGTCACCTCCCACGCCTTGCTCTCCAGCCACTTCCCCCACGCCTCAGTTCGAGGGCTCCAGGACCTCCCCGGGGTCTTCTGCAGCAGGCCCCCGCAGCTCTGCTTCAGCCTCCAATCTAACTCACACACAGCCGTCAGACTCCACTCCCTGAAGCAAAGACAGGACTCCAACTGCACAACGCAAATCCACGGGTGGAGTAAAGACCAGTATCAGCCACCAGGATTCCGGACACCACGCCTCCCCGGCCCAAGTGGATTTCCCGTCATAATACACGACCCTGACCCCGTGCCAGCTGTAGCGGGCCTGATGCACTGGGGCCACAGAGCGATCGCAGACACTGTCGAGGCCCCTCTTCCTCTGCCCCCAGCCAGGTGTCATTTTTCCAACTGCCAGACATCCACTCCCTTCAGCATGCCCACACCCCACTCCGGCACTGATGTGCTCGCCTGAACCCCAGCTGCGGGCCTGGCTCTGACTAGGGTCAGGGTCACACTGGAAGCAAAACAGACGTGGTCCTGCCCTCACGGACCTCAAAGGCTAGTGCGGGTAGGGGTTCGGGGACAGGCATTATCAGGTAATTACACAAATACACGATTTCAGATGGTACACCGAGGTCGGAGCAGTGGAGACACCTAGGTTTACAACAGAGTGAAACCAAGGCCCGGGCCACGTGAGCTGGGGTCGGCGGCAGGGCCGGGGTGTCCTCTAACGCAGCAGCCCTTGGGCCGCAGCCTAAAGGCAGGAGGAGCTCGAGGGGAGGAGGAAGTGAAAGCTGGCTGGTATGGCCAGGGCGGCAGGCAGAGGGGAAACGGGAGGAGGTGAGGCTGCGGGGTGAGTGGGGGCCGGGTGGGCACAGGAAGGATTCCGGATCTGACCCTAAGTGGGGGGAAGGGTCTGGAGCAGGCGAATGAGGCAATCTGATTTACATTCTAAAAAATCACTGGCTGCTGAAAGAAGGATGGATGATGGCAGACAGGGATAGAGAGCTACTGAGAGGCTATTCTGCATGAGCCCAGCAAGAGAAGGATGAGTTAGAAGAGGGTGGTGGAAGCATTCAGACCATTCATTCCTCCTCCTCTACGTCGGAGGATTAAAATGATGTCCCTGTCCCCTCCCTGCCTGCAGCACTCGCAGGGGACTCGCCTTTAGATCCCCCAGAGCCTGGCAGCGACCCAACCCCAGACCCAATGGCAGGAGTGGGAGAAGTCGGGGAACACTGGACCTGATGGGGAGAGGAAGGGCCGAGGACCCAAGCTGCCCAGTGAACCAGCTCCGCATGTGCCAAAGCCCAACTCCAACCACAGGCCCTCAGCGAGCAGCAGTGACGTTTCCACGTACACGGTCAGCAGGAACGGGTGCTCTGTTCCCCTCAATTTACGATTCTCAGTTGAAAGAAACTTTGGGGACTTTTTCTCCCTGGCAGCTTCAAGCAGATGTTGGTAAATGTGCTGTGCTCTGCTGCAGGTAGTGACAGGCCCAGAGGAATGACTGGATCTAACCTTCATCTGCTTGTCAGGGTGTCGGGTGACCCTGGGCTGGTGTCCCCTTCTCTGAGCCCCTCCCTAACCCCAAAAACGCAGCCCAAGGCATGGCCCCCCAAACCACAGAGGTGCCTCTTCCAAGGTTCAGAAGGATAATAATCCTGTGTTCAGGGTCCCCTTCTCTGCCGCCTTCTCCCTCCCCAGACTTAGCTACTAAAACATCCATCCTTCCCTGCCACAGGCCTCTCTCCCTTTTTTTTATCCCCTCCCTCTTTCTCTAAATACCCTCTAAGTTAAAGACATGAAATGACTCCCAGGCCAGAAAGAGAAGGGAGATCTGAACGTCACTAAAGCAGGCAAGTGTCAATCAGAAGGGACACCAGTCAAATGGAGTGAAAGAGAAGGAGTCTTGGGGAGGAATCTGGCCATGCACGCCCAGGGCTGCCCATGGAGAGGCCGGGCTGGCAGCCAGGCCAGCCTCAGCACCACCAGCCCGCACACCTCCATGGACATGGGGCATCAGGCCAGGAGGGACTTGATGCACTTTGGCACTCCAGCCAGGACACGGCTTCCCCCCGCTGATTCTAGTATCTTCGTGCAGCCCTAGAATAACGCTCCTTCCCGTGCAGTGTTCTCACCATGGTGAGTTTGCCCCTCGGGCGGTCACAAGCTCCCATGACTCCTGGCAGCTTTGTTAACAGTAAGTGAAAAAGGTGGCAGACCAGCTCACACGCAGCGTCTCTGGTGAGGACAGTCGCCATCAGCTGGAGCTGGGGTCCCACCAACAGTGGCAAGGTGGAGCCTCTGGGTCTGCGAGGCTGACAGCCCGAGGAGGGACGGTGGGAAGTCTGCGGGGGCAGGGGTGCCTCCTGGCGAGGATCCTGGAGGCCGGCCAGAAAGCCGAGTTCTGTGACTAAACCCCCGATGCGAATGGCGCACAGCCAAGCCCCAGGAGCAGCCTGACACGGCAACCCAGCGACAGTTCATGACCCAAACAAAAGGCCCGCCCGTGGGGAGCAGGATAAGGGGATGGGGAACTGGACTCCGACTCAGATGCCCAACAAGCACTGGAAATCCTCCAGCGGTCCCACAGACAAACGTGAGGACCACCTGCTCTCTGCCAGCCACCGCCCCACCCCCCCGCCTTCTCAGACATTCTGCTCGTGTCTGCACCGCTGCTGAATGGGCAAGGGCGAGGTGACCAGACCTCCAGCCCGCAGTGGCTCAGACCAATGCTGGTGACCTGAACGGAAGGAGCTGCAGGGGCCGGCCTGGCCTGCAGACACCAGCTAGGCCCACCAGACCGTCCCTCTCTGGGGTTTCAATCAACACCTGGACAGAAACTCTAGTTGGTATGGAAGGACACACAGCTGAGGCAGCAGTGCTGGCACCTCAGCCAAATAGAGACCAAACAAGAGGGCGGAGAATGATGAGGGAGCAAAGACAGACCAGAAGGGAGAGGAGATGGGGGCAGATCCCCACAAGGAAGCGTGGGGCACAGAACGAGAATGACAGCAGGACCTCTCCGGGCCCAAGTCCCTCCATCCCAAAGTCCCAGCTTCCAGCCCACGGGCGCCCGCAAGACGACCTCAGTAGTGCAATGCCTGCAGGAAGCCTGCCTGGGGACTTCACATGTGCCGTGCACCTTGTCCCAGATTAACTCAGGGAACCTTTGCCACAAGTCTCAGAAGGAGGCGGTATAACAATAACCATCCCTTCCCTCGCAGGCTGTGGTCAAGAGTGGATGAAGGGCCTGTGGTTGGAGTTGGGTTTTGGCAAATGCGGAGCTGGTTCACTGGACAGCTCGGGTCCTCGGCCCCTTCCTCTCCCCATCAGGTCCAGATCAATCACCTTACAGCCCTGGACTCACTTCAGGGCTGTCATCACCACCAGCCATACTTTGCAGAAGAGGAGAACAGCCTGGCGGACGTAAGTCACTTAGCCGCACTCTCATTAGCCTCAATTTACACCGGGAACACTGCCTCACAGGGCGGTCACGTGCCCCCCTCCAACTTCTAGAGCTGGGCCTGAGCTGACCACCCCCCCCAAGACTGCGCCAGTCAGTGTGCCCGCCCTGCCTCGTGCCCCAACTAGTTTGAGTGGGTTTCTGCTCCTCACACAGTGACACGACAACGGTCTATCATCCGGTTCAGCATGTCAACAGCTTCCTGGGCAGTCGGTGGGCTCCGGCCCACGGTTCCCTAAACCTGGGCCTAGGAGGGTGAGAAGGGCACCTACACAAGGGGGCCGAGGCCTCTGTGACACGCTGGTGCTGTGAGGCAGTGACGGTGACCAAGCACTTCACTGCGCCAGGCGCTGCAAACACCTACCCCACCAGGGGAGCCGGGCTCATCCATGCTCCCACCCTCGCCGCCTACCCCCCCCAGTACACCCCACCATGACCTGCTCTAGCTAAGGAAAACAATCACGAACCACAGGCAAGCCTGCTGGACCACAAGGAACAGGTCAGAAATGCTTCCCCACTTTTAAGCAAGCTACTCCCTGACCCCCAAGCACTTGGCTGCAAAGAGCACAAGGACCTTTAGAGCTACGGGTTCTGTGACCTGCTCCCTTCTCCTAAGAGGCAAAAATAATGGTCACCATTTGCGATCAGCTTGTATGTGACCAAGTTCAACAAATCACTGCCAAGAAGAAAAACAGGCCCCAGGGGCTCCCTGGTGGTTTGTCGACACTCGCTCAGGTGAGAGCACCTCAAAATACCCAGGTTCCGCAAGGAGAGCAGCCTCTGTCGCTCCTGAGCTCAACAGGCCCCGACTGCCCTGAGCCCTGGCCTCCGTGCTCACTCTCCCACTCTCCCACCCCCCCACCCGCAGACGTAACCCAGCCACTCCTGCTGCTTCTCGAGCCAGAGCTGCGACAGGAGGAAAGGAGGAATCGGGAGACACCTACCTGCAGGGCCGCAGGCGCCCGCGCCACTGACCGGAAAGAGCACATCGGCGTCGCCGTGCAGCACATGCAGCGGAGCCCAGCTGTGCATCTGGGAGAGGCAGGCGCCCCCGTCTAGCGGCCTGCGGGGGGAGAACACAGCTGCACATCAGGGCCGAAAGCCCCAAGGGCCCCGAGTAGTGCAGCACCTGATGGGCCTCCACAAGCCCCCTCTTGGGAACCAACCACGCCATGAGGGGGCTGAGAACAGAAGCGGGCCCGGGTGGGAGTCGGGAGCCAGCCCTCCGCTGCTCGCTCTTTCAGCCCGTGTTTACTGAGCACCTCCTCCCTGCCCGGCAGTGCGCACACACTCTGTGCTGCCAAAGAACCAGCCAACAGTGTCCCTCCTGCCCTCATGGAGCTTACAGTCTACTGGGGGAAGCGGACGTGAGGCATATAATCCCACAAGAAGGTGTGAAATGGCAGCTCAGGTCTGTGGAGCTGGTCGGGAAGGTGGTGGAAGGCTTCCTTGAAGAAGGGAGGTTTGAGGTGAGGATGGAGGGAAGAACCAGAGTCACGGGGGCGGGAGGTGGGGGCAGAATGTGCTGGTGCTGAAGCAGGAGGAAGCCCCGTGGGCTCCAGGCTCTGAAATGACCTTGGGCTAGGGCCCCTACGCCTCGCTGGTTCTCAAACCCTCACAAGTAAAAGGAGAGAACCAGACCGGATCGTGTCTGGGTCCCTTCCAAGAAAGGGGGTCAGCTCAAATATTAACCAGGCTCATGTGATCTGTTATATTGTCACCTTATCCACCAAGCACCAAACTAACCTGAGCGGTCTTTGTAACGCCAGGCTGGTTCAGTTAAATTTGAGAAAGTATTTGCCCACTGCAGCATCTGCCTCTGGGCAATCAGGCACCACTGACAAATACCAGGAAGCATCTGTGCAGTACTCGAAAGTTTATAAAATCACATCGTAGATCAGTTGTAAAGAAGACCAAAGCAGATCATAATCATACCACTTAATGGTGGGAGGGAGGTAGGGATGATGATGATGAAGAGGAGGGAGAGGGAGAAGGGGAGGGAGGGGAGGGAGAAAGAAGGGGAGGAGAGAGGGGGTAGGAAAACAACTCAAAGAGATCATTCCACTTGTCCAAGTTCATCACTTAGCCAGAACCAAGGCTTCAGCCCAGGTCTTCCAGAGGCAGTACTGTTGGCACCTCATAATTCTTCTTTCGTTTAGAGCAGTAGTGTTAACAAAATTTTTCTGGAAAGGACCGGATAGTCAGTATTTTAGGCTTTGTGGCCATAAGTATACTTCTTTGTTGGTTTTTTGTTTGGTTGGTTTTTGCTTTTTACAACGCTTTAAAAAATGTAACAGCCATTCTCGTCTGGGGGCAGATTTGGCCAGCAGGCTAGTCTGTCAACTCCTCTTTTAAGGCCTGTCTGTAGACATTCTCCTTTGAGCACTCTCGAGCTTTTGGTCACACGTTTGACACGGAGCAGGACACACAGCAGGTAATAACCCTAACAGACTTTTGCCACCTGTGTCATTTAGTCCTGCAGGTAACGCACACGATGAGGCACAGAAGAGGAAGCGCCTCCCACCTGTGTGCCCAGCCGCAGAGCCAGGTTCTGGGGTGAACTTGGCTCTGCCCCTACAATCTGTAAAGAACCGCCCGCCCGGGGCTCTGATCCAGCAGCTGGCAACCAAGGGGACTCCCGGACACCCAGAGGTGGCCAGGGGCGCCCCTCGGGACACAGCAGCAAAACCACAGTCCTTTCCCGGCCGCTGCACCGGCTCCAGGCAGGTGGGATTTTCTGTTGTTTCTAAGGGGACGTCTTGCCACTTTCCAGCAACACATGCAGAGCACAAAGTGAAGTCAGGTCCCACCAACTAAGGTTCGGACCCGAGTAAAAGTGGCCAAAGGCCTCCACCTCGAAAAGGAGTTACACTGAAGTGATTCCTAAAGCAGAGACCAATTCAGAATACGGGGTCAGAGTTGGGCTTAGAAACAGAACCGGTGTTGCTTTTCATTAGAAAAGTAGGATACTTATTTTAAAACCTACAAAATGCCATAAAGAGGAGGGGGAAAAATACACCCAAAGCCCCATTACCCAAAACAACTGAGGTAGACACGATTTCCATAGTGTCTTTTTTTTCTTTCTTTCCTCACGTGCTTTCCTTTACGAGGTTGTAATGAAGTTAGATGTAGGTTTTTATATTTTGCTTTTTTCATTCAATATTAATTCATAATTTCATCTTCATACTACTTAGATACTCTTAGATGTCATTTAAGATGTTTAAGATCTGGAACATTAAAATTTTAAGATTTAAACTACAAAATATTCCACTGTTAACTGCTCCTCTGTGGTTGCACATTTTCGTCGGGTTCATTGTTTAGCTTTTCTAAATTAGCATGTTGGTATCTAGATGCAGCAACCTTTTGCCTGAGGCTGGTGCTCAGGGTAGCTTCCCAGCAGTGGAATTACTAAATCAAGGGGGATAAACATTTTTAAGGCTCCTGACATTGTGCCAAACTGTTTTCCCCAGGGGCTGTGGACATGACCAGCGCTCTATCAGGATGACCCTAGCACCAGCCATGCCTCATCATTATTCCACAGTTAACATCTACTATGTGTCTGGAAGATTCCAAGCATTGAGGACACATTGAGAGCAAGCCTTCCAGGCAGGGCGCTAACCCAAGGCCGCCTTTCACCCAGTTCTCTTTTTAAATCTTGACAAAAATGATGGGCAAAACACAGTGTCTGGTTTTACTTTGCACTTGCTTAATTGCTGGTGAAGTGCAACCTTTTTCATGATTGTAATTCTTTTTGAACTATATTTTCACCCCACTTCCCTGTTGGTGTCATGGAACACAAATAAAGTGATAGGAAAACCCCTTTCTATGATAAAGATATTATATCCTCTTTTAAGAAAAAAACAGGGACTTCCCCGGCAGTCCAGTGGTTAAGACTCTGTGCTTCCACTGCAGGGAGCGCGGGTTTGATTCCTGGTTGGGGAACTAAGATCCCGCATGCCACCTGGTGCGGCCAATAAATAAATAAAAAATATTTTAAGAAAAAAACAAAAGCAAGGTCAACACTTATAAATACTGAGGTAGTTAAAAAACTAAAAACAGAACCACCATATGACCCAGCAATCCCACTACTGGGCATATACCCTGAGAAAACCATAATTCAAAAAGAGTCACGTACCACAATGTTCATTGCAGCTCTATTTACAATAGCCAGGACATGGAAGCAACCTAGGTGTCCACTGACAGATGAATGGATAAAGAAGATGTGGCACATATATACAATGAAATATTACTCAGCCATAAAAAGAAACGAACTTGAGTTATTTATAGTGAGGTGGATGGACCTAGAGTCTGTCATACAGAGTGAAGTAAGTCAGAAAGAGAAAAACAAATACCGTATGCTAATACATATATATGGAGTCTAAAAAAAAAATGGTTCTGAAGAACCTAGGGGCTGGACAGGAATAAAGACACAGACGCAGAGAATGGACTTGAGGACACGGGGAGGGGGAAGGGTAAGCTGGGAAGAAGTGAGAGAGTGGCATGGACATATATACACTACTAAATGTAAGATAGCTAGCTAGTGGGAAGCAGCCGCATAGCACAGGGAGATCAGCTCAGTGCTTTGTGACCACCTAGAGGGGTGGGATAGGGAGGGTGGGAGGGAGACGCAAGAGGAAGGGGATATAGGGATATATGTATATGTATAGCTGATTCACTTTGTTATAAAGCAGAAACTAACACACCATTGTAAAGCAATGTTAAAAAAAATAAAATAATATAAAATACCGAGTTAGGAGGGACAAGATCTTTCCTCAGTCATCGGACATTTTTCCTCAGTCATCAAAGAAGTGGTTTAACTGACAGCAAGTAGAGGTGTAAACCCAATTTTTGGCCAACAGAGCATCTAAAAGACCATCAGAGCATTCGACTTTGCCAAAGGCCACTGCAACCCACCATGTGCTCTCCCAGCCTGGCCCCTTTCCTCCCACAAACCTAGCTGTGCCATTAAACTTTTAAAGTTCTGGCCCCTCCAGGATTCTAGACCTTCCACGTGAATATTAGCTTAGAAGCAAAATGAAAGTATCACTCAGTAGGCCATCTCATCATTTCTCTCTCTTTCCCCAAGAGGCTCTGCAGAATGCTCACTCAGGATCCCCTCTTTACGCCAGGGAGTAGCTGTCCGTAACCCACAGGGGGCCCAACGGCCTCAAAGGGCCCAGGCCCTGTAAAGGTCACCCTGCGCTGTTTTGTGTTTCACACATCACAATGCTGGCCGCTATCCTGGCTCGCAAGCTGGCCTCCCAGCTCCAGCCTCCCCTCAATGGCACCAGTCCAGTAGGAAGAGAAATGACTGTGTTTGAGGCCAAAAAACTGATTCGTGGAGTGAATCAACTCAGAGATGCACTCACCTACAGAGACAGAGAATGCAAATGGCATTTCCTAAAAGGCCCAGAGGAAGAACTGTAGGCAGGTGTGATGGTTATGTGTCAGCTTGGCTAGGCCGTGGTACCCAGATATTTGATCAAACATTATTCTTGATGTTTCTGTACAGGTATTTGTCTTGATGAGATTAAAATTTAAGACAGGAGACTTCGAATAAAGCAGATCACCCTCCATAATTTGGGTGGGCCTCATCCAATCAGTTGAAGGCCTTAACAGAAAAAGACTGAGGTTCCCCCAAAGAAGAAGAAATTCTGCCAGCACACTGTCTTCAGACTCAAATTGCAATTCTTCCCTGGGTCTCCAGCCTGCCAGCCTATCTTGCAGATTTTGGACTTGTCAAGTTCCACAATCACATGAGCCAATTCCTTAAGATAAATCTCTCTAGATAAATACATACATATACACATACATACGAGAAACACACACACACACACACACACACACACACACTATTGGTTCTGTTTTTCTGGAGAACCCTAATATAGCGGGTCACAAGACTGGATGCAGGTACAAAATCATTCATACCCAGTAAGCAAGAACAATGGTGGAGGGAAGCTACCCTAACGTACTTTAGTAGGAGAAAAAAGCCTTGTGCACGAAAATGTTCATTTCAGAATATCTGATAACAAAAAACAAAAACAATGCCAACAACCTAAATACTCAACAACAGGGGAACCGTTAGCAAATCATGACATTGATCTGACCAAATATCAACCAATCGAGATTCATGGCTATGTAGAAACATGGAAAATATCTGACAGTACATATAAGCTTTGGAACACAGCACAACCTAACCTTAATTCCAGTTCTTCCCATTGGTTTGACAAATCTTAACTAAAGAAACTGGTCTTTCATCCATCAGGTGGGGTTGACACCCACAAACCCCCCAGGGCAGCTCTAAGAATTAGGATACAGTGAATCTGCAGCTTGCCTCATCTGTCCTGTCCCAGATGATCGACAAGGTAATGCTACTAACATGGGCATGCATGTGAATGAGGATGAGAGTAAAAATCAAAGACAAAAACAGGGAAAGTCTCATGAGAAAGGAAAAAAAACTCCAATTCAACACATGGACGTGCAAAGCTTCGGGCTAGAGGCACACTGTGCCCCTCCACCGCACCAGGGGGTCTCGGGGTCTTCATTTTACACTTTCACGGGCTGGTTTTGAAGCCAGCCGTGACTAGGGTTGCACTGCACACTACAGAACTCAGGTGAAGAGGTCACTAGTTTATTCGGCATTAAGAGTAAGACCAAGCACAGGAATTATTACAAGAGTTACAGTGTAACAGCAGCCACAGCTGCCTGCATTCTTTCTTGACGTGCCAGCACCCGTGCCCAAGGCCCAACACGCAGGGCCCCATTAACTGGACAACAACTCTTTCGACAAAGCAGATGCCGTTTTTCTCCTCGGTCTCACGTGAGGTCTGAAGCTCTGGGAGGTGAAGAAACTCGTCCAACCTAGTCTAACCTAAGCCACGCAGCTAGTAAATGAGAACCCAGGTTGTCTTGATTCTAAGATCCAAGCTCCTAACTATGCTTTTCTGTTTTACGGCTTCACTTGCACCAAGCCCCTCCTGCAGGTATAAATGTACCGCAGCTCCAGTGTTAAGGTGGCAAGTGCAGGCCAGTTACTGCCATTCACACCCCTGCAAATAAACACAGAAATTACCAGCTGGAGACTATTCTCTAGAATACCCTGCCTCTCTCCTGAGCTTCCTGGGCTAGTGGCAAGTAAGAGATGCAAGCAAAATCCAAGCAACAAAAGTGAAAGACACAGACATAAAGCAAGAATTTCAAGGCCTACATCTTGACGCCAACTTTGCAGTAAGTACCTTCAAATAGCATATATGCTCCCTTCCCCTTTGTTCTCAGGAGTGGGGCAAGCTAATGCTCCTTCTTCTGAAATCAAGATCTGAAAAATGAGTGATGCCCCAAACAAACAGAAAACTTGCAGTCTAATTTCACCCAATACTACAGAAAGAGCCAGCCACCCTTCCTCAGAAGCTTGAGCAGAACTTACTTCTCCAGCGACTCTGAGTGGCCCGGGCACTTCTTCCCAGGTGTGCTCCCGTACACGTCATCCTCATTCTCATCCACGTCTTCATCATCGATGCTTTTCACATCGAGCTTCTGGTACCCAAACTCCCCGTTCAAAGACAGAGAATCGATTTTCCATGAGTTGCTGCTCTGACTTCCGTTGGAATTTGGCCCAAAGGGGCTTTCAAAGGCCGTCATGATACTGACCGAGGAGCGGTCGGAGTTCTCCTCCGAGCTTTCCCCTGCCCCAGGGATCTTCTTAGAAACATCCCCGGAGCTCTGCTCGTCTTCCTCGTCATCAAACGAGATGATGTTAGTCACCTTCTTTTTCTTCTTCCTCTCCCTTTTACATTTGGCATCTGGCAAAAGATATGAGATAAGAAAAAGCAGGGAAGATAAAGCGATGATGGAGCCATCCTGCCTCTAGACTATGGAAAATCTCTACTATTCTACTAAAACATAAATCTGAGATAAACTCAGATTTCTTTTAACCCTTGGGAAAAAAATTTGTCTATGGGAGACCAAGCAAAATGGATGTGAGCCTCTACTTCTGATGTGAACATATATACCATAGAGCACATATTACAATCATTCCTTCTAAGCAGTCCTTCCAAGCACTTTGATTAAAAAGGTTAAATGATTAAATGATTAAAGGTTAAATGATTAAAAATCATTATTGAAATCATTTGTATTGCTTCACTTTGGAAGATACTCTTATGGCTGGGAGATGAGACCAAGAAAATCAGTTTGGGGATTGTAGTTGACTGTTTAACAGCCACAATTCCTCCCAGCCCAGCACGATGCCCCTTTACAGTGGGGCTTTGCTGTTCCCCATCAAGGGTGCTATCTATTTCTCCACCCTCTGGAATCTAGGCTGACTTAGTGCTCTGCTTTTAAGAACAGAATGTGGCAGAAATAACAGTGTGTGAGTTCTAGAGCCTAGGCATTACCCTCATGGAATGCTGCCCTGAAATGACCGCAGAAGAAGCTGGTCTAGCTTACTGGAGGATGAGAGACCGTGTGGGGGGAAACTGAGATGCCCCAGCCAAGAGTCAGCACCAACTCCAGGTGCATGAGTGGGGCCATCTTGAATCTTCCAGCTCAGTCACCAGCTGAATGAAGCCCCAAGAGGGAGCCCAGGTGAAACCACCAGAAGAACCATCCTGCCAACCCACAGAATCATAAAAAAAATAATAAATTGTGGTTGTTTGTTTTAAGCCACTACATTTTGGAGCTGTTTGTTACACAGCAAAGGCTAACTGAAACAGAAGGTCAAGACTGCCTTGGTGACCAGCACTTAGATGAGCCAGTTTGTTCACCCATCTTAATCATCAACCTTGGGTGTGAGGCACTTTGGAGCCAATTCCAAAAAGTCAAATCCGTCTAAACCAAGGTGTGACGTGGTGATGCTTCACCAGTATGTCCAAACTCTGAGACAGTGTCAAAAGCAGGTTCCCAAAACAGATAGAAAAGGTACTCCTTTGGCCAGCTTTTATTTTGGTTTTTTGTTGTTTGTTTGTTTTTTTGTCCATGCTGCATGGCATACTGGATCCTAGTTCCCCCACCAGGGATCAAACCCGCACCCCCTGCAGTGGAAGCTCGGAGTCTTAACTACTGGACTGCCAGGGAAGTCCCAAGATACTCCTTTGGGTACGCAAATTCCAGCATCTCTGGTACACAAAGTTATCAACAGTCCTGTTTCTATGTCATTCGCGTGGGGTCTCTGCTCGAGAAACAGAGGGCAAGACAGATAAAGCCAGTGTGCACCAAAGACTCCATGGGATTCTGAGTCTTCACCATCATGAATAATTCCAAAGGGATGACCATGATTACTGCTTTGTTTAAGGGATTTGAGAATACCAGGATTAAGCCCTTATACCTAAAATTTCCAGTTTTGCTGTTGCAACATTCTGGATGTCCCAGAAAGTTCAAGGGGTATTGTAAACTTCTCACAAAATTGATCAGAACTGAATCAACTTTCTTTTGCCTCCTCACAGCCTACAGTCAAAGCTGACCAACTCCTCCCTTCCCCCGGCCCCCACTTAAATGTCATCCCCCCAACAGTATACATTCTCTATAGCACCCTGAGCTGGGCTTTCACCCCACTTATCAGAAGGATAATTAAAGAAATGAATGGATGAAGGAATAAAGGAATGAAGATCAACTTCCTCTGGCTTCACGTGACCATCACACCCTCCCTTTCAGTTTGCTCTGACTGAGCTGTTGGCTTGGTTACCCTATCATCTTCACATCTCAGGAAGGCTCTCAGATCCCTTTCCAAGTGAATAAGGGTAAGAAAGATAAACACATGGGGACTTCGCTGGCGGTCCAGTGGTTAGGACTCCATGCTTTCACTGCAGGGGGCACAGGTTCGATCCCTGGTCAGGGAACTAAGACCCTGCATGCCACACGGTGCAGCCAAAAAAAAAAAAATTAAAAAGATGAACACAAACATGAACTGAAAATACGAGTGCATCAGATTTCACTCCCCTTGGCGCTTTCAGATGACACAATCTGTCATCCTCACCCAACCCTCCGTCCTCCCCCGTTCTCGCTCACCGGCACTGACGTGCTTGGACACGACGGGCAGGGGGTCGGTCTCCTGCTCAGGCCTGATGAGGATGGAGACGGCCGAGGATGCCGTGATCTCCCTGAAAAGGCTGCTCACTCCTTGCGTGGATTCCTTCAGCAAGGAGGTCACATTCTGCGTGGATTCCTTCAAGAGGTCCGAGACGGTGGGAGCAAACTTACTCTGTCCGTTTAAATCCTTGTTGTCGATGTTAATTGCGAAGAGTATGGAGTTCAGACCTGCCCCCAAAAAGGGAAGAGCCTGGTGTGTCTGCTGTTCAACAGTCACACTCCAACACGATAAACAAGCCGCAGACGTTAGAGTACACAAGAGGGTACACAGTCGTCTCAAATGGTGATAAAAACCACCCACAAAACTGGGGTCAGGAGACACCCGCTATCACTGGAGTTGAGTCTTTCCAAATTCTCTCCCTATCCGTCAGGAAGACAAAAGACAAATAAGAAGTCAACCGTGGGGAGGTTAAGGAGTAAGTTCTGGGGTCGGACTGCCTGGGTTGAATCCCAGCACTGCCACTTACATGCTCTGAGACCTTGGTCAAGCCATTCACGACCTCTGAGCTTCAGTTTCCTTATCTATAACAGGGGGGCAGCAGAATCCCTTCCAGAGTATTAAAGACCATCACCCATCGAAAACAGCTCAGTAAGCAATCAAAAAATGTGTACCAATATCATTACCATTATCACTTTAGGCAAAAACTTGCCCTGGTCTCCTATGGCCCACACAGGACATCATGGTCACCTGACTTTTCCTCACCGATGGACAAGCCTAACATAACTCTCAGTAGGTGGGACTCAGTGTAAACTTTGAGGGAAGAGAGAAAAAGGAGGCAACAAAGGATGTGGAAGAAAGAAGCAAGTTACCCACTTCTGTAGGGTTTACCCTTTGAGTGACAGTCAAATGTTAAACAATTTAACAATTCATCAACTAGCATCAGTGCAGGGCTTTCATGGTAACAGATCATGTACTTGACTCTTTCTCACATCTCATTCTCTCACAGCCCTATACAGGTGACTGCCATGCTATCAGGATTCCCACGTCACAGAAGAGAAAAGTAAAGGTAAAAAAAGCTCACAGGATCTGCCCCAGGCCACCTGCCAGACAGGGGCAGAGCCAGGCTTCAAAGGCAGGTCTCCTCCCCCAGTTCCCTGGATCTTTATATTACACTTGCAAAGCCACGGCCAAAACCCCTCAACGCCATGCTTTCCCAGCCAGGGTATCAAATTCTAGATAAATGGACTCAATTGCTCATCACCACTGAAGGAAGGACAGTGGCAAGTGACTCATTAATTCGGTGAGGACAGGGAAAAGCAGAGCATCCCTTGGAGTTATAAATTCACTCCCAAGCAGCCTCCTCTGCTCACCAAGCTTCACAGGAGCCCCCGCCCTTGGCCCTGGCCAGGCTTACCCGCTGCCATGGTAGGAAGCATGCTAGACCTTTCTTCATCCATCACAAAAGCCCAGTCTTCATAAAAAGTGCTGCAAATTGGAAAAGAGAGGGGAAAAACTCTGAACAGTGGTTCTCGGCATCTGTCAGCCAAACAATTCCCACATATGGCTCCCTGGACAATCCATGCCTGGTTATCCCAGAGTGGATACACGAGGTCTCTGCTGGGCTGAGGCTTCTGGTTATAAACAAAGGATTGCGCGCATATGTCCTACAACTTCCTCATTGGTCCCCTGAGATCTTTAGAGTCCCCTGAGCTTGAAAGTACTGAGATAGGCATGAGATGTACACGTGGTATTTCTGAAGCAGAAAAGGAGAAGGGGACAAACAGAGGGGTGACTTCCACTCAAGCTATGTCTCTAAGAGACAGACAGGAAATCCAAGCCAGCCCACAGGGCCCCTCTGATTGGGTTAATACAAGAAGAGACAATTTCAGTAAGAAATTATAGTTCCATGGCTCCATCAACCAGAGCATTTGTATATAACACCAGCTTGGGCTGCAGCCCAAAAGCCAAGTTACCCCTGGAAAGGGCTGGGAAGTTAAAAAGGCCCACAAATCTAAAGAGCAGTGGGGGAGGAGGGGGACAGAAAGGCCTACAGGTCATTCCATTGTTCAAGGTCATTCAGCAATAAATGGTACAGCCAGGGCTCCAAAGCAGGTCTCCCAGCCTCATTCCCCAGCTCTTTATCCGACCCCCCCGTTAAGCAACAACAAGCAAATATCCTCACCCCCCAGACTTCCCAGCCAGGTCAGAGAACTCTAAACTAACGGAGTCAAAACCCAATTTCACTGAAGCACAGTCAGTGATGGGTGACCTGGAGTTCCGCAAGAGACCGGATGCATAATTGCTGAAGCGACTGAATACAACTAACAGAAAGAGAAAAGAAACACATCATTTTCAACATACTCAACCTGGCAAAAATGTCAGTGGAAGCACAGACTACATGTTCAAGCTGGCACTGCAACTAGACCTCTGATTCCCAAATTTATGATTCTTTACAAATTAGAGCCAGTTTTCATGCATGTGAATGAATTTGGTTTTCCCACATCAAGTTAGAGTGGCTAGTGATTCAGGTAAGTTCAACTTTGATTCTTAACAGCTGATTCATTTCAACTGCTCACTGTTACATTCAACCTTGATAATGAGAACACAACTCTGAACTACAGCTGTCCCTTGGTATCCATGGGGGATTGGTTCTAGGACCCACTTCGGATACCAAAATTTGCAGATGCTTATATAAAATAGCGTAGTACAATTGGCTCTCCAAATCTGCAGGTTCTGCATCCATGGATTCCACCAACCACAGATCTTAAACACAGTACTCAATCCACAGTTGGCTGAGACCACAGATGCAGAACCTGGGGATAGAGAGGGCAGACTGCACTTGTAAATGATCTGCTGGAAAGAGCTTCACACACACACACAAAAAAACTATTATAAGAAACATGCGTATGTTCTCCTTAATGAAAGCTGGTTAATGCTCAGATATACACACAGACATTCACAGCCTCCCAACTCAGACCCTAAGCAGCACACAAGTACAGCTGATGCCAGTTGTTCTGGGCCCCATCCCTACCATTTCATATCCACAGGGTCTGAACACACAACTGGACAAGGTACCACAAGCAACATCAATAGGAGAACTTCAAGGGCATCTTTAACAGCCTTAGTGCACAATCCCAGAACACCTAGCAAACTACTGGTAGAGAGGTGACCACAAGCAACAGAAGCAACAGAAGAGGATACCTGAGCCGGGGAATGCACAGCAAGATGTGAAATCACGGGAATGCATCACGGCACTAAGGAAACGCCAGCTTAATGAATTAACTGACATTTCAGTGTTGAGGATCTGGGCTGATGTGGAAGTTATTCAAGGGACCAGGGCAGAATGGACCACTGTCCCTTTGCATCATCAGGTGACACAAAACAACATGTCTAGTCCACCCTTCTCAGAGGGAAAATAACAGCGAGAGAGAAAGAGAGAGAGAGAGAGAGAAAGGGACAGAGAGAGGAAGACAGGGAGAGGAGAAAGAGGTCACAAACACCAGCATACAAGCAAAATGACAGAAAAAATAGCAACATGTTAGCAGAGTTATGTCTGTAATTTATGAGTGACTTAAGTTTTGTCCCAGAGGGTTCTACAGCATCGTCAAATGTTTCTGAAGGGCAGATGGCTGACTGTACTATCGCTGATGCATATTCAGTGCCGTCTCCCCACGGCTGTGGGATAAGCATACCTCACCCACCCTGCTGAGCTTGCCTGTGGCCGTGTAACTTGCTGGCCAACGAAATATGAGTGGGAGTGAGCATCACGGCGGGCAGAGGCTTTAAGAGCCAGAGCTTCGCTCAGCCACAGTCCCTTGTCCTGCCTTGGCAATCAGGAAAGCATATGTAGAGATGGAGCCTCTGTCAGCCTGGATCCCTGAGATGAGACCTCCCACCCATGACAGACATGCAGCAGGGGGAAGAAATGAAGGCGGCTGTCTCAAGCCAATGAGGTTTATACGATGCTTGTTATGGCAGCATAACCTGGCCTATACTAACTGACAGAGTGAACTTTATGATCAAGAAAAAAAGAAAACAAAATAAAACGAGATGTTGTTTTATAATAACAAATGACTTATCTCGCCAACTTAAAACTTCCCTATTTCTTTCCATCAGTTTGGGGTTGATTAACCTCAAAAAAACCAGGAGGAGCTGTACAGTACGCAGCACGCAAGGTGAGACACAACATGAAACTGGGCACTGAACACCCAACATCTAAAGAGAAAGAAATTCTGAATCCGAAAGAAACCCAGATTAAAATTCCAGCAAGTGGGGCGCAGGCTGTGTCCTAAGACAACAGCTCTCTCCACACCCCAGGCCTTAATAATAACAAGCATCTATTGAATGCTTGCTGCATGCAGCTGTCATGCGGAGGGAGCCCTTTACAGGCATCCTCATTTAGTCTCTGGTCGACTGTCCCCACAGCACAGCAGGACAAGCTGGGGCCGGAAGAGGGGAACCCAGCCACCCCAGATGCAGGCGGGCAGGTACTACGACGGTCACCCCTCGGCGCACCCCCTCCCCGAGCCCCTCTGGGGTACCTGAGCCTGCTGTGGTCGGCCAGGAGCATGTGCAGGTAGCGCTCCAGGGAGTGTTCGTTGAGGGCGCAGCGCAGCCAGGCGCGGCCGCGGCCCACGTCCGAGGCGATGTGGTGCAAGGCGTAGAAGCGCTGCAGCTCATGCTTGCTGAGGACCTCCTTCACATAGAACCAGAACACGGGCTCTGCGGAGACAGTGGGACCGCGCTGTGGGGCGTGCATCGTCTGAAGAGGAACACCCTTGGGCAGTTTTTGGTTTTGTTTTTTGTATTGAAGTATAGTTGATTTACCATAATGGAGAAGAATATTAAGAAAAAAAAAAAAAAGAATTGTATGTATGTCCATGGGCAGTTTTGAGGGTTGTAAAACAGTTACTTCTTAGCACCAAAAAGGAAGATACCCGAGAGTATATTGAAAATAAAAATGAACCCCCCATCCACCATCCAGAGGTGACCAACATTAACATTTTCAAGTTAGTCTTTTTGCCTGCACTTTGCTTTTTTATACAAAATTGACATCTGTGATAGCTGAATTATGACCCCCAAAGATAACCATATCCTACTCCCTGGAACCTGTGCACGTTACCTTTTACAGCAAAAGAGACTTTGCAGGTGTGACAGGTCATGTCATTACAGGTGTGCAGGTGTGTCCTTACAGCGGAATGACCCCTGTAAGGATCTGGAAATGGGGAGATTATCCTGGGTAGTCTCTGGGGTCCTGACATAATCACAAGTGTCTTTAAAAGAGGGAGGGGGAAGGAGAGCTGATGCAGAAGAGAAGGTAGTGCCATGACCAGGGAAGCATAGCCTGGAGTGATGCGGCCACAGCCAAGGAATGCCAGAAGCCACCAGAAGCCGGAAGAGGCAAGGAACGGATCCTGCCCTGGAGCCTCCAGAAGGAACCAGCCCTGCCATCACCTTGACTTTAGCCCAGTGAAACTGACTTTGGACTTCTGCCCTCCATAACTATAAGAAAATTAGTTTGTGTTGTTTTAAGCCACAAACTTTGTGGTAATTTGTTAGAGCAGCCATAAGAAATTAATACACCATCACATTGTGTGTTGTATATGTATATGTATATGTATGTATGTGTGTATATATAAATACACACACACGTAGCTTTGTATCCTGACTTGTTTCTTTTCTTGTCTAGATCATGAACATTTTCCTGTAACATGTAAAGATCTCTGAGAACAAGATTTTTGATGGCTCCCCAGTTAAACACAATTTATTTCAGGACTCCTGGGAACATAATATAATGCCAATTTTCCCTGTATAATGCTTTGAACTTCCCTGTACATAACTCACTGTCCTTGTTTCTGGTTCCTTAGGGGAGATTTCCACAGGTCTGAGCAGATTTAAGGCTTTAAGGAAAGCTAAGAAGTTTGTTTTTATCCATAAAATAGTCATCGTGTCGCCTCACATCCTGCTTTTTTTGTCCACATGCACACAGATGTTTTTCATAGGTGTAATTCCAGTGTATACCTAATTTTGTAACCAACCTTCTTTACTTAAGGACAGTTCATCAACACTTTTCAATGCTGCCAATAGTAACAGCAACAACAGCGATAGCCGCTACTACTTATTGAGCGTTAACTACGTGCCAACCATTGCACCCAACACCTTCCATCCGACCTCAGTCCTCACAACCACCAAGGCCATCTCCATGTCAAAGACAAGGCTGAGGCCCAGGCAAGTGAAGTAACTGGCCCAGTGACACACGGTTATAAGTGGTCCAGCAGAAAGGGACCTCAGAGCTGTCTCCCTGCAAATCACTTCATCACACTGCCTTGCAAAGTGAGGGGCGCTCTGCCTCCTTGAAAAGGATCATGTTCACAACTGCTCGATATCCCGAGGGGGAAACTGCTGAGTCTCTGCTGCCAGACGGGGATTCTAATCCAGGAGCTAAACAGGCTCAGACCCCTCTGAGAAGGTGACAAGAGCTTTGAACCTTCCTTCCAGAAGGATGTGAATACACACATCTCCATAAACTGGACAGCAAGTTAATAAGCTCACTCTAAGATTGCAGTTCAGCTCAAGTAGCACAGACTGTATTCTTCCCAGTAGCCACAAGCTGGGCGAGGCTATGGGCCACCAGGTAGAAAAGAAGGACTCTTTCCTAACAAGCTTCCAGTCTAGCAGGCAGGACAACAGGTGAGGAGGTCTTCAGCGGAAGGACCCTGGGCAGGTCCCTCAACCATGCTAAGCTTCAGACTCCTCTCCCTTAAAGTAAGCCCCAAAGTGCAGAACCACCTAGGGTTACTGGGGTAACTGGAGAGAAGTGGGGTAGAACACTGAGCATGACGTCCAGCCCATGATGACCAACCACTGTTTGCTAAATAATTATCTTCTTATCCAAGAGCATTCATATTGTTTCCTCTTTTCCTTTTTCTGTTAACAGCATCTAAATGTGTATGTACTCATCAGTGTGTGTATGCATCTGTGTATCAAGTCAACCTCTGAGATCATTTAGAATAAACATCTCAGGAACGACTGGTAAAACCACCAGCAGGGCAGTTTACTCAATACCTTCTGTCTCAATCCCTAAAAGCCAAACTAATCCCCTTCCGAAACCCATTAGATCAGCCCAAACCGCACAAGTGCAAACAGCCTTCTTTCTACTGGAAGCCTCTCTCAGAATTTGGTGAGAGTACCACTCTGGGCCGGCCGGCTGACTAGCCAAAACCTTGTTTTGTAACCCACCAGACAACCATCAGTACATCCATCACGATTCCAATCAAGTGACTCTCACTTGCATTGTCTTTCCTGAAAACTGCAGTCACCTCCCTCTGACCCTGAGTACACATGAAACACCTCAACGTGTGCTTTCACCTTTCAATTTCGCAAATTGCTTACCGATACAGAATCCTTCTAAAGCTTGCCTGAGTGATGCTGCTGCTGATCATGATTATCCCAGCGGGGCTCCGCTTCCACCGCCAGAATTAACGTGGTCTATTTAAAGCGCAGCTCACCTGCCACTTAACACTTGCAGTCTCCATAATTTAATTGGGGAATATACACTGATCTCTTGTTGCTTTAAACCAGAGGCTGATTCCAAAAGTGGGTGAGGGCTTCTGGTTCCCCCAACTCCTGAAAGCCATCTGCCGACAAGAACAAGAGCCAAGAAGGGGGCACTGAGGTGAGCTACCTAGGGGTACCTGCTGACAGAGGATGATGAAAGCACGGGGCCTTTGGCAAAGCTTCTAACAGGCCTCAACTTTAATCGATGCCAAGAATTCAAGAATGCATACTTTGGAGGGCAAAATCCCTGGCGCGAATTCTAGTTCAGGCATTGCGTGACCTTCGGCAACATAGTTTGTCCTTCATTTTCCTCATCTGTAAAATGGGGAGAACTACCTGCCTTTGAGGTTTGCTAAGAGGGAAAAAACATGAGACAATAAAGCATGCATATGAAGTGCTTAGTACCAAGGCAGGAAAACGGCATCCCTTTCCCTTTCTTCTGGCAGCTGCACCCCTCTTTCCTAGGGGAACCGTGTTCCATTTGGTTCCCTGTGAAGTTGCTTTTAGCACTACCAAACTCTCCCTCCCACAGGGGTGGGCAGGTAACCCAAGCTGGTCAACCACCTGGCCACAGCAGGGCGGGCGCCTCAACTTGCCTCACTCAGCACCCCCTCACCCTGGCCCTGTTTGATATTTTGTGTGACTTTTGCATGACCTTTGCATGATGGATTTTTTTTCTGTATTAATTTTGATTTTTTTAAAATATTGCATGAAAATATTATTTATCTTGATCGCTGAGTTTTTGGTGTTCCCTTAAATTCTGTGGCTGAAGTGAGTGCTTCACTGCCTCACCCTGGACCACGGGGCCCTCCCCACAACTTCTGCCTGAACTGCTAGAAGAGAAGCCTTGTCTCCCTCCAGAACTGAAGTCAGCAAACAAAGGCCCGAGGGCCAAATTCAGCATCCCCACCCCTCTTTTTGTAAATAAACTTTTTGTGTTTTTTTAAATTTATTTTTGGCTGTGTTGGGTCTTCGTTGCTGTGCGGGTTTTCTCTAGGTGCGGCGAGCGGGGGCTGCTCTTCGTTGCGGTGCATGGGCTTCTCATGGCGGTGGCTTCTCTTGTTGTGGAGCATGGGCTCTAGGCACACAGGCTTCAGCTGTGGTGGCACGCAGGCTCAGTACTTGCGGCTCGCGGGCTCTAGAGCGCAGGCTCAGTCGTTATGGCGCACGGGCTTAGTTGCTCCGCGGCACGTGGGATCTTCCCGGACCAGGGCTAGAACCCGTGTCCCCTGCATTGCCAGGCAGATTCTTAACCACTGCGCCACCAGGGAAGCCCTGTAAATAAAGTCTTACTGGAACACAGTCACGTCCGTTTGTTTACAAGTCATCTGTGGCTGCTTTCCTGCTACAAAGGCAGAGCTGGGACGTTGCTACAGAAACTTATGGCCCACAAAGCCTAAAATACTTACTATATGATCCCTTAAGGAAGTTTGCCAACCGCCGTTCTAGAAGTAGGAGCTATAACTGTCGTGTAAATCTGGCGCTTCCTGGGTCCATTTCCCCTATCAGGTAGAGTGGCCCACCTGGGAAAGATGCCAACCCAGAGAGAAGCGGAACTGGGAGAGACCAAGGGACAGACGTAGGGGATGCTACTCCACTGGATCCAGCTCAACCCCTAGTTTCCTTGGTTACGTCAGTCAGTAAGTGCCCTTTGGCTGTCACTTGCAACCAGAAGAAGCCTAATGCAGGGAGCTAGGGCAGGTTCTTCAACCATCTGACAATCATTTTGGGGGCCGAGAACATGGCAGGCCCTGAGCAATGCCTGCACACATTGAAGGGGCGATGGCATCCCTCAAAAATAAACACACATACAAAAGCACTGCTCAACAATAAACAGAAAACCCAACTACAAGGAGCTAGGCTCCTTGTAAACAAAGAAAGTCTTATTTTTCTTAAATACTTAGTCTGGAGGTAGACAGCTGGTTCAAAGGCTGTGTCATGGGCAGAATCTCTACCCTCTACCCTTGCTGTCTCAGAGGACTGTCAACACTCTGGGCCTCACATTCACAATTGGAGCAGAAGAAAGAGGTTAAGATACAAGTCAGTTCTTGGGAATTCCATGGTTGTCCAGCGCTTAGGACACTGCACTTCCACTGCAGGGGGCGCGGGTTCGATCCCTGGTCGGGGAACTAAGATCCCACATGCTGCAGTGCAGCCAAAAATAAATTAATTAATTAAAAAAAAAAAAGATAAAGCCAGCTCTATCACTCCCTTTTTTCAGGCAAGGATGAGTTACCCCAGAAAAGCACAAGGGAGTGGAGAACATGTCAAGACTGGCTAAATCACGCATGAGCCATGACCTAGAGAAGGACATCCCACAGCCCCAAGCAAAATCAGGGTTCTGTTAAGCCAAAGAAGAAAAGGGGAAAGGATTCTAGGCAGGAAGCTAACAGAATCAGCCATACATCGTATCAACCATTCCAGGAACAAAAGGCAAAACCAAGTGCTTCCATATTCCAGCCTGAGACCTGGGTGAGCGCAGGTGCCCCCAAATCCCAGTCACACCCCAATCTGCATGAGCCCGACTACAAGACACAAATGCAGGGGCAAAGCAGAGGGGCTGTGGCTCTGTCATGTGGCCATCGCCCAACCAGCCACAAGACGCCCCCTGGAACTAGAACACAGGGGCTGTGCTTTAACCATGAAGAACACATAATTAAGACTTGTATGAAGTATGTAAACTTGGGGCTTTTTTTTTTTTTTTTTGCTTTCTTCAATTGCGGTAAAACATACATAATAAAATTTACCACTTTAACCATTTTTCAGTGTATAATTCAGTGACATGAAGTACATTCACAAGGTCATGCAACTATCATCATTATCCATTTCCAGAAATTTTTCATCATCCCAAACAGAAACTTCATAGCCATTAAACACTAATCCCCCCCATTCTCCCCTCCCGCACCCCCTGGTAACCTCTGTCCCACATACTTTCTGTCTCTACAAATTTGACTATTCTAGATTCTACATATAAGTGGAATCACACAACACGTGACCTTTTGTGACTGGCTAATTTCACTTGGCATGTTTTTAAGGTTCATCCATGTTATAGTAGGTAGCAGTACTTCATTTCTCTTTATGGCTGAATAATATTCCATTATATATAGTATATACCGCACTTTGTTATCCATTCATCTGCTGATAGACATTTGAGTTGTTTCTACCTTCTGACTCTTGTGAATAATGCTGCTATGAATATTTGTGTGCAAGTATCTGAGTCCCTGCTTTCAATTTTTTTAGGTATGCATCTAGGAGTGGAATTGCTGGATCGTCTGGTAATTCTATGTCTAACTTTTTGAAAAACCATCAAATTATTTTCCACAGTAGCTGCATCATTTTACATTGATACTTTTTTTTTTTTTAGTAAAGATGGAATTGTCTTTATTTCTCTGCAACTGAAATTAACTCTATTAAATTTCCTTTCAGTTAGTTTTTAAACTCCCTTCACTCAGAAAAAAACTAAAACTTGCCAGTTTAAGGTAACTTAGCCATTTCCAGGTCTTTTTTTACTGTAGTAAAATTCACTTATAAAATTCACCATTTTAAAGTGTACAATTCAGAACTTGATACATTTTTTAAAATATTTATTTATTTAGCTGCATCGGGTCTTAGTTGTGGCACACAGGATCTTCGTTGCCGCTTGCAGGATGTTTAGTTGCAGCATGCAGGATCTTTTAGTTGTGGCATGTGGGATGTAGTTCCCCAACTAGGGATCGAACCTGTGTCCCCTGCATTGGGAGCACGGAGTCTTAGCCACTGGACCACCAGGGAAGTCCCGGAACGTGATACATTTTTAAAGAATGAATATAGATTCATTTTGCTGTACACCTGAAACTAAAGCAACATTGTAAATCAACTATACCCCAATAAAAAATTTTTTAAAAAGAATGAATAAATGCACAATGATCTGAGATGCTGGATTGCTTTGGAAGACTTCAGTAGATTTAAACTTAAACATCCCTACTGACTCTACAGAACAAGTGCCAATTATCTCGGTAGAGGTGAAAGGAGATCACAAAAATAAAGCAAGAAAAGAAGGATACATTACCACTTACTGCCCGGACGTGACAGGGTTCCCCACTACCTCTCCACTTCACCTCGTCCCACTCTCCCTGTCACTCACCCTGCAACAGCCTCACTGGTCTCCTGGCCGCCCCTCCAACCAGCCAAGCCTGCTCCACCTCAGGGCCCACCCAGCCCTGAGAACAGAAACCACACCAGCTAGGCCACTGAAGGAATTTCAAACAGGACATCTGTTACAGAGCTTTTGGAAGAGCCAGAAAGCCAAACAGGAGATAACGAGGGCACCCGGAGATAACTGACGTCAGAAAGCTAATCCATCCCTAAAGCCAGAGGAACAAAAGGTGTTCCCAGGCGGTGTAACCAGGGTTGCAGGCAACAGCTGGACTGTGGCAGAGGCACCTAGGAGGAAAGTGGGGGGACAAGAGGAAGGCCTGACCGGCAGCCACGGGGGACCTCCAAGGACCATGAAGGAAGCACAGCCACGGCTAGAGATGCCCCCTGAAGCAGGGCTGGGAGGAAGAAATATTCCAGCTCCCTTCTTCCTCTCACCTGCTGACCGTATCACCACCTCCCACTGAAATGATGGGCAAGGGGACCCAGGAAATAGAGTTTGCAGGGCAAGGGCAAGGAGTCAACTTGCGAGCAAATGAGAGACTGACCGCTACGTGCTTCTGAACCTGTTGAACCGCCTGGGATTCCTTCCCCCAATAACAGGATGGCTAATCCCTTCGCTTCCTTAGGTCTCTATTCAAATGTCCCCATGAAGAGGTGTCTCTGACCACTCTACAGAGCAGAGGAAAAGCTCCACCGTGGCAGACTGCTAGCTGCTCATCCAAATCTATCCTCTCTTCCACCTGAATCCGCAGACTGACTACACATCCCAGCCTGCTCTGCAGGGGCCAGGTGACTCTCAGGTGCCACTGCTCCCTGGCACCCTTCACCAGCCCGGTTCACTCATCTCTGTCAGCTGTCCGGCCCCTGTGATCATCTGAAGGCTGAGTTCCCAGCTCTAACACCTCAACAGAGCACACCTGGCCTTCACCCACGTGACACAAGGGGCTATGGTACCTCCCTTATGAACAAGTGGGAACTTTCTCCACCACTGCTAAAACCTGTGCCCTGTTTCCTTTTGGGGGTGTACTCCATCCTCTGCGCAAGAGCCATTTTCATGCTGACAGAAGCGAAGCAAAGTACCCATGGAACCAACAGGCTGGATAATAACTCAAAACTGACAACTCCGAGGCCAGGTCTGAGTCTTAATTTACAGGACATCAAGATTAAATACCCGGGACTTTCCTGGTGGCGCAGTGGTTAAGAATCCGCCTGCCAATGCAGGGCATGTGGGTTCAAGCCCTGGTCCGGGAAGATCCCACATGCCGCGGAGCAACTAAGCCCGTGTGCCACAACTACTGAGCCTGCGAGCCACAACTACTACTGAAGCCCGCGCACCTAGAGCCTGTGCTCTGCAACAAAGACAAGCCACCGCAATGAGAAACGCTTGCACCGAACAAAGAGTAGCTCCCGCTTGCCACAGCTAGAGAAAGCCCACACACAGCAACAACAACAACAAAAAAAAACCAACGCAGCCAAAAATAAATTAATTCATTCATTTAAAAAAAAAAAAAGATTAAATACCTCTGAAACCGCCAGAGGTCCCCTTTGGCCAAGAGGCATCAGTCTGGCTACAACAAATCCTAATATGCTGGGACAGTTTCATCCCCCTTAATAAATGGCCACTGGCCCAAGCCCTCAGCCACTCCAGCAGTCAAGAACCCTCCCAGGACCCTATGGACATTGCCCAAATCCAGTGACTCACGGGTTAACACCTCGCCCGTGGGGGACAGCGCTCTGGCCTTGGCTCCCTCCCTAAGACCAGCACTTCCCCACCAGCTGCTGACCATTTTTATCGCCACCCTGGACGTCTTCTCTGCCCTTTTGGCAGACATCCTCCCAACTCTCTTTCACCAGAACTAGCTGATTTGCAAGTTCGCGAATTCAACAGAGAAACACAAAGAGGGAACTGAAAACATGATAGGGATGGGAGGGTGAGGGAGTGGACTTCCCCTCACGATCAAAAGGATGGGCCTGGGGTTCTCCCGGCACATGCAGCTTCCTCTGCAAACAGTTCTCTACAGAAATGAAATTGTTACCCAAGGTGCCCCAGTGAAGCAAAATATAACTTCCAATTTGAGTTAAACGCAATCAACCACTTTCAAAAATCCCCCCTGAGGATCAAGGAAGTAGGTTTCTCTAATATTACAGTTGGGGGTATATTAATACCACCTGCTTTCAACTGTGAGGATGTACAGATGGAAGGGGGCGGGGTTTGGCATCCCAGGAGAATGAGCAGCATGACCTGACATCTGGGTCCTCGAGTCACTGTTCTGAATGTAGTTGCAGGCTCCTCGCAATACACTGGAGCTACAAATGTGAGCGAGGACGGAGCCAGTCCCTGACCACCGAGAGAGGGAGACAAGAAAATGGTGGTGCCACACAGGGGTCTGGTGAGAAGAGGACTCAGGACCGTTGCAGGGTGGGGGTGGGGGGTCGTCACCGATTGGAGGGGCACCATCCAGCTGAACTGGTGGGGAGCTCAAAAATGACTTTTAGAGAGAAATCTGAAACTTCAAGAGACAGTAGATCAAAACCAGGATGAGATACCACTTCACACCCATTTGAGTGGCTATTATCAAAAACACAAAAAATAACAAGTGTTGGTGAGGATGTGGAGAAACTGGGAACCCTTGTGCATTGCTGGTGGTAATTTAAAATGGAGCACCCCGGGCTTCCCTGGTGGCGCAGTGGTTAAGAATCCGCCTGCCAATGCAGGGAACACGGGTTCGAGCCCTGGTCCGGGAAGATCCCACATGCCGCGGAGCGACTAAGCCCGTGCAGCCACAACTACCGAGCCTGCGCTCTAGAGCCTGCGAGCCACAACTACTGAGCCCGTGTGCCTAGAGCCCGTGCTCGGCAACAAGAGAAGCCACCGCAATGAGAAGCCTGAGCACCACAACGAAGAGTAGCCCCCACTCACCAGAACTAGAGAAAGCCCATGAGCAGCAACAAAGACCCAACACAGCCAAAAATAAATAAATAAAATAAATAAACTTTAAAAAAATAAAAAATAAAATAAAATGGAGGACCCAGTACAGAAAACAGTATGGTGGCTCTTCAAAAAATTAAACATAGAATTACTGTATGATCGAGCAATTCCACTTCTGAGTATGTAACCAAAAGAATTGAAAGCAGGGACTCGAACAGTTATTTGTACACCCATGTTCGTAGCCGCACTTTTCACAATAGCCAATAAGTGGAAGCAACCCAGGTGTGCATCGACAGATGAGTGGATAAACAAAGGTGGTCTATCCATACAATGGAATATTATCCAACCTTAAAAAGGATGCATGAAGCTTGAAGACATTATGCTAAATGAAATAAGCCAAATACAAAAGGACAAATATTGTCTACTATTGTCCTATTCTACTTACATGAAGTACCTAAAATAATCAAATTCATAGAGACATAAAGTAGAGTGGTGGTTGCCAGGGGCTAGTGGGAGGAGAAAATGGAGAGTTATTATTTAATGGGGGCAGGGTTTCTATTTGGGAAGATGAAAAGGTTCTGGAGATGGATGGTGTGATGGTTGTACAATGTGAATGTACTTTTATGCCTTTGAACTGTACACTTAAAAATGGTTAAAATGGTCATTTTTATGTTATGTATACTTTATGACAATTTCTAAAAGAGAGGGAGAAAAAAAATAGAAGTTTGAGCGGTTGCGGGGGAAGGAAGAGGAGGAGGAGGCTGGGAGGAAGCCCGAGGCTGGTCGGGGGACCTGGGTGAAGGGCAGAGCCATTCACTAAGCAAGGAACACAGGAGCAAACATGGGGGTGGGATAGGGATGAGAATTCAGTCGTGCAGACCTTGACAAGCCCGTGGTACATCCAAATAGGGACACTCAAGAGGAAGACCGGGAGTGATCTGCAGGAGGTATAACTAAGAGTAATCGACACACAGATAGCAATTTTCACCAAGGAATTCAGACAGTACGTGTAGAAACAAGAGTCAACAACAGAATCCGAGGATAAATAATATTTAATGTTTGAGAGTGTAGAAGGGATATGCCAGGAAGGATCTGCAAAGAAGTAGAAAGTAAGCCCAGAGGTTGTGGCATTACAGAAGAGAGTGGGAGACAAAGTGTCAAGGTCAGAGGTGCCAAAAGGCTGCTGAACAGATAAGGAAAGTTACAGTTAAATTTTACAAGACAGGCACCTCAATAATAAATGTGCCTCTGGCATGTTCTGAATCATGCCCATCACCTTGTAACAGACTGCCAACACATAACCTGATGATGATATTTTAGTGATTAACAAGAACATCAAACTCCAAGGTTATGCCATTGAAATGCCACTTCTATAATCGGCATGTGTCCCCTCAAAATTCAACTCTTGAAACTCTAACCCCCAAAGATGATGGTATTAGTAGATGGGGCCTTTGGGTGGACCCTTAGGTGATGAGGGTGGAGCCCTCATGAATGGGATTAGTGCCCTGATAAAAGAGGTTCCTTCCACCATGTGAAGACACAGCAAGAAGGCACAGGCTATGAACCAGGAAAAGGAAGTACTCTGGAGTGATCCTGGTTTAAGGTACCTTGGGAATCATGAAATATAGTACTATGCACATTGAATGAGGCCCTTCCTTCCAACCAAAAGGTATTTATTGAACATATTTTTACTGAAGAACCCATATACTTCTAGACACTATGCTAGGAGCTAGAAAGTCAGGAGGCCAGATAGTCTCAGTCACAACTCGGCCTAAAAGCAGCCCTAGACACTAAGTAGATGAATGTTTGTGGCTGTGTTCCAATAAAACTTTATTTACAAAACAGGTGGTAGGACATGGTTTGCTGAGCCCTGCTCTGAGTGCTCCTAACTTACTCAATACTTGCTGCTTGGACTTCCCTGGTGGTCCAGTGGGTAAAACTCCGTGCTCCCAATGCAGGGGGCCCGGGTTTGATCCTTGGTTGGGGAACTAGATCCCGCATGCATGCTGCAACTAAGAGTCTTCATGCCACAACTAAAGATCCCACATGCCACAACTAAGAAGTCTGCATGCCACAACTAAGAGTCCACATGAAGCAACTAAGACCCGGCACAGCCAAAATAAATAAATAAATAAATAAATAATAAAATGCTGCTTAATTTACTCAGGAGTTCAAATTGGGGGGGAGGGGTCATGATCTTTCAGAGAGCCCTCTTTCTGGAAACAATATGCCATTATAAATAAAAGTAGGAGCTTCAGAATCACAATCATGTAGGCCTGCCTAAGTAGAAATCCCAGCTCTGCCACTTTTTAGCTCTGGAACACTAAGGAAATTATTTCATTTCTTTGAGCCTCATTTTCTTCACCTGTAAAATGGGAACACCGTTATTCACTATGCATAATCATTTTAGCAGTAAAATGGAACAATGAGCGTGAAGGGTCTAACAAATCCCCTGGGTCACAAGAACTGCTCAATATGAGTCATTAGCAAACACTAAGAAAGCCAAACCTGTGGTTCACTGAAAAGAGCAGAAAACACCCAAGTGTCATTTCCAAGATGAATGTGCTAATCACATTGTTCCTCCCATTTCTGGAGCATAGGTCTCTTTTTTTCTTTAAGTTGTCTTGCTTTTCTCTATTGTTTGAGTTAGGATGATTTTGGATGCGAGTAAAAAGAAATCCAACTCAAAATGCCTTAAAATATTAGGGAACTAATTATCTCACGTAACATTAAGTCCAGAGGTAGGGCAGTTCCAGAGTTGGTTAATTCAGTAGCTCAGTGACATTATCAGGGTCCAAGTACTTTCCATCTTTCTGAGCTGCCATCCTGAATGTACTGGCTTTCATCTTCAGACTTGGTCTCTCCTCATGGTCACAACATCACTGCCATAGCTCCAAACATCACAGTCTCACAAAACAACCCAAGGCCATAAAATAAGCTTTCTTGTGTCTCTGTTCAAACAGCAAGAAGCTTTCTCAGAAGCCCGTCAGTAGACCTTTCCTTTTGGTCAGAATTGCATCACATGTCTATTCCTAAACCAACTACTGGCAGGCTGGAAATTATTATGGCTGGCCTGATCTGATCCAGATTTACTCCTCCTGTGGCTAGCCTCAGGCCTGAAGCTCGTGGCCACCCAACATCAGAACAAAACCAGAGTTCTATTAGCAAGAAAGAAGGGATGGAACTGCTGGGTGGGGAATAACCAGTGTCGGCTGTAATGATTCACGCTACCTTGCATAACTGGAATGGAAAGGTTAAACAAACTTCAGGACAGGCTCGGAAAATGCAGGCTCCCATCTCACCACCGGCAAATCAACTGTCTGTGCAGATAAATCCAGTCACTTGTCAAAAGTCAGAGGAAACGGCTCTACTGGACACAGTAGGCTCTCACTTCTGGGGTCTGAATTCTAAAGGAGACACACTAGGTGACCTTATTCTAAACTTCTCTGGGTCCTGCGTAACTCAACTAACTGGACGATCTATTCAAAGGGACTGCAGTTTGGGATGCACACTGTTTCCCATGCCCGCCAAGACGGCATAACTGCTGAGCTGGCAGCATAACTGCTTAGAACGATGTTTACCTTACCAACATTTCATAGGTCAGGGATGTTTGGGTAAAAGCCTTCCAAGTCAAAAACAAAAAGAAACCTGAATACTAAGCTAAAATCAAAAACAAACAAAATAAAACCCCCTAATAGACAGCAAACTAGGGAATGGGAGATATATGTGGGTACTGATCAAAATCAGCACAAAACTGAAGGAAAACTGCGTGCAAACTCCCTTTCCCAAGCTACAGTTGCTCTCAGGAGGAAAAGCTGGTACCTGATTTGTAGAAAAGTAACAGAAGATGGTCACGCACAGAGGGGGCACATCTGGCCACCGGAAAAGGCACAAGCTGAAAGCATCACTCCAAGGGTCCACTGTCGGCTGTGGAAGATTAGCTTGAACCAGATCAACTCCCCCACGAAAAAAACAGCAACTGAAAAAGCCAGCCTTTTTTTTTTTTTTTTTTTTTTTTAATTAAAGCAAAACTGAAGGACTAGGAGCTCTGCAAAGGCAAGAAAGACATGAGGAACTCAGATCCCAAAGAGAAGGGATGTCCACAGACATGACTCCTGTCTACAGAGCCTTATTCTGCCCTAAGGCTTTTCCCAACTACAGAGCTTCTCTGATGAGAAGTTAAGTGGAGCTTTCAGAATTCCCACAGGGTCTTTGAAAAAAAAAAATTAGAGTTCGGGACCTGCAGATGAGGAAGGGCACTGGAAAACACCTCAGGGATTCAGCTGTGTACTGGACTGAACAGTGCCCCCCAAAATTCGTGTCCACCTGGAACCCCAGAATGGGACTTTATTTGGGGAAAGCCTCTTTGCAGGTGTAATTTGTTGAGATGAGGTCATACTGGACCTAATCTAACACGACTGGTGTCCTTCTAAGGAGAGGAGGGGACACAGAGAGACATGGACACAAAGGAAAGAAGGCCATGTGAAGAGAGCGGCCAAGACTGGAGTGATAAAGCTACAAGCCAAGGAATGGCAGGGACTGCTGACAAGCACCAGAAGCTAGGAACACACCCTCCCCTCAGAGCTTTCCAGAAGGAACCAACCCTGCCGACACCTAGATTTTGGACTCCTGGCCTCCAGACCGTGAAAAAGTAAATTTCTGTCTGTTGTTTTAAGCCACCTGGGGTGTGCAAATTTGCTATGGCAACTCCAGGAAACTGATATAAGCTGGAAACCCCGAAGAACTACATCCTAGAAATACATCAGGCATCACAAATGCTAAAGGCCAGGTGTGAACTGGCTTGATCCCTTGACTGGATTAAACTGATCTCCCTCTACCCTAACTGTCTGAGAAGCAACAGTAAATCCTCTCTGAAAAAAGATACAATCATTCCAAACTTCAAATTATCTCTACGATTCTTCATACACAACATCTGGCATTCAGTCAAAAATACCAGATACATGCGAAGACAAGAATGTATTCAAAATCAAGACAAAAACAAAAAATAAGGGACTTTTGGCTACAGCCCAGTGAGAAGGTTAACAAATCCTCTCCCCAAAAAGCAACTATAAAATTGAACAAAATTGACAAAAACAACGGTTTTAGCACTCTAGAAACTGGCTTCAAAGGCTTACAACTTGAGAGGTGTTTACCCTTGAAAACTGCTGAATTTCCAATTAGAACAGTGGGAACAATAACAACAGTACAACAATAAATGGCAATCGACATTTTATCTCAAGTGTCAGGGGCGATAGGGAGGGGTGGAGACTGTGGTGACCTGGAGTACTTTTGCCCCATCTACAAAGGGCAGGGGTGCTGGGCTCCAAACAAAGTCAACAGTAAATGTAGGCCCAGAGTCACAGATCCTCAAGTTTAAGAAAATCTAGAAATCTATATTTCAACATAAAATCTCATAATTTTTAAACGTTGGCAACTTTAAAAAAAAGTTTTTTTAATACGTTGTGCAAGGGCACCAGTTTCCAAACTCAGTCCTACATGCACCCTAACTGCAGACAACCAAATGCAGTCATGCCCCTGGCAGACTCTCAGTATTATCTACTGTATTGTGATTTTCAACAATGTCATTTTATTCAGTCATTACTCTGAAGTTCAGCTTTTCTCTCTTCATCTAGAAACAGAGCTAATGCAACAGCCTTGTGGATTAATTCACCGTTACTCATTCTCTCCTGTCACTTTCAGTTCAGTTCACTGAGTTAGAGTGGTCTACAGAGGAGCAATTATGGGCACCAGGCCTGCTGCCAGAGGAGGTGGGGAGCGGGGAAGGGCCAGGAACTTCTTGACATCAGTCTGACCTGGGTAGGAATCCTCAGCTCTGCCATTTACCAGCCATGGGAACTTGGGCCTCGTATTAACTTACTTGAGCCTCAGTGTCATCATCTGAAAAGTAAAGACACCATCACCGACGCTGGAATGTTACTGGCATGTTATCATCACGCACCAGCTCGGGCAGCCCAGTACCAAGGCCTCAAGCCCCCACCACAACCCTGCGAGGCGGGTCCCGTTATCACCCTTAGTTTACACACGAGGAAATAGAAGCTCAGAGAGGAGGTGTCCCAGAGAGCTCATGTGTGACAAGTCGCTGAGCGGGGATTTCAACCCTGCCGTCCGATCGCTAAGCTACATAGAGGGCCCAGCCCAGCGGCCAGCAGAGACAAGGGAGCAGAGCAACGCTCATTCCCGTCGGATCCTTCTCTTCAGACTTCCATTTTATTCACTCTGCCTGGCAAGGTCATTCCAATGGCTTTAAGAACAACCGTAACAAGTCATTGATCTGATCTTTTCCAACTCTGAGCAGCTGAAGAAACACCTGCCCCCTCTCTCGTGAGGTTTTTAATCAAACATTCAACGGCAGGAGAGAGGTTTTAACCAGCCAAGGACCATCCTACACCCGTGAATGGTTAATTAACGCTGCCAGCAATGATGACACAAGCCCTTGGCAACTACTCCAGGGCTAAGCGAGTTCGGTCTTTGCTTTGCTTCTAATTGGCCAGGAGGCTGCCCAGCACACCCTCCTGGGCAAAAACAAAGCCAGAGGCTGCTCCTCAGCCTCTTCAGGATGCAAGCGTAGAAATCATGCTAAGATGCAGGGAAACAGCAAGAAGGCGAAGGCTGGCGATGTCTTGCAAACGTGTAGGTGCTTCTGTGATTATCAGGGCCAAGTAACAAAAAGATAAGAATTCTAGTCTGGACGGGAATAGGTAGAGCCATTCTTCATGGTTAAAAGATCAGAGCCTCAAGAGGGGGTGGGGTGGAGAAAGAGATTAAAAGTTTGAAGGGTGTTTGGGAGAAGAGGGTAACTGGTTAAACATTTATTGGGGGGGGGGAGTGTCTATGAACTGAAGCAGGTGCTTCACACGAGAGTCTCACTGAAGCCTCCTGACAATCCCCCAGGGAGACGAGATGCTCTGCCTTTACAGGTGCAAACAATGAAGGCACAGAGGGGCATTTTCCCAGGGTCATGCCAGACTTACCCTCAGAGTCTGACTCCAAAGCCAGGGTTGCCTCTGCCATGCCCAGGAGCTGCCCAGAGCCTGGTGGTCTATTCCACACCAGTTCCTCTGAGGTAGCTGCCCCACAGACAGGTAAGAAGGAAATGAGAAGAAACACAAGGGCCCAGCAAGTCAAGGAGGACTGTCGGAACAGCCATGTCCTCAAACAGCCATCAACCAGCCCTACGCCATCCCCACACAGAGGCTCAGGGAAGCACCCTGTACATAAAATGCCACCGAGACGACTGAGGCGGACATCCGAGGTGGCCAAGGAGCTGGCTGTGGTTTCTACGAGGACTGAGGCCCTTGACACCGGCTCTTCTCTGAACTGGCCCCCTATGTCCCTGACTTTTAAGGAAGGGACCCGGGAACACAGAAGAAAAATCAACGGTGACAGGAATCCCTCTTGCAGCCATCCCCTGACCCCAACAGGACCCACATTCATTTCTGAAAATGAGCAACCGGTGAGATGAACAGGGATGAAAGATCTGCTGAAGGGGTGACAGAAAAGGGAAAGGAGACGCGCCAACATGAGAGGGAAAGGCAAAGGGTTCGCTTCAGTGGGCAGAGAATTTCCACAAACACCGCTACCAAACACGGTGAGCACTGATGTTTTGCTGTGAAAGGAGGTGAACTAGCAAAAAGGTGACACATTTTTCTCAGCAGTGACACTGATATCACAGTAACAAGAAGGACTTGGGAATTCAGGGCGGCAGCCACAAGCAGGGTCTGAAAGAACCTGCTCTTTTAAATGTGCGCGTGGGGTGGAACACACAGGATGTTGTTTATATGACATGATACACTTCAAAGTTCAGATCCAAAGCAAACCGCTTCGAACAAATCACATCTGTACCATGGAGAAGAGAGATGAAGGTCCCCACCACTCATAGGGCTATTGTGTGAACTGAGCGAGTTAATTTATATAAAAGACTAACAAAGTGCCAGGCTTGCACTAAGTACCCATGAGCGTTGAATTATTATTATTAGCATTATCCCTGTCATTCAGAGACACAGGAGCACAGGACAAGGGAAATGCTGTGACAATTTTTAAATGGATGGCAGCAGAACTATAAGCTCAGAGACCTGCCTGTTTTCTGCTGCTGTTATCGAAGACAGATTTAATTATGAAACGCCATGCTATCCTTGTGCATAAAGTTAGAACAGATTATTAGTTTCACAGCAATTGCCACACCATGTTGGTGAAATAAGCACCTTAGCTACAGGTCCCCCGAGCCCCTCAGAGACCACAACACGTGGCTCTGAGAATTCTGCACAAAGGCTGACTTCATTTAAATTAAGATACCAGACAACACCCTAACTGACTGCAAGTAAGACATCCTTACCACGGATTTCTGCACCACAACATGCCACTGGCCCCCACCAGTCCCGCACGATGACTGCCTTGCCCACTATTAAAAAATAAACACAAGTTAAAAGAGCAAGAGAAAGGAACATCCTCCAGGATGCATCAGGCCGAGCAGTACCTGTTTCGGTTTTGCTGGCGAAGCCTGCTGCCTGTTTGATCGCGGCTGCTGTTAGCGCTAATCCTCGACTCCTCTTCAAGCCATGCTGCAGGACAGCCTCAAACTGGGCACACAGACAGGTTACCCTGCGAGAGAACCAATGATTCATCAATCCACCCTGTGAAGGCAGAGAAACAACCAGGGCGGCCCTGGCATCTCCAGGGAGGCCCTGGCATCTCCAGGGAGCTAGTGAGGGTACACACTAGACACCTGGATTTACAGACAGGTGACTGACATGTAACTGACTCCACACCAATCTCCATTTATGTTCATTTCACATAACTTAGGGAAGCCCCACACAGTCTAGCCAAGTTCATCAGACTGGTGAAAGCACAGTAACAATTCACAAGAAACAAGGGGATATGGAACTGGTGCCAGCCAGCAGGGGAGAAAAAAAATAAAATAAAAGCCAATTTAAAAACAAATCAGTTCCGTGTGGGGAGGGGTTGGGCGTTAATTGTATCCAATTCACAAGTTTCAACTCTAATTCATATCATGTCCTTTATGAAACAAGATTATCTTTTAAGGGATTGAATTCACCAGCCTGCCAAATTGGAAGCACTGTGTAATTTCATGGCCTGTTACATACCCTAAAAAATAATATGAATTCTGATTCTTGTCCTTTGTTTTGCTGTAAGAGATTACATTGTGAAGTCAGATCCGGAGTTGATGGAATTGTCAATTAAGTTACAATTACTGTGCATTTAACTGAATTGATTTATCAGTAACCAAAGAAATGGGAGATTCAGAAACATGTTCACAGAGAGATGAGGTCACAGCAACTACACTCAGTTCTTAACAATCCTCACAGGGCTCCTGGGCCCCCAGCCCAATCGGGTCTGTGCACTTCAGAGACCCTTGCAATCACTCATGCAACAAATGTTAAGAAATCCTGTACTTCTCCTACGTGCCAGGCACTGTTCTAGGCTCTGACGATATGATGGTGGGAGTGAGACAGAAAAGGGTCTCTGCCTCACCACGTTTCCATGTTCTAGCAGGGGAAGATACAAAAACAAATAAGCTAACCAGACCATATCAGTTGATGAGACCTTTGAAGAAAATAAAACAGGATGAGGTGGTAGGTGGAGCCAGGGCAAGAACAGGCTTAGATTCTGTGGCCCGAATGGAGGTAACCTTAGAGTTATGACCTGGATATGACAAGACGCAGCAGGCTGGGCAGACAGACCCAGTGCGAAGACCCTGAGGCCACCACCAGCTGGCTCATCCTTGCATAACTGCAGGCATTTCCTGCTCCACCCACCCCCACACCTGTAGTTATAATACTGCAAGAGTCTATCACTCTGTGGGTGGTAAAACATCTTCACATCCATGATTTCACTAGCTCCTCCCATCAACATTATGATATGGTTGAGGCAGGTATTATTATCTCCATTTTACACATCAAGAAACTGAGGCTTAGAGACATTTAAGAGACAGTACCTAGTAAGTACATAATTAGCAGCAACATGGGTACTCCAGCCCTACCCTACCCACGCCCATGCTGATCCAAGGTAGTTTCCACTACACCCCATGCCACCAAGACAAACATGCTTTATTCTAAGACAAAAGTCAACTCCCTCCCATATGCCACCTTTACTCAAGTCTTCTGTCTACACCAGAAAACGCTAACCCAGCATCAGCAAATACACAGCACACGAATATTTATCCTCTAGTCTGTGCCCGTGACAGACATCACTAATCCATCCCAGAATTCTAGGCTGCTACTGCCAATGATCCAAGTTAGCCCTCCAGGAGTTTGGGGGAGAATGGATACATGTATATGTATGGCTGAGTCACTTTGCTGTGCACCTGAAACTATCACAACATTGTTAATCAGCTATACCCCAATATAAAATAAAAACTTTTTTAAAAAAAGTTAGTCCTCCACAGGAAGGAGCCCCACCTGGCATCCCAAACTGAACTTGTCCTCAACTACACTATTTGGTTTCCAACTCCTACCTTGTCCTCCTGGCTCCCCTGCACCTAGCTCACTCAGTGCCTGGAACACAGCGTGCGCTCCGTAAATGCTTTTTCAGTGGATAGGTAAAAGGGTGATTAACCTTGAACCCTGGGTCCCAGAATACTCCCCCACATTGAAACAACCCTTTTTGCTGTGGCAGATGTCACTCTTAAATATTAGATGTGCATATGTTAGTCTCTCTGCATATCCACACAGGCACACATCTGAGGGCTCCCTGAAAGCTGGGACACCCGCCAAAACTATCTAAATCCCACAGGAACCAAAAGCAAGGCATAGCAAAACGGAGCCTGACCAGGGCCCTGTTTCAGGGTGGGGTTGGGAGGAGGGCAAAAACCTTGGTCTGTGTTTAGAGTTCTCCATAATAAACCACATCTTTAAACGAATCATCTGCAAATACAATGATTAACTCAACAATCCCCGTTGGTTTGTTTGGCTCCAATGCACAAGTCAGTAACTGCCCCACCAACTCTATAACATCTGGCCCCTAAGGGGAATGGAATGCAGGCGAAGAGCACAAACCCAGTCCCCAAGGTTTGCTTACATCAGCAGCATTACCTTCCAGATGCACATAGGTCACAATCAACCCAACACAGCAGAAAACCCAGGTGGGCATTAGTCCTATAATTAGTTCATTATGATGCCTGCCTTGCTGAAGGCCATTCTACTTAACACCCTCTCCATGTCCCCTTTTCACCTCCCCATTTGACCTGAGCTTATATTTACAGGTCATTCAAGACTTAGCTCAAGGGTCCCTTCCTCCAGGAAGCCTTCCTGAGTGCTTCCTCATGCTGAGCTTCCTTCTGCTGCAGCACTTGGTCAATCTCTGTTAACAATTTGCTTTCCACAGCTGTCTCCTCTTGCTAACTTGAGTTTCCAGAGAGCAAGGATCACGCCTCGTTCATCTTAGTGGCGACAGCACCTAGCACAATGCCTGCCATCTGTGGTATATGTGACCAATATGGTCCCTCCCCTCGAAGAACTCAGAACATGGACTTGATGTATACTTAGGTGAGAGATGCATCTCAGGAGATCTTGTATAATTTGGAATCCAAATCCAGGTCAGTTAAGACTAGGGAACCAAGGGATTTCCCTGGTGGTCCAGTGGGTAGGACTCTGTGCTCCCAATGCAGGGGGCCCAGGTTCAATCCCTGGTCAGGGAACTAGATCCCACATGCATGCCACAACTAGGAGTCCACATGCTGCAACTAAGAAGTCCACATGCTGCAACTAAAAGACCCTGCATGCCGCAACTAAGACCTGGTGCTGCCAAAATTAATTAATTAATTAATTAATTAATAATAAATAAAATTTAAAAAAATAGACTAGGGAACCAAGGAGAACACACTGGTCCAACTACATGAATCTAAGCCTTTCAGCTTGTGGTGGGCACGCTATGGGCACTGATTTATAATCATGTCACCTGAAGGTTTTCCATTTCTTCTCACCTTGACTCAGGCATATGATACTTTCTGCAAAAATGAAAGGGGCACCTGCTTTCACGGAGCTCATTATTTTCTCAGCTCAGTCTCTCCTGTTTCCCAGAATGCTCTCTGCTGAGTGCTCTCTGACACGCGGCAGGGGAGGGCAGGCGGTGCGAGGATTGGCTGCCTCCACGGCATTTTCTCACATCTAACTTCTACTATAAGTTAATGAATTGGCCATGTTCTTAATTAAGCAGGGCACGTAACAGTGAATGTTTTAATTTTTTTAAAAAAGCACCAGCCAAGAAAATCACTTCAAGTTTTTATGCATATAGCTGTTTACCAGATGAATGGATAAATAAAATGTGGTATATCAATACAATGGACTACTATTCAGCAATAAAAAGGAATAAAGTACTGACACATGCTGCAACAAGGATGAGCCTTGAAAATATCATGCTAAGGGAAAGAAGTCACACCCAAAAGCCATACGTTGTATGATTCCATGAAATGTCGAGAAAAGGTAAATACATAGAAACTACAAGTAGATTAGTGTCGCCTAAGGCTGAAATCAGGAATTAACTGTAAACTGGCACAAGGGAACTCTTTGGGGCAATGAAAATGTTCTGAACCTGAATCGTGGTGATGGTTACATAACTCTATAAATTTACTTTAAAAAAAAAATCACTGCATTGTACACGTACAAGGAGTAGATTTTTATGGTAAGTAAATTAGACTTCAGTTAAGCTGTTTTTAAAAAACTACCCTCAAGGTGCCCAGTAAAAGCTTGATGAAGGAGTGGAAAATGAAATAACCTCCTCCTGCTGACTTTAAGTCTCTCACCACCCGCCGGCACAGCTGGATATTGCACGAGCTTAACTGGTTTGCTGCTAAAATTCTGCAAGCGCTGGTTTTCCTGAGCTGTGTCCTAAATTTCAAGACCGCTTAACCTGCCACATTAATCTATAATAAGAATCCTAAGAATCCTGTGCTTTTTATGGCAAATGTTAGACATTTATGGCAAATATTAGACAGAAAGGATCAGCAATGAAAGCTGCATTTTAAGAACTGCATCAAATTAACCTCCTGACAGCATAACTTCAAATTGATCCTTTCACTACATTACAGCTTTACTAGAACCTTTTGGTGAAAAGTACAATCATGAAAATGGATTAGATCATCCTCGTGTGGAAAGCTCCAATGTCACTGAGAATGGAGTCGACTGTACCCATAAAAACGGGCCATTAACAGCATTAGCCATACCTCAGATTTAAGACAGTACAATCATCAACTAAGACAGTACAATCATCAACTACAGCAAGGCCATCACATGACAGCCATTTGAAATGGGCCATGCCCTACATTTATGTGTTATAAATTTCAGAAAGGTTCACATCCTTTAACCGCTGAATTCTACTGGCAGAAATCAATCCTCGGTTGTAATCTACAAGTCAGATAAAGATTTAAGAATGAAAATATTCAAAACATTATTTACAACTGTGGAAAGTTAAAAATACATAAAGATTTGACACTTGGGGAATTGGTTAAATTGATAATACAACACAAAATCGAATGCCATTTAGCCCTTATTTACCAAGAGCTTATAATGATAAGCCAACAGGTTTATAACATAAAATGAAAAATAAGCAGGGTACAAAACTGTATATTAAGTATGTTTTCAACTATGCTAAAAAAACACTCACAAAAAAATCTGAAGGGGATTTTGTAAAAAATTAAGAGTGACTTGGTAAAATAATTACTGTTGATGACTTTCTTGCCTCTATGCTTTTCTGACTTAGCTTTTTTTCTAAAACAAGCATTTAAAAAGTATTCATGTCTCAAGAACCAGAAATATTGCTACCTTGAGCTAAAAAAAAGAAAAAATATGGCATCAAAGTTATGGTGAGAAAAAAATCACGCAACTATTAAAATGCTTACTGGAAACTTGAAATGGCATTTTTTTTTAAAGCTTGGATTATAATGTTAAGTGAAAAAAAAGCAGATCTACAAAAAGATATAAAAAGGTTTCTAACCCGCAAATTTAAAATATTGCAATAAAAGAAACTGTAACATTAAAAGTTGATTTTTTTTTAAGTCAACAAAATGGTGGAGGCGAACTACATTCACAACAGTAACAACAGTAAAATAAATCATATTTTTAATAAGAAAGATACATGTCCTATATGAAGAAAAACGTAATATTCTTAAAAGGTGTAAATCTCAAAATAAATAGAAATATTGTTTTCCTAAATGGGAAGATTTATTAAAATAAAAATCTTAATTCTTCCCAAATTAATGTATATATTTAATACAATTCCAATACTAATCACAGGAAGGACTCGGCCTAGTGTGGTTTTGGGTACAGAGATAAACAAATTGATGAAGCAGTATAGAGAATCCCCCTCCAAAAGTCCAAATGAATATGGAAATATTTTATATATAATAATGGTAGCACTTCAACTCAGATGGGCAAGAATGGGCTATTTAACCAGTGGCACTGACCCAAGTGGTTATAGGGCTGAAAGAAAATAAAAATAAACTTCTGTCTCAAACCATCACAGAGCTAAATTCCAGATGGGTTAAGATCAAAAAAATATATAAATGTAGAAAAAATGATAGAGAAAAATACAGAAGAACCTCAGGACAGTATACTCTCAAAGCAAAACTTTAAAGGTTCATAGAATTAACCACATAAAATGTTTAAATTTCAACACAGCAAAAGATATAAATATGGTAAAACAATAAATGATAGACTGGAGAAAATATTTACAGCACACAACTGAAAAAAAATTAAGGGCCATAGTAAACGAAGAGCTTCCACAAATGGACAAAAAAAAGACATGCAACTCAAAAAATTAAAAGACTATTAAATAAGGTGAACCAACAAACCATGAAGGGAGGAAATACAGTTGGCCAATAAACATAGGAAAAGATATTCAGTCTCACTAGTGACCAGGAAAGTGTCGCAAATACTAAGATATCAACTTAGGACTATCAATTTCAAACCAGTCACAGATCTAGCAAGAGTACGTGTAAATGGGTACTGCTGATTGGAATATAAATGTGAATTCCTACATCCTTCTGCAGAGAGACCAAGCAGTACAATTTGTTTAAATGCCTGTACCCTTTGACCCAGCAATCCTACTTCTAGGAATTTATCCTATAAAAATAAAAGCACTACTAATTAGAAAATGAGCAAAAACCATGAACAGATATTTCACCAAAGAAGATACACATGTATAAGAACAGGAAAATACGTTCAACATCATTAGCCATTGGGGAAATGCACATTAACACTACAGTGAGATATGTCTACACACCTATAGGGATGGCCAAAATAGAAAATCATGAGAGTACTAAATGCTGACAAGAATCCAGAGAAACTGGATCACTCACACGTTGCTGGTGGGAATGTAAATGGTACAGCCAGTCTGGAAAACAGTTGGCAGCTTCTTATAAAACTAAATATGCAAATATCATACAACCCAGCAATTGTACTCTTGAGTACTTATCTCAGAGAAATGAAACCTTATGTTCACACAAATAACCTGTACATAAATGTTTATAGCAGCATTATTTCCAGTAGCAAAAAACTGAAAACAATACAGATGTCCTTCAATGAATAAACAGACTGTGGTACATCCAGACCACGGAATACTACTCAGCAATAAAAAGAAACACGCTACGGATACATGCAACAATCTGGATGACTCTCAAGGAAATTACCCTGAGTGAAAAGAAAAAAAGCCAATCCCAAAAATTACACACTGTATGATTCCATTTACATAACATTCTTGGAATGACGAAATTATAGAAATGGAGAACAGATTGGTAGTTGCCAGGAGTTAGGGATGGGGAGGGAGGAGACAGGAGGGAGGTGGGCATGGTTATAAAAAAGCAACAGGAGGAACCCTGTGGTGATGAAACCATTCTGTATCTTGACTGTGGTGGGGGACACATGAACCTAGAGAGTGATAAAACTGCACAGAACTAAATACACACACACACACAAATAAGTATAAGTAAAACTAGTGAAATTTGAAATGCCAGCCTAGAATTTTACAAGATGTGACCACTGGGAAAAACTGGGTAAAGGGTAAATGGGATCTTTCTATATTATTCACATACATACAACTGCATGTGAACCTATAATTATCTCAAAATTAAAAGTTGAAATAGGGCTCCCCTGGTGGCACAGTGGTTAAGAATCCACCTGCTAATGCAGGGGACATGGGTTTGAGCCCTGGGCCGGGAAGATCCCACATGCCGCAGAGCAACTAAGCCCGTGTGCCACAACTACTGAGCCCGCGCTCTACAGCCAGCGAGTCACAACTACTGAGCCCACGTGTTACAACTACTGAAGCCTGTGCGCCTAGAGCCCATGCTCCACAGCAAGAGAAGCCACCGCAATGAGAAGCCCACGCACTGCAACAAAGACCCAATGCAGCCAAAAATAAATAAATAAAATAAATTTATTTTTTTTTTAAGTTGAAATAAACAATTAAATATAAAAGCATTAGTAGGCAAAGACATACATATACACAAATATTTTTATTGCGGCATTGTTATAATAGTAAAAGCAGAAACAAAACTAGACACAACCTGAACGTCCATTAACAGGAAAACAGTAAATAAGTTACAGCACCTCCACACTACAAAATATTATGTAGAAATTTTAAAAGAATGAGATGCCAGACCTAAACAACCTAGAAGCACCTTTTTTCCCCACATTTTAAGGTCTCAGAAATCCAAGTGTGCCTCATAATTGATGAAATTATCCAATTAAAACTGGCACTGGTTTTTCTTTCTTAATTACACATAAAGAAGACATGGATGGTAGGCTGCACCATTATGTTACCTATTGACCCGAAACAATGTCCATAATACATGGCCAAGTTATTAAAAAAAAAAAAAAAAGCAAGTTACAGTGTAACATAAATTGTATGATTCCCATTTGAAGGACGAGGGAGAGAAAGAGGAAGAGGACTGGGCTTCCATAAGCCTGTCTTCTCAATTATTTGCATCATCTACCATCAGGTGGGCAGACGTAAGCATCCTTGAAAATTCAGGCAAACTCATCTAGAGCAAGGATAATGAGGGCTGGGATTAAGGCTGGGATCCTCCTCCTCAGCGTGACAGCACCAGCATACAAGGCTCTCTCCCACTCCTTGCTGTGCCAGGGGTGCTGGGACCAGTGAATCAAATCAGCGCAGGGCTCTCAATTAGTCCGCCGTGCTTTGGCCTAGAGCACCCTCTCTCTGTGCTAGGTAAATGGAACGAAAGTAAATTGCAGCCCAGAGATAACGAGCCAAAAAGATCTCTGAGAAAGGTGGCATCCACCTAGAAGAAACTAAAATTGGTTTTAGTTTTATCTCAGAAACCCTACAAAGATAAATTCCAGATGGATCAAAGGCTTAACTGTACACATTAAAAATCTTGTAAGAAAATGTAAAAGACCACATGCATACTTGAACATTGAGGAAGATCTTAAAACACTGAAAACACAGAAACTGGTAGGTTTGTATATGGAATCAGTAAAAAGACATTTAACCATGTAAAAATTTTTAAATGTAGTATTGTAGCAGATAGTATTACCTGTGCCTACAAAGATAATGGACAGATTTGAAAAATAATATTTGCAACGCAGAAAACAGATGAAAGGTTAATTAATTACTATAATATACAAAGAGCTCACACAAATTGACGAGGGGACAAATAATCTAACAAGAAATTGGACAAACAGTATGAAGCAGCTTTGCAAAAGAGAGCAAAGCCAAATAGCTCACAAATATTAAAAAAAAAAACCTGAAATTCACTAGCAATCAACATGCAAATTAAAATGACAGTGAGCCACCACTTTTCAACCATCAGACTGACAAAACTTCAAAACAACACTCAAAACTATTATTAGGAAGTAAGAAAAGGGTAGTTTCATGCACTGCCAGTAGAAATTTTTAGAAAGACACCTGACCACAACTATTAAAAATAAACACATTCTCTTTGGCCCAGCAACCCAACCTGGAAATCTCTGCCAAACAAAATCCTTAGTACATAAGAAAACATGCTCAAGGATGTCTGTTGTTTCACTGTCCATAGTAGTAAAAATTGGAAACAAAGTCAATATTACTTCATAGGCAATTGTTGGTATATCTGCATCATGCAATATAATGCAGCCTTTTAAAAAGAATTTTTAGAACTCTAGCTTGGAAAGGTTTTGACAGGGTAGTGCCAAGAGAGAAAATACAGATGCAGAACATTATATATAATTCAATTTTTGTAAGACAATGGCAATAAAACCTGCGTGCGTGTGTGTGTATACACATGTATTTTAATTGTAAAAGATTAAATGAATGTGGAGAAACATACAGAACAAATGATTCTTGATCATTAACATAAGTTACCCAGAGGGAGGGAGAAGAGGATATGGTAGAGAAAGAAGAGGGGGAAAAAAACAGTTGACAAAGAACGAGAAAAAATGCAAGCTTGGTAACAGTGAAAACTCACAAGGCAGTAGTTTTCAAGATACTATCGGTGTGTGTAAAGCAACTATACTCCAATAAAAATTAATTTTAAAACAAAGATACTGTTCGTGTGAAGGCCTGAGGATGGCAGACAGGCATGTAAAAAGAAGTCAAATGAATGTTCTACCAGAGGAACCAGAAATTAGAAAAATAACCAACTTTTAAATGGGTTAAATCATCATTTCTGACCAATTTTTAAAGTTACTAATATAAACACAGTAACTGTCTTCTCTGGGGTAGACAGACCCTCCAGCTCTGGTCTAGACACAAACACCACTTGCGATTCTTTTGGCAGATGAGGAGCTTCAAAGTCAGGAACAGGAGATGGCAGCTGAGAAGGAATCAGCTGAAGAAGCCGGTAAATCAAAAGGGAAAAAGAGGATGGAGAAAAGCAAGAGCCCCTCAATGCAGAAGGGGTGAGGAAATGGTTAACGTGTATCAAGTCAGTGGCCAAGGTGGTCCAGTGGTTAAGACTCCGAGCTTCCACTGCAGGGGGCACAGGTTCGATCCCTGGTTGGGGAACTAAGATCCCACATGCTGCGCAGGGCGGTCAAACAAAAAAAAAAAAAAAATCAAAGTCAGTGGCCAAGGGATCTTCAAGTTTGGTTGGAGTCCATAGCCTGGGAGAAAGAAAACTCCACACCAAAAACTTCCTTTAAACAAACAACAGAGTCACAGATGTAGAACACAAACTTATGGTTACGGGTAGTGGGGAGGGAGATTGGGATTGACATACACACTACTATATATAAAACAGATAACTAATAAGGACCTACTGTATAGCATAGGGAACTCTATTCAATACTCTGTAATGATGTATATGGGAAAAGAATCTAAAAAACAGTGGATATATCTATATGTGTAACTGATTCACTTTGCTGTACAGCAGAAACTAACACAACATTGCAAATCATCCACACTCCAATTAAAAAAAACAAAAACAAATAAGATGCAGGCAACTCTGCAGTACAGATGTACCTTTGAAAAAGCAAAGGCCAGTCAGAATAAAATTTACAGCCCGTTACTAGAGCCAAAAAAATAAAAATAAATAAAACAAACAAAATTTAAAACAATATACATTTGTTCTGATTTCTGGCCATCTCTTAGAGCCAGAGCATTTATGCCTCATCCCCCGCGTCAGCCAATCTTACCAAGCCTCAGTCCTAAGCCTTCCGTCCCTTCTCCCAATACCACCACCTCCACTCAGCTTCCCTGCCTACTGCACAGAGCCACGGCCTCTGGCTGCAACCCCAGGTCCCACCTCACCTGCCCATGCCCCTGGCATGCTGATCAGCAGCTACCCTCCTGAAATGCAAATCTGACAACGTCATCATCTTTCTTTCCACAGTTTGCTATGGGTATACGGTACATGACATGATTTTAGGGGGACCATAAATGAACATTTTTGGTTAATCATTTTACTATGTCAAGAAAAAAATAGAAGCAGCCATCAATCTTTGATTTCACTGACGGCTTATGACAAGACCAGAGTAGACAAGGCCTTGAAATTCCACCTCAAGCCAATCTCTGGCTCAGATGGTACACGGAAATGGCAAAAATTGTGAAAAGAGTATACGAATAGCCATAGTTTAAGAAATAATACCCTAGTGGATAAAGTTCAGACACTTCCCCATGACAGCAAGCCAAGAATCTACTGACCTTCCAGCCCAGCTCCCAGCACATACAACACATCATCCATGATTCCACTACTTTCTCACACACCCCTGCGTCTTCACATTTGCTACTCCTGCTGCCTGGAAGTCCCATCCTGCCCATTTGACCACTAAAGACCCTGTACTCGCCTCTCACGTCTATACTATGTAATTATTACCACAGGCCACCATGACTGTCTGCAATTTACATGTCCATCGCCCAGGCTCAATTCTGAGTTCCTTGAGAATAGCAACCATCTCATCCAGTTTGCAGCCCCAATGCCAACCCAGTGACCTATAAACAAGCATCTGCTAAATGAAGCAATTAATGAGCAATCATTCCGGCCTTTAGTTTCCAAATTAGTCAAAACACTGGTATGTCTAGTCATAGGAAGAAAATGTATTGCGCTTACTAAGTTCTCACTGGGTGTGTCAAGCAAATAATATTACATGTAATCCTCACTTCAACCCTAGGAAGTGGGTACCACGATCATCATCTAATTTTACAGATCGTGCAAGAGAGGCCTAGAGAAGCTGAGCAAGTCCTAAATTACACAGCTGGTAACTGGTGATCTGTGGACCGAGTGGGCATGAAGATAAGTACGCCTGACTCCAAAGCTCATACTTCATGCTCAAGGCCTCTCTCCACACCAGGATAGGGGTGATGTTGATGACGACCGTGCTTACATATGATTCCCTGTGGGCCTAGCACTGCTCTCAGCAACTATCAATATAAACAATATAAAGATTAAAATTCACATGGAAATGTGCTCAGATTTGCTAAATGCCCTAGGGCTCCCCATTTGCTAAAAATTATCTTTTTCAAAAAGAAATCAATTCATTTGATCAATAAAGTAAAATGAAAGACTATGCAGTGTGGAATTATCTACCACAGAGCCTCAAAGTGGAAATCAAGTGCACAGGGCTGGGGAGATGAGAAACCCAATTAATGAACCCCAGGGTTTTTGCCAGGATGAGAAGGATGAGCACATCCAGTGAACACCTCAAACCACTAAGAGGCTGGTGAGAAACCTGTGACAAACTGAACGTTAAAAAATCACCTGATGAACATCCAGAGACATGTAAAAGAGGAAAAGGAATGTCTGAAAACGCCATTCAGTTTCATAAGCGTCCAGAGGAATACACAGGACAGTTTTCAACTGTGCTAAGAAACAACATTAGGGAACAGCAAAGAGCAGCTGTTTGTTGTCTAGCTTCCTAAAAAGTTCAAAACCGGGGCTTCCCTGGTGGCGCAGTGGTTGAGAATCTGCCTGCCAATGCAGGGCACACGGGTTCGAGCCCTGGTCTGGGAGGATCCCACATGCCGCGGAGCAACTAGGCCCGTGAGCCACAACTACTGAGCCTGCGTGTCTGGAGCCTGTGCTCCGCAACAAGAGAGGCTGCGATAGTGAGAGGCCCGCGCACCGCGATGAAGAGTGGCCCCGCTCGCCGCAACTAGAGAAAGCCCTCGCACAGAAACGAAGACCCAACACAGCCAAAAATAAATAAATAAATAAATAAATTTATTAAAAAAAAAAAAAAAGTTCAAAACTGTTCTGAATTCCTTAACAGGTAAAGAAAAATCACCAAAACAAAGCTCTCTTCCCTGGCATGTTTTGGAAGGAGAAGAAATTCTCCTCTCTGATTTCTTCTGACATAGTCACCTGAACGAGTAACAAAAATTTACAATTTCTAAATGAGGCAAATACCCAAAGCCAACTCACTGCCACCCATAACGGCAGAGTGTCAAGACACTTCACACAAAATTATAATGGCAGTAACACAAGTGTCAAGACACTTCACACAAAATTATAATGGCAGTAACAACAGCTAACAATTTCTAGAAACTTACTAGCTGCCAGGCACTGTTCTAAGGGCTGCACATGAGCTAACTCACAACTCTATGAAGTGAATACTATCACTACTCTCCCCATTTACATACAAGGACACTGAGGCACAAGCAAGTCAGAAACTTGCCCACAGTCCAACATGACCCGGAACTGGCCACACCAGGATTCAGACTCTGAGCTCCAAACCCCATGCTCGCCCTGCTGCCCCCCAGTTTGGGTTGCTCTTTCCAATTCAATGGGAAAACTTAGCATGCTCTGTAATTCCACACGGGAAGAAGCAGCGTCTTCTGGTGGAGCACCAGCATATCTAGAGGTAACTTCCAGGGCCTGCTGAGTTCTTGGGCCATTCTTTCTAGAAGGCACCCTATTCAAAAGATACAAGACAGCCTCCCCACAGGCCAGTCTGACTGACAGAACGAGGAATAATTTTAACGAAGCACAAGAATGGGTCGTCCTTAGGGGAAAACAGAGCAGGGGAACAAGGCCAACAGAATGGGACGAGGAGCCCGTGCGTTATGACCGCCGCCACTTCCGCCAGTTTCCGAGGACAAAATCTGATGGGAAAAAACAAGTGCTGCCTGTCATTTCCCTTCCTGTCAATGTTGTTTTATACTTCATGTGAGGACTGTTGCATCTTGCGGTGTAATCTCACGAGACCAAACAAATGTCTCAGGCACGCAAGCACTCACACACTCGGGCAGGCACACTCACACACAAGCATACTCACATTTGGGATTTTCACAGAACAATACTGTATATCATGTAGGTCCCCACACCCAACAGCTGCGGTCCAGCCTGCTTTTTCTTTCCTCAACGTCTGTTGTCCACAGACACCTCGGCCACTTTTGTCACTCGTGAGGATATTTCTATTATTTACTTGTCTTGAGTCCGACTCACTTTTTCGACTTGTATAAACCTGTTTTAAAAGGAAAAACTCTATCGCTATTGCAAATGCAAAGCCAGCACTGTGGGCCCTCAACAGAGTAGCCCTAAAAGTAAATGTCATCCAAATAAAGTATAAAATCCTGTCTCTGATGCCGTCAGGGGAGGACTGTGCTTGAAACCTGTACGCTCTGTTTACAGAGAGGCGGGGGGTGTTCGAGATACTGTTTTCAACTGTATGATACTACTATTCTGGTATGTCAAAAAATGATCAAATATTGGCAATTTCATTTAATTCAGCTTAATATTAATACCAAACCAAGTCTTTCCCCCAGTATCACTGCAATTTAAAAGGAACTGAAAAGAGAATAACTGAGCTACTGGGCAATTGAAAGGAATGTAATGCTGTGATATTTAACACTTAAAATAATGTTAAGTACCTGCAATGATACAAATCTCTCATTTGGGGAAACTCCGTGCTAGGAAAACAAGAAGGGATGTGGTAGAGAGTGAGGACCAAGCTGGGAAAATATGCAGTCTGTGCTCCAGCCCCATTCCACTGCCTACAGGTATTTTCAAACCACACAGAACTGTCATGGGAAAGATTATGATATGGCAGTGACAGGGACAACTGCTGTGCATTCTGCCTCCCTATATTCACTCCACCTTCCTAACAGCACCCAGATTTCATTCTGAAGGGTTATGTCTTCCTTACTAAATACTGTCTTGGGGGGACGATGATGAACCCAAGCAGACATCTTCGCACTATCTAAGTCAACAGGGTCCCAGGAAGCTCCATCAGCCAATCCTTCTGCTGGTCGCCAGGAGGCGGCCACGTGACCTGAGACTGGTCACTCAGGTGCCTCCTCCCTGGAATGCCAACCTTGGGCAGAATGAGAGCGAGTCAGGAAACAGCTGGTGTCCACTCCTGCAGCAGGGCCTTAACTGGACCATTCCTGCTAGGAGACCATTTCACGGACCCTGTTTCCAGGTTAGGAGACTTCCAAAGCTGCTTTGACTCCTTCCTGTTTCCAAACCTGACCTGTCATCAATTCCATGAGCTCACAATATCCTCAACTGGAGTAAATTTCTGTTGCCTGTTACCAAAGAGTCCTGGCAGATACACCAGTGTACCATCCTTTCCAAGGTTCCTACTGATATTCATCCAACCAGCGAGACTCACCAGCTGCAACCAGAAGCCAACCCCTCACAGTCCTGCCTAGAACTTTTCCTAAGATGGTAAATTTAAAATGGCATCCAGATTAGAAATGAAAAAGGAGAAGTAACAACTGATACCACAGAAATACAAAGGATCATGAGAAATTACTACAAGCAACTCTATGCCAATAAAATGGACAACCTGGAAGAAATGGACAAATTCTTAGAAAAGCACAACCGTCTGAGACCAAACCAGGAAGAAGTAGAAAATATAAACAGACCAATCACAAGCACTGAAATTGAGACTGTGATTAAAAATCTTCCAACAAACAAAAGCCCAGGACCAGATGGCTTCACCGGCGAATTCTATCAAACATTTACAGAAGAGCTAACACCTATCCTTCTCAAATACAGCAGAGGGAGGAACACTCCCAAACTCATTCTATGAGGCCACCATCACCCTGATACCAAAACCACACAAGGATGTCACAAAGAAAGAAAACTACAGGCCAATATCATTGATTAACATAGCTGCAAAAATCTTCAACAAAATACTAGCAAACAGAATCCAACAGCACATTAAAAGGATCATACACCCTGATCAAGTGGGGTTTATCCCAGGAATACAAGGATTCTTCAACATATGCAAATCAATCAAAGTGAAAAACCATATTAATAAATTGAAGGAGAAAAACCATATGATCATCTCAATAGATGCAGAGAAAGCTTTCGACAAAATTCAACACCAATTTATGATGGGTAGGCATAGAAAGTAGGCATAGAGGGAACTTACCTCAACATAATAAAGACCATATATGACAAACCCACAGCCAACATCATTCTCAATGGTGAAAAACTGAAACCAGTTCCTCTAAGATCAGGAACAAGACAAGGTTGTCCACTCTCACCACTATTATTCAACATAGTTTTGGAAGTTTTAGCCACAGCAATCAGAGAAGAAAAAGAAATAAAAGGAATCCAAATCGGAAAAGAAGAAGTAAAGCTGTCACTGTTTGCAGATGACATGATATTATACATAGAGAATCCTAAAGATGCTACCAGAAAACTACTAGAGCTAATCAATGAATTTGGTAAAGTAGCAGGATACAAAATTAATGCACAGAAATCTCTTGCATTCCTATATACTAATGATGAAAAATCTGAAAGAGAAATTAAGAAAACAATCCCATTTACCACTGCAACAAAAAGAAAAAAATACCTAGAAATAAACCTACCTAAGGAGACAAAAGATCTGTATGCAGAAAACTATTAGACACTGATGAAAGAAATTAAAGATGATACAAACAGATGGAGAGATATACCATGTTCTTGTATTGGAGGAATGAACATTGTGAAAATGACTATACTAGGCAAAGCAATCTACAGATTCAATGCAATCCCTATCAAACTACCAATGGCATTTTTCACAGACCTAGAACAAAAAAATTTCACAATTTGTATGGAAACACAAAAGACCCTGAATAGCCAAAGAAATCTTTTTTTTTCTTTTTTTTTAAATTTATTTATTTATTTATTTTTGGCTGTGTTGGGTCTTCGTTTCTGTGTGAGGGGTTTCTCTAGTTGTGGCGAGTGGGGGCCACTCTTCATCACTGTGCGCAGGCCTCTCACCGTCACGACCTCTCTTGTTGCGGAGCACAGGCTCCAGACGCGCAGGCTCAGTAGCTGTGGCTCACGGGCCTAGTTGCTCCGTGGCATGTGGGATCTTCCCAGACCAGGGCTCAAACCCGTGTCCCCAGCATTGGCAGGCAGATTCTCAACCACTGCGCCACCAGGGAAGCCCCCAAAGCAATCTTGAGAAAGAAAAACAGAGCTAGAGGAATCAGGCTCCCTGACTTCAAACTATACTACAAAGCTACAGTAATCAAGACAGTATGGTACTGGCATGAAAACAGAAATATAGATCAATGGAACAGGATAGAAAACCCAGGGATAAACCCACGCACATATGGTCACCTTATTTTTGATAAAGGAGGCAAGAATATACAATGGAGAAAAGACAGCCTCTTCAATAAGTGGTGCTGGGAAAACTGGACAGCTACATGTAAAAGAATGAAATTAGAATACTCCCTAACACCATACACAAAAATAAACTCAAAATGGATTAAAGACCTAAATGTAAGGCCAGACACTATAAAACTCTTAAGAGGAAAACATAGGCAGAACACTCTATGACATAAACCACAGCAAGATCCTTTTTGACCCATCTCCTACAGAAATGGAAATAAAAACAAAAATAAACAAATGGGACCTAATGAAACTTAAAAGCTTTTGCACAGCAAAGGAAACCTTAAACAAGACGAAAAGACAACCCTCAGAATGGGAGAAAATATTTGCAAATGAAGCAACTGACAAAGGATTAATCTCCAAAATTTACAAGCAGCTCATGCAGCTCAATATCAAAAAATCCAACAACCCAATCCAAAAATGGGCAGGAGACCTAAATAGACATTTCTCCAAAGAAGATATACAGATTGCCAACAAACACATGAAAGAATGCTCAGCATCACTAATCATTAGAGAAATGCAAATCACAACTACAATGAGGTATCACCTCACACCGGTCAGACTGGCCATCATCAAAAAATCTACAAACAATAAATGCTGGAGACGGTGTGGAGAAAAGGGAACCCTCTTGCATTGTTGGTGGGAATGTAAATTGATACAGCCACTATGGAGAACAGTATGGAGGTTCCTTAAAAAACTAAAAATAGAACTACCATACGACCAAGCAATCCCACTACTGGGCATATACCCTGAGAAAACCATCATTCAAAAAGAGTCATGTACCACAATGTTCACTGCAGCTCTATTTACAATAGCCAGAACATGGAAGCAACCTAAGTGTCCATCGACAGATGAATGGATAAAGAAGATGTGGCACATATATACAATGGAATATTCCTCAGCCATAAAAAGAAATGAAATTGAGTTATTTGTAGTGAGTTGGATGGACCTAAAGGCTGTCACACAGTGTGAAGGAAATCAGAAAGAGAAAAACAAATACCATATGCTAACACATATATATGGAATCTAAAAAAAAAATAAAAATAAAAGGTTCTGAAGAACCTAGGGGCAGGACAGGAATAAAGACGCAGTCGTAGAGAATGGACTTGAGGACATGGGGAGGGGGAAGGGTAAGCTGGGACGAAGTGAGAGAGTGGCATGGACATATATACACTACCAAATGTAAAATTGATAGCTAGTGGGAAGCAGCCACATAGCACAGGGAGATCAGCTCGGTGCTTTGTGACCACTTAGAAGGGTGGGATAGGGAGGGTGGGAGGGAGACGCAAGAGGAAGGGGATATGGGGATATATGTATATGTATAGCTGATTCACTTTGTTATAAAGCAGAAACTAACACACCATTGTAAAGGAATTATACTCCAATAAAGATGTTAAAAAAAAAAAAAAAGGATATAACTCAGGAACAGCCAGATGGAAGAAAGGTATGGGAAAAGAGCACAGAGCTTCCAGGCCCTCTCCCAGCACACCACTCTCCTCGCACTTCCAAGTATTCACCGACCCAGATGCTCTCTGAACCCCGTCCTCTTGGGTTTTTATGGAGGCTTCATTATATAGGCTTGATTGATTAAATCATTGACCATTGGCAACTGAACTCCATCTCCAGCCCCTCTCCCCTCCCTAGAGGTGGTGAGATGGGACTGAAAGTTCCAGCCCTCTAATCATGTGGTTGGTTCTCCTGGCAACCAGCCTCCAACTTCTGGTGCTTTCCAGAAATCACTACATTAACATAACAAAAGACACCTTTCTGGCTATCACCACTTTGGAAATTCCTGGGGTTTTAGGAGCTCAGTACCAGGAATGGGGCAAAGAACAATCATGTGTATTTCTTATTATAAATCACAGTATCACAGTAGACCTAATTCTTGGGCTTAGAAAAGTTAGTGATGCAGCTGGAAAGGGGAAGCACCAGATTCAGGCCTTGAGAGCCCATGAACCTTCGCACCAGCCTGCCCAGGGCATCCGACAGCCCCCTGGACATGGCCCTCGGCGTCGCATGTTGTGATCACTGCCTCACTGGACTATGTTCCCAGGTGGACACGAAGCCACCTGAGGGGTAGAAATCTGTCTGAAGTATTTGGAAAGCCCCAGTGTCTGTGACACCAAGTCGGCGTTCAGTAACTAACTGCTGAACAAATGAGTAATCCAATAAGTACTTACTAAGCACTTACTATGTGTCAGGCGCTGTGGACGTAGTGTGGGCAAAACAGGCTTCTCTCCAGCTGGTCATCCAGTTGAGCAGACAGATGTAATCGATTCATCACACAGACGTGTAGTAATGAGAAACAGAGGTTTATAGACTCTAACAGTACAGAGCAGGGGTCAGCAAAATACAGCCTGAGGCCAAATCCAGGCCTTAACAGAAAGAGTTTGCCAGTCCATGGTACAGAGCAAGGAAAACAGGTCCAGATGGCCAGGGCTGGAGAGGAGTGTGGAGGACTCATATCAGGGGTCTGGAAGGTTTCCCTGAAAAATTACTGAAAGGCTTTAAGAACAAAAAACAAAAAACAGAAAGGCCAGGGCAGGGTGGCAGGAGCAGAGAGCCAGGGGAGAGGTATGGGGCCCTCTAGGCTGCTAAGGATGTGGGCCTTTTTCCCAAAGCAAAGGGAAGCCAGTGGAAGGTTTTCCATGGGGGAGTGACCGGTGGGAATCCGTGCTCTGCAGAACCCTCTCAATGCACAGGAGGCAGGCCAAGAAGGAAACCGGTGGCGGGTCCACGGCAACTGTCCTGGGAGCCACGTGGTGACTGGGACAGGGCAACGGCCGGAGAGCTGGAGAGAAGCGAACGGATTTGAGATCCATTCCGGTGCCAGGCCATTTGTCAGGGGTGAGGAGAGAGGTGACTTATCTTCCTTTTCAGACTTCACGACAGTTGTTTTAAAATATTCACTGACTTTCCCTCTTGAGGTTAAACTTTCTCACAGAATAAGGACACCGATGTGACCTTTCCTACATGAAGGTGGTGCCACCTTTAGCCAAACACATTGCAAGATGAGACCAAGACTCTGATATTGAGAAGGAACCCTCTAGGGGGGAGAAAACAAAAAAATTTTTTAAACCCAGCTTCCAAACCGATATAATCGCTAAAGGTGATATAACAGAGAAAGAATAGACTTTGGAGCCCAAAAAGCTAGGGTCCAACCTCCAACTCTAACATCCCCGAGATGACTCACCTAGGCTGTCTTACTTGCCCTCTCTGAGCCTCTGTTTTCTTATCTGTAAAGAACTACACCGCTGCTCCTCCTGAGGCTGCACTGAGGCTAAGAGGCGACACGAACAAAGGGCAGCTGGAACAGTGAGAGATAGTAACTATCATTATCGTTATTAAGCAGGATACTCCTTTTAGCCGGAAACCAGTTACCATGGAAGGAATTAACTTTGTTAATTCTACTATAAAACACAACAGTTTACATAATAAAAGTTGTAATAGTAAGCTCTATTATATAACAACACGTTAACCTAACATTCAGAAATGGGTTCTCTCTCTCAGGAAATGAAAAGAATAATTATGAAGAAAAGTGATAAAGAACTCCTGACTACATACACCCACACACCCACACACCCATACACACAAATGCACGCACACACTCGCACATACACACCTCCTGGTTCAGGAGATCTAGGATGGGGTACAGAATTGCATTATTAATTAATAAGCCTCTCATTCTCATGCAGGTGGACCTTGGGTTCCAAAATGAGAACCCCTGTGCTGACGGAGGCCAGGCCCCACAGTAAGCCCTCAGGAAGAACTGAAGCAAAAATTCAGTTTAATGATCTAATGCCACAAACATACAGAGAACCTAATGTGTGACGGGCACAGAATGTCTGTGCAAAACACTGAGAAAGAAAAAAATGGAGAAGCTGCCCCTCTGCCCTCCAAGCCCACAACCTCTTTAAACACTTGACCAGGGACTTCCCTGGTGGTGCAGTAGTTAAGAAACTGCCTTCCAATGCAAGGGACTCGGGTTCGATCCCTGGTCGGGTAAATAAGATCCCACATGCCACGGGGCAACTAAGCCCACGTGCTGCAATTACTGAGCCCGCGCACCCTAGAGCCCGTGCGCCACAACTAGGGAGCCTGTGTGCCACAACTACTGAACCCATGCACCCTGGAGCCCACACACCACAACGAAGAGCTCACCCGCCACAACAAAAGATCCCACATGCTGCGATGAAGATCCCATGTGCCGCAACAAAGATCCCACATGCTACAACTAAGACCCGAGGCAGCCAAATAAATAAATAAACATTTAAAAATAAAAAAACACTTGACCATGTGTGGTACAAAGCCACGCACACACTCAACCAGACAACGAATCTCCGTGAGCACCTTCTAGATGCTTCTAGGCACTGGGGATACACCCGTGAACATGACAGCCAAACATCCCTGCCCGCTGTTATGGTACGGGCGACAGAAAGAAACAAAATTAAAAAGCATAATGGATAGTTGTTAGTTGGTGTTATGGAGAAAAACTGAGAAAGAAGCAGCAGAGAGTGTAAGGGTGGGGAGAACTGTAAATCTGCACCGGTTTCAAATAGTCCCCATAGCTCGATTAAAATGTAGCGCTACACCCACTGCTCATGGCTGGTAAAGTGTCACAAAGAGAAAGGTTCTGGAAGGACAGAGAAGGGAACTGGCTGGGCTGGGTGGGTCAGGGTCAGAGGGTGGGGAACACTCGCAGTCTCCAGGATGAGGCGAATGCTGAGCAAGTGAGCTCCCGTCCCTCCCCTTCCTTTGCGGGAATGTTCCTCCTGCCCCTCCAAGGCTGCAGAGCATGAATTAGCCCTGAACGACTTCACTGGGCATTTCCAGCAAATGCCTGTGTCTCTTACCTTCGCCAAAACATGTGCTTCTCCTCCTAGGCGGTGTTATAAGCTTATGCAGTCATGTCAGGTCATGAAGGGTCATGAAGGTCAATGGCCATTTTTAGGACTTTTTTTTTTTAATTATAGAAGGGACACATGATCACAGTATAAAACATGAAAGAAGTATCAGAAAGTATAAAGATTCCCAAGTCTTAACCTCAACATGACCTCTATTCACATTTTGGTGTGTTTTTTGCCAGAGTTGTTGTTTCACATAGCGAGGATCACTGTGAATCCATGTTAACTCTGTATCCTGCTCTTCTTACTTTTACTAAATATATTATTTTTAAATCACTACATTTGCATTTTTCTGCTTAAAACAAATTCTGTATGGACATCAACGTAATGGCTATATAACGTTCCATTCTACCGATGCACTGTAGTTTATTCACCATTTCCCAATTGTTGAGCATTCAGATTTCTGAGTTTTCATCATTATTAAATTACCGTGAAAATAACTTCATGCGGAAAGTCATTTCAAGGAATTCACTCAGAGTAGGTTCCTAGAAGGAGAATGACAGGAAGCTGGAAATACTTTAGACAAGCAGTCACAGCACAGATGATCTACAGATCCCCCAAATGCGATCACTGCCCCACCTGGCTGCAGCGGCAGACTACAGAAGCCGGTCAATCTCTGGCCACCTTTTTGGTCTTTGAAGGTAAAGGGTTTCAGAAGCTACATATTTACCTGCTGTCGGAATCCGAGGCGATCTCCTTTCTCCCTCCAAAGCGGATCTGGCACTGCACAGAAAAAGAAGCTGCTGAGATCAGCTGTTGGGATGGGACATACTAAACCTCCCCCACAGGCTTTCAGGGTCGCGGGGGACACGAGGCCAGGAACTCTGGGTGCCAAGTCAGGGTGTTCCCATGCCCTGGGGGTCAGCCCAAGACATAAGACGGCGGGCACCCCAGCCTTCCAGCCGCCACTTGAAGGAAGCCCTTATCTCCAGCTCGTAGAGAAGTGAGCCTTGTGCAAAGACAACGCTGAGAGGAAAACAGAAGCACACGGCCTCCTGCAGATTATCTAGGAAGCTTCTTCTATCTGTCAGCAGCTGACTGTCAATAACACAGAGCTCTTAACAGGCAGTAATCAAAACTTCCACAAATCTGTGATGATGGGTCCCTTCTGACAGGGCCCAAAGTTGTTATGGCTGGCTGTAAAGTTATGACAGCATAAATCAAGCTTCAGACAAGTCATCTGGTTGTGCTGAACCACAATTCACCCAGGGAGGGTGGAAACAAAAGCAAACTGCTCTTTTTTTTTTTTTTAACTGTGCTGAAATATAGACAACATAAAATTTACCATTTTAACCATTTTTAGTTATGCAATTCAATTCACTTCACAATATTGTGCAACCATCACCCCTCTCCACTACTCTTTCCAAAGTGTAGAATCTCCACTGTGGGTAGCACGTTTGCAAGATTCCTGAACTTATTATCGTGTGTGTGTGTGTGTGTGTGTGTGTGTGTGTGTGTGTGTGTGTGTGTATAGACATTTAAATGATACTGTTGTCAAAACTCATGGAACTGCACACTTAAAATTGCTATATTTTATTGTATGCAAATTATACCACAATAAAGTTGATTTTTAAAAGGCATATATACAACAATTTCACCCCCCAAAATAATACTAGCAGCTCTAGGCAGAAGATCCAAGTTATTTCTGTTTAACTGCTACATTTGACGTGGCTTGACTTAACTCTTCATCTTCTTATTTTACTTTCCATTTCTGGAGCAAAGAAAGAAGAAACTAATAATGTGGGTTGTGCATTTATTGTGGAACAGGCGCTGGCCATGGCCCTTCACCCACTTTAACAAATGCAATTCCATCAACAGCCCTATAGAGATCGGTAACCCAATTAAAGAGAAGAAGGACGCTCAGAGAGGCTGGGTGAGTTGCCCCAGCACACACAGCTGTGAAGAGATGAAGCTGGCCTTCAACCTCAGCTACACCCGAGTCTGTGTCCTTCCCACCATACCTGGATGCCTCGAGGCTTGCGCAGATGCTAAATTCTCTGGACTCACATCGACACTTAACAGACACTTCCATTAAAGTACATATTTATCTCCCTACATCGTGATTACACGCAGATAGTTGCCAGTCGCCTCTTCCAAAATGTGAATTCCTAGGTCTGGATCCTAGCTCTGCTGCTTATTAACTATGACGTCGGCAGCAAGTTATCAGACCTGAGCTTCAGTTCTTCAGTTTCTTCATCTGTAAAATGGCAATATTTGCAAGAACTATCTCACGGGGTGGTTGGAAGGATTAGATGTAAAGCACTTGGCAGAGAATCAGGCACGCGATGAATATGCAAGAAATGATGCCTGTCTGGTAGCTGCAAGCAAGCAAACTGATGCCAGCCTCATGTCAAAGCTCGCTTCCACACCCAGCCAAAAGCCAGGCATCAGAAACAGCATCAGCCAAACCAAGCAGAGCCCACCCGCGGGATCCACATGAGCCTGAGCACGGCCTCACTTCTGTTCTTGTGCTCACGGGGTCCTAACTCCAACCATGACTGCAGCACCCTTAGGAGTTGCCCTAAAACACAACTGCTTGGAAATGAGGCTCTGAAACCCACTCAATGCCCTTCTCAAGGGGACATCTGTGAAGGATGGGGCCGGGTCCTCCAGGGGGTCTCCAGGAAGTCAGGACACAGGAGCTCCTTTGTCCCTACCACTGATCACTATCATTTGCTGGGGAAAACGATTAGCCTCACCGTTCCCAGATACAAAGTGGGAGGAAGTCTGTGTAGATAGAAGGGCAGGAATGACTTCTTCATTGATCATCTGACAATATGACCTGACCGCAAAGTCAAACGTGAGCTTTCTTCTTACCTGTTTCACTGCATCCAGCAGTCGCTCCAGCAGAAATTGTCTTTTCATGTCATTGTTCTGTGATCCTAAAATGCAATGAGGCTTAATTAGTTTTGTTTGACATTCGCTTTCTATTAAGACTCTCTGACATGCAGTGTACGGCTGTGCCCAACTAGCATCAGCCTTCTCTTTAGTAAAATCAATAACAAGACCAGGTATCAATAATCTACATCATTACAATGAAGTTTGACCACTTTCCTGTTACTGCAACCCAGGAAAGCAGCTAAACTAGTGTTCCCCAAATTTGGATGATGTTACTGGAATGGTCTAACTCAGTGTTTCTCGACCTTGGTGTCACTGACATTTGGACCAGATAATTCTCTGTGGCTGCCCTGTGAATTGTTAAGATGTCTGTCAGCATCCCTGGCCTCTACCCACTAGACACCATTAGCGTGTGCACACACAGACACAGACACACACACAGACACACACAGACACACACACACACACACACACACACACCCTAGCTGTGGCAACAAAAATTTCTCCAGATACTGCCAAATGTCCTCTGGGGAACACAATTGCCCCCAGTTGAGAACCAATAGTCTAACTAAAAATGTAAGTTTCCTAGTATGGCAGGCACTGCTTGTTGGCTGACCTCACCATCATCTCCAACATCATTTTTCCATGAAAAACCTAATTACTCCTGTTCTCAGCCTCTCTTGTAAGGCTGCCCGTAAGAAGTTCTAGCTAATGACATGTAAGCAGAGAGCACTGGGAGGGATCTGGGGAAATTATGCCATCCTTATAAAAGAACAGATGTTAACGGCTTCGCTCCTTCTTCCATCCTTCGTGCCTTAATCGTAAACACATCGGGTGGAGCCAGAGCAGCATCTTGCTACCTTGAGGCAACAAGCCTGCAGCGAAGGCCAAGAGAATCACAGAGACACCAGCCCCGATGTCATTTTGCTGCTGAACCAAAGCTAGAAATCTCATACCTTTCACACAACAAACAGTTCCATTCGTTCAAGCATTGTACATTGATTGGGCTGTTACTTACAGCCAAAAGCATTCTCAACTGATACACATGGCATACACCAAACTCCCATTTAAGAGGGTGTGGGGCAAGGACACTTCAAAGCCCCAGGCAGACCACTGTCAGAACCACATCTGATGCTCCACAAGAGACCCAGTGACTCCAATCAACAGAGACACAGCTACATATTATGATGCACCAGACACAGAACACAGTTGTTTCAAAGGAGACCCAAATTTAGAGTTTGTACAAGGGCAGATGCTCCACACTGCAGGCCTTGAATTGCCACTGAGCTGCTTCTCTCTTGGGCAACTCAGCCTGGGCTTCACCAGGGAGTACCAGCAGGGCATCACCTTAGAGATGGTCAGTGATTCATGTAAGTCATGCCAGGGCCACCCGCTTGCTAACAACTGTGACCGTGTGGTGAGAACTTCCTGCATACCAGGCACAAAACTGAGTCCTCTGAATGCATTGTGCCCTGTAATTTTCACGACCACCCTACCAGCCAGGTATTAGGATCCCTGAATTGCAGATGGGGAAACTGAAGCTCAGAGAAGACAAGCAATTACATGCATTGACCCACTCGGTAATTATTTACCTTCTACTGTGTGCCAGGCAATGTTCTAAGTGCTGGGGACACAGGGGTTAAATGGTATAAAAGAACCGTCTTCTCATGGAGCGAAAATTCTCTCAGGAAGAAACAAATAGCTCCTAAGTAAACTAATAAAGATGATGTTAGAGAGTCATACTAGAAAGAAAAACTAAATGGGGTGATGACAGGGAGGAAGCAAGAGGGCCACGTCAGCCGGGGCAGTCAGGGAAGGCCTCTCTGCACACGTAATATCTGAGCTGAGCCCTTTAGAACAAGAAGGAGCAGCCATGGAAAGATATGGAAGACCAGCATTCCAGGCACAGCAAACGGCCAGGGAAGAGAGGAGAGAACAGCTTGGCTTCTGGTCTTCCAGGACCCAAAGGAAGCCTCTTATGACTTGAGCAAAAAGCAGAAAAGGGGAAGCAAAGACAGACAGGCAGGGGCCAGTAACAAAGGTCTTGTGGGCCATGATAATGGGTTTAGGTTTTGTTCTGTATTTGAATACTAAGAGTTGGAACCGTTGGACATCCCTGGTGGTGCAGTGGTTAAGAATCCACCTGCCAATGCAGGGGACACAGGTTCGAACCCTGGTCCGGGAAGATCTCACATGCCGCGGAGCAATTAAGCCCATGCGCCACAACTACTGAGCCCGCGTGCCACAGCCACAACTACTGAAGCCTGCACGCCTAGAGTCCATGTTCTGCAACAAGAGAAGCCACCGCAATGAGAAGCCCGCGCACCGCAACGAAGAGTAGCCCCCACTCACCACAACTAGAGAAAAGCCTGCTCACAGCAATGAAGACCCAATGCAGCCAAAAATTAATAGTTAATTAATTAATTTTTTTAAAAAACACTTAAGAAAAAAATAGGTGGAATGGTGACCCCGACTGGAGATCGTGCCCCTCAAGGGTTGTTAGGACTACCACACGGGCTCCTGCCTCACCCCAGGCCCGGAGGTCAAACCAGTCAGTAGACTCTCCATGGACACACAGGAATACAGCTGACTTCCCAAACTCTGCCACTGTTATTTTTTCTGGAAGAGGTCTTGAGAAAGGATAGCTCACGCATCCTTCCCACCAGACCAGAGGCCATCTTGAAGCGTCACTCAGGATGGCTAGAGACCCCGCCGACCCTAGGCCCTCAACATCGCTCTTGACACCTGTGTCTATCAAATCATCCTGCTCTCCGTTTAGCAGAAGGTCCAGTTTCAGCTCTTCTCTAACACCACAACTGGGAAGTCAGGCTTGCTTTCTTCCTTTTTCCAAGTACTGCACCCAACAACTCTACCTGCCCTTGGGCAATGCCAACTGGAAACTCGACAAGGTTTTCCCCCCTGAAGTGCTTTTGCTATTCTTTCTGATCATGAAAGTAACGCATGTGATAGAACTATCATATAACCCAGCATTTCTGGGTATATACACAAAAGAATTGAAAACAGGGTCTTGAAGAGATATTTGTATGCTTATGTTCACAGCAGCATTATTCTCAGTAGCTAAAGTGTGGAAGCAACCCAAGTGTATACTGACAGATGAATGGATAAGCAAAATATGTATGCATATACATACAATAGATATTATTCAGCCTTAAAAAGGAAGGAAACTCTGCAATATGCTACAACACAGATGAGCCTTAAGGACTTTATGCTAAGTGAAACACACCAGACACAGAGAGATAAATACCACATGATTCCACTTATATGAGGTACTAACTAAGAGCAATCAAAATCATAGAGAAAGAAAGTATAATGGTGGCTGTCAGGGGGAGGGGAGGGGAGAGAATGGGGGTTAGGGTTTAATAGCTACACATCTGCAGTTTAACAGGATGAAAAGAGTCGTGGGGATGGATGGTGGGGACGCTGCCCAGCAGTGTGAAGGTATTTAACACCACCAAACTGTACGCTTAAAAATGGTTAAGGGCTTCCCTGGTGGCGCAGTGGTTGAGAATCCGCCTGCCAATGCAGGGGACACGGGTTCGAGCCCTGGTCTGGGAAGATCCCACATGCCGTGGAGCAACTAGGCCCGTGAGCCACAATTGCTGAGCCTGCGCGTCTGGAGCCTGTGCTCCGCAACAAGAGAGGCCGCAATAGTGAGAGGCCCGCGCACCACAATGAAGAGTGGCCCCCGCTTGCGGCAACTAGAGAAAGCCCTCGCACAGAAACGAAGACCCAACACAGTCAAAAATAAATAAATTAATTAATTTTTTTAAAAAATGGTTCAGATGGCAAACTCTGTTATGTGTATTTTACCACAATTTTAAAAAAAAAGTACTTCATGTGAAAAAATACAATAATAACAAATCGGGGGGAAATATACAAAGAAAATAAAAATCTCCATCATCTCACTCCTGATAATTGTTAGCGCAGTAACGCTCAAGCTTTCATGTGCACACGCATCTCCAGGCAGGCTCTAATTCAGAAGGGCTGGGTGGGGCCTGGGGTTCTGTCTCTCTCACAAGGTCCCAGGTGACGCTGATGCTGCTGGTGCCTGACCCACCGTGAAGAGCAAGGATACAGCACCTACCCCTAATGATACGCATGATGATCCCAGATCTCTGCGACGGAACTCGTTCCACTGCTTTCTATAGAAAGGTCAGCAGCCTCCTCTGCCTCACCCTGCAAAGCCCCTCCACCGTGGGAAGAAAGCCTGTTCTCTAGAGAGAAACAGCCTGAGGTTGTGCAGGTCTCAGCCCACCACACACCCACCCTCGCTGATGCGATCTCTCCCCAGACAAGAAGTGCACTTGAAAAAGACAGTCCTGACCCCTGAAAAGGCACCTGTGGCCATCCCAGGCCTGAACGGGGATGAAGAGAAGGGGGTCTCGTAGGGCAGAGGGAGCACGGGCGGCCTTGGGAGCATTCACTGACGGCAGGAGGTGCCCAGGAGGCCCATGGCCATGAGGAACAGTGGAAGGAGCGCTAGTGGGAAGTCACAAGGCATCAGGAGTTCTCATCCCGGCCGGGCTGCTTGCTGGTCACGTGACTCGGACAGTCACTTCCCTTCTCCGGGCACTGGTTTCTGCATGAGATCACCCCCTCCTAGCTCTGCAGTCTGCGAGTGTGGGGTGTCTGCGGAGACAGGCAGGCAGAGCAATCGATGCTACCGGGCTCTTTCCTACCTTCTCCCAGGGACCAAGAGGAGAATACAGGACCCCTCCCAGGGCAAGAAGAATCTTCCAGCCTCAACGGCTGCAACCACCCAAGAGGAGCAGGGAGCCAGTGCCCACCTACTGAGCCTCAACTGTGGGCTAAGCCATTAACTGACTGGCATGTAATCCTTGACAAAGAAGGAAAGGTGGCTCCACTCAACAGAGCACCGGGGCTGAGAGGAAAAGACCTTCACCCATGGAAGTGCTGAAGGAAGGATTCAATTTCAAGTCCGCTGCCTCGGCCATCTGTGAAATCTTGCTCACCCTCAACCCCTGTAACAAACCTGCAATGACAGCCCCACTGCCAGTTCAGGAATGATTTCTCTATGAAACCCCAGCCTTTCGGCTTCCTTCCTTCTGTAAGGGTAGCCCTGAGTCAACACTATCAACCAGATGAGCCAGAATAGGCTTCTTTTTTTTTTTTTTTTTTTAATTGGAGTATAGTTGATTTACAATATTGTGTTCGTTTCAGATATAAAGCAAAGTGATTCACAGAACAGGCTTCCATCAAAATGAAAATAGAAAACAGAAAGGCACCCCAGGGAATACACCCAGGGTCCACAAACCTGTCAGAGAAATGCAGTGATCTCCTGAGGCTCTAACTTAGAAATCACCTGCGTTTGAAAATCAGTCACCTGGTTCAGGTGCATCGCTGTTGTCTTTCATGTTTAGAATCCTTAAGATCCCAGGGCTTCCCTGGTGGCACAGTGGTTGAGAGTCTGCCTGCCAATGCAGGGGACACGGATTCGAGCCCTGGTCTGGGAAGATCCCACGTGCCACGGAGCAGCTGGGCCCGTGAGCCACAATTACTGAGCCTGCGCGTCTGGAGCCTGTGCTCCGCAAGGAGAGGTCGCGATAGTGAGAGGCCTGCGCACCGCGATGAAGAGTGGTCCCCGCTTGCCACAACTAGAGAAAGCCCTCGCACAGAAACGAAGACCCAACACAGCCATAAATAAATTAAAAAAAAAAAAAAACTTAAAAAAAAAAGTAAAAGTCTATTAATTTAAAAAAAAAAAAAAAAAACTAGAATTCTTAAGATCCTACACTAATTTTTCCCACAAATCTCCAGCCTTCAGTGACCTTCTGGGGAGAGAGAGCAGGGATTCAGAGTAGGACAGGGCAGGTTCGAATCCTACATCATCAGCTATGTGACCAAGGACAAGTTACTTAACCCCTCTGCACCTCCTACAGCTTTAATTTTTTTTTTTTTTTTTTTTGCTGCACTGGGTCTTCGTTGCTGTGCGTAGGCTTTCTCTAGTTGCGGCACGCAGGCTTCTCATTGCGGCAGCTTCTCTTGTTGCGGAGCACAGGGCTCTCGGCGCGTGGGCTTCAGTAGTTGTGGCTCGCGGGCCCTAGAATGCAGGCTCAGTAGTTGTGGCGCGCAGGCTTAGTTGCTCTGCGGAATGTGGGATCAAACCCATGTCCCCTGCATTGGCAGATGGATTCTTAACCAATGCACCACCAGGGAAGTCCCCTCCTACAGCTATTAATGAGTGAATGGATACCATGCACCTAGAACAGTGCCTGGTATACACCAAACACTTTATACATATTAACTATTATTGCTGTTGTTGTGGGCAATCCTATACCTCTGGCTCTAACAAGTACTTTCAACAGGCTTCCTTCTCTCCAGAGCACAGGCAAAGGAATCCAATCCTGGCCTCTGTGTTCACTGCCCTGGGGGACTGTAAAGGTGAAAAAGCTTCTCTGCCATGTGGGGAGGGGAAAACCAGCAAGATGCCCCCAAGGCACTCTACATATATCCCTTCTCCAATCCCTGCCACAACCCAGGAGGTCAAGGTAATCGTGGTGCCCGTCCACAGAGGAGTTAGGTCACTTGGGCAAGTCTGCACACACACACACACAACGGTATTTCCCTGCCTCTCTATGCAGTAGCAGAGGGAAAGTCATTTCTCTGCTCGAAGGCCAATCCTTGCAATGCACTCAGCGGGCATAACGGAGAAAAGAAAAAGACGGTAAGGTTCTTTGGGTGCCCACTGCAGGCCAGGAATTCTGCCCGAGGTCAGGCAGCAAAGCAGCGCTGAGACCCTGATCTGCCTGACCTCTTCCACACCACACTGCTGGCCTGCTGGGGGCCAGGGAAGCCTGACTGAAAAAGCGGGAACTTGAACTGTGCTTAAAAAAACAGGAAGAGAGGGGCTTCCCTGGTGGCGCAGTGGTTGAGAATCTGCCTGCCAATGCAGGGGACACGGGTTCGAGCCCTGGTCTGGGAAGATCCCACATGCCGCGGAGCAACGAGGCCCGTGAGCCACAACTACTGAGCCTGCGCGTCTGGAGCCTGTGCTCCGCAACAAGAGAGGCCATGATAGTGAGAGGCCCGCGCACCGCGATGAAGAGTGGCCACCACTTGCCACAACTAGAGAAAGTCCTCTCACAGAAACGAAGACCAAACACAGCCAAAAATAAAATAAATAAATAAAAATTTAAAAAAAAAAAAAAAAAAAACCAGGAAGAGCTAGAATACAGAATAGGTAAACCCATAAAGATAGAAGGCTACTGCTTAATAGGTACAGGGTGTCCTCTGGGGGTGGTGAGAGTGCTTTGTAACTAGACAGACACGGTGGTTGCACGTTACAAATGTACTAAATTGCCACTGAACTGTTCATTTTTAAATGGCTAATTGTTTATATAATTGTTAAATTTCTAACTTAACAGTTCATTGTTCTAATTGTATTAAAAGCATACATGGTTTCACGTTATCTGAAATTCACCTCCGTAAGAAAATACTTTATGGAAAGGACTGCAACAGGTAGATGAGAGCACATTCCAAGCCGAAGAAGCCACCATGGCAGGAGTCCCCTAGGGGTGGGACAAGACTTCCCATAGGGCCCAGACCGCACACTGAAACACAGGGGAGAAAAGCCAAGCTCACTCCTCTCTCACGTTTCTGATTACACCGAGGGGAGTGTCTGAGGCCAGTAAGTCCTTACCTTCTGCATCAGGCAGGCCCCTAACAGGAAACAGCAGGCACTCTCAAATAAGGAGGCTTCAAGGAGGTTTACTTATAAGGGGCCCTACAGAGAAGTGGTGGCGAGAAGCGATTCTCAACCAGGATTTCAACCCCCCCTCCAAAACAGGGCATTTGGCAATGTCTAGAGACATTTTTGGCACAACTAGGGAACTGCTCCTGGAATCTACTACAGTGTACAGGACAGCCGCACACAACAATCATCCAGCCCGAATGTCAATAGTGCCGCAATTGGGAAATTCTGCCCTAACTTAAGTCTGATTGTCCCATTTCGCAGATGATGAAACTGAGGCTCCGAGAAGCTAAAAAACTTAAACCTCTACTTGTGCTCTGAAACCCATCTCCTCTCACCTGCTCAAGGACATACTCCAGGGCTTCCCTGGTGGTGCCGTGGATAAGAATCTGCCTGCCAATGCAGGGGATACAGGTTCAATCCCTGGTCCAGGAAGATCCCACATGCCACGGAGCAACTAAGCCTGTGCACCATAACTACTGAGCCTGCGCTCTAGAGCCCGTGAGCCACAACTACTGAGCCCACGTGCCACAACTACTGAAGCCCGCGCGCCTAGAGCCCGTGCTCTGCAACAAGAGAAGCCACCGCAATGAGAAGCCCGTGCACCACAATGAAGAGTAGCCCCCACTTGCCGCAACTAGAGAAAGTCCACGCGCAGCAACGAAGACCCAACACAGCCAAAAATAAATAAATAAAAAATAAATAAATAAATAAATATTTAAAAAAAAAAAAAAAAAAAAAGGACATACTCCAGCAACGGTCCCTCTTTTTCCAACATCGTCAATTCTTTCTTCTCATCTGTGCAATTCCTACAGCATATGGGGATGTCATAATACCTCCCCCCAGTTTAATAAAAGCCGTGCCTTGCTCCCACGTGCCGCTCCAGCCTCCACCTCATTTCTCTGCTGCCCTGTCCAGCACAGCTCTTCCTTCACGAGAGCGGCCAGGCCCTCTGTGAGGGCCACCCCTTCCACAATGGCTGTTCCCAGCTCTGGCCAAAGGCCCTTTTGTTCCCATCTCCTCCTGCACCGAATTATCTACACAGGGGCCATAACATCTGGAACACAACAAATGACTTACTGACATATAACAAACACATGATACAGTCAATGATATTATATGATTTGTTCAACGCACCCTGCAAAACTGCAATTAACATGGCATTTTTATGGAGCCCTGTGAGCATGTGGAGCGTTGTCTCAGATGATTTGTGTTTCTGGTTCCCCTCCTCACAGAAGGAACTCAACAACTGTTGGATCAAGACTCCGGGGTTCGGTTCTGTAGTCCCTCAAGCAGCTGCTTTTTTTTTTTTTTTTTTTTTTTTTAATTGATTGATTGATTGATTGATTGCTATGTTGGGTCTTCGTTTCTGTGCGAGGGCTTTCTCTAGTTGCGGCAAGTGGGGGCCACTCTTCATCGCGGTGCGCGGGCCTCTCACTATCCTGGCCTCTCTTGTTGCGGAGCACAGGCTCCAGACGCGCAGGCTCAGTAGTTGTGGCTCACGGGCCTAGTTGCTCCGCGGCATGTGGGATCTTCCCAGACCGGGGCTCGAACCCGTGTCCCCTGCATTAACAGGCAGATTCTCAACCACTGCGCCACCAGGGAAGCCCCAAGCGGCTGCTTTAAATGGAGAGGACCAGAATGGCCTCGTGCATGCAATGCACATTGCATGAGTGAAGCACTAGTTTTGTCTGCATTAGCACATGAACAGATAAAATGGACAATCATTCACCCCCAAAGTCAGGGCACTGGGTCCCAGTATTGTGGGGTAAAGTGGCACAGCTGGAGGAGGACAAAAGGACAGACTTTCCTTCACCACACAATGGAAAGAGGCAGACTCTGCTTGGAGGCAGATGGGCTCGGGCCATCCAAGTGGCCTTGTGATGCCTGAGAACAAAGACTGGGTCAACAGTGGACTCATAAATGGGCAAAGAATTCCCTCTAGAGCAGAGGTCGGCAAATATTTTCTGTAAAGAGCAAAATGGTAAATATTTTTGGCTTTTCAAGCCAGATGGTCCCTGTCACAGCTACTCAATCAGAGTGCAAAAGCAGCCAGAGACAATAGCAAGAATGGGTATGGCTGGGTTCCAATAAAGCTTTATTTACAAAACAGGTGGCCAGCCCAGTTTGCCAATCCTTGCTGCAGAAAAAAAAAAGAAAAACTGCAGTGTGCAAATACCTTAAAGAGAAAGTGTATCTTCCCTCATGGTTGGAGAAATGCAAATTATAAACTTACCAAATCAACCACCACATGTTACCACTGTATAACTACTAAATTCACCAAGAAACATTTAAACTGAAATTCCTCATTGCTGGCAAAGCTCCAGGGAAACACAATGGTCAGAATGGCCATCATCAAAAAGTCTACAAATAACAAATGCTGGAGAGGGTGTGGAGAAAAGGGAACTCTCCTACACTGTTGGTGGGAACGTAAATTGATGCAGCCACTATGGAGAACAGTATGGAGGGTCCTTAAAAAACTAAAAATGGAGTTGCCATATGATCCAGCAAGCCCACTCCTAGGCACGTATTGGGAGAAAACTCTAATTCGAAAAGATACATGCCCCCCTATGTTCACAGTAGCACTATTTACAATAGCCAAGACATGCAAGCAGCCTAAATGTCCATCGACAGATGAATGGATAAAGAAGATGTGGTACATATACACAATGGAATACAACTCAGCCATAAAGAAGAATGAAATATTGGCATTTGCAGCAACATGGATAAATTTAAAGATTATCATACTAAGTGAAATAAATCAGACAGAGAAAGACAATTATCATGTTATCATTTATATGTGGAATCTAAAAAAAAAATGATACAAATGAACTTATTTACAAAACAGAACCAGACTCACAGACATAGAAAACAAACTTATGGTTACCAAAGGGGAAAGAGGGGGAGGGATAAATTAGACGTTTGGAATTAACATATATACACTACTACATATAAAGTAGATAACAAGGACCTACTGTATAGCACAGGGAACTATATTCAATATCTTATAATAACCTATGATGAAAAAGAATCTTAAAAAGAATACATATATATGTATAACAGAATAATTTTGCTGTACATCTGAAACACAACATTGTAAATCAACTATACTTCAATTTTTTTAAAATATGAAATTCCCCATTGCTCGTAAAGCTCCAGGGATACAGGAATGCACCACTGGTAATGAGTACCAGTGCAGAGTCCTGGAAAGCAACGAGCAGGGAATACCAAAAACTACAAGAACATCAAAGCACCTTCCTGACTCCTGGGAAACTAAGCTATGGAGGAATGGGCCAGGGTGGGGGGGCTGGGATTATGAGAAAAGTAATAAGTAACTTCCTTACCAGTCTCTCTGTCTTCCAGGTACCGAGTAAGGCATTGTACATTCATCACTCACTTTCACTTCCATTTTCTGATGAGGGAATTAAGAGTTGGAGTTCAACAACTTGCTCAGGTTCTTCAAATGGGAGTTAAATCCAGGATTGCCTGAGTGCAAGTGTTTTTCCACTGCAACATGATGCCTGCCTAAACATGGTTTCAGGGGTGCAGATTTTTCCCACAGCGTTCTAGAACAGGGGTCAGCAACCTACAGCCCCCAAACTGCAGGTCTTCTAAATAAAGTTTTATTGGAACACAGCCACGTGCTTTCACTTGCGTATTGCCCGTGCTGCTTTTATACAACAGGGATGAGTAGTTGGGATGGAGACCAGATGGCCCACAAAGCAGAAAATATTTACTATCTGGCCCTTTACAGAAAATGTTTGCCAACTCCATCCTAGAACATCATAAATGGAACTTACTTTCTTTTCCTACAATGGGAGAAAGGTTAAATAACTGCAGCATGTCAATTTAGTGGAATGTTACGCAGCATTTTTAAATAATTGTGAAGAGAAGGAACATGGGTAAATGCTATAATAAGTGAAGACACTAATTCAAATGTAGACTCAATGCAATTAGGTAAAATGCATATGCTTTGAACATAGACAGAAGTGGAATACCTAAAAATCTAAATATTTAATATGTTAGAAAGGTATATTTATAGGTATATTGTTTTCACAATAGTCTTTAATGTCATTTGGGGGTTTTGCTTTTTTTTTTTTTTTTTTAAGGTGGAGGAGGAAACAGCAGATTCCAAACTATGCAGACACAGGCAAGGAGAAGCGGGGTGTCAGTGGACAAGTTCCCCCCTTGTGGGAAGCCGGGCAGCACAGGCCTCTGAGGGCTTCTGGATGGGTGAGCACAAGTCAGGGCTGGGAAAGGGCCCTCACTCTCCCTGGCGGCCTCAGGCTGCTCCTCCCACAGCCTTTCCCACCTCAGCAAAAGGCATCCTCACTTGTCCAGCTGCTCAGGAGTCACCCTCGCCTCCCTCGGGTCTCTGCTGAGACATCACCTTCCCTGCGAGGTCTTCCTTGACCCCCCCCCCACCAAATGACAAGAGCCCTCCCTCCCCCTTCAGTTCCTCCTCCATCCAGACAACAAGCGGGACACACGCCACCCTTGGGCTCTGGACTGGGCATATGATCCAAGCATGGGCAGCCAGAGCCACGGTGATGCGTTGGTTCCAGGATGGCTGCGAGGCCAGCCAGACCACTATGAGTCAGCGCCAGGACTTCTGCCGGAGCAACTGGAAAAGGCCTGCCCGCTTGGGTGTTGCTACATTGTAGGATGTGACCCAAGAGCTGCTAGGGGCCGTCTTGCCTCCATGGAGGGGAGGCTGCCTGAGGGTGAAGCCAACAGAGAGGAAAGTATTGAGAGTTGCGAGCCGGACAGAAAGGTGGTCCTGATGACTCTCTAAGCACCAGCTGAGGCTGAAGCCAGGCTATCCCTAGACCTTTCCAGCACAAGATGCTTTAAACTCCCATTGTGTTGGAATCAGCTTCCACCACATGCAACTGAAAAGAGTCCTGGGGAATTCCCTGGCGATCCAGTGGTTAGGACTCGGTGCTTTCACTGCTGGGGCCCGGGTTTGATCCCTGGTCGGGAAACTAAGGTCCCACAAGCTGCGTGGCGCGGCCGGGTGTGTGGGAGGAAGAGTCCTGGTTAACATACCTATTACTCTAACATTTTGGGTACATTCTGTCAATTCCCTTCAACAAACACCGACAGTACAGCCCTCTGCTAAGTGACAGAAGATGCGCCAAATTGTCATCCAACAAATGACTGCTGAATGTTGAACCCTGAATTTCTGGCCAGGCTCTGCTGCTACCACTGCCTCACTCTCACTGGTAGCATTTTTTGCGTTGCGTCTTCGTTGCTTCGCGCGCGAGGGCTTTCTCTAGTTGCGGCGAGCGGGGGCTACTCGTCATTGCTGTGTGCAGGCTTCTCACTGCGGTGGCTTCTCTTGTTGCGGAGCACGGGCTCTAGGCACGCGGGCTTCAGTAGCTGTGGTGCACAGGCTTAGTTGCTCCGCGGCATGTGGGATCTTCCCGGATCAGGGATCGAACCTGTGTCCCCTGTATTGGCAGGCAGATTCTTAACCACCGCACCACCAGGGAAGCCCCTCACTGGTAGCGTTTTAAACAAGTGCAATTGCTTTGGCGGAAAGAGCAATCAAGAACCATCAACACTTTCATGTTAACACTACTTCAGGGAAATCATCCTAAAGACATCATCAAAAGGAAGAAAAACTACCTTGAACAAAAATGTTCACTGCATCATTATGTATAATAGGAACAAAAAGGAAAAAAGGGGGGGGGGATAAGTTTCCACAAGTAAAGTCAGTAATTTAAAAGTTATGCCATATGTATAATGATGGATTACTGATGGATTATGAAGTCCATAAAAGTGATCAATAGGAAGACCATGTAGCAATATGATAAAGTTTTATCCAGAAATGTTAAGGGTAAAAGCAAAATGTGAATTTATATGATAGTGATAAAATTACTTCAGCCTATGTCAACATTTCTCAAGCTTTTTCTCATTCTGTCAGGATCGTTTTTAGACATTTTTTCCTTAATCACCCCCGCCATGAAATTTTAATACCACAGATGTATCGTACATCATGCATATCTGTGCTTTAGACACAAGAATAGATGTTTCTCCCCCACAGGGGTGATATCACCCCGTTGAGAATGCATGGCCTGTGTGCAGGCAAGACGGTAGCAGGACGGGAGGTGCTTTATCCGGGATTATGTTCACATTGCCAGAATTCAGAGAATTTAGTTCCAAAACTTAAGACCTCTGAGCATTTGACTTCCTGTTGGTCACCCAGGCAGAGCCATGCAACCGGGAAGCGGGAGAGTGGAGATCAGTGGGACTGAGGCCATTGCCACTTGCTCACAAGAGAGGCAGGCAGTCAAATGTTTGCTGACAGTGGAACAGCTTCTTCTTACAATCTGCCATAACAGATCAGCCCAGTGCCTTCACTGGGGGGAAAAAAGGTGATATCATCACTTTTTCTGCTTTGAATGACCACAGCTATTCTTTTTTCCGTTCACTCATTTCAGCTGATTCTTTTTTTAACCATTTTCTAAATTGAAGTATAGTTAATTTACAGTGTTGTGTTTCAGGTGTACAGCAAAGTGATTTGGCATATATATATATATATTCTTTTTCAGATTCTTTTCCATTATAGGTTACTATAAGATATTGAATATACTTCCCTGTGCTATGCAGTAGGTCCTTGTTGTTTACCTGTTTTATATATAGTAGTGTGTATGTTATTCCCAAACTCCTAATTTATCTCCCCCTCCACCATCAGCTGATCCTTTATTCCAAATACAAGCCACTGCTGGAGATGACACAGTCAATGCCAAAGAGAAAATCATGACCTTCAACATTCCAGAAAAATAAGAAAAAAGCTGCCAAAATGAACCTAAACATCAGACAAGACACAGCAGTAAATTACCCACTAAGCCCCCAACTCTGGTGTTTCAGGCCCTTAGAGCTTGTTTGCTTCACTCATTATTTGACCTCTCTGGGTCTGGCTTTCCCCAGGCCTTGAAATGGGGGTTTCAGGGTCTTTCTAACTTAAGAAGGATTCGTGACAGAGTAATTACTGATGGAAATGAGCATCAAGTAGCTTCAACTATAAAGTCTTACCAAAGACAGTGTTTGAGAATCATAATGACTTTCTGACCCTACAAGTTCTACTTTCCCCAGTAAGAGCAAAAGCATTATCTGAAAATCAGAATTCCTTAGCTAGTAGAGGCTGATAATCAAGTATTCCTACCTACTGGATTCTTTAAAGAGTAACAAGTAAATCATCACACTATCACACTGGAACAACCATCCACATCCGGCAGGTATCCACCCTCCTAGCAATTTGTTTACTTCTACACACATACATGAATCCATAAACATTGTTTTATGTGCATGTTTTGATGTGCATCAAGGTATATATTTTAAATATAATTCTGTACCTTGCTTCTTTTTAGAGAATATTAATGTTGAGATATAGCCACAGTGATGTGTATAAATCTAATTTATTCCTTTTAACATCTTTGAGGTTTTCCATCATGTGACCATACCACATATATTTGTCCACTCCCCTATTAACGGTCATCTTAGTTGTTCCTGGCCCCGTGATGCCCATTTATCTTGTGCATGCATTACCTAACCATTCCACTTCCTGGTGATTTGCACTTAATGTATTTGGCCTTGTACCCATCTGACCTCTGCCTCCACTCCAATATTTTCAGCTGCAAGACACAACAGACTCTAATTGCCAATTTATAGGCTACGCGAGAAACTGAGAAACATGTCAAACTACACCAAAAGGATTCCATCAGCAAAATCCCACAAAGAAACCTAACAGGATAAACTGTTACCTTCAAAAAAATGGCAAGGGGGCAAAAAAAACGGGAGAGATGAAAGGGGAACCCATAGTTTAAAAAAAGACTTTGTGCTTCAAAGGATACCATCAAGAAAGTGAAAAACAACCCACAGAACAGGAGAAAATTTTTTGCAAAGATATCTGATAAGGAACTTGTAGCCAGAAATTATATAGCATTCTTACAGCTCAACAATAAAAACAACCCAATTAAAAAAAAAAAATGGACAAAGAATCTGAACAGACATTTCTCCAGAGAAAATATACAAATGGCCAACAAGCACATGAAAAAATGCTCAATATCATTACTCATTAGGGAAATGCAAATCAAAGCCACAAAGAGATACCACTTTACACTCACTAGAATGGTTATTATCAAAAAGACTATTGGTGAGGGCAGGAAGAAACCAGAACCTTTTTACAGTGCTGTAAATGATGCAGGAATGGAAAATGGTGCAGCTGCTTTGGAAAACAGTCTGACAGTTCCTCAAATACACTCAGCAATTCTGCTCTTAGATATCTGTCCAAGAGAAATGAAAACATATTATCCACACAAAAATTTGTACGTGAATGTTCACAGCAGCATTATTCATAATAGCCAAAAGGTGGAAACAAGTCCATGTTTGTCAAATGATGAATGGATAAACAAAATGTGGCATAGCCATACAACAGAATGTTATTCAGTCACAAAAAGGAATAAAGTACAGATACATGCTACAACATGATGAATCTTAAAAACATGATACTTAGTGAAAAAAGACACAAAAGGTCACATATTGTATGATTTGATTTATATGAAATATCCAGAATAGGCAAATCCATAGAGAGAGAAAGTAGATTAGTGGTTGCCTGGCGCTAAAGGAACAGAAAATGAAGAAGAGCTATTAATGGGTGTGAAGTTTCTTTTCTGGAGTAATGAAAATGTTCTAAAATTTATTATGGTGATGTTTGCACAATTCTGTAAATATGTTAAACATTAAAAAAAAAAGAGAGAAAGAGACCTAAAAAAATTAAAAGACAAACCAATTTGCATTGTTTAAACCATATTTAGACCCTGACTTTTAAAAATACACTATAGGGAATTCCCTGGCAGTCCAGCGGTTAGGACTCAGAGCTTTCACTGCCGGGGCCTGGGTTCAATCCCTGGTCGGGGAACTAAGATCGGGCAAGCCACGCGGCATGGCCAAAAAAAAAATACACTATAAAATAAAATTATAAGGCAATCATGGAAATTTAACATTGAATATCTGATATTAATGAATTACTGCTCATTTCCTATAGGTATGATAATGGAATTGAGTTATTTTTTTTAAAAAGGAGTCCCTATATCTTAGAGAGAAATATTTTTTTAAAAATTTACAGATGAAATGATATAGGACTTCCCTGGTGGCGCACTGGTTAAGAATCCACCTGCCAATGCAGGGGACATGGGTTCAATCCCTGGTCTGGGAAGATCCCACATGCTGTGGAGCAACTAAGCCCGTGCACCACAAGTACTGAGCCTGTGATCTAGGGCCTGCAAGCCACAACTACTGAAGTCCGCGTGCTGCAACTACTGACCCGTGTGCTGCAACTACTGAAGCCTGCGGGCCTAGAGCCCGTGCTCCACAAGAGAAGCCACCGCAATGAGAAGCCCGCGCACCGCAGCGAAAAGTAGCTCCCACTCGCTGCAACTAAAGCCCGCGCACAGCAACGAAGACCCAACGCAGCCAAAAAAAAGAAAAGAACAAGAAGAAATGATAGGATTTGCTGGGTGTCTAGGATTTGCTTCAAAATAAACTGGGGAGAGAGGTAGGAAGTAGACAGGTATGTGGGTGAAGTGTCATGAGTTGGTAATTGTTCATTAGACTATTCTCTCCACTTTTTTTTGCTTGAAATTTTCTTTAAAAAAAATACGCAAAAGAGAGTAAATATTTCCATGCCACATTATTTTATGTGCCAATTATTAATCCCATAGGTGGAAAATACCTTGGACTTCCCCTTCCAATCCTCAGCAACCACTTTTTCTGCCTCAATTACAATCTTTCCAAAAGAAGGCTTTCATCCTTCATGGTTTTTCCTTAAAAAGCCATGTGTTGGTTTCCTTCTGTAATTTGTTTAACCTTAGACCTAATGGGGTTTTTTAACTGAATTTTAAAACTTCCTTAGTTTTGACAGTAAGTTGCTCCTTAAAGTATACATTGGTCTGTTTCCCTTGGCTTGTCAATTTCACTTGCTCCCAATGAAGACAATAGAGAGAATGGTCCAGAACTGTGAGCTCAAGGCAGAGACTCCATGGTCACATTAAAAAGAAGTTTCTCAGGCTTCCCTGGTGGCACAGTGGTTGAGAATCTGCCTGCTAATGTAGGGGACACGGGTTTGAGCCCTCATCTGGGAAGATCCCACATGCCACGGAGCAACTAGGCCCATGAGCCACAACTACTGAGCCTGCGCGTCTGGAGCCTGTACTCCGCAACAAGAGAGGCCGCGATAGTGAGAGGCCCGCGCACCGCGATGAAGAGTGGCCCCCGCTCGCCGCAACTAGAGAAAGCCCTCTCACAGAAAAGAAGACCCAACACAGAGAAAGGAAGGAAGGAAGGAAGGAAGGAAGGAAGGAAGGAAGGAAGGAAGGAAGGAAGAAAGAAAGAAAGAAAGAAAGAAAGAAAGAAAGAAAGAAAAAAAAGAAAAGCTTCTCAGGGCGTTCTTAGCCCCAGCCCTTGTCCCAGAGCTGGGCCAGAAAACAACGCCACCTGAACCCCACAGGGATCCTTACAGAAACAATGGCAGCTCTCAAGTTCCTGACTACACACCATGTAAGGGGCACAGTACCATTCGCTTTACCTGAGTAACATTAGTCATTGCAACAAGCCTAGGATACAGGTACTATTATTTATCCTCATTTTGCTGAGACTTCCAGAACGGCAGAGCAACTTGCTCTAAATCACACAGGTTTATGTGGCAGAGCAGGTATTTGAACCCAAGCTGTCTGCCCACAAGGTGTGCACTTATTTCAGGCTGTACTACCTCCTGGGTGGAAACCAGCTCATCGCATCTTTGTTGTGGTATCACTAATGTTCAAGGACCAGAAACTCTAGTGAGGCCAAAAATCATCTGACAACAGAAGCTGGACTATCTCCCAGGAAAACCCCCCTCCCCAGTTCCCCCATTAGGACCATCAATTTCACAAACCTTGCTCATGAATAGCAAAACAAAAGGCACCTAAGTTACGTAAAATGATCCACAGAATTAACTTAAAAGTTAAAGATGAAGAGAGACACATGGCCTTCACCTTGCCCCGCCTCGACCTCCAGACATGCCTGAGTCCAAGGCCAGGGCCAGCTGGGCTGGTTGCAAGGATTCTGTAGAGGCTATTCCACAGAGAGGGGAAAACAGGCAGAAGGAGGGTAGGCGGGTCCTCCTAAGTAAATCCAGATCCCAGTCAGGGCAGCTGCGAGGCTTCCCTGAGTCACTCCCATCTCTACATACTACACCCAGGAATGACTTAGCACCAAAACACCAACGGATCTCATGAGCGGAAAGGGCTGAGAACACGCGTCCAAGTCTAGGGACTCAACTTCAGAAACACTGAAGGCAAGCTGTCCACACATACCTCAAGCCTCCCACCAAAACCACCCCGCTCCCCAGTGGGAGGGACAGGGTCGGACTGGGAAGGGCAGAGGTCCCCAAATGAGCTCAGCATTGGACAAGAGGGGAAGGGCTACTGGGCAGGACTAGGGAGACCTCAAATGAGCTAGGAAAAGAAATGGAAGGAGCTGGAGTATGAAAAAATAACCAAAATACAAGAAGCAGAACCAGAGAGGGAAAATGAGGAGAACCAAGCGTCCTCTGGAACCGACAGCTAGCGGGGGACACAAGGCTCAGGAGGCAGCAAACTAAGAATGAGGCACTCTTTGCCTGTGTGTAGATCGGAGTGACTGGGGACAGGGGCCTGGGTGGTGGGAATGACTGGGGAGCAGGGGGACCCGCAACTGGAACTGGGACTCAGGGAGTCTAGGAGTTAGGAGGGACTGAGACACAGGAGGTCTGAGAACTGGGGGTCGGTAACTGGACTGGGAGGGACTGGGCGATCTGGGGGACAGGTGTCCAGGAGCCGGTTGTAAGTGATGGACAGGAGTCAAGGGACTAGGAGTGCCTGGACCCGGGACGCCAGAAAAGTGCAGGTGACCAGAAGCAAGGAACTGGGAGTACATGGGGGTCAGGAAACTGGGAGCGATGGGACGGGGTCCGCGAGCGAGCGGGACGCAGGGACTCGGGGGCCGGAGTGTGCAGCTGGTGCGGCGGGAGCCGGGGCGGCTGGGGCGGGTGACAGCGGCCAGGCCGCCACTCACCGCTCATGGTGCCGCTCCCCGGGCCGGTGCCTGCCGTGCCGCCGCCACTGCCGCCGCCACTGCCGCTGCAGCCCTCCAGACAGGCCAGGAGACGGCACGCCCCGCCCCGCCTGCCGCCCCGCCCCGGAAGTAGAACCCAGCCGGCGCGGCCCCGCCCCCCGCCCCGGAACGTAAACACCCGCGCCGGGCGGTAGAGTTGGGGTGATGCTCGCGGCGCCGAGTCTGCTGGACGCCCGAGGCAGACCGGAGACCCCCGCAGCGACGCCTCGCGATCAGCAAGGCGGGGACCGGACGGGACGCCTCCCCGCCATCCTGGGCTCACACCTCTGTCGGGGAGCCAGACGGGACGGTGGCCACGAGAAACGAGACAACGCGGTTCCAGAGAGCGCTAGAAGCGGAACGGGGAAATTTAAAAAGAGGAATGGGCCAAAGCGTGGGGACAGGGGAGGTGGGCTGTCCCGGGGGGCCACTCTCTGGAGACGACTTTAGAGACCTGGATGGTAAGAGGGAGACGGCCCGGGAAGATCGACGGGAAGGGTGTTCCAGAAGGAGGGGTTGACTGGAGTGAAAGGGTGAGGGAGAAGAGGTGTGAGAGAGGAGATTGAAGAGGTGGGTGGAGGGCCCTGCAGGCCATGGTGAATGGGTTGGACTTTCCTGCCTAACTCTAAGGAGATAAGGGAATGCGAAATCATTACAAGAATTTAAGGAGGGGAGTGACGCAATGTGAATTAGGTTTTAAGGTGATTCCTCTTCCTGGGTTGAGAATGAATTGTAGTGGGGCAGGGTGGAGAAGGGGCAGCTGGTTAGGGGGCCACTGCAATTGTCTGGCAAGAGATACTAGTGCCTGGGGCTAGGGTGGTGGCAGTGGTGTGAACGTAGATGGGTCGTGTTTGAAAGAAGGTCAGGTTACTGCCCCATTTTACAGATAAGGGAAAGGGGACTCAGAAAGGTTAAAGGAGTGTTTTCCCAACTTGTTTTGCCCACAACCCAGAGTAAAAGAAAATGCATTTTACACCACAACCCAGTACACAAATACATATATTTAAGAAGCTGTTTAACAAAACAATTCTGTAGGTAATGTATTCTCTTCGACTTTTCTTTTTTTCAATGCTGACTGAGACGATTGATCCACTCCTAAGTCTTGATCCACAAAACACTGAATTGAGGCCCCCACGGGGAAATGGAGCCAGAATTCCAGCCGAGTTCTGTGTGACCCACATCCCCTTGGTCTTCCTATTACATTGCCTCTCAACACATACTCTCTGGCCCCTGGGAATTTACCTTTTGGATTCAGCAGAGATCGAGAGATCTTTGGAGAAGGATGCTCTGCAGCATTATTTATAATAGAGAAAAAGTGAAAAGCACCAAAACCAGGTTACAGAAGAATAGCTAAGCAAATCATGGCCCACCTCACAAAGAATCTCGTAGTTGAAAGTGCTAATTATAAAGGTTATGGAAATGCAAGGAAAAGCCAGTGATAACAGAATAAGTTTAAAAAAAAGCCCCATTCAGGGAATTCCCCCGTGGTCCAGTGGTTAAGCCTACATGCTTCCACTGCAGGGGGCATGGGTTTGATCCCTGGTCAGGGAACTGGTAAGATCCCACATGCCACACGGTTTGGAAAAAAAAAAAGCCCCATGCAAAATGGTCTGTACACCATGATTACAATTGTGTCAAAAGTCAAAATACAGTCATGTGCAGGGACTATGATAGAATGTAAAAATGAAAATACTTGTGTGTTTGGTTGGTGGGGTTGTTTTTCCCATTTTCAAAATTGTACTTTGTAGTTGTTGCTAATTTGTTATTCTAGTTAAAGAGTCAGTGTGTCTGAATCCCTCCTCTCCCCCGCAGAAAGCCTAGTTTAGGTCTGTCTGCCTCTGTAACTTTTGGTGAGACATCACATACTTGCTTCATGGAATTGTCATGAGGATACGTGTTATACCTTCTCCTAGCGCCCTGTACCCTTTCTTCATGGCACTTGAGATGATATACGTTATTGAACTCGTAGAGTGTGCTTTACATTTTCCACCACCAGCCACTCCCCTTTAAGTATTGTAATTCCTTCCTCCCAAGATTTAGCCTGGTACTGGAGGACCAAGAATCAGAAGCCTGATGTCAGCAGCTCTTCTGGGCTTTTGAAAAAATCTAAACTCATTGAGGGGGGTGAGGGGAGAAGGAAGAAGGCCTGTGAGAAACTAGGAGGAATATTCCCAGGCCATATAACAGAAAAGGAGTGTGTGCCTGCCCTCAAAGAGACTAGGCCTCAAAGCACTAATAAAAACCATGATGGCAACGTAACTAACACAAAGTACTTAACATGAACCAGAAACTTTTCATGGGAATAAATAAATAATAAATGTATGTGTGTGTATATTTTCATTTAATCCTTAAAACAACATTATAAATAGATACTATTATTATCCCCATTTTACAGATGGGGAAACTGAGGCATAGAGTGGTTAAGTAACTTTCTCACAGTCACCCAATGTCTATAACTTCCTAGTAACAGAGCCTGGAGTCAAACTCCAAGAGCCAGTGCCTTCAACACTATACTGCGTTGTCTCCTATGGCCCTCAAAGGCCTGGAATGGAGCCATGATGGGCCCTGAGTGGGTAAAAAGTTCCCACCAAGTTTCTCCATACCCAAAACCTGACACAAAAGCCACAAAGCCCCAAGACCTTCAGGGTCTCTGCTGTGGTGCCAGTGGGCATCTTAACAATGATCAAAGTCAACAGATTACCAGAGGGCACTGCCTATTGCACAGCCCTTTCCGTAGCACCTCAGGACCTTTGCACAACCCAGGGAAGGCAACCATCTCCCAATAATGACTTAAGATTTTAGCCCAAAGAGATGGGGAAACTCAGAAATGGAATTAAATTGATGTGAAGAGGGAAAAGGGAATAGATCAGAATGTCTGGGTTTAAATCTGGCCCTGCCATTTACCGGCTATGTAATCTTGCTCTGACTTAGTTTCTGTCATCATCTGTAACATGCAGATAATAATGATCCACGTACCTTGTGGTTTGTTGTATATATTAAATGAGTTAGTACAGGTAAAGCACTTGGAACAACCCCTAGCACATTAGTAAGGGTAAATAAATGCTAGCTGTCATTATTATTACCTGCATGTAGGTGCAAAAATGATACCTAGTACCCATTTATCACAGTTTGCAACTACACGTTTATTTATGTGATTATAATAATGCCTGATGCCTCCATGAAGCTGAAAGCTCACAAGGTCAGGAACTGGCCATGCACTGCACACTGAATTAGTGTGGCTGGCTCTAGGCTTCTCCTGTAGATAGAAAGTACATAGGATGCTCGAGAGTCAATTCTAGGAACCCCGAGGATGAACTGACCCTTTTATTCACTATTCCACATCAAGCTGCAAACCCATCAGATGGAACCATGTGATCATTGTGGCCACCAGCTGACCCCACAGCCACCTTCTGCCTCCCTTGGACCAACCCAGGAATTTCTGAGCCTTCTTTATGTTTCCCAGATATGCTGAGATTGTGCACTTAACACTACCTGATGGCACGAAGAGGAGTGGGCAAGTTCTAGAAGTTAGTAGTTCCAAAGCAGTGGTTCTGGTATTTGAAGGGACTTCAGGTATAGATGCCAAGAAGACATCCTGTGAGTTTACTGGGGATATTCTCCAAACGCCAGTGTCTGAGGATATGCTTGGTTGGGTATTCAATGGATCAGGAAAACCCATCGACAGAGGTCCTGTTGTACTGGCTGAAGACTTCCTTGATATCGTGGGCCAGCCAATCCATCCTCAGTGTCGGATCTATCCAGAGGAGATGATTCAGACCGGCATTTTGGCCATAGATGGCATGAACAGTATTGCTAGGGGGCAGAAAATTCCTATCTTCTCTGCTGCTGGCTTACCGCACAATGAGATTGAAGCTCAAATCTGTCGCCAGGCTGGTTTGGTAAAAAAATCCAAAGATGTAGTGGACTACAGTGAGGAAAATTTTGTGATTGTATTTGCTGCTATGGGTGTAAACATGGAAACTGCCCGGTTCTTCAAATCTGACTTTGAAGAAAATGGCTCAATGGACAACGTCTGCCTCTTTTTGAACTTGGCTAACGACCCAACTATTGAGCAAATTATCACTCCTCGCTTGGCTCTAACCATGGCCGAGTTCCTGGCCTATCAGTGTGAGAAACATGTATTGGTTATCCTAACAGACATGAGTTCTTATGCTGAAGCACTTCGAGAGGTTTCAGCAGCCAGGGAAGAGGTTCCTGGTCGACGAGGTTTCCCAGGTTACATGTATACAGATTTAGCCACAATATATGAACGCGCTGGTAGAGTGGAAGGTAGAAATGGCTCTATTACTCAAATTCCTATTCTCACCATGCCTAACGATGATATCACTCACCCCATCCCTGACTTGACTGGATATATTACAGAGGGGCAGATCTATGTGGACAGACAGCTACACAACAGACAGATTTACCCGCCTATTAATGTGCTGCCCTCGTTGTCTCGGTTAATGAAGTCTGCTATTGGAGAAGGTATGACCAGAAAGGATCATGCCGATGTATCTAACCAGCTGTATGCATGCTATGCTATTGGTAAGGATGTGCAGGCCATGACAGCCGTAGTTGGAGAAGAAGCCCTTACCTCAGATGATCTGCTTTACTTGGAATTTCTGCAGAAGTTTGAGAGGAACTTCATTGCTCAGGGTCCTTACGAAAACCGCACTGTCTATGAGACTTTGGACATTGGCTGGCAACTGCTCCGAATCTTCCCCAAAGAAATGCTGAAGAGAATCCCTCAGAGCACCTTGAGCGAATTCTACCCTCGAGACTCTGCAAAGCATTAGCTGCTACTTCATCGCTGGCTTGATGCTCTTGTGAAATACTGGTTCTGTTTTCTTTATTCCTTTTGCACTCCCCCATCCCCACCTTTGTGTTGGAGTTTACTGTGTTACCCTGTAATTAAAAACAAAGAATAGGTAAAAAAAAAAAAAAAAAAAAAAAGAAAGTACATAGGATAACCTTGCTTTCCTTTAACAATAAAAAGAAATCCAGTCTGTCCTGAAATGTATGTGTGTGTGTATAGGAGAGAAGTGGTCTAGCCACAGAAATGTGTGACTATGGAATCTACACATTGCAGTGCTTTTTTTTTTTTCAGTGAGTCAATTTAATCATGAAACCAAGGAAGTTTCCACAGCTAAGCTCCCAACAGTAAGGTAGAAAAATATATCTAACAAAGATTTTCCAGAATTAGAGAACAAAAAGCCATATCATCCACTGATAAGTACAATCATCCTAAAAAGATCTGATACATCATCCTTTTCTTCTGACAAAAGATTTTCCAAGTAGCTCTATACCATCGAAATGGTTAATTAGCTGGGAAAATTGATTTCTCCGTCCCCGTGACACTGGAGGCAGCTAGCAGGCTGTTGCAGTAGTCGTTTGTTTTCGTGGTGACAAGAATGGTTGCACCTTCCTCCATGGCTGGGAGTGGAAAGAAATGGTCAGAATCGACCTTTGGTTTGCTCCTGACACAGTCTTCACACGTACATTCTTCCACTGTGTACCCAAGGCCTCTCGAAAGAAGAGTTGCAGCACCAGTCCCGCCATTGTCGCTCTCATACAGGTCTGCATTAGCTTCCTTCTGGAGAGCCGATCCTGATTATGCAGAAACAGAACCGTTAACCTAAACTTTTCAGGGCGCATGGTTGTGCCAGACTTAGCAGCACACATCCGGGATCAAAGCATCGTGAGATGTGTCTCTTCCCACAGAACAAATAAGTGGGTCCTACACTAGAAGTCATGAACTGACAGACCATGGGCCACACTGGGTTCAAAGACATGCTTGGTTTAGGGCTTACAGTGTTTTTAAGTGTTTGCTTGTCTGTTTTACATTGGCCCACATTTGAAAAGCAAGAGATTTTACATACAAATCTAGACAACTGGCCTCTTTTTTTTTTTTTTTTAAGAAAACAAAATGTGGCCACTAGGAGCCAACATTCCTACACGGAAACAATTGGGAGTCGATAGCACCTGTCTCCTTCAAGCAGGGCACGGGCTCCCCTATCGCCGAAGCCTCAAGCAGCCCACTACATTCGTTTCTCACCCACTTGGCCCTTGGATGCATTAAGGTACTGAGCCTTTTTACACACGTGAAATGACAAATTACCATATGTTACAACACACCAAAATCAGTGTTGGGTGACACTTTAGAATTCACAGTAAAGATGCTTCTCTTACAGAGCATTTTGTGGCAGATTACTTTTTTTTTTTAAATGAATCTGTCATGCTCGCAGAAGGAAGGAGTCTCCGCTACATCCCCATATATGTCTATGAAGGCACGTTTACTACTTCCTCAGCCTTCTGCAGTGTAACTCCATCCTCCAAAACGTCACACTAAAGTCACTCCCCACCTGTCTCTCAGACCCCAGGCAAAAAAAGAGAAATGAGTAAATCATATGGAATAGCCATCTCCCTCCCTTTACTGCACTAGAAAGCAAATGAGGTGGATGCTTTACAGATTATGCACGGAAAATACATGCAAAAGAAATAGGGCAATGGCTGCAAAGTGTTCGGGAGTTAGATCATGGGCAAAGGTGCTGAAATATTTTGATCTTACAAAGCCTTTAAGTAGAACATTCACTTCTCTGGGACTGGTTCTCTACTGCTTAATAAAGATAAAAATCTTTGAGATGATTGCTTAAATAATCCAGGAGCAACTGGTATTCATTTCTAGCATTTTTCACAGTAAAATGTTCACCCAAGCAAACAACACTTATATTTGTATGAAAATATGGCCACGGATCTTGCCAAATACACTTCTCCCAATAGTACCAAACCTGGCTAGCTTTTCTGATAGCATGACGTTTAATCAATGTGCTAACTTTGTCAAAGAGATGGATGTTTCCCAAGGAAGCCTCAGTACTTCAAAAGAGTAATTAGAAAAAATGTTGGGGAAGGCTGACATTGTAGGACATCAGCAAAGAAGGTGTAAAAATTGAAAAGAAAGCTCGCTTCTTCCAAGAGTTCATTTAACCTGTCATCTAACACACTCAAAAGGGCCCTTACCGGATGAGACACTCAACATGAAAAAAGAAAAGGAACTGAAATTCATCATAGCCACCTCTTGGAAACAGATTTCAAAGATCAACCATCAAACCAACCTGTGTTTTTAAATTCGTCCTTTAATGGCTCGGAGCTCATCTTCCTGAGCAAGAACATCAACACGAAAACTGTCAAAGAAACTATCAAGCTGAGGCCCAAACAGGTCCAGAGAATTGCATTTGTTCCTTTCACTGAATTAAAAGAATGTCAGAGAGATAATGAACTGATAACATCATATCCACATCAAGTAAAGATTATTTGCCGTCCAATTCCCCTAATTCCTCAGCATTGACTTTTAAATTCTAAACAATACTTAACTAGGAGAGCTGATAAAAAAATCTCTGTTGTTAAGATTGCAGAATAAAACTGAGTTCAGTTCTGAATAATTGTTCGTTCCTGTTGGCATTTAAATGTTGCCTAATTTTCTTCCTCTTTTTGATCCAGAAAATCTCACCACCTTCCCCGTAATACTTCTTCTTTGAATAAAGTCAATACAGAGAGAGAAGACGTCACACCAATGAGGAATTGTTCGAGCAGTATTACTTACTTGTATTACAATAACGCTGACATATTAGAGGAGGGGTATTAGGGCATCGAAGGTGACACGGTTTGCAAGCATTCAGCAATCTGTCAAAATATTCATTTTGGAAGCACTGTTGAGCCATCTGGAACGGGATCGCAAAAAGAAACAAGGAAACCACAGAAAGAACAGCATGGGAGGACAAGTAAAATCTCGTCGAGAATTCCCCAGCAAATGTAATGACAGCTACTAGAATGTCGAGGGAAAAAAAGAACTTCACATCAATGACTTGGTTCTTATGGGGGCTGACTCCTTGTACCATGGCTAAGGATTTGAATACCAACACTAATTCCAGTTTCTAAGTTTGAGGCCCGGGTGGGGTAGGAGATGGAGCGTATGTAGCAAGGGCTATGGTTTATACCTGAAACAGAAACTGCTTATTTATAGAGGAAATTTCTCAGGCAGGTGACAGTTGCAGGATGTCGACAAGCCTGAGGCATCAAGCAGAAGGTTCAGTAACCATTTTTGGAGCATCTGTTTGTGAGCTGTGCTGTGTGATGGGCCCCAGGGAGAGAGATAAGACAAGGTCTGTGTCCCTCAAGAACTAAAAATCTAACAGAGGAGATAGAAATTCACTCGAATAACCACAAAGTGTAGTAGGAAGATAGAATATGAGAGGGAAGGAATATGAAGCATGCCTACCAGGTTTTAAACCTAGGAAGAATCCCAGAATTCCGACAAACAGGGATTTCTAGGGTAAAAGTTAAATTGGCAAGAGGGTTGGGGGGAAGATAGGTTTGGGACATAATAATAATATATGACTATTAATATATTATTAATATCTATGTTCCATTGTTGAAATTTTAGAAAAACAACAGTTGAGCGTGTAGAAAAATTATCTGCAATCATAGCGTCCAGAAATAATCACTGTTAGTATTTTGGTGTATCACACAGAGTTTGCAAACAGGCCTGCCAATGTGTTCTTTTTTTTTTTTAATTTTAATTTTATTTTATATTACAGTATAGTTGATTTACAATGTTGTGTTGGTTTCAGGTGTACAGCAAAGTGATTTAGTTATACATATACTTGTATCTATTCTTTTTCAGATTCTTTTCCCATAAAGGTTATTACAGAGTATTGAGTAGAGTTCTCTGTACTATTGCCAATGTGTTCTATTTGGCCAACTCCTGGGAGGATTTCTGTAGGTGGATGGAGGGATAGATAGACAGATAAATAGATAGATAGGGAGGTGCATTTTCCTTTTTACATAAATGGAATCACATGCGTTTGTTTCTAACCATACTGAGAAATAAATCAAAATCTTACATTCCTCTAGGGTCCAGGCAGTGAGGTCAACAGGTGTGACACCCTGGGTGGGACAACCAGGAGCTGAAAGGGCTGGCCCAGCAGGTCCCACGCCCTCATGCTCCTGCCAAATGGTGACCTTTGGGAGACAGGAAAGGACACAGGAAAAGCATGATTAGAGATAGGCAAGGACAAAGATTACCCCTCCTATCAGCCAAGCAAGGAGAGCTTCAGGAAAGGATAGGAAGTGGGGTCAAATTCTGCAGAAAAGTCAGAGGTGGTGCACTAAGGAAGGGGGTCATTGGTGGCCTTTGAGTATGTCAGTGGGCATATTGTAGGTATTTAAGGAGTGGAGAGAAAGAGGAGGTGGCCAAGGTGGGCCACGCCTGGGAAGTCTGGTGGAAACCAGAACTGAGCTTCGATATCTCTTGGAAAAGAAAGCACTACTGTTTCTGACAGATGTACTGGCTCAGGTGCCTGAAGTCCCATGTAGAAGGACGTGCACTGCAACATCATTTGTATTCACAAGAGCCTGACCATCAGTGGGGAATCCACTGTAGAATACGACACAGCCATCAAAAAGAATGAGACCAATGTGCTCTGATATGAACAATACATCACCAAGTGGAAGATACAAGGTACTGAACAGTGTGTTTATAATCTTCTCTCCTGTGTTTACAAAATAAAATATGTAGGGTCTATATATAGAGATATAAACATACGCTACATCTGGAAAGATACTCAGGAGACTGATAATAATCACTGCCTCTGGCAAGAGACATAAAGTCCAGGGTGGAAGAAAATTTAAAAAACTTACTTTTCACTGAAAAATCTTTGGTACTGCTTGAATAACTTTTTTAATAATGATGATTTTTTTTTTTAATAAGAATCATTTTTTTAAAGTGTGGTGTGTTAGTCCATTCAGGCTGCTATACAAAATACCATAGACTGGGTGGCTTATAAACAACAAAAATATATTTCTCACAGTTCTGGAGGCTGGGAAATCCAAGATCAAGGTGTCAGCAGATTTGGTGTCTGGTGAGAGCCCACAGAGAGCTAGCTGTCTTTTCACTATAAACTCTCATGGTGGAGGGGGCAGGAGATCTCCCTGGAGTTTCTTTTATAAGGACACTAATCCCATTCATGAGGGCTCCACCCTCATGACCTAATAATCTCCCAAAGACCTCCAAATGCCAACACACTGGGGATTAGGTTTCAACATAAGAATTTGGGGTGGGGGGGCACAAACATTCAGTCTACAGCAACTGGGGAGCTTGGAGGAGGGAAAAGAGTAGAGTGAAAGAAAAGTTTCCCAAAGATGAAGAGCATAGGCTAAGGGGGGAAGAGTAAAGATTAAAGAAGTCAGAGAAATCAGTGATGGGCAGAGTCTGAGACAGTGTGAGGCCTGAAAGCCAAAGCACCAAGGAAGTCCTTCCCCGGCACCCTCACTGAGCCGTACGAGCAGTGAAGGCCTGCCGAGTTTGCTCTTAATCGCTTGTAGGCCTCGGGCGTCTTGGAGAAGCCCAGGAATGGCTCCGTCCTCAGAGAGGTCACCGCAGACATCTACTGGCATGTTGCCAAGCCTCTCAGATGTGCTGGGTGGGCTTCTAGGGACCAGGCTGGGAGGCTTCATCTTGCCTCAGGCTCTCTCCCCACAAGCATCTTCTCTCCCCCAGTTGTTTCAAGCTTGAACCAGAGAGCGCAGGCCTTGGAGCGGTACCACATCAATAGATGGGTGGCCCAGAGAGGATGGTGATGCCATCCTGCTGAGGCTCCCCAGGGTAGCTCTGGTCTCTCCCCTTCCCCCGGTTTGCTGTTCAGCTTGTTCAGCTCTCTCTTTGATTCTGTGAGGAAAACCTGTGATCCTTCCAATAAAATCCCATTTTGGCTTAAGTTAGCCAGAGTCAGTTTGGGTTGGTTGCTAACAATCCAAAAATAAAAATAAAATCCTTAACCGTTTTATCCCATTCTTAACTAATTCCTCCACTCTTGCCTGAAATGTCGACAATAGACACTGATTGAGGGCCTTCCCCTTTGCTCCTCAGGATAGGGGTGACTGGTGAATTCTGGCATCTTAGGGTCAGCTGCTTCTCCTCCATGACAGGGAAGGAGGTGGGGAAACACAGACAGATAGAGATAAATGTGCAAAAGGATTTAGGAGATGTCATACTAGTCAGGACTCTTTCCATAAGAAATGACATAAACACTGAAGTTCAAAAAGAACTTACTGGTATTATTGCTGAAAAGTCCAACGGTAAAATCAGCTTTAGTAGCTCGACTTTTGACCAAGTTTCTCTCTTGTCACTTGACTCAGCAATGCCATCTTCTGGGTCTTGGCTCCATTCCCAGGTCTTTCCCTCATGGTCACAAGAGAGCTGCAGCACTTGCAGCCCTCACACACTAATTCCTTCTAAACTCTCCCTCATCATCTCATCTGCTTCCATGTTTTTTTGTTTGCTTGTTTTTTGTTTTGTTTTCATTTTTGTTTTTTTGGCCATGCCATGTGGCTTGCAAGATCTTAGTTCCCCAACCAGGAATTAAACCCATGCTCCCTGCAGTGGAAGCACAGAGTTGGGCCACCAGGGAATTCCCTGCTCCCATGGTTTGAAACGTGTTACCTTCCAAATCTATATATCCAACTCCAACCTTGGCCCTGAAATCCAGACCTATCTACCAACTGCCTACTTGGTACATCTATTTCAAGTCTAAGAGGCATCTCAAACTTTATTAAAGTGCATTTGGATTCTCCAAAAGGGAAAGAATGTATGCAGCCTTTTCAAACCTACTTGGTCATTGAATTCCTTTTTTCAAGGACCACCTATGAACATTTAGGAATATATGTTTTATGGAACATAATTTGGGAAAAATCAGTCCAGATTATCTCCACAATTTCCTCCAGTTCTCAAAGACTGTGATTTGGGGATTTAGCAGAGTGACAGTAAAACAGAAGTAGCATGGTTTTAAAGCAAGGATTTTTTTTTTTAAGTTTCGTGATAAAGTTTGTTGATGTGATAACATCACCAAAAGAGTGCTGGGTCTGACCTCGCTCTACACAGAAAGAACAGGGAGGAAAACCAATTCCCAAGTCAGCATCAAGCTTCAGCAGTCACTCAACGCTCTAAAGAAGCGAAGAGACGCTGCCTCAAACTTCCAAAGCCATTAGCGTGTTCTGCAAGGAAAATTCCATCCATTTAAAAGATCCTTTATCCAAATTACTAAACTACCAGCAAGCTTTCACAGCAGAACACTTTGACCTTTTAGCTCTTAACTCCAAACCAACAGTACACAAGTTCTTCCCAGGACTTTAGTAGATTTTTCACTTGGAGAGGGAAATCTAGACCTGCATTAGTCCGGGTTCTCCAGAGAAACAGAACCAACAGAATGTACATATAGAGAGAAAGAGATTTACTCTAAGAAACTGGTTCACACAATTATGGAGGCTGAGAAGTCCTAAGATGTGCAGTTGGCAAGCTGGAGACCCAGGAAAGTCAACAGCGATGGTGTAGTTTCAGTCCAAGAGCCAGCAAGCTCGAGACACAAAAAGAGCTGATGTTTCAATGTCTGAAGACAGGAAAAGACTGGTGTCCCAGCTCAATAGTCAGGCAGATCTTCAACTCTCTGGATGAGGGCAGTCTACTTTTGCTCGGTGTACTCATTCAAATGCTAATCACATCCAAAAACACCCACACAGACACACCCAGAATAATCTTTGCCCAAATATCTGGGCCCCATCAAATTGACACATAAAATTAACCATCGCAAGGCCCTTGACTACACATCCAATCCTTGCCTTCTGTTGACCTCCTTGAATAACCTTTGTGCTATGCTGTGCTACCTGGTTACTGTGGGAGCTGTGTCTCCCAGAATCCCCATCCCTGCATGGTTCCAGGATAGAGCTGGCCAACAGAGGAACATGAATGAGACTGGGAAAGCGGATGGGAAGCCGCAGCCACTGTTCTCCGAAGGACATCACAGTCGCATGCAGTGATGGATGGTCACAAAGATGCCTAATGGGTTCAGGTACATCCTCCTTCTCCTTTGCTCTACATCCAGCTCTTCTTCCCACCTGCTGGCCGTGCTGACCAACAGCAGCCCCAGCCCCACCATCTTGCCATCAGCTTACCTGCTGATTCACAGAGGCGGGGGCCACACACAACTGTACAAGCTCCCCATCACGGCCCTCTGTTAGCAACTGGATGTTCCCGACTTCTCAGATCAACTGGTCGGTGATTCCTCTGGTCCTCACCTCCCCAGCTCCTCTCACAATTGTGGAAGGTCTGATTCCTACAATATGTCCCTTACGCTGTACCACTCATGGTGGCTCAGCTCCCCTGACCATCCTTGACTGATACACCTCTTTAATCTTGTTTTGAACCTACAGTTGAAATGATTCACTAAGAACTGTCCAGATCCTGCCCACAGAGTGGCACAGCATTATGATGAAGGCACAAGTTTTGGAGCCAGAAAAATCTGAAGCCCAGCTTCACAACAGTGGATCCTGTGTGGCCTTGGGCAAGTGGTCTGAACTCTCTGAGGCTCAGTTTCCTTATCTGTAACAATGTCCTTGATAATATATCAACTTCCTGGGATTGTTGCCAGGATTAAGTAAGATAATCTCTAGAACTCATAAATTTATATGCAGGACTTCCCTGGTGCTGCAGTGGTTAAGAATCCACCTGCTGATGCAGGGGGCATGGGTTCAAGCCCCGGTCCGGGATGATCCCACATGCCGCGGAGCAACTAAGCCCATGCACACAACTACTGAGCCTGCGCTCTAGAGCCTGCAAGCCACAACTACTGAGCCCACGTGCCACAACTACTGAAGCCCACGCGCCTAGAGCCTGTGCTCCGCAACAAGAGAAGCCACCACCATGAGAAGTCCGCGCACCACAACAAAGCGTAGCCCCCGCTCGCTGCAACTAGAGAAAGCCCGCGTGCAGCAACGAAGACCCAACACAGCCAAAAATAAATAAATAAATTTATTTTTAAAAATAATAAATTTATGTGCAAATAATTTATGAGCACAGTTCCTGGACCAGAGGAAGTGCTCAGCAAACTTTAGTGATTTTGTTATCATTAACAGGAAGCTCAGAGCCATTCAACCTCTGGGAAGGTTGTTTGCCCAAGTTTGGTTAGAGCAGTATAACCAGGGGGAGACCCCACATAAATGGGATCATCCCCAAACCAAAGTCAGGAAACCAATATTATGCATTAATTGCTGGAATTTCAAATTAATTAAAATGCTAGAATTTCAAGGGATGACGAAGCAAAGGGGCACCGCAAGGGTGGAAGGCAGAATGTGTTTGAGTTTGAGAGATGGGTTAAGGCAAGGGGTTAGTACTAAGGTAATGAGTAGCAGGCAAAAGTGAGCATTCTCTTTTTATAGGATGTCTGATGTGTAGCACAGAGCAGGCATAGTGGCCTATAGGAAATCTACAAGCTCAGTCCAAAACCCTTACCTTTTCCCAAAGTAGAAAAATAGCTTCCAGAAATTCAAATATCATTGCAATACTGCATCAACATCTAGATGTTTTAATGCCATTTACTTTGGTGGATGTACATGGTATTTATTATGACACATTATTTTGAGAATCATTATTTAGTGCTTTCTTTAATTAGAGAAGGTTAGACAGTTCTTATTACAGGATTTGGATTTGGATTAGGTGATTTGGGAGCCGGTGCAACAAAACAGGCTTAGCTCTGGACTGGATGTTGACAGGTTGTGGGGTTAACTCTATAACTGGGGTATAACTATGTATTAGTCAAGGTTTTCCAGAGAAGCAGAACCCATAGGAGACAGAAAGGAAGATAGATAAAGAGATGAGAGGGAGAGAGAGAGAGAGAAAGAGAGAGAGGTATTTCAAGGAATTGGCTCATGCAGTTGTGGGAGTTGGCAAGTCCAAAAATCACAGGGCAGAGCCCAGAAGGCTAAAAATGCAGGGAAGGGTTGATGTTACAGTATTGAGTCCAAAATCCAGGCAGCAAGCAAGGCAGGCTGGAAATTCTAGGGTTTTTCTATGTTGCAGGCTTGAGGCCAAAACTTTTTGGAGGGAGAGTAAACCTCAGTCTTTGCTCTTAAGGCCTTCAACTGATTGGATGAGGCCCACCCGCTTTATGGAGGGTAATCTGCTTTATTCAAAGTCCACTGGTTTGAATGTGAGTCGTGTCTAGAAAATATCTTCACAACAACATCTAGACTGTGTAACTCTGGTGATCACGGGAGCTGTTCCCAAGAATACAGTTCTCTCCTTCTGAGCACAAGGCAGGATTGTACTTTCCATGCCCCTCTTTGAAGTTACACATAGATGAGTAACTTGTTTTTGAACGTGAGCAGAAGGGACATGTGTACTTGAAGACAGAGGCCAGTGCTTAATTCAACCACATTCTCTTTCTCTCTGCCATGTTGAATAGCAATGCCCCAGCGGGTGACAGCTCCGTGGGCCTGGGTTCCAATGGGAGGATGATAGAGGCACAGTCCCAGCTGACCCAGTGGGAGGTTATGGGCTGAATGTTTGTGCCCCCAAATTCTTTTGGTGAAGCCCTAACTCCCAAAGTGATGGTATTTGGAGGTGAGGCCTTTAGGAGATGATTAAGTTTAGATGAGGTCATGAGAGGGGAGGCCCTTATGATGAGATCAGTGCCTTATAGACACCAGAGAACTTTCTCGAGCACTCGAGTGTCATAGGTGGACACAGGGAGAAGGCAGCCAACTGCAACCCAGGAAGGGAGCTCTCATCAGACACCAAATCTGCTGACACCCTGATCTTGGACTTCCCAGACTCCAGAATGGTGAGAAATAAATTTCTGTTGTTTAATCCACCCAGCCTATGATATTTTGTGATAGCAACCCATGCCTCCTGAGACACGTTGCATGAATGAGATCTGGGTGATGTTTGTTACTACAACACAACCTTGTCTATCCTGACTGATACAGAGTCCAGAGCCATGGTACTAACCATTGTGCGGCATTGCCTCTTCACTACCACTGAAAACTTCTTTATGAGCACTAAATATTTCCAAACAAACTTCTGCTAGTGTACTGCAGTCCAAAATGAAAGAAACCTCAAAAGAACACAAAACTAACATGGACACAAAGGAACAGCGAACATTAAGGCAGAAACATTGGCCCTCTGGTGTACCCATAAACTGCCAATGATTTGGTTTCTTACTCAACTTGAAACAGAGCCTGGGGGAGTCTGGGCTTGTGCTAAGGGGAGGTGGAGGAGATGAAACAGCTCAGAGCCAGGTTCTAATGAAGCACGAGGCTCAGCATTCCTGCTGGGCGAATCCTGCAATGGCGGATTCCAATGCAAAGACCTTTTCCTCCCATCTCTCCCTCATACTCAGATCTCTGCACATCCCTCAGAAGCCTGTCTGCTCATGGACATGAAAAGGCTAATTTGATATGGGGCCAAGTCTCAAGGCCGTCTGTTAGTTTTCCAAGAAGATTCCCTTTGAAGATTCTCCTCTGAACTCCTGCCATCTCTCAGCCCTATCAGAAACGTCAGCTCTTTAGAATTTTTCAAAGTGGGTTCACTCTGATTTCCAGGGCGTCCTGACTGTTTGCAATTCTAAGACTCGTCATATCAGGGAAGTTTGATTTCTTGTTTTTCAACCACTGACTTCTCCTCGTGACACTTTTTGTCTCCACTGTAAATACCAAAAACCACAGGACACAGAGCTTGCTGACGGTGGTGCCTGCATCATTAGATGACTTGAGAAGCAGAAACAAATCCTCCCATTCCATAAATATTGATTGTGTGCCCACTACGTACTAGGCACTATGCCAGGCACCGAGGTACACCAGTGAGTTCATTTTAGATGTGGTTCCTGCCCTAACGGGGTTTACAGTCTGATGGGGGACACAGAAAAAAAAAAAGAAACTAATAAATAAAGTACCTACGATTGTGAAAGTGCTATTAAGGAAAAAGCACGGTGCTGAGAGAGCCTGAAAGGAGGTGAGTGAGGGTGGAGGGTACAGGGGAAAGACACTCCTCTGTTAGTCGGGGGCCCTCTGGGAAGCAGTCACCAAGATGGAATTAGATTGCGACAGGTTTTGAGGGGGGAAAACACTAGTGAAGAACACAGGGAGGGAGCCAGAGAAGGGGGGAAGAACCTTCAGACCATAATGCAGGTCTAACACCACTGAAGGAGAAGGGCAAGGAAGGGACTTGGGTAGCAAGTGTCTCAGGCTGCAGGACAAGGTCTGGCTGATGGGGGGGGGGGGGCGGGGGGGGCAGTTATTGAGCCAAAGTTGCTCGTGGAGGAGTCCTGGGTCTCACAGGAATGGGCCCAATGCACTAGTCCCCTGGCCGTGCTCGGGCCTGGCTGGGGGCAGCCTGGGGAAGCCAAGTCCCAGTGGGAAAGCAGTGGTGAGCAGTGGCAGCCGGAACAGTCAGGCAGGCGGCCTCCCTGCAGCACCTCCCAGGGGTCACCGGCGCGGCCATCAGTCTCCAGGACTGTTTGCGGAGCAGCCCTGAATGACTTCCAAAGGCCTTTCTTATGAGGGGAAACTGCTTTTTAAATTGGATAATGGGTATCTAGGGTTCATTATAATATCTTTTCTATTTTGCATATGTTATGAAAGTTTTATACTATGAAATTTTAAATTTTAGTTTAAAAGTATATGAAAGAGGGCTTCCCTGGTGGTGCGGTGGTTAAGAATCCGCCTGCCAATGCAGGGGACACGGGTTCGAGCCCTGGTCTGGGAAGATCCCACATGCCGCGGAGCAACTGGGCCCGTGAGCCACAACTACTGAGCCTGCGCATGTGGAGCCTGTGCTCCGCAACAAGAGAGGCCGCGATAGTGAGAGGCCCGCGCACTGCGATGAAGAGTGGCCCCTGCTCGCCGCAACTAGAGAAAGCCCTCGCACAGAAACGAAAACCCAACACAGCCAAAAAAAAAAAAAAAAAAAAGTATATGAAAGAATTTATTCCAAGGTATTAAGAAAGTGTATCTCTGAGTATCCTTTTATGGGTGATTCTTATTTTTGTCTGTATTAATTAATTTTTCCCAATAAATATATATTACTTTTACAATAATAAAAAAGTTATTTTAATTATAAAATTTTAAATAGGCATTTTCAAGTGTTTTTTTTAAGTGTAAAGTACTTGGAACAGTAATAGTATTTATTAGTAGCACACAATTTGAGATACCTTAGGTTTAAATCCAACAAAATCCATCTATACACCATGTTAATTCAAATAAAAATTATTTAATATCTTTTTTTAATATTTATTTATTGATTTGGTTGCACCAGGTCTTAGTTGCAGCACACGGGCTCCTTAGTTGCAGCTCTCAGGCTCCCCAGTTGTGGCATGCGAACTCTTGGTTGCGGCATGCATGTGGGATCTAGTTCCCTCACCAGGGATCGAACCCCAGCCCCCTGCATTGGGAGCATGGAGTCTTATCCACTGTGCCACCAGGGAAGCCCCTTATTTAAAATCTTAACCAATGACATATAGAATAAAGTCAGTGTGGTATATAGGTGAAGATCATGGTATTTAGAATCGAGCAGGCTTGGTTACATTCCAGCTGTTGGCATCTTTTAGATGTCTAACCTGAGCAAATTTCTTCGCCTCTGCAAAGGGGCCAACATCTACCCCATAGGGCTGTTGTAAGACTATTGCAAAGCAATCTATATAATACAATTATTACAGGGCCTAGAACATAGAAATAATCTCTAAGTGGCTTGTCATACATGTTGTTTGATAAATATTTTTAAAGTTTGAGTAGTTCCATAATCTACAACTTCCACATCACCTGGGTGAATATCAGGATCATTGTTAACACAATTTGTACCATGTCACCAATCAATGATCACCTACAAATATTTAATGGTATTACATGGAGTCTAATAACCTAGACATATTGTACCTCAAAAAGATTAAGAGTATCAGTTAACATGCCAAGAAAATTATTTATAAATATCCTATGGCTTAGAAAAAGAGATGGCATAATTATTTTATGGTTGTTTCTCTCTCCCGTCAAGTTCAAGAACTTTTACGTTCTCTCCTGTACTTTTGGGAAAATACTCTTTCCTAAGCTATAAATAATTTTAAAACCTACACATTTGTGATTCGATGAATTAATTAGCAGAATGAGACTCGGCTTTCCTCCATTCCTGTTGTGAAGTCATTCAAACATCTGAAGCAAAAGTGTGTGTTTCACAACTGCTCCACTTCGGTTTCTTCATGAAGCAGATTTGGGTACAAAACGCACTGAGGGGGCTTCTCTGGTGGCACAGTGGTTAAGAATTCGCCTGCCAATACAGGGGACACGGGTTCGAGCCCTGGTCTGGGAAGATCCCACATGCCGCGGAGCAACTAGGCCCGTGAGCCACAACTACTGAGCCTGCGCTCTAGAGCCCTCGAGCCACAATTGCTGAGCCCACGTGCCACAACTGCTGAAGCCCAGGCGCCTAGAGCCCATGCTCTGCAACAAGAGAAGCCACGACGATAAGCCCGCGCACCGCAACAAAGACCCAACACAGCCAAAAAAAAAAACAAAAAAAAAAACGCACTGAGGAAATTGACTTTGAGAAGGAATCCCAAGCCCCAGGCAGTGGTTGTGTTCTGTGATACATATGCACTGCCATTTTATCACAATCATCTTCCGTAATGTTTCCTCTCAGGGGTGTAGAAAGCCCCAGAACAGATGCCTCTGATTAAATGTAGAGTGGGGACTTCCCTGGCGGTCCAGCGGTTAAAAGTCCGCGCTTCCACCGCAGGGGCCGTGGGTTCAATCCCTAGCCGGCCAAAAGTATGTATAAATAGAGGGAGAGAGGGAGGGAGGGAGGGAGGGAGGAAGAAGAGTGAATCCCTGCCATGACCATGACTCAAGGTGACTGTCCCTCTCTCTAGGACACAGACTGCAAAGTTGCCTGTCATGCATCTTCTTTTGATTCACCTTTTTCATACATAGTACTTTCTTTTCCTGACCTTTGCTCCTGTTTAGATGCAAGAGCGACTTCAAACCACAGGGAACGTTCCTGCATAGAATCACCACATCAAGGAGTCAGACATCCTGATTTAGGATCCTGGCAAAGCACCTGTTACTAGTCATGTGGCTTTGTCAAATGTCTTTAACTTGTCGGAGCTTTGGAGATTTGGCTACTTACTCTGTGTCAACGAAAAAAATTAATCAATAGTCCAACTAAGAAAGAAATAGAAAATTTTATTTGAGCCAACCTAAGAATTATAATTGGGGAGACAGTCTTTCAGAAAGCTCTGAGGACTCTTCCACCCGTTAGAGGTCAAAGCACAATTATATAAGTTTTTGAGACAAAGGGTTAGAGTCAAATAACGTCTTATTGACAGTTTACACAATCCAGATCTCACATATAAAGCACTGAGTGGTAGGTCATGGGTCATCAGGGCCCCTTACAAGATTAAGAAGGAAGGTTATCTCCTAAGGAGGTCTGGTTAATGCAGATGCACAATATACACTAAGGGAGAGGGAGGAGGCCCACATGGGTCCCCAAAAAAGTTTAAATTTTTCTTGTCTTGCCATAAAATATGAATTTTATTTCACATTCTGTAAAAGAGAAACAACAATGAAATCACCTATCACATGAGTTGTCGTGAAGATTACATGACAAAATACTTAGGACACCAGGGATGCGACTGTGAGGTGGGAATGGTCCACCCAGAGGGAAAGTATTCAATCACTGATATTGTTTAGAATTGTCTTGGGACACCACTGTAACTCAGTACCTGGCACTCAGTATGGACTCAATAGATGGCAGTCATTTAGAAGTAAAATTTAGGGAATTCCCTGGCAGTCCAGTGGTTAGGACTTGGCACTTTCACTGCTGGGGCCCAGGTTCAATCCCTGGTCTCGGAACTAAGATCCCTCAAGACATGTGGCGTGGCCAAAAAAGAAAAAAAATTTTCAATTTAATTTTAGTTCACGTCATTGTTTTACCTTATTTTATTTTAATAACAGTTCTATTGAGATAGAGTTCACATACCATAAAGTCCCTTCTCTTAAAGTGTGCAATTTGGTGGTTTTTAGTATATTCACAGAGTTATACATCAATCACCATTATCTTATTCCAGAACATTTGCATCACCCTCTAAAAAACCTCCTACCCATTAGCAGTCACTCTCCATTCTCTGGCAACCACTAATTTGCTTTCTGTCTCTATGGATTTGCTTATTCTGGACATTTCATACAAATGGAATCATACAACATATGGCCTTTTGCGTCTGGCTTCTTTCACTTAGCATAATGCTGTCAAAGTTCATGTGTGTTGTAGCAGGTGTTAGTACGTCTTTCCTTTTGATGGCTGAATAATGTTCTGTTGATCTACCCAAGACCAATTTTCTTTCTCCGTTCATCAGTTCACGGACGTTTGGGTCGTTTCCACTTCTTAGCTATTATGAATAATGCTTGTGAGTATTCATGTGCAAGTCTTTATGTGGACATATATTTTCAGTTCTCTTGGGTGTATACCTAGGAGTAGAATTCTGGGCCAAATGGTAACTCTACGTATAACTTTTTTTTTTTGGCATGTGGGATCTTAGTTCCCCAAAAAAGGGATCAAACCCGTGCCCCTTGCACTGGAAGTGCAGAGTCTTAACCACTGGACTGCCAGGGAAGTCCCTATGTTTAACTTTTTGAACTGCCATCATTTCATTTAATTATTCACCATGGTTTTCATCTTAGTCAACAATTCCTTGTTTCCACAACTACCTCACATCCAAGGGTATTTTATCCATAGCCAGAGACCAGTGTTTCCTGAAATGGCTTTTAAGGAACACTAAGTCCCAAAAGATGTTCCATGAGAAATAGATCTCACATTCAAAAAAGTGTAAGAAGATGACGTATGCCACATATTGTAGACTTATAATGCAAATTTACATTGTGAAGTAAAATTCATATTTTATGCCAAGACAAAAAAAATTTAAACATAAAAAATTCTTGTCTGCTCTTTGGCCATCTCTCTCCCTTCTACTGTGCATTGTGTATCTGCATTATGCATTGACCAAACCTCCCCATCAGCAGCAACACCTGCTCAGCCATAAAGAGCAACATGCTCCCAGCATCACCAAGACAACTCCTTAAAAGATGACATTCCTTCTTGAGCTTGTGAGGGGTCACATGACCCACCACAGTGATGCTTAGATCTGGATTATATAAACTGTCAATAATATGTGATTTGATGTACAGCCCCCTGTCTCAAAAAACTTACATAACTGTGCTTTTACTTCTAACAGGTGGAACAGTTCTCAGAGCTTTCTGAGATGCTTTTCCTGGGTTATAATCCTCAAATTTGGCTCGAATAAGATTTTCCATTTCTTTCTTATATTGGCTGATTAATTTTTCATCGACAATATATTAAATATTCTGTGAATATTCTGCATAGAGAATACTGTGGAGCTCAGTGTTTCCCAAACATATGTGATCATGGACCCCTTTTCACAGAACATCTATTAACAGAACTGATGTCCTAAGGAACCCATTTTGGGAAATGCTGTTAGAGATGTACACACCATAGGCTAAAATGTACAGGCATTTGTGACTAATCAGTGTATTTCTCCAGCCAATAAATGATTCACTCCCTTTAATGAATCTCAGTATTTGGGGGGAAGAGATAAATTTAATGGAAATGTTTACCAATTTGAACTCCTGGAGGTGGCAGTGCCTAAAGTCACAGATTTTTCAGATATATATGCCAATAAATTCCTTTTCCTTTAAATACATGTGAGTTTCTTTTCTGTCTCTTGCATTTTAAAGAGTCCTACTAATACAATTGAGCTATTTCTGGCTTTCTCTGATAGACAGTCAATCCCATCAACTGAAAATTTTACCAACAGGCTCTTTAAATAATCATGCTGAATTTAGGAGTGGCGTTGCCAACCTTGGAACATTGAAAACCCCTGAACGAGAGAGCATCAGGGACCGCTTCCCTTTCCCCTCTTGTTAGCTGTTTCGCCGTAGAGATGGCTCATAACAACACACTGTGTTATCAGGGCCTAGAATATCTTGGTGAAATGCCCATCAGTAGGAGAATGATTAATCAAAGTACAGTAAATGCATACTATTTAATAAAACATGAATTTTCTTTAATGATCTCCAATTACCTGACTAGCTGGATTAATCAGCTCTCACCAGTCAGTGTGATGCCCACAGCAAGAATGGGAGGAGATACTGAGCTACCACACGTAGGTGAACGTTTGTTCCTATTAGTTGAGCTGTATGCTTATCCCAAAAGTTAACTGTCTGTGTTTCCAAACCTATTTGCATTTGTACTTGTTCTTATAATTGTTTGTGTAAATATCACATAAACCAGTGAAATGTGAAAAATAAAAAGAGTTAGTGTGTATATGAAAACAAAGTTGGTTGCTTTGGAAAGACTTGATAAAAGCACATCAATTTTTATTTAGTTAAATATTCTCTCTTGGTAGAAACCAATTCTTGAGTTTTCCTAGTTTCATTAATTTTTTTGTTTCTATCAGTATCGTGGGATATTTTGTAAGCCCCATAAACCCAAACCTCTCAGGTTGAGTGGAAACAAGTATACCATCCAAAATATGCACAAAAATGCCTCAATGCATTAGGCATTTGAAAAAAGCAACTTGCTATATATTTTCTTTGACGCATTTAAGGTTAGCAGAAATGTTTAATTAATGTATCCCTTCATAGAATAAAGAAAATACAATGATAATTGTCATTATGTGACAAAAAGTACATCTTACCTGAAAATTACTTTTCAGAAAACTCACTGTAGTGAAATCAACATTGAATTTATGATGGCAGACTTTTCCCTGTCTATGCTGTTTTGTTTTTAACTTTATGGGCGTTTTTCTTCTTTTGTTTTTGTTTTTGTTTTGTTTTTTGGTTTTGGTTTTGGGGGTTTTTTTTGGCCACGCCACACAGCTTGTGGGATCTTAGTTCCCCGACCAGGGATTGAACCCGGGCCCTTGGCAGTGAAAGTGCTGAGTCCTAACTACTGGACCACCAGGGCATTCCCTTAACTTTATGTTTTGACAAAATTTCATACTTATAGAAATGTTAACATTTTACACTTGCTCTGTAATCTTCCTCTCGCTAGAGCATGCTCTCTCTTTATATGTATAATTGTTGTCATTTGTATCAACGATTTAGGAAGCAACTTTCAGACATGATACTCCTTCACCCTTAAATACTTCAGTGTGTCTTCCCTACAAACAAGGGCATTCTATCACATAGGTACAGTATGATTGTCAAAATCAGGAAATTAATATTGATAATAATTAACACTGATACTATCATCTAAGACCTTATTCAGATTTCACCAATTTCCCACTAATGTCTACAGCAAAAGGAAAAAAAAATTTTTCCTGGTCCAGAATCCTATCCAGGAACTGGTCTCCTTGAATCTGGAACTCTGCCTCTGTCTTTGTCTTTCACGATCTGGGCATTTCTCAAAGAGCCCAGGCCCTTGGGACTTCCTGGCAGTCCAGTGTTTAAGACACCACACTTCCACTGCAGGGGCATGGGTTCCATCCCTGGTTGGGGAACTAAGATCCGGTATGCCGTGCAGTGAGGCCAAAAAACAGAAAAAAAAATTTTTTTTAAGTAGCATTGGGGTGGCGTCAAGATGGCAGTGTGGGAAGACACCAAGTTAGCGTCTCCCCACAACTAGGGCGCCTGCCAGCCGCTGGTGGGGGACCCTGATGCCCAAGCAGAAAGGAGGAACCCCCAAGTGAACCTGTAGGACGTGGGGGGACAGAGGGGGAAAGAGAAGTGGAGGCCAGCCAGGATCGGTGCCCCTGAGGCCGGGGAGATCAGGAGAGGTAGGCAGGAGGGGCCCTCCAGGAGGTGCGGGAGAGGAGCGGAGGGTGATCGACCAGCCCACTCGGTGCACTCGGCCCAGGGAGCCTGCTGAGCCCCCAGGCCGGTCCCCTGCCCTCCAAGGCCCCCCTGTCTCCGCCGGCCGCATTTGTCCCAGGGGCATAGGAAGGAGGCTGAGGGGAGATCAGGAGAGGCAGGCAAGAAGGGCCCTCCAGGAGGTGCGGGAGAGGAGCAGAGGGCGATCGCCTGGCCCACTCGGGCCCGTGGAGCCTGCTGAGCTCTCAGGCGGGTCCCCTGACCTCCAAAGCCCCCTCCAGGCCTTGTAGGTCCTTGGGGCATAGGAGGGAGATCAGGGAGAGGCAGGCGGGAGGGGTCCTCTGGGAGGAGCAAGGGAGGAGTGGAGGGTGATTGCTCCACCCACTCAGGCCCAGGGAGCCTGCTGAACTCCCAGGCCGGTTCCCTGCCCTCCAAGGTCCCCACCCCCACTGGCCGCATTGGTCCTGGGAGCATAAGAAAAAGGCCGAGGGGAGAACAGGAGAGGCAGGTGGGAGGGGCCCGAGGGGCCCTCCCAGACCCCAGACCAGAGGAGCAGGAGAGGAGAGGAGGGTGTTTGCCCCGCCCATTTGAGCCCAGGAAGCCTCCTGGGCTCCCAGGTGAGGTCCCCTGCCCTCTGAGACCAGGGGTGGGGGGCATGCCTGGGCCCCTTCTGTTCCTGGAGCCTAAGCCCCACCCCCCAACCCCGCAGGGCCTTTTCCAGCCCTGTGGGTCCTGAGCATAGGCCCCACCCACTGCCCAAACCTTGCCCTTGCTTAGGCCCCGCCCCCCAGAGCCAAGGCCTTTTCCCCATTTTTTTTGTTTGTTTTGTTTTCTCTTTTCCCTCCTCTTTTTTACTATTGTGGTACTGTTGTACCTTCCAGTCGTTGATTCATTTATTTTATTTTTATATTCTTTCTAACATATCTGTTAGTTTCCTAGTCTAATTTTATTTTTTACTTTCTTACTGTTCTCTTTTTTTTTTTTTTTTTTGCCACCCCACATGGCTTGTGGGATCTTGGTTCAGGAGTCGGGGGTCAGGCCGAAGCTCCTGCAGTGGAAGCTGCATGTCAGAACCACTGAACTAACAGAGAGCCTCAGACCTCAGGAAATATTCATTGCAGTGAAGTCTCACAGAGGTCCTCATCTCAGCACCAAGACCTACCTCTGCCCAACAGCCTACAAACTCCAGTGTTGGAAGCCTCAGGCCAAACAAGTAAGAGAGGAACACAATCCCACTCATAAAAAAATAAATAAATAAGATGACAAAAAAATATATCACAGATGAAGGAGGAAGGTAAAAACATATAAGACCAAATAAATGTAGAGGAAATAGGCAATCTACCCAAAAAAGAATTCAGAGTAATGATAGCAAAGATGACCCAGAATCTCGGAAATAGAATGGAGGCACGAATTGAGAAAATACAAGAAATGTTTAACAAAGATCTAGAAGAACTAAAGAACAAACAAACAGAGATGAACAACACAATAACTGAAATGAAAAATACACTAGAAGGAATCATTAACAGAATAACGGAGGCAGAAGAATGAATAAGTGAGCTGGAAGACAAAATGGTGGAAATAACTGCCAAGGAGCAGAATAAAGAAAAAAGAATGAAAAGAATTGAAGACAATCTCAGAGACCTCTGGGACGACACTAAACTCACCAACATTCGAATTATAGGGGTCCCAGAAGAAGAAGAGAAAAAGAAAGGGTCTGAGAAAATACCTGAAGAGATTATAGTCAAAAACTTCCCTTACATGGGAAAGGAAATAGTCACCCAAGTCCAGGAAGCACAGAGACTCCTATACAGGATAAACCCTAGGAAAAACACACCAAGACATATATTAATCAAACTAACAAAAATTAAATTCAAAGAAAAAAAATTAAAAGCAGCAAGGGAAAAACATAAAATAACATATGAAGGAATCCCCATAAGGTTATCAGCTGATTTTTCAGTGGACACTTTGCAGGCCAGAAGGGAGTGGCAGGATATACTTAAAGTGACGAAAGAGAAAAACCTACAACCAAGATTATCCAGCAAGGATCTCATTCAGATTCGATGGAGAAATCAAAAGCTTTTCAGACAAGCAAAAGCTAAGAGAATTCAGCACCACCAAACCAGCTTTACAATAAATGCTAAAAAAACTTCTCTAGGCAGGAAACACAAGAGAAGAAAAAGACCCACAAAAACAAACTCAAAACAATTAAGAAAATGGTAATAGGAACATACATATCGATAATAACCTTGAATGTAAATGGGTTAAATGCCCGAACCAAAAGACACAGACTGGCTCAATGGATTCAAAACCAAGACCCATATACATGCTGCCTACAAGAGACCCACTTCAGACCTAGGGACACATACAGACTGAAGGTGAAGGGATGGAAAAAGATATTCCATGCAGATGAAAAACAAAAGAAAGCTGGAGTAGCAATACTCATATCCGATAAAATAGATATTAAAATAAAGACTATTACAAGAGACAAAGAAGGACACTACATAATGATCAAAGGATCAATCCAAGAAGAAGATATAACAATTATAAACGTTTATGCACCCAGCATAGGAGCACCTCAATACATAAGGCAAATGCTGACAACCATGAAAGGAGAAGTCGACAGTAACACAATAGTAGTAGGGGACTTTAACACGCCACTTACACCAATGGACAGATCATCCAAACAGAAAATAAATAAGGAAACACAAGCTTTAAATGACACAATAGACTAGATAGATTTAATTGATATTTATAGAACATTCCACCCAAAAGTGGCAGAATACAGTTTCTTCTCAAGTGCACATGGAACATTCTCCAGGATAGATCACATCTTGGGTCACAAATCAAGCCTTGGAAAATTTAAGAAAATTGAAATCGTATCAAGCATTTTTTCTGACCACAACGTTATGAGATTGGAAATCAATTACAGGAAAAAAACTGTAAAAAACACAAATACATGGAGGCTAAACAGTGCACTACTAAATAACCAAGAGATCACTGAACAAATCAAAGAAGAAATTTAAAAATACATAGAAACAAATGACAATGAATACACAATGACCCAAAACCTATGGGATGCAGCAAAAGCAGTTCTGAGAGGGAAGATTATAGCAATTCAATCTCACCTCAAGAAACAAGAAAAATCTCAAATAAACAATCTAACCCTACACTTAAAACAACTACAGAAAGAAGAACAAAGAAAACCCAAAGTCAGTAGAAGGAAAGAAATCATGAAAATCAGAGCAGAAATAAAAACGAAGAAAACAAAAGCAAAGATCAATAAAACTAAAAGCTGGTTCTTTGAGAAGATAAACAAAATTGATAAACCCTTAGCAAGACTCATCAAGAAAAAAGGGAGAGGACGCAAATCAATAAAATTAGAAATGGAAAAAGAGAAATCACAACCGACACCGCAGAAATACAAAGGATTATAAGAGACTACTACAAACAACTATATTCCAATAAAATGGACAACCACAAAGAAATGGACAAATTCTTGGAAAGGTACAATTTTCCAAGACTGAACCAGGAAGAATTAGAAAATATAAACAGACCTATCACAAGTAATGACATTGATATCATAATTAAAAATCTTCCAACAAACAAAAGTCCAGGACCAGATGGCTTCACAGATGAATTCTATCGAACATTTAGAAAAGAGCTAACACCCATCCTTCTCAAACTCTTCCAAAAAATTGTAGAGGGAGAAACACTCCCAAGTTCATTCTACAAAGCCACCATCACCCTGATACCAAAACCAGAAAAAGATATCACACAAAAAAAGAAAATTATAGACCAATATAACTGATGAACATAGATGCAAAAATCCTGAACAAAATACTAGCAAACAGAATCCAACAACACATTAAAAGGATCATACACCATGATCAAGTGGAATTTATCCCAGGTATGCAACGGTTCTTCCATACACACAAATCAATCAATGTGATGCACCAAATTAACAAATTAAGGAATAAAAACCATATGATCATCTCAATAGATGCAGAAAAAGCTTTTGACAAAATTCAACACCCATTTATGATAAAAACTCTCCAGAAAATGGGCATAGAGGGAAACTACCTCAACATAATAAAGGCCATATATGACAAACCCACAGCAAGCATCACACTCAATGGTGAAAAACTGAAAGCATTTCCACTAAGATCAGGAACAAGACAAGGATATCCACTCTCACCACTCTTATTCAACATAGTTTTGGAAGTCCTAGCCATGGCAATCAGAGAAGAAAAAGAAAAAAAAGAAATACAAATTGGAAAAGAAGAAGTAAAACTGTCACTGTTTGTGGATGACATGATACTATACATAGAAAATCCTAAATATGCCACCAGAAAACTACTAGAACTAATCAATGAATTTGGTAAGGTTGCAGGATACAAAATTAACGCACAGAAATCTCTGGCATTCCTATACACCAACAATGGAAAATCAGAAAGAGAAATTAAGGAAACAATCCCATTTACCATCACAACAAAAAGAATAAAATACCTAGGAATAAACCTGCCTAAGGAGGTGAAAGACTTGTACTCAGAAAACTATAAAACAGTGATGAAAGAAATCAAAGATGACATAAACAGATGGAGAAATATACCATGTTCTTGGATTGGAAGAATCAATATTGTGAAAATGACTATATCACCCAAAGCAATCTACAGATTCAATGCAATCCCTATCAAACTACCAATGGCATTTTTCACAGAACTAGAACAAAAAATTTCACAATTTGTATGGAAACACAAAAGACCCCGAATAGCCAAAGCAATCTTGGGAAAGAAAAACGGAGTTGGAGGAATCAGGCTCCTGATGGCAAACTATACCACAAAGCTACAGTAATCAAGACAGTATGGTACTGGCACAAAAACAGAAATATAGATCAATGGTACAGGATAGAATGCCCAGAGATAAACCCACGCACATATGGTCACCTAATTTACGACAAGGGAGGCAAGAACATACAATAGAGAAAGGACAGCCTCTTCAATAAGTGGTGCTGGGAAAACTGGACTGCTACATGTAAAAGAATGAAATTAGAACACCACCTAACACCATACACAAAAATAAACTCAAAATGGATTAAAGACCTAAATGTAAGATCAGACACTATAAAACTCTTAAAGGAAAACATAGGAAAAACACTCTTTGACATAAACCACAGCAAGATCTTTTTTGACCCACCTCCTAGAGTTTCTCCTAGCGAAATAAAAACAAATAAATGGGACTTAATTAAACAAAAGCTTTTGCACAGCAAAGGAAACCATAAACAAGACAAAAAGACAACCCTCAGAATGGGAGAAAATATTTGCAAATGAAACAACAGACAAAGGATTAATCTCCAAAATATACAAATAGCTCATGGAGCTCAATATCAAAAAAACAAACAATCCAATTAAAAAATGGGCAGAAGACCTAAATAGACATCTTACCAAGGAAGACATACAGATGGCCAAGAGGCACATGAAAAGATGCTCAACATCACTAATTAGAGAAATGCAAATCAAAACTACAATGAGGTATCACCTCACACTGGTCAGAATGGCTATTATCAAAAAAATCTAGAAACAATAAATGCTGGAAAGGGTGTGGTGAAAAGGGAACCCTCCTGCACTGTTGGTGGGAATGTAAATTGATACAACCACTATGGAAAACAGTATGGAGGTTCCTTAAAAAACTAAACATAGAACTACCATATGACCCAGCAATCCCACTCCTGGGCATATACCCTGAGAAAACCATCATTCAAATAGAGACATGTACCACAATGTTCATTGCAGCACTATTTACAATAGCCAGGACATGGAACCAACCTAAATGTCCATCGACAGATGAATGGATAAAGAAGATGTGGCACATATATACAATGGAATATTACTCAACCATAAAAAGAAATGAAATTGAGTTATTTGTAGTGAGGTGGATGGACCTAGAGTCTGTCATACAGAGTGAAGTAAGTCAGAAAGAGAAAAACAAGTACCGTCTGCTAACACATATTTGTGGAATCTAAGAAAAAAAAAAAAGGTTCTGAAGAACCTAGGGGCTGGACAGGAATAAAGATGCAGATGTAGAGAATGGACTTGAGGACATGGGGAGGGAGAAGAATAAGCTGGGACAAAGTGAGAGAGTAGAACTGACATATATACCCTATCAAATGTAAAATAGATAGCTAGTGGGAAGCAGCCGCATAACACAGAGAGATCAGCTTGGTGCTTTGTGACCACCTAGAGGGGTGGGTAGGGAGGGCAGGAGGGAGACGCAAGAGGGAGCGGATATAGGGATATATGTATACGTATAGCTGATTCACTTTGTTATACAGCAGAAACTGACACACCATTGTAAAGCAATTATACTCCAATAAAGATGTTAAAAAAAAAAAAAAGAAACAAAATTGAGTTATATGCAGTGAAGTGGATGGACCTAGAGTCTGTCATACAGAGTGAAGTAAGTCAGAAAGAGAAAAAAAAATACCGTATTCTAACACATATATATGGAATCTAAAAATATATATATATATATATATATATATGGTACTGACGAACCTAGTTGCAGGGCAGGAATAAAGATGTAGACATAGAGAATGGACTTGAGGACACGGAGTGTGAGGGGGAAGCTGGGGTGAAGTGAGAGTAACATCGACATATATACACTACCAAATGTAAAATAATTAGTCAGTGGGAAGCAGCAGCATAGCACAGGGAGATCAGCTCGGTGATTTGTGACCACCTAGAGGGGTGGGATAGGGAGGGTGGGAGGGAGGCTCAAGAGGGAGGGCATATGGGGACATATATATGCATATGGCTGATTCACTTTGGAATACAACAGAAACTAACACAGTATTGTGAAGCAATTATACTCCAATAACGATCTATTAAAAAAAAATAACATAAAATTTCTTCTTGGGAATTCTCTGGTGGTCCAGTGGTTAGGACTCCATGCTCTCGCTGCGGAGGGCCCGGGTTCAATCCCTGGTGGGGAACTAAGATCCTACAAGCTGCGTGGCCTATAAATAAATAAATAAATAAATAAATAATCAAAGAGCACAGGCCCATTATTTTTTAGAATGTCCCTTGCTTGGAGTTTGTCCAATGTTTTTTCCCCTGATTAGATTCAGGTTAAGCACATATGGTCAGAATACCACACATGTGATATTGGTCCTTCTCAGTGCATTATATCAAAGGCACAGGATGTATATTTGACACATTGCTGGTGACGTTAATTTGGATTATTGGTTAAGATGGTCTCAGCCAGGTTTCTCCACTCTAAAGTTATTACTTTTTAACCTTCCCGATTTGTAAATATCTTGCTCGGATTTACTTTGAAACTATGCAAATATCCAGTTTCTCGTCAATCTTTCACCTACTAATTTTAGCACCCACTGAAGATTTTTGCCTGAAACACTCATCAGTGTGGTGGCTGCCAGATGGTGACTTTCTAATTCCATCGTTCCCTGCACATGTATAAGTTGGCATTGTTCTGTAAGGAAGAGCTTTCCCTGCTTACCCAGTTATTCACTCATTTATTTGTTAATATCATTATGGACAAATGGTGAACCAGGGCTCCAGTCACATTCCATCTGACTCCACCACCTCTAACATGTGGCCTCCAAAGGCACCACAGAGAGGAAAGAAAGACTACACAGAAGAGTACACAGGGGACATTAGGGCTAGGTCTGCAAGTGACCTGTCACATTGTGATGATAAATTTTATGTGTCAGTTTGACTGGGCCACCGGGTGCCCAGATATTGGCCAAACATTGTTCTGAATGTGTCTGTGAGGGTGTTTCTGAATGAGATGAGCATTTGAGTTGGTAGACTGGGTAAAGCAGATTGCCCTCCCCAATGTGGGTTGGCCTCATCCAATCCACTGAAGACCTGGAAGGGAGAATTTGCTCTCTGTGCCTGTCTTTTTTTTTTTTTTTTATTGGAGTATAGTTACTTTACAATGTTGTGTTAATTTCTACTGTAGAGCAAAGTGAATCAGCTATACGTATACATACATCCCCTCTTTTTTGGATTTCCTTCCCATTTAGGTCACCACAGAGCATTGAGTAGAGTTCCCTGTGCTATACGGTAGGTTCTTATTAGTTATCTATTTTATACATAGTATCAATAATGTATATATGTCAATCCCCATCTCCCAATTCATCCCACCCGCCCTGTGCCTGACTGTCTTGGAGCTGGGATATCAGTCTTCAGACCTGGGCTAGAACTAAACCATTGGCTTTCCTGGGTGTCCAGCTGTCTGACAACAGATCTTGGGACTACTCAGCCTCCATAATTGCATGACCAATTCCTTACAATAAATCTCTCTCTATATATCCTATTGGTTCTGTTCCTCTGGAGAACCCTAATACACACATCTACATATTTCTCATATCTTTGGTCAATCCCTGGTACCTGGCCCGCAACCTAACTGCAAGGGAGCCTGGGACCCACAGTCTTCTTGTGAGGAGATGGAATTGGTGAGCTTTGACCTACTCTTTGCCATAGTGTGTCTTTCTTATGATCCTAATTTTCAATTAAGTATTCAATGGAGAGTGCCAATTGTTTCAGTTAACAGGGTTTCTATGAGCTACTCAACCATTAAAATAAGAGGGAAATTTTTCACACCAATGGGGAAAGATTGTCAAAACACGAGGTTAAGGGAAAAAAGGAAGAATACAGAACAATTGTCTAATAAGATCCCACTTACAGAAAAAGCACACACCCTACCCGTGTATCCTTCCTCAGAAATCTACTGGAGGGGGTAATAAATAAACAAACCAAGAAAGAGGAAGATATGGGACCCAGGCAACAGGAAACCCAACTCAAGAGAAAGAGGAAGGAATCTCGGGGTGATGAGAAGAAAGTTCCCAGGATGACGTCTGTGCACTGGGCTTAGAGAGAAGACAGTCCCAAGTGGAGCAGGTCAAAAGGCTCCTGGAGAGTCACTCCAAGATGAGGCTATGGAAAACCTAATGCACATGGCGGTGGGGAGAGGCGGTGGGGACAGCTGGGAGAGAGAGCTTACAGCTTAATGAGTAGTAAGAACACAGAACATGACACACATGGGAAAACTTAACAATTACTAATGTCAAGAAAGTAAATTAAAAAATGGGCCCCAAAACTCCATGGTATTCAACATGGCTCAGCTGTGAAAGGCACATCCATATTTATAACAATGCAAATATTAACCTAACCAAGATTTTGGTACCACGATGACAGGAAGACAAAAGTAGGGGGGATGCTGGCAGTGGCATAAAACTGAAGTCTAAAGCCTGGTCTTCCATCCTGGGAAGTCAAAAGACAATGCCTGAAGATGAAAAAATCTGAAGTAGAAGTCTAAGCACGTTATTGAGAATTAGAGAGGGTTCAGAAACAAGTTGAAAGTGTTTACCTTAGGGCACCGTGAACAGGGAGCTAGGAATGGGGCAGGGCCTGCTGTTCTTCCTGCAGAACTTGTTGAGTGATTGGATCCTTAAACTAGCAGCATGCATAACTTAGAATTTTTTTTAATGTAAATTAGAAATAGTGCATAAATCTGTTTCTCTATGCATATGTATGTTTACAAATGTATAGAAAATATCTGGGAGGAGATGCATGGAAGTGGTAACACTGATGCCTGTTGAACTTGGAATGAGAGGAACTAGGGTCCCAAGTTGAGAGGGCGAGGGGAGAAAAGAAGGTCAAGGAACACTCATTTTATCCGTATTATTTTCATCGTATACAAAGTGAAGATATATTTGTGCAACCAAAGACCATTTTAGAAGATTTTACTTTTTAATAAAGTAAGACAGTGGAGAGAGTTCTCCTCTCCTACTGGGCATGGTCCAGGTCATGGTTCAATTCTCATGGCCTGGTCTGTTCCCAAGTGTCAGTAAAATCTCTAGTCTTCCTGTCAAACAGTCTCTACCTCCTCTCAATGATTCTAGGAACCCAAGGACCCACAATGACTGCTGGGATGGGTCCAGAAATAGATATATCACAAGGCAGAAAGGTCATTACACACACACACACACACACACACACACACACACACACACACACACACAAGGGTGCCCTCCCAGGCTGCTGTCCTTTGGCCAAAAGCCTCTCTGTCTCTCCTATTAACTTTTAAGAGAATTTCTAATTTTAATAAATAGTAAATAATAATACTATCAAGCCATGTTCATATTTCCATTTTCCATCATTTACTACCTTCCCTGCTGGCACTATTTTTAAAACTTGCCATATCAAACAAAAGCAGCTTCAGAGGAGCAGCGGACCACATCACAGTACTGTTCACTTCTACAGAAAGCCTGACTTTTTGAAAGAAAGCTTTTTTAAAAAGAGAGGTTCTCACCAATTTAGCCTTTCAAATCAACGAGACCTTCCTATCTTATTAAATAGCTGGTGCTTTAGTGAGATCTCTGGGTCGACAGGAAGGTAGTTGTAATATTTAAATTCATTTCACTTATGGGCCTTTTTTAGCAGTTAATGGATATTCCCTTCACCCTGTGCTTGATTCCCCAAATCTGATGTGTTATAATGAAATTATGAATATATGAATAATTTGCACACATTAAATTTTGGAATTGCTCTGAAATGTGTTACCATGTATTTTAAACAATTTTTTTTTTTTTTCGGAAATTTCCTGATTAAGAGGTTTTCAGAAATGGAGGTCATCAGTTCTGAGCCATGATTAAAATGAATTCCTTTATTTCTACATTTAAGATTATGTCTATGGTACAAATGATATAATTTTAATATAAATGTGAGCCTACATTAAGTTTTTCACTTAGTATATTTTCATTGTGTGTTTAATGACATGCAAACTCATGCTTTCAAAATAGATGTCTTTTCCAAACTTCAACAGGCCAAAAGGCTAGGCAAACTCTGCTTTTTAATCACTTTGTTGGGCAAGCCAACTTTGAATGCGTGATTTTTCAAATGCTTTCCTCCATCTTAACAAAGGATTCATTTTATATAGCCTCGGGTCTCTAGCCTCAATCCAACAGAAATGCTAACCATAATAGTGAAAGCCAGCATTCACAGGGCTCCTGTGATGAGCTGGGCGTTGTGCTTTGTGCTTTGCATTGATTCTCAGCTAATCTTCACATCAACCTGGTGAGGTAGGTGCAATTATTACTCCCATTCCACAGATGAGGAGACTGAGGCTGAGGCTGAGAGTTTATGGCAAATGCCCAAGGTCCAACAGCTAGTATAGGACAGTGGGGAAAGAATAAAGGGTTTAAAGTGGAAAAGTGAGAAGATCGGATTTCTGTTAAAAAGGGGAGGAAAAGTTAAGCAGCGCGGAGACCAGATGTAAGGCTCTTGCAAAAATTCAGAGGGAGATGATGACCAAAAGTGGGAGCGATGGACATGATACAGAGCAATGAACACAAGACAAGCTACAGTTGATGTTACGGCTGATTATGTGGGGGAATTGATTCATCCAAAAATATTTGGAGAGTTCTTTCTGTGTTAGACCCACAGCTGGGCACTAGGGATACAAGAGAGAATAAAGAAATATGTCTCGTCAAGTGGAAGAAAAATCATAAACAAATAAGCAAGCAAAGTAATTAACCAACTGTATTTGTTTCCTAGGTAACAACTTCCACAGCTGGGTGGCTTAATCAACAGAAATTTCTTTTCTCACAGTTCTGGAAGCCAGAAGTCTGAAAACAAGGTGTTCGCAGGGTTGGTTCTTCTGGAGACTCTGGAGAGAATCCTTCCTCACTCCTTCCACCTTCTGGGGGCTGCCAGCAATCCTTGGCATTCCTTGGCTCCAATCTCTGCCTCTGTTTTCAGAGGTATTCTTCCATGTGCACATTTCCCTCTTCTTATAAGGCCCCTGGTCATTGGATTAGTGCCCACCCTGATCCAGTATGACCTCATCTTAACTTGATTACATCTGCAAAGAGCCTATATCCAAATAAGGCCACATTCACAGGTACTGGGGGTTAGGACTTGGACATATCTTTTTAGAGCACATAATTTAACCCAGTGATAAATTATGGGGAGGAAATGAAAGGGATGCTATTACTTTAAAAGGAGGGAGACCTGCTTACATAATCAGGGAAGGCTTCTCTGAGGGACTAACACTTAAGCAGAACCAAAAGATAAGAAGGGCTGCTTATTGAAGAGACTGTCTTTTTGCCATTATATTGGGTTGGCTAAAAAGTTCATTCAGATTTTTCCATAACATCTTACAGAAAAACCCAAACGAACTTTTTGGCCAACCCAATATATTCTTGCCTCCTTCCTCATAGATTAATTGACCACAGGTGTGTGGGTTTATTTCTGGGCTCTCTATTCTGTTCCATTTATCTATGTGTCTGTTTTTGTGCCAGTACCATACTGTTTTGATTATAGTAAGTCCCCTACATACAAACAAATTCCATTCCAAGAGCACGTTTGTAAGTCCAATTTGTTCGTCAGTCCAACAATGTTAGCCTAGGTACCCAACTAACACAATCGGTTATATAGTACTGTATTGTAATAGGTTTATACGACTTTTACATAAATAATACATAAAAAACAAACACACACAAAAAATGAAGAAAACATTTTTAATCTTACAGTACAGTACCTTGAAAAGTACAGTAGTACAGCTGGCATATGGGGGCTGGCATCATCGAGTGAACAGGCAAGAAGAGTTACTGACTGGAGGAGGGAGAGGAGGTGGGAGATGGTAGAGCTGAAGGATCGTCAGCAATAGGAGACAGAGGGCAAGCTGCAGTTTCGCTCATGCCTGATGCTGATGGCACAGGTTCTGGTTCCTTGCTGGATTCAATTCTATCTATAAGGATACTGTACTACTGTACTCTATACAGTACTGTACAGTAAAGTACACAAAAGCACAACCATGTGACACAAAGCACACACATAACAACGTACACCAGACACGTGAACTAACTTACGTGACGGGACATGCGAACACACGTTCACATCTTTGTAAGTTTGCAACTTGAAGGTTCGTATGTAGAGGACTTACTGTACTGTAGCTTTGTAGAATAGCCTGAAGTCGAGGAGCATGATACCTCCAGCTTTGTTCTTTTTTCTCAAGATGGCTTTGGCATTTCAGGGTCTTTTGCGGTTCCATATAAATTTTCGAAGATATGGAAGCAACCTAAGTGTCCAGATAAATGGATGAAGAAGATGTGGTGTATATAATATATAATGGAATATTACTCACCAAAAAGAATAAAATTCTGCCATTTGCAACAATATGTGTGGACCTAGAGATTATTATGCTTAGTGAAATGAGTCAAAGACAAGTACTCTGTTATCACTTATATGCAGAATCTAAAAAATAAAACAAATGTATATAACTAAACAGAAACAGACTCACAGATATAAAGAACAAGCTAGTGGTTACCAATGGGGAGAGGGAAGTGGGGAGGGGTAGGTTAGGGGTAGGGGATTAAGAGGTACAAACTACATGTATAAAATAGATAAACAACAAGGATATATTGTACAGCACAGGGAAATATAGCTGTTGTTTTGTAATAACTTTAAATGGAGTATAATCCATAAAAATATTGAATCACTATATGGTGTACCTGAAACTAATGTAACATTATAAATCAGCTATACTTCAATTAAAGTTTTAAATAGTAAATAAATAAATAGGAAGGGCCAGACTCATAGCAGCCCAGGCAGAGGAAGCTGCAAGTGCAAATGCCCTGGGGCTGAATGAACTGTGCTAACAGGTGGGAACTGAAAGAAAGCCAGCATGTCTGCAACAAAGTCCTGGTGGGCAGGCAGGGACCAGTTCCAGGCAGGGTCTTAGAGGCCAAGGGAAGGAGTTTGGATTTTTCTTACATGCAATGGGAAGACAGCCATTGAAGGATTTTAAGCAGAAGACTGACAAGATCTGATTTGTGTTTTTAAAAGCTCATTCTGCCTGTGTTGTGAGAACAGACTGCAGTGGGGAAAAAGGGGGAAGCTGCAGACAGTTATGAGGGGACTGTTACCCCTGACCTTGAGCAAGAGCCTCCAGGGTGGTGTAAGATAGACATGCAGAAGAGTCAAAAGATGTGAGGTGTGTTTTGGAGGAAACACCAATAGGATTTCCTGAAAGTTTTGAAACAATGTAGAGAGAGAATGGAGAGGTCAGTGGTGAGTGCTTGGCTACAGGGGAGGTGGTGAAGGTGAGCGTGAGTTTGTCATTTGAGAGCCCGGATGAAGGGTGATATCAAACTCACCAAAGGGCCTGGGGTTGGGGAAGGAGGGCTTCAGTGCAGAATGATGACTGAGCCCTGACACACGTGGAAGCTCCCATTTGGAAATCTGCCCATCCGGTGCCTCTATTTAATGGGTCTGAGCAGGAACAATGAAATCCAGTCTCTGGTCATCATCCAGCACTTAACACTCAGGAGGGCAAATTTCTTTCTACCACGTTGACATTCCATAGTTCCCCTGGTGGCACAGAGTCCTGGTGGCAGAGAAGACCACAGCCCCAGCACCCCCACTTGGGCAAAGTACTCGACTCTGCATGGATGTACAGGGCTGTCCATTTGGTGGGATGGGAGAACATTCCAAAGCCCCCAGTGCTGCCCATCACTGAACTAGGAAATCACCTTCTCATTTCTAGATCCAATAGGGAAGAACAAATCTGACTCCATATTGGATCTATTTCTTTTACTTTAACCTTTGTATTCTATTGCTTTTGCTACAAGTTAATCTCGAAAGGGATGTTGCCTATAAGCTTAAATCATACATAATGGCCCATCTCTGGGAACCCTGCCTCCCACATAAAGAGCATTAAGCTAAAGTACCTTTATTTAGCTCATAGGAAACCTCCTGACCAGGCCCACCTGTGAATGGCTGCAGGAAAGAAATTAGCACATTCCCTCTGGAGTCTGACCGGAACCAGGACTTTACCCTCTCCCCTTTTAGTATAAAAGAAGCCTGAATTCTAACTCAGGGAAGATGGTTCTTTGGGAACTAGTCCACCATCTTCACAGTTTGCTGGTTTTCTGAATAAAGTTGCTATTCCTTGCCCCAACAATTCATCTCTCTATTTTATTGGCCTGTCGTGTGGCAAACAGTACGAGCTTGGACTCGGTAACATAGATAGCAGCCCAAAGAGGCCAGAAGCTGTTACTGACAAGCAGACTTTCCCTGTAGAAGCCTCCATCGCCTGGAATCTACTTTACACCTGGAAAAGTGTCATTAGCCAGTATTCATGCCAACCCCAACGTGATCTTACTTCCCTTGGATTTCCCAGGTTGGGCCTCAGAAGGGGATTTGATTGGGCAGCCTTTCTGCTATGACCTCTACCTGATATATTTGTTCTTAAAAATGAATCAAAAGGTAAGAACGACGGTCTTAGGGTCAAAACTCCAGCTCGAGGACCTGGATTCAAAATCTCAGTACTGGTACTTGCTCAAGTTATGTAACTTTCAATGAGTCCCTTAGTCTCTCTGAGAGCCTCCTATTCCTCTTGGGTAAAATAAGAATAATGAAATACCCATCTGCAGGGCGCTGGAGGGTTCAGTGAGCTAGGTGGGTAAGGCCCCAGCACCACGGAGGCCAGCACAGGGTCAAGTCATTTGTGTGGAGACAGCCAGGCTGCCAGCAGCCACTCTAGATATTGCTGTACCCCTATGGGTTCTCTGCTTCCCAAATCCCAAGGGCATCTTGGCAATAATTGGTGCTGCGTAAATGAGGAAGCAGGGTCTGGCCGGCAGTGCCCACACTGACCCCCTCAGTGCCCAGTACCCCCAGGGTGAAGCCAACTAAGGATGGAAACTGGGAGCCTGTCAGGAGCAAGAGGAGTTTTCAGAATATGGCCTGGAGGGTCCTGGGAGAGTCCTGGGTAGGCCCTGGGCAACACTCTTGAGTCTCAGGGGCTCAGCGTGAAAGACAGAGCCCCCCACCAGCCAGATGTCAGTGCGCATCAAGATAAGTTCGCATGGAGAAAGTGCCCATCCACCTGGGTATTGTTCAAGGAAGCAAGATCCAAATGGGAAAGGGCAGAGGAAAGATTCCTGTGTGATTCATGGACCAAGGGCAATTTCCTGCCTGCCTCTGGGATGAACAGAAAATAAGTGAAAACTTATGGTTGAAGCAAAGCTTTTGGGTCTGTGGAGATTCTGCAGTGGACCAAAGAGGCCTGGGGCTGGCTGAGTCATCCATGTGGGCGAACGTTTTGTCCTGTCTGCAAAACAAGAGCAGAGCTCCAGAGAAGGGGCACATGAATGTGATTAAACGTTTGCCCCCCAGCAGCCTCCAAGAGGAAGGCTTCTAAACAGCATCGTTGGGTAACTTTCCATTGCCACTACCTAGAAGAACTAGGGGGAGAGATGGTGAATCTCTCATCCAAAGACAGCATCTCTCTACATCCTTAAATCTTTACAGATGAAATTATTTGCTTCAAAGTAATACAGACCAAGTGGAAGTGGGTGGAAGGATAGATTAGACTAGTCAGTCTGAGTGGATGGGCGATTGGGATGTGGGGCATTTCTTTAAATTACTAAATGTTTGTTTTTAAATAATGAAAAGGTTTTTAAAATATAATATTCAATACCCAACATGTATGAAAAGGCTTTTTAAAGTCAATATCCTTTAAACAAGAAAGTCCACTTTTAGGAGTTTAGCATAAAGAGATGCAATGCAGATTAGTGGAAAGAGCTATGTAGTTTATAACAGCAAAAAACTGAAAACAACCAAGATGTCTAGCAACAAGAAACTGTTTAAAGAATACTTATGGAATACTAGGCAGCTGTTTAAAGAAAAAGATGATGAGAAACAAATGAAAATTAAGAAAACATATTTGTATTTTAAGTTACAAAGGGATAATTTCCCTAACATATGAAAAAGCTCCTGCAGATCAACAATTCACCAAAAAAAAAAAAAAGGCAAAGACTATGAAAAAGAAATGTGTGTGTATGTGTATTTGCACAGATAAGCAAAGATCACAATTTGGTAACACATCTTATTGGGAATGAGAATTAGTACAAACTCTGTGGAGAAAATTTAGCAGTATCCACAGATATTGCAGTATCCGTATCTATAGCAATACTTATTGTTAAATTTACCCAGCAACACCACTTCTAGCAATTTATTCAATTTGCATAAAACAAAGGATGAACAAGCTTTTTCACTACAGCACTGTTTGTAATAGGAAGACTGGAAACAACCTAAATGTCCAACAATAGGAGACTGGTTAAATAAATTGGGATGAAATTAATACAGCAGAAGCATGAACAGTGACCAGAAGTGATCATGAGAACATGAGCACCCTGGCCCATTCACAATCCTAACCTGACCCTGAGAATTCATAGGGAATGGATTTAGGCTCAAGCCAGTCTTTTCTAGACTCCAAGGGGCAGAGTGATTCCAGATAGCACTTGGGGACATGTAAACCCTGAAGTCGACTTTTATGTTCTAACATGGAAAGATGGCCATGAGACACTATTAAGTTGGGGGAAAGGTTACAGAATAGTAATAATTCATGCTGTCATTTCTATCTAAAATTTAAATATCATGTATCGTGTTAGTATATGCATAGGAAAAAATTGGAAGAGTATACACCAATCCATTAAAGCAGTTATTAAGTGCCTACTATGTGCTAGGTGCTGAGAACATACAGATAAATAAGGAATTAGAATGTCAATTCCATGAAGGAAGAGGACTTTGCTGTTTTGTTTCTGTTTTAGCTCCAGTGTCTGGCACATAATATATACTCAATTAATATGTATGGAATGGAAGGAAGGAAGACAGGAAGAAAGGAAGGGAGGGAGGAAGGAAGGAAGGAATGAATGGAGGGAGGAAGGAAGGAAGGGAGGGAGGGAGAGTCCCAGCCCACTCATTGCCCACAGTTGCTCACAGCCTAGTGTAGACACAGGTGTGAGCAGATGAGACAGGGCAGCGCAGAGAACTCTGGGAGAAAAGGACTCTGAGCTAGTAGGATCTTTGCATAAACTATCTCTCATCCTTGTGTCATCACCTCCCTTTCAACAGAAGAGAAGTCAGTTGCAAAATTCATGGCCACGGAGCCCATTTTCAAACTCAAAGCTTATCCAGCTGCTGGGCGCCCTCTTCTTTAAGAACAACGCTTGGCTCTGTAAATGAGAACCAGATTATTCAGCCTGACTTGGGGCCAGAAGTGCTGGTAATGAATGCCTCCAAACTGGATCTTAGAGAGGCAGAAACTCTTGGAACAAAACGACACATTTTGACAATTTCTGGGAGACTGGCTTCAGTCAACTCGAAGGTGACACCCAATGTCGCTATGGGGAACTACAAAGAAATCCTGAACGATGGTTCCAGAAGAGGGAGCCTTACTGGATGCTTGCCTTTCTTCGTTTTTCAGTTAACTCCATGAGGTTCTCAGGGAGGCCGTGCTAAACAGGGAGAGCTTGCCAGGGCTGTGTGAAAAGACCCTCCGACTCAAAAATCCACCCAAAGTGAAATGAACACATCCCTGGTGGAGGGGGCGAGGGTGCTATGGCTTCTCTCTGCCTGAATAAGCAGGTGACGATTTCACTACTGGGTTCTTCTCTGATTCCTTTCCTATAGCATTTGCTTAATTACAGTTGCATTTGAATAGCAGAAGCCTAAAAACTCTCCTGAGACACATTTGCGGAGGGCCCTGCAGTCATCTAGATGCAGGTAGGAATCTCTACTCTGTCTCTTACCAGCTGTGTAGCCTGGGACACATTCCTTCATCTCCCTGAGCTTCAGTTTTCTCACTCGTAAAATGGAGATGATGATACCTATTTTGCAAGATTGCCGTGTAGATTAAATGAGATGTCCTATGTGCACATAAAATAGAAAAGGCTTGGTAAGTGTTGATGTTGTTACTATTATGGGTAACATTTACTGAGTCTTTACTAAGCCTTACTAAACCTTTGACATGTGCTGCCTTTTAAAATCCTTACAACAACCCTATGAAGTCGCTAGTATTTCTATCCTCATTGTGTAGTTGGGGAAAACTGAGGTCTGTAGGGAATAGTCAAGGTCGTGTACTAACACACAGCCAAGTTAGGATTCAAATCCAGGCTATCAATCTGAGAGCTCCCATAGTGAATCACTATTCTATAGTGGCTCCTGTATGAAATTGTTTACGAGGCCATTCAAGATTAAATGTACCCAGGGACTTCCCTGGTGGTCCAGTGGTTAAGACTCCACACTTCCACTGGTTCCATCCCTGGTCGGGAACTAAGATCCCTCATGCTGTGCAGCCCAAAAAAAAAGAGGCAAAGGATCTGAATAGACATTTTCTCCAAGGAAGATAAAATAGCCAGTAAATAGCCAGTAAGCACATGAAAAGATGGCCAACTGCCCAACATCATTAGCCATTGGGGAACTGCAAATCAAAACAATGATATACCACTTCAGATCCACTAAGATGATCATAAAAACAGACAACACGGACAACAACAAACATGGAAAATAACAAGTGTCGGTGAGGATTTGGAGAAATCTGAAACCCCATACCTTGCTGGTGGGAATGTCAAATGGTACAGCCAGCTTGGAAGACAAACTGGCAGTTACTCAAAAGGTTAAACATAGAGTTACCTATGACCCAGCACTTCCAGGTGTATACTCAAGAGAATTGACATAGAGTTACATATGACCCAGTATACACCAGGTATATACTCAAGAGAATTGAAAACATATGTCCACACAAAAACTTGTACATGAATATACTACCCTTACTCTCTGTTCATAGCCAAAAGGTGAAATAATCCAAATGTCCATCCATTGATGAATGGATAAACAAAATAGTATATGTATATATGTATACATGTATATAGTATATATGTATATCAACACAATGGAATATTATTCAGCCATAAAAGGAATGAAATACTGATACATACTATAACATGATGGACTATGAAAACGTTATGTTCAGTGAAAGAAGTCAGTCACAAAGGACCACATATTTTATGATTCCATTTATACAAAATGTCCAGAACAGGCAAACTCAGAGAGACAGAAAGTAGATTAGCGGTTGCCAGGGACTGAGGAGTAGATGTTGGGAGGAAATGGGGAATGACTGCTAATTAGTAAGGAGATGAAGAAAATGTTCTAAAATTGGTTGTAGTGATGGTTGCCCAACTCTGAATATACAAAAAAATTGAATTGTTCACTTTAAATGTGTGAATTGTATGGTACGTGAATAAATCTCTTTTTAAAAAAAGATTCAATGTATAAGTAAATTTTAAGACCTTTGTATTTGTCACATAGCTCACACACATCAAGTAATCCTTACTGAGACACATGTCACAATTTTTACTCTGGAAAAGCAGAGTTCATGGGCCAGGTCCCAGGACAGACACCAGTTGAAAACTAAGAACTCACCAGTGAATGACCCAACTCATTCTAGTCACATGCCAGACCCAGAGTCAGTTACCTGAGGGCTGGGGGGCTGGGCAAAGCCTATTTGGACACGTAGTGGTACGTCTCCCTTCTAGATACCTCAATTAAATTGCTCACAGACTGTCTTTATTGCTGTTCAGTGGTGCTTTACTCTCTTGATGAAAGATGGGCATGGTTCATGCTTTCCAGCAACTGTATCACAGCAGATGATCTAGCAGCTGACTTCTTACTCTTTGGACCATCCCATCCTGTTTCTAACTGATACAATTTCTCCAGGGCTCTGGGAAGTTGGAGGAGGGGGACATGCCTTCTCCCTTGCCCCTCACCCCTTTTCACCATCAACTTACCTGTCAGACCCTAAGCCAAAATTAAGGCTAACATTAAAATTAACCCTCCTTAGGGTCCAAATGAAATTTAGCAAATCATCAGTGTCTTAGTCTGTTTGGGCTGCTATAACAAAATACCATAGACTGGCTGCTTTATAAACAACAGAAATGTATTGCTCACAGTTCTGGAGGCTGGAAGTCCGAGATCAGGGGACCAGCGTGATCAGGTAAGGTGGTGCAGAGTTCTCCCTGTGTCCCCACAAGACAGAAGGGGACAAAGGAGCTCCCTGGCGCCTCTTTTAAAAGGGCACTAATCCCATTCACAAGGGCTTGGCCCTCATGACTTAAGCACCTCCCAAACACCCCACCTCCTGATACCATCACATTTAGGGTTAGGATTTCAACATATCAATGTGGGAGAAACACAAACACTCAGACCATAGGAATCTATAAAAGTAGAAAGCAAAGATGTCTGCTGATCTAGTGAAGAGATTCCGCCTTGCCTGTCCCAAAGCTCCCACTTCCTGTGAGGAGAAGGCAGGAATGCTGTGTCACACACCTCCAGGAGACAACATTCAGATCATTGTTCCTGGAAAAGTGGAGCCCCGATTTGAGCGGGCACAGCCTACACAGCTCTAAAGAGAGGAGATACCTCTCAGAGCGGAAACAAAGGATCCCTGCACTCATCTCCATATCCTCAAAACATCACTTCACCTCCCAAAGTAGCATCGACCATACCACCTGGGGCTTTGTGGACTTGGTAAATATTTTGTTTCCCCAACAGTATTCTAAGCATTGAAGGCAGGGAAGATAACTTATTTTCCTTGGAATCTTCCACATAACCACATAAATAGTTATAAATCAAAACTTTGGACACATGGAGTGGTAGGCTGAATAACAGCCCCCCAAAGAAATCCACAGCCTAACCCCAGAACCTGTGAGTGTTACCTTACATGGCAAAAGGCACTTGGCAAATGAGTTTGCAGATTGAGTTACGGATCTTGTGATAGGGAGGTTATCATGGACCATCCGGATGGGCTCAATGCAGTCACAAGGGTCCTTATAAGAGAAAGCCATGAGGGTTAGAGTCAGAGAAGGAGAGGTGACAGCCGGAGCAGAGATTGGAGTGATGGAGGACTACGAGACAAGGAATGCGGGCGGCCTTTAGAAGCTAGAGAAGGTGAGGAAATGGATTCTCCTCTAGAGCTTCCAGAAGGAAGGCAGCCCTGCTGACCCAACTTGGACTTCTGATCTCCGGAGCAATAAGAGAATAAATTTGGTTGTTTTAAGCCATTAAGTTTATGGTGATTTGTTACAGCAGCAATAGGAAATACACATGGTAACATCTTCCTCCTCCTCTTGTTCATCATTATCTTGGTGAACACTGATTGAGTTTACTGATGTAATCTTTGTTAAAATGAATAAATGGAAGGTACTATTATTACCCCTATTTTACAGGTGAAGAAACTGAGGCTTAGGGAGATTACATAATGGAAGGTTTTGCTTTTGTTTTTGTTTTTTTGGTTGCAAACAGCAGAAAGAGACTCTGGCTAGCAGAAAGGGAGAATGACCCCAAGTAGTATGAAACATGGAGGAAGTACGATCCGGGCAACATGGCGGCCGCTGAACATGTGTCTTCCCTGGTGACACTTTGCCCTCCACTACGCCTTCTTTATGAACTTCTTGCCTTTTATTCGTGAAGTATTTGTTGAGATCTTACTATGTGCCAGGCCCTAGGCTAAGCACCGGGGATATAATGTTGAACCAAAAACCAGGCACAATTCCTGCTCTCATGATGCTGTGATGCTTACAGCCAAGTGAGAAAACACATTAATCAGATCATCACCCTGAAAGATGATACACTGCAACTGTACTAACTGCTGTGAATGCAAAATTCGAGGAGTGCAAAGGACAGGGGAGCAACAGGTGAGCTGACATGTGGGGAATGAGTAGGAGTTACTAAGTATTAAGAGCTGGAAGGGAACAGCCACCTACCCCTCAGTGGTGTCCTAGATGATAACAGAACATTTTAAAATTTTTGGTTCTCTTTCTCCATATTTAGTACCACTGCTGTAAGAGAGAGATGCAGCAATACCACATGGAACTTCCTGCTGATGATAACATTTTTTTCTATTATTTCTTTATTGTGGTTATTGTGATAAAACATATGTAACATGAAATGTGCCGTTTTAACGATTTTAAAGTGAACCATGCAGTGGCATTAATTACATTCAGCATGTCGTACAACCATCATCATCACTATCTCTTTCCAAAATTTTTCATCACCTCCAACAGAAACTCTACACTCACTAAACAATACCTCCTCATTCCCTGCTTCCCCCAGCCCCTGGTAACCTCTATTCTTTCTGTCTCTATGAATTTGCCTCTTCTGGGTACCTCATATAAGTCAAGTCATACGAAATGTGTCCTTTTGTTAGCATAGTGTTTTCAAGGTGCATCCGTGTTGTGGCATGTATCAGAACTTTATTCATTTTTATGGCTGAATAATATTCCATCATATGGAGATGACACTCTAAGCCTGCATCCATTCAAATATAGTGCTAGCCTTCAAGTGAATTTCTTCTTGGACACATCCCTATGTTTGTTTCTCTTATAGTTTCCCCATCTGTAAACTGGGAACATTTCTTAAAGGCAAGGCACCACAGAGAAGCAAATTCTTCAGCCAAAGCTAGTCCACATTATCTTGGGGCCACACTGTAGGTGGAGCAGAAATGGATGAGATACACAGAACTCCAGGTGTGTGTACTCCACCATCTGTACAGTCACCCCTCAGTATCCATGGGGGACTGGTTCCGGGATCCCCTCAGATACCAAAATCCGTGGATGCTCAAGTCCTTATGTAAAATGGTGTAGTATTTGAATGTAACCTACGCACATCCTCCCATATACTTTAAATCATCTCTTGATTACTTATAATACCTAATACAATGTGAATGCTATGTAAATAGTTGCCAGAGCACGTGGCAAATTCAAGTTTTGCTTTTTGGAATTATCTGGATTTTTTTTCCCCAAGTAGTTTTGATCCATGTTTGGTTGAATCCACAGATTCGGAAACTGTGGATACAAACGGTCAACTGTACTCCACCCAGCAGCCGAAATGCACCTAGGAAAAATGTTCAAATACCCACAGTCCTCCATCCCAGGCTAAAGCAGGGCTGCCAATCCTCCTGTCTCCCCAGGGCAGGCAGGCAGTAGAAATGACAAAAGCAGACTGAGCATTAGAAAACCAACACAGGCTTGAGGATAAGTGGGAGACGGTGGGGAGTGGTGGGGACTGTGGAGAACTGGAGAGAACATGGTCCCTATCTGCTCCCATCACCGCCATGTGGGAATATGAACCCAACGCTGTCAGAGCTTTCTGTTAAAATATGCTGGAAATCTGGGTTTTTATGTGAATTTGCCTGATTTTAAATGCTGGCAATTAATTTTAGAATATTAAACACAAAGCAGCCAAACAAAACATGTCTGGTGGTTGAATATAATCTGAGGATGGCCAGGTCCAAGAGCCTACTACTAAGAAAAGACACAAGACCAATGCCTCTCCCCCATCAGGACCAAGAACTGATGGTAGAGGGCAAATTTCTTCTGTCTAAATTGTTGTGTGGTCTTGAGCACATCACTTCCCCATGATGGACCTCAGGACCCTTAATCTATGAAATGATGGGGTAGACCAGATGTCCTCTAAGGTCTCTTCCATCTCTGATATTCTAATATTGGACCTTCTTTAAGACTCTGCCCCAAAGAGAACCCGGGGGATAGTCTGTTTATTTTTTTAATTGTGGTAAAATACACATAACATATAATTTACCATTAGTGGCATTTCGTACATTTATAACATTGCGCAACTATCACCACTATCTACCTCCAGAACACTTCTTCACCCCCAAAAATCTGTCTTCCATGTGCCTGAGTTTCAAGGAAAAGGAGGCTCATATCTGATCCTGAAATTGATTGCCTTAAGAAATAAATCAAAACCCCTTGGTAGGTGGGGTGCAAAAGAGAGGAGAAAGGGAAGGAAAGAGGAGCAAGTCACAGTGTATCAGGTGGTAGCTTAAGTCTCAGGAGCACAGCCATGCAGCCAATTGATGCCACCCGCAAGGCCGGCTCTGCTCTCCTGAGGTCTCAAAGGGGCCCTCATCACCAGCTGAGCACAGACAGAGGGCCCTTGCTGCCTTGGGCCCAGCTGTTATTTTCCATTCAAGTACAAAGCATTTCATCCAGCAGGAAAGCCCTCCCTGAGTCTGCAACTCCCTTCCCCCACCGGGGACACATCACTAGGATTAGATAGAAAGGGAAGTGCATTCATGAGTTCCTGGTTTAGGGGGACCTTCACGTGCACCCTTTGAGAGGCTGATGGTTTGAGAGCCCTGCCCATTGTAATGGCGGCAGCATCCAAGTCCTTCCCTCATTAGCAGGAAGGGAAGTGAGAGCACCCAGCCCTCAAGTATTCCTTCCTCTCCCCAGGGTGTTTGTGTAGCCAGTTTCAGGGTGAACTGACAGAAGAGGGACATGGAACAAGTTTGTCCATAAGGCTAATTGTGCCCAGTTGAAAGGCTGGACTTTTCTGAAAAGATGTTATTGGTGTTTATGTGATCTTCCTTTTATGAAATGATGATGGAGTAGATGGGACTTTTAAAATTTTGTTTGGTTTTCTTTTGTTTTAATTTGGCAAAAGGAGAAGTTGACTTTGTCCTTTACCCAAATTTTTGGAAAATTCACAGATCTGTGAAATTCTAAATTCTGGTGAGACCCTGGCCTACTTGTGACTAAGAGCAGCCCCCAAGCAGGGAGGGTTACATAGGCAGGATAAGAACACGTTGCTGCTGCTTTTAATTGTCCTGATGAAGGAACATGTCAACCCTTCAAAAAGTTAAGAGAACAGTATAACAAACCCTCATATACCAACACCTGGCTTCAAAAATTATCAACTATGGGCCAAGCTGGCTTTATTTTTACCCCCACCTACTTCCTCCTGGATTATTTTGAAGCAGTGCCCAGATATCATATCATTTCGACTGTAAATATTTCAGAAAGTATGTCTAAAAGGTAAGGACTCTTTTTAAGAAAACCTAGCCAAAATATAGTATTATACCAATAAATTTTAAAATTGAAGTATATTTGATTTACAATATTGTGTTAGTTTCAGGTGTACAAAGTGATTCAGTTATACATATAAATTTTTTCACAATTCTTTTCCATTATAGGTTATTACAAGATGTTGAATATAGTTTGCTGTGCTATACAGTAAATCCTTGTTGTTTATCTATTTTATACATACCTATAATTTCTTAATATCATCAAATATCTTATTAGACATTCCTGACACACACACATTCTCTCTCTCTTAGTTTCTTCAAATCAGGATCCAAATAAGATCCGCACATTGCAACTGGTTGATATGCTTCTTAAGTGTCTTTTAATCTACAGGTCCTCCCTCCATCTCTTTTTTTTCGCCCCTTCCAATTTACTTGTTGAAGAATTGGGTCATCTGTCATTTGTCCTGTAGAGTGCCTATGTGGAGTCATTTCATATCCCCCGTGGTCCTCTGTATTTCCTATTAACTGAGCGTTAGAGCTACAGCCTTCTTTATATTTAGGTTCAAGTTTTTTGCCAAAAAATTATTTCAGAAATGGTGCTGAGTGTGTGTTTATCACAGGCACACAATGACTGACTGTCTTTCTGTGGTGTTAGAAGCCATTGATGCCAAGACCCACCAATTCATTAGGACTGATTCTATATTTCTATTTGGTGAGGTCATCGGGTGACCAGCTTCTCCTGGTTTGCCTGGGACTTCCCCAGTGTTATTACCTTGAGTCCTGCATCCCAGGAAACCACTCCATCCCAAGGAAACCAGGTCAGTTGGTCACGCTAGCTGAGGTTCCATGTTCTCAAGAAGTCATTCTTCCCATGACCCCTCCTTCCCTTTGCCATACTGGGCAGAGAACTCAGAGACCAAATGTGGGTAACAGATCAGAGAATGCAGCGGTAGGGCTGCTGTATTAAGCAGCCAGTCCTGGGTGTGGTTGACACCTTAGTGGCTGCCCACTCAGCTTTCATTTCTACCTTCCTTGCGATACCCTGATTTTTGTCTAGGTAGTGATCTCTACCCACATCCCCAGTGCTTCAGAAGAGCTGACCACAGCCCCAGCTCCAGGGATGGGCTTTCCCTTTCCAGCACCAAGGCCCAAACCAGTAAGTACATGCCATTCCCCAAGCCGCAGCTTGGGCCAGTGAATCCCAAGAAGTGGTTTGCTAGGGGCATTGGGAAAACATTCTCTCTCTTTTTTTCCCTAACATACTATGAACCATTTCAAGCACACAACTGAATGAGTTTTAGTAAATTTACTTAGCTGTGCAACAATCACCACAATACAGTTTTAGAACATTTTCATCACCCCAATAAGACCCCTCATGCTCATTTATAGTCAACTCCAGTCCCACTCCAAGCCCCAGGCAACCACTAATCTATGTTCTGTGTCTATGGATTTGCCTCTCCTGAACATTTCATACAAATAGAATCATACAATGCATGGTCTTTTGTGACTGACTTCTTTTACTTAGCATATTTTTAAAGTTTATCCACATTGTAGCAGTTATCAGTACTTCACTCCTTTTTATGACCAAATAATATTTCATCATAAGGATATACCACATTTTGTTTACCCATTCATCAGTTGATGGGTTGTTTTGATTTTCTGGCTATTATGAGTAATGCTGCTGTGAACATTCTTGTACAAGTCTTTATGGGGACATATGTTTTTATTTCTTTCAATTATAAATACCTAGGAAATTGATTGATCATATGGTACATTTAGGTTGACGTTTTTAATAAACTGCCAAACTGTTTTCTAAAGTGGCTGTACCATTCTACATTCCTACCAGAAACATATGAGCGTTCCCGTTTCTCCACACCCTCACCATCTGTTAATTCCGTCTTTTTTGATTATAGCCATCCTGGTAGATATGCAGTGGTATCTCGTGGTTCTAATTTGCATTTCTGTAATGCTGAATGTTGTTTAGCATCTTTTCATAAAGCATATCCTCACTCTTAAGAGCAAGGCATGAAGAAAGAACAGTCTTGTTTCTTCTAAACAGCTGTGAGGTCCGTGACCTTCCCATTATTCTAGGACGAAGTGACTCAGGAACAGTTTCAGAGCACTGATGAAACAGTACTCAAAGTCCATCCAACCTCCAGACTCCTTCAGTCACAGGAGCCAAGAAATCCTTCGTATTGTTTAAGCCAGCTTGAGTTGGATTTTCTTTAACTTGCATTCTATTGAGTAGAGAAAGGCACATTTCCTTATCAATTCTGAAGCAAACACCAAGCATTTGGAGTGAACTTTGCATGCTTGCTGAGGTGAGGACAAAGGATTCAATCCAAATAGCACAAAGGACTTGATATAGGGAAGCAACTGCCTCTAGCAGAGAGATCAAGGAATAAGAATAAAGGAAGGTAAGAGAAGAGAATGAGCTAAAAGTGGGAAGCTGAAGAAAAGAACACTAAACTGAACCACAACCAGAATATTATTTTAGCCCAAGCTAAGAAGTGTGTAAAGGTCCTTCGTAAGAAAATACAAGAAATTAATATCAGAATGAATCCCATTGTATAGAACACATAATACACTGTGTGCCTTTCTATTTAAGTTATTAAAGTTATAGAGTTTTCATTCCATAGTATGGGTTCAGTCATTCTCTATTTACCCTTTTCTCATCTTAATAAAGTCCCAATAGCCCCAATATTGGTTAGACGTTGGATAATTAATACCCAATAGTTGCATAGATAAAATAAGATGGAGAAAACTATATGACTTTAACAGCAAATTAAGAATCCCTTCTAGGGAGGGAACTGTCTTGGTTGGTAAAGATGACTAGATAAGTGCTTGGGTCAGAAAGTGAGTCTCCTCTTTTTTCTCAGGCCTTAGGTACCAAGGCTTCAGAGGAAGTGGAAGCTATCCAAAAAAAACAGAAAGAGAAGGGCTTCCCTGGTGGCGCAGTGGTTGAGAATCTGCCTGCCAATGCAGGGGACACGGGTTCGAGCCCTGGTCTGGGAAGATCCCACATGCCACGGAGCAGCTGGGCCCGTGAGCCACAATTACTGAGCCTGCGTGTCTGGAGCCTGTGCTCCGCAACAAGAGAGGCCGTGATAGTGAGAGGTCCGCGCACCGCGATGAAGAGTGGCCCCCACTCGCCACAACTAGAGAAAGCCCTCGCACAGAAACGAAGACCCAACACAGCCATAAATAAATAAATTAATTAATTAAAAAAAAAAAAAAGAGGGAGAGGATGGGGGGCAGAGACAGGAAAAGGAGAGGAGATACAAAGCCAGTAAGATGGTAGGAAGCTATGCACTATATGATGGGGCCACTCTCTACAACTTCCCCTAAAATCTCTGCTTGATTGGCTGTTGTGAAAACTGAAGAAGTTGAATTCACATTGGGTTTGACATGGTGTGGGAAAGAGACAGCACATAAACAAACCAGAACCCCAAGAGGCAGCGGACACCAGGAAAATGTAAACCTCCTGGGAAGAAGCAGAAATCAAGAGGAGGACTTTGGATTTCCACATGCCCTGGGGTGTAGGATGGAAGGTGTTTCTAAGACAACTTCATATTTCATCTAGCTCTACTGTGGCAGGAAGGTCCCCGGCTGGTGTGTGAGTTACACACACATATCTGGACTAGATGAAGCCGGTGAAGCCCCTGCATCCATACGCTGGAGAGAGACCACAGCAAACTCTGGGTCCCACTCTTAGAGATGCCTATGCCCGGGGGGGTTCATTCTATTCAGAGGAACTCCATACATCTTCCCCACTCTCGCTGCAAGACCACTACTGTTTGCTGGCTTTCAGGCTATCCCTATCCATAGTGGAAACCTGGGTTCAAATCCCAGCTCTGACAGATACTAGCTGTGTGACCTCCAGCAAGTTACTGATCTTCTTTCTAAGCTTCAGTTTACTCATCCATAACATGGAATCAGTAAAAGTAGCTACCTAATAGGGTTGTCATGAGGAATAAATATGGTGATGCATGCAAATGGCTTAGCACAGTGCCTCACATACTATGCCATCCATTACATGTTAATTACATGTTAGCAGTTGTTGTTGTTGTTATTACTATTACTGTTGTCCCATCTAAGGATAAAGCAGGAGGGCAGTTGGTGGCAATAGCTTTCACAGAATCATTTAATCTCATAAAGTCCTTGATAAGGACTTTGTCATGTAGCCCAATCTCCCAGCTGATGTCTGATCCTACTAGGTTGTCTATAACACCATTCTCTTCCATCAGGTGGCCTGTTCCATCTTTTGGACCGTTGGAAAGTTCTACCTTGTTGCTGAGGACATTTGGAGCTGCTCCCTGTGCTGAATGGTTTCCACTTACCCATCCAGATCCACCCTCTACCTCCTCTACCCTGCTTTCTGCCCCAGGATGCTGAGAAGTGTGGACCACATCAACAGTAGTTAATCCTTGCTCTCTTGCTCAGAGCTGGGTTCAGCCAGTTGAAGACACTGGCAGGAGAATAGCCCACAGGAGGAAAGAGGCTGGGGTATAAATATCCTTAGCTCCTTCCCTGCCAAGACACGGCATGTTGGCTGCATCCCTCTACCAAAAGCCACAGCTCTTGTCAGGCAGCCCTGTCGTACATCTAGAGCTCTTTTTTCTGGGTTCTGGTAACTGGTCTCTCTGTCTGCAAATTCAAACAGGAAGGTAAGTGCTGTGATCAGGGAAGCAGAGACTGAGATGGGAGCCAAGAGAGGGGGCATCCAACTCAGACTGGGGGAATAAAGAGGGTCAGAAAATGTTTACCCACAGGCTCCTGAAATTGCAAGCCTTCTGCTCGTGACCAAAGCTAGTAATTTTCCTTATGTTTAGGCCAGAAGCATCTGGGGCCGGTGAACTGGTCTGGTTTCCAGCAATTTTCCACAGGTCGAGGTGAGCTGGGGAGGGCAGGAAGCGGTTTTGCTCACTGCTATGTCCTCAGAACACAGCACACGGCATGAGGCTGCCAAGCTGTACAACTCCAGGGGCACCATGTGTACTTTGTATCCTCTGTGAATTGCACCCCATCGCCCAAGAAGTGCACAACATAGGGAACTCTATCAGTAGGCACTCAATCAATACAGATCTGTCAAATAAATGGATGAGAGAATGAGCTCCAGTCCCCAAACCAAACCAGCCACAGACTCATTTCATTTGGAAGATTTCTCTATGGATCATGACAGGGAGAAAGGAAAAAAGCCTCAGGTAAGTGGTTGTGAAGTCAGTGAAAGTGGTTGCATTAGTCAGGGTTCTCCAGAAAAAGAGAACCAATAGGAGACATATATTTAAAAAAAAAAAAAAAAAGGCTTATCAAAAAACAACCCGCTCCCACCAAATGCAGTATCTGTGAAATGCAATAAAACTAGGTATGCCTGAAATAATTATAAAAATGCCCCCCCCCACACACACACACAGGTTTAAGGAATTGGCTCACATGATCTTGGAGGTTGAGAAGTCCCAATGTCTACAGCTGGTGAGTTGGAAACCCAGGAGAGCCGATAGTTGTAAGTTCCAGCGTGAGTCCTGAGTCCCAAGGCAGGAAGAGACAGATGTCCTGGCTTGAAAACAGCCAGGAAGAGATCATGAATTCTCCCTTACTTAACCAGTTCTCAGTTTGGAGAACTGAGTAGTTCTCCAAAGAACTGGATGAGGCCCCTCACACTGGGAAGGGCAATCCAATTTACTCAGTCTATGGATTCAAATGTGAATCTCATTCAGAAATACTCTCACAGGGCTTCCCTGGTGGCACAGTGGATAAGAATCCGCCTGCCAATGCAAGGGACACGGGTTCGAGCCCTGGTCCGGGAAGGTACCACATGCCACGGAGCAACTAAGCCCATGCGCCACAACTACTGAGCCCGCGTGCCACAACTGCTGAAGCCCGCACACCTAGAGCCCATGCTCCGCAACAAGGGAGGCCACCACAATGAGAAGCCCGCGCGCCACGACAAAGAGTAGCTCTCAAAAAAAATAAAAAAAATAAAAAAAAAAAAGAGTAGCCCTCACTCGCCGCAACTAGAGAAAGCCGTGCACAGCAACGAAGACCCAACGCAGCCATAAATAAATAAATAAATAAGTAAATAAAATTTAAAAAAAGAAAAAGAAAAAGAAATACTCTCACAGACACATTCAGAATAAGCTTGAACCAAGTATCTGGGCACCCTGCGCCCACTTGAGTTGATACATAAAATTAACCATCACAGAGATAAAGCTTTCAAAAGCATTAGAGCCAAGAGTACCTGATGACTGGAAAGCATTTCACCTGGCTTCCTCTCACCTTTGTGGCTGGACCTCCGTGTTCCTCCTCCCAAACCTCAGAGCTCCACTCAGTGACGGAACAGGCACACACACACACACACACACGCACACACAGCCGTCATCACAGCCCAGGAGTCATCCAGGCAGAACAATAGGAGTAACTGGGCATCCAATCTTCAATCCCACCTTCCTCCCCAACCAGGAACGTTTGGTTGGTTATTCGTTTGCCCACTAGGCAGAGATGCTGGGACCACTGCCAGTTCTCTAAGAAAACAAGGCAAACGGCCGGAAACAGCCAAGAAATCTCTCCACCAGCCTCTGCCAGGTCTCCATGGTTGTACCTAAATGCCTCTGGGGGAGGGCAGAGCTGGAAGACAGCTGCCCTCCATTCAGGGGCCTGGGAGGCTGATGAACCTTCCACAGTTGGGCCGGTGAGGGGTGGTGTAAAGAGGAAGGGGCGGAAGACCATAAGAACTGGCTTTTAGTAACCACCTGAATCTTACTAAATCCTCACAACTGCTGCCCCGCCCTCCACTCCTCCTCTCACTCTAGTTCATTTCTTGGAGCAGAAACTGAAGCCCAAAGCAGTTAAAGGACTTGCTCCATTTCACAGATGAGGAAACTGAGGTACAGCAAGGTTAGATGACTTAACCATGATCACAGAGCTGGCAAGTGGGGATACTTGAAAAGATGACGCCAGACTTTCAAAGGAGAAAGGAAAACGGAAAAGGCCACTGGTAGGGGAGGGGATGGAGGAGAGAGCCACCCCATTCCACATTTTGACTTGTCCTTTAGTTTTTATTCCTATTCACCATCCCAAACCTTCTCTGAGGTGCCTTTCCTGACTCCCTCCCCTCCTCCAATTCCATCCTGCAAACTGACAGCCTCAAACGAATTTTGTTATTAACACTTAAAAATTGAGAGGTTTCACACTTTAAATATCTAGATTTCTAGCCTCTCTTAAAAATGTGGGCACTTTGGTAGTCCTGGGCCAGGACTGCCCCATGGTAGGGGGAAGGGTCTGCATCATTAGCGGAGGCCTGAGCCCCACCATCTGGGTCCCTCACCCCTCAACCTGTTTGAACTCAGTTCCTTCTTGAACTCTGTTCCAGCCACATTGTCCTCTAGGCTTTTGCTCAGACATACCCCGCTCCTTTCCAACAAAGGACAGAGGCCCTGTCCTATACTCAATCTGTTCTTGGAGCCCTCCTTCCTTGGTCTCTGTCAATTGTCCCCCCACAGAGCACCCAACCCAAAAGAGCAGCATGCACCCCCCTCGTTATGGGTTGAATTGTGTCCCCCTAGAATAAGATGCATTGAAGCCCTAATTCCCAGTACCTGTGATGTGACTTTATTTGGAAATGGGGTCTTTGCTGATATAATCAGGTTAACATAAGGTCATTAGGGGGCCCCTAATCCAATACTGATGTCCTTATAAGAAGAGGGAAATTTGGACATAGTCACACAGAGAGCAGGCCCTGTGGAAACAGAGGCAGAGATTGGAGTAATGCTTCTACAAGCCAAGGAAGGCCAAGAGTTTCCAGCTATCCCCAGAAGCTAGCAGAGGCAAGGAAGGATTCTTCCTTAGAAGAATGGCAGTTTCTGAGCCAAGTCCAACCATCCTTAGTCCAACCATCCGTGGCAAGTAGGTGGAATAACTAGTACAAACACAACCATCTAGGGCCACCCCTTTTGAAAGCATATTGCGGGTACTTCCAAAGAAGGAGGAAGTCGGGACTTCCCTGGTGGTCCAGTGGTTAAGACTTTGCACTTCCACTGCAGGGGGCGCAGGTTTGATCCCTGGTCAGGAAACTAAGTTCCCACATGCCGTGGGGCACGGTCAAAAGATTTAAAAAAAAAAAAGAAGAAGAAAGTCACCCAAAACAGGGAGGAAGAGAGAGGAAATGATGATGGTGTGCCCCAAAGCGCCAGTGACTAAATCCCTGGACAACATTCAACAGGTTTTTATCGAGCACCTACTCTGTGAATGCACCAGAGTTTAAACTCAGTGCCAATGGTTCAGCTAGTCTACTTAACCCACATAAAGACTATGAGTTGATAAGGTACATCCCTCACAGGAACTGAGAGTCTCGATTGTGTTCAAAACAAGTTCAAATCTCTGGCCCAGGGACGCTAGCACCCAAAAAAGCATTAAGAGACCTAAAGCAAACTTTATCACCATGAATACAGCTCTTGTTATACTACTTCCTTCTCAAATGTTCTACTGCAAATTTCTGCAGGAAGATCCCGAAGGCACTGACAACAATGATGATAATAATGGCAACAATAATAATAGTTAATATTTACAGAGGGATTAGTCTCATATTCCTGATGCCTACTAGGCATTTTTACATTCGTTTTCTCATTAAAGGGAGGGTATGATTATGATTATGATTATTATCGTGTCTCTTTATAGATGAACCTGATGCACACAGAGATTTGATTACTTATTCAGGCTGGTACATGGTGGAACAAAATCTCTCTGAGTCTAGGGCTTTAGACCATTATTTTTTTCTCTATCTTACGCTGCAATTTAAAAAAAATTTTTTTTAGTAGGGGAGTGACAGGATCAGATTGGAGCTTTTTCTTTGTTTTTATAATCCTTTAATTAATTAATTTATTTATTTATTTATTTATTTATTTAGGCCACGCCTCGCTGGCGTGCAGGATCTTAGTTCCCCAACCAGGGATCGAACCCATGCCCCCTGAGTTGGAAGCATGGAGTCTTAACCACTGGACTGCCAGGGAAGTCCCTAATTTAAAATTTTTGTGTATGCTTTATAATGCACATAATATATTAGTGCCATAGGACATGTTACATAATAAACAAATAAATATTAGGCACACACTGAAGTTTGGGTTCAACCTCAGAATTCAACCAGAATCTTAATTGACTGTAGACCCCTACTTTTTATGCTATCTTCCTAGAACTGGACCATCCATTCATGACAGCTGATGCAAGAGAATAAAATAAATGTCATGTAGATACAAGAAAAGTGGGAAGCCGGTTCACTGTCACAAAGACAAAGCCATTTTCATTTGAATATCACTGCCCAGATCTGCACAAGTCTTTTGTGTCCCTGCTACATCTAACACTTCAAGGCTGAAAAACTATGGCCAAGTGGAGACAAAAACCAAATGCATCTTCAGAAAAAAATATTCAATAACAAGGGTGTAAATATTTATCCAGGAAGTATCAGAAAATAACAGGCAAATTATCATTCTCTGATTTTATGTTTAATTAGAAACTGAATTATGGAAACACTCAGTTTATTATACACAAACAAACCTTTCAAATGAACAGTTTGGTTTGCTAACTGGAAATCAGCCAGTCTTTCCACCAAGCAATCATAAACAGACTGTAATCGCCTGTCTGGAAGTGAGATGCAAGCTTGCTGAGTCGAATGCTGCTGCTGTTATTCATTTTTTTTAAAAAGATTTTTAATTTTATGTATTTATTTACTTATTCTGGCTGTGTTGGGTCTTTGTTGCTGCATGCGGGCTTTCTCTAGTTGCGGCGAGTGGTGGCCACTCTTCGTTGCAGTGCGTAGGCTGCTCATTGCGGTGGCTTCTCTTGTTGCGGAGCACGGGCTCTAGGTGCACAGGCTTCAGTAGTGGTGGCACACGGGCTCAACAGTTGTGGCGCACAGGCTTAGTTGCTCCGCGGCATGTGGGATCTTCCCGGACCAGGAATTCAACCCGTGTCCCCTGCATTGGCAGATGGATTCTTATCCACTGTGCCACCAGGGAAGTCCCTGCTGCTGTTATTAGCTTGGTGACATTAATAGCATTTAGTAAGAGCCTCGAGGATTAGCACCCACCAGCTGGGCTAATCTGACAAAGGCAATTGAAACCCCAAAGAAACAGGACACAATTATAATTTACACTGTGGGCAGCAGTGTAGGCAGTGCAACTGCTCCACAAGGCATTAGGGAATGTGGGTTGAAAGGGTCTGAAAATATATATATTCTTTGACCCAGAAGTTCACATCCAGGAATTTATTTTATAGAATTAAGGAAGCCGTCAAAGATTTGGTTACAAGAATGTTCATCATCATGTTGTTTAAAACTGTGAGAAATTGGTTTAATCAACTGTATAGAGCATCTATACAATGGAGTACTATGTAGCTGTGAAAAAAAGATGCTACAGAACTAGATACCCTGACGCATAAAGAAGAGACTTTTTTTTTCAAAGAAGATCTGCAAATGGCAACAAACACTTCAAAAATGTTCAACATCACTAATCATTACAGAAATGCAAATCAAAACTGCAATGAGACACCATTTCAAACCCACTAGGATGGCTACTATTAAAAAAAAAAAAAAAAACCAAAACAGAAAACAAGTGTTGATGAGGATGTGGAGAAACTGGAACACTTACGCGCTATTGGTGGGAATATAACAGGGTGCAGCCACTGTGGAAAACGGTATGGTGATTCCTCCAACATTTTAACTTAGAAGTACTATATGATTCAGCATTTCCACTTCTGGGTATATACGCAAAAGAATTGAAAGCACGGGCTCGCTACAACATGGATGAACCTAGAGGACATTCTGCTAGGTGAAATAAGCCAAACACAAAAAAGGTAAATACTTTATGACTCCCATGTACACTTTTCTGAAGAGCAGAGATCTGCTGATCAAACCAGCACAGGATTCCAATCGCCTCAGCAGTGACATTTTTCTAGCTACAGAAATGAACTGACATCTTTCTTTCTATATCAGGTTCTTAAGATTTTTATAATTATGAGTCAGTCTTTGAGTCTGATAACCTCTGAATGATATTATGTGCTGAATAATTAAATTCTAATGGAACACAGATAGAGATGCCTCGGATCTCCTTATCTCACATTTTAACTGACGGCGCGGCGCGGTCATTATAAAATGACTAAGGGTGAGGAGTACGAGAGAGAGGAGTAGAAGACAAACACACCCTTTCTTCTCTCCGCAAAGCCTTTCTAGCAACCTCTCCCCTCAACCATCCAAGCTATCTCCCAGTACTGAGATGTCACAAGATCACCCTTGACTTAAACCCCAGGCTGTCTCATATGAATTACCACAAAGGCATCTTATCCTCTGATAACACATCTCACATCAGGCTCTGTAACTTAAGACTCCACGAGGGGGTATTTCCCTGGTGGCACAATGGTTAAGAATCCACCTGCCAATGCAGGGGACTCAGGTTTGATCCCTGGTCCAGGAAGATCCCACATGCCGCGGATCAACTAAGCCCATGACCCACAACTACTGAACCTGCGCTCTAGAGCCCGTGAGCCACAACTACTGAGCCCACATGCCACAACTACTGAAGCCCATGCACCTAGAGCCCGTGCTCTGCAACAGGAGAAGCCACCGCAATGAGAAATGGCACACCTCAACGAAGAGTAGCCCCCGCTCGCCGCAACTAGAGGAAGCCCAGGCACAGCAACAAAGACTCAATGCAGCCAAAAATAAAAAAAAATAAAAAAATAAAAAAGACTCCATGAATCCTGTACCCTTTCCAGCTTCACATGATGCCCCCTCCTCTCTGCTTTTGTTCATTTGGGTGTGACTTCACTTCCTCTTTGCACATCAAATAACTGACTTGTTTTCCAGGTCTGCAGAGGAAGACTCAGAGTGGGAAGCAGAGATATTGTGTAGATCTTCTAAACTGACTCTCCACCTATTATGGACTGACTGTGTGCCACTGCACAATTACCAGTCCCCTGCTGTGCCCTTAGTATGAATTTTGATGTCCTCTGATGACCCTTATCAACATTCTCCAAGCCATACATCATGACTTGGATGAATTCCTAGAAAGCAAACACAGCAGAGTACTCATTGTCTGGGGCTACTGATCCCTTGGACTGTTCTCTGGGGCTGAATCAGATGTCAGCTCAAGGAGTTGCATTTCTACCTCCTTAAATTCCCTCTACAACTTTCCATAACATAAACTTTGCCTACTCACGCTGTTCAGGAGTGAAAGCTCATCAGGGTCTCAGGCCACAAAGGTCAGCTGCTATTTCCAGAAGCCTGGCATGGCACATGAATTGATTTAGGAGGAATATGAGAAGACTGTGTATGATAAAGAGGCATGCTATTAAATAACATTAAGTCACACAGTGCGACAATTATTCTCCATTCAATTACCCTTTGATTAGTTCTAGAAGACAGTCCCTGGTGAATTCTACCCTGTTTTTAACGCATCTCCAAGGCCTGCTAACCTCCACCTTGAACAAAGAGAAAATGGCCCTGAAACAGGTAATGGTATCTGGACAAAATGTAAGAATATTTTGTTTCATTTGTATGTAGTTTTTTTTTTTTTTTAATAAATTTATTTATTTATTTATTTTTGGCTGTGTTGGGTCTTCGTTTCTGTGCGAGGGCTTTCTCTAGTTGCGGCAAGTGGGGGCCACTCTTCATTGCAGTGCGCGGGCCTGTCACTGTCGCGGCCTCTCCTGTTGCGGAGCACAGGCTCCAGACGCACAGGCTCAGTAATTGTGGCTCACGGGCCTAGTTGCTCCGTGGCATGTGGGATCTTCCCAGACCAGGGCTCGAACCCGTGTCCCCTGCATTGGCAGGCAGATTCTCAACCACTGCGCCACCAGGGAAACCCCTGTATGTAGTTTTTAAATTATCTTTTTTTCATGGTACGGGAGGCTTGTTTTCTATTTACTATAGTAAATAAAGTTTCCTTTTAAAATAAACTTGGTGAAGAAAGGGTGTCCATTTAAAGAAAAAAACATGAAGTAAATAATAGTACAGATGGTAAACAGATGGCAAAAATGTGAAGACTGAAGCTGGGGTCCTCGTTTGGGGTCAGACGTAATAGCACAGGGAGATCAGCTCGGTGCTTTGTGTCCCCCTAGAGGAATGGGATAGGGAGGGTGGGAGGGAGACGCAAGAGGGAGGGGATATGGGGATATGCGTATACGTATAGCTGATTTACTTTGTTATACAGCAGAAACTAACACACCATTGTAAAGCAATTATACTCCAATAAAGATGTTAAAAAAAAACAAAAAAGAATGGCCTAGGTTTGAATTTTGGCTGTGCCACTTGGTAGCTCTGGGATCCTGGGCCAGTTATTTCACTTGTTTGAGGGGATAATCCATCCCTATGGAGTAGCTGCATGGATTAAATATGTGGATTAAATATGTAAGCGCATCACCAAGCAAGGTATCTGACTCATAAAAGCAGCCCACTCAGCGGATACTTTTGGTACGACTATTGCCCCGCCTAACTCTGGACCACAAGCTGTGTTTGCTTTCTGGACTGAGGAGTTTGCCTCCACAAGGGTCCATCCCTGGCCACGTAAGCAACACAGAAAAGGCTGTTTCTGGGTGAGTCCCACACTGGCACGCCTGGATGCTCTCTGCCTTCATCTCTTCCGTGGTCATCCATCAGTGGACTCTCCCAGCTCCTGACCTTCCTTCCTGAGTGCAGGCAGCCCGATCTTTTCATTCATTTCTTCATTAATGGGACACATACTTACTAAGAGCCTGTCAGGCACAGGGGAGACAGCACTGACCGTGGAAGCCGAGCCGCAGCTCTCAGAACACCTCCACTGCGGAGGCATGCAGATGAGGAGTAATCAACAAGAAGACACAGACATGGAACACTTTCAGCTAGTTTGTGCCCTGATCTCCTCCTGAAAAGGACACTTGCTTACAATGTGAGAGCAGAAACAAGAAGGCAGAAGACAGCTTTTCCCCAGCTCACCAGGGAATGTGCATGTCAGATGACAGAAATTTTTTGTCACTCTACACATGTCCAAGAATGACCAAGAAAGTGTTTTGAGCATTGATTTGGGGGTTACAAATAAATTCCAGTGAGCAGACGGATTCGCAAATATCGAATCTGCAAATAATGAGGACTGACTGTAAATTAGTGTGTTGTGATAGAGAGTGAGGAGGAGGGGGTTTCAGTTTTCAATGGGGAATCTCTCTGAGGAAGAGGTAACATCTCAGCTGAAACCTGAATGATGAGATGAAGCCAGTCATGTGAGGTTCAGGGGACACAGTGTGCCAGGCAGAAGGAGCAGCAAGAGTACAGGACGGGAGAAAGAAACAAGCTTGGCGAGTCGGGGAAGCAGAAAGGAGTGGCTGAAGTGTAGAGAGTAGCCAGTGATGGGGAGAGAGGCAGGAGATGAAGTTGCAGAAGTGAGGTTGGGGTGGGCTGGTCGTCAAGCCAACATAGATCCTGGCCCATCACCTATATAAACCTCAGATCTTCCTCTAGACAAGGGGCTCCTTTCTGGCCACCCCCATGGTCCTACCCTCAGCTCCTACCTCTGATGGACCCTCCCAAGTAGCCCTGGCTGGCTCCCCCTGGCATTCCAGACCCTGCTCTCTCTCTACCTTGGGCATGCTAACAAGTAGGAAGTTCTTTCTTATGTATAACCTAAATCAGTGTTGCAACAATTCAAATCCATTTTCTGTTGTCTTAAGTAACAACATAGGGGAGTTACCATCACCATCCTTAACATATTACAATTCCTTAACATATTACAATCACCACTTTGAGCACAAGCAATATGCTAAGAGCTTTAAGGAAAAAGGCTAAGAGAGGTTAAGTAACTTGTCAAAAGTCACACTTTTGACACAGCTAAATGCTGTGGAAGTTCTATCTAACTCCAAGCTGAACTCTTTCTATTATGTTCTACTTCTCTCTCCTGGCTCTTCTCAAATGTACAGACTCTCAACACTTCTCTTTATGGATGGTCACAATAACCTGATTTATCTATATATAAACAACTAGGTGGTTCTTCTTGTTCCCCATACCTTGCCCTGTACAGGTTGAATCAAGAGTCAGTCTCTATACGCACTACTATATACAAAATAGATAACCAACAAGGACCTACTGTATAGCACAGGGAACTATACTCAATATCTTGTAATAACCTATAATATAAGAGAATGTAAAAAAAATAATATATATATGTATAACTAAATCACTTTGCTGTATACCTGAAACTAACACAACATTGTAAATCAACCATATTCCAATATAAATAAATAAATAGAGTCAGTCTCTACGGCTTATTATTTGCAAAGTTTGTAATCAGCAAGAGTGGGTTCAGTGTATAACCGACGGCATATTAATATCATTTAAATCCTGAAAATAGTAGATGTGAAATAACATTTGTTAAATGAATGACAAACCAGGAAGGATCACATTCTGCTAGTTTGGCTGAGGGGACAAATGACGTGGCATTTGTCAGGCAGTAGCCATGCCCTGGCGTTTGTCATGCTGTGTCCATGTTGGGTGGACATTCTGCTACCCTTCAATAATTAGGTCATTTTCAATAAATAAAACTTATTCTGCTATAGAATTATTGCACCATACACTTCCCCAAAGTCTCTATGAATTATGCATATTATGCAGAGTTTATATTGAGGATCATTTCCCTGTGCTGAGTAATTGGACCTAAATATTGTGATAAGTCCATGCAGCCTTCCTCAATCAACAAATCTTTTTTTTTTTTTTTAATAGATTTATTTATTTTTATTTATTTATTTTTGGCTGTGTTGGGTCTTCATTGCTGCGCATGGGCTTTCTCTAGTTGCGGCGAGCGGGGGCTACTCTTCATTGTGGTGCGCGGGCTTCTCATTGCGGTGGCTTCTCTCATTGCGGAGCACAGGCTCTAGGCGCGCAGGCTTCAGTAGTTGTGGCTCACGGGCTCTAGAGCACAGGCTCAGTGATTGTGGTGCACAAGCTTAGTTGCTCTGCAGCATGTGGGATCTTCCCAGCCAGGGCTTGAACCCGTGTCCCCTGCATTGGCAGGCAGATCCTTCACCACTGCGCCACCAGGGAAGCCCAACAAATCTTGATATCCTTTCTCCCTTCTCCCCTTTTTATGTCTTGGTTTCTGACTTTTCTCTTGTTTCATGATTTTTGGCATTATCGTCCCTACTGTTTTATTGTAAAATGCTTCCAATCTTCTTTGGAAATTGATAGGGTTTCGAATCAGTGACATTTTTAGAATGTGCGGCCATCCTGTTGGAATCAGTGATGGTTTTAAACCACAGATTTGTTTTTAATCCAACTGATCAGAAAACAGCTTATTTGTTAAAGCAAAGCTTTAAAAGCTTCTTTACAGGAGCTAGTTTGTGCAGTTTCTGATTGAGTCCCTATGCAAGACACACGAGTGATGTTAGGATCATGTGTGAAGACGTGGAGGATGAGCCCCAGCTTTGCAGTCTGACAGATCTGGGCGCAAGTCATTCAATTTCTCTGAAGTTGAATTTTCTCCCTTGACAATGGAGATATGGCCCTTCAGGGCTGTTGTGACACTAAAGATAAATAAATTTTGAAGTTACAGTAAAGATAATAACCGCAAGAGCCAGCAATTCCACTTCTGGGTATATACCCAAAAGAATCGAGAGCCAGGACTCAAAGATACTTGTATACCAATGTTCATAGCAGCATTATTCACAATAGCCAAAAGGTGGAAACCACCAAGTGTCCATCAACAGATGAAAGTGTTAGGGGAAACACTAACTGAAACCGCCCACCCTGGCCAGGCAAGATAGTAGCCACTTGCATGAGTTATCTTACAACAGCAGGTCCTGGTAAGGAACGCGGAACTAACAAGCTACCACCAAGAATTCGGGAAAGGTCAAAAGGAGAGACTCTAGTCCATATGTCCTACCAACCTCCCAGAATCCTTCTCACTGGAATCCGTCTTGGCTGAGCGATGTGTGCGCCACCAGGAAGGACCCTGGGTCAGAATGATTGGCCAGAGACAACCTGGAAACTAACCCCATCACCATAAAACCCGAGACTGCAAGTCACGTGGCAGAGCAGTTCTCCTGGGTTCCCTTACCCTGCTGCTCTCCTCCCGGGCACCCCTTCCCAATAAAGTCTCTTGCTTTATCAGCACGTGTGTCTCCTCAGACAATTCATTTCCGAGTGTTAGACAAGAGCCCACTCTGGGGCCCTGGAAGGGGTCCCCCTTCCTGCAACAAATGGATAAACAAAATGTGGTATAAACCTACAATGGAATATTATTCAGCCTCACAAAGGAATCGGATTCTGATACAACATGGATGAGCCTTGAAAACGTGCTAAGTGAAATTAGCCAGACACAAAGGGACAAATACTGTATGATTCTACATATGAGGTGCCTAACATAGGCAAATTAATAGAGACAAAATAAAATAGAGGTTATCAGGGGCTGGGGGAAGGGAGTTATGGCTTACAAAGTTTCTGTTAGGGATGATGAAAAAGTTCTGGAGATGGATGGTGGTGATGGTTGCAGAACAGTGTGCATGTACTTAATGCCACTGAACTAAAAGTGATTAAAATGGTAAATTTTTGTTAGGTATATTTTACCCCAATTCTTTAAAAATAGAAAATTAAAGATAATAAAGATAGTTATTTTTGTTAATAAATTATAATTGCTATCATTACATATTTGTACAATATATACATGATTTAGTAGGCTAGCTGTGCAGCTTAAAACTACTGAATCTAGTCGGAGTTTTCCTCGTCTTACCTGTACCAGACCTTTCTCAGCAAGGGGTCTGTAGAAACGTGCGGGGACCCTGGAAAGAAAGGTGCAGGCTCTTAGATGTATGTAAAACATCACAAGCACTATGGTAATACCTCAGGAATAATGAACCCTGATTTCTGCAGAATGAATCAACTTTTCATCTGCATCAGCTGATTACTATCAGACTTTCTCTGTGCTCTCTGTTATGGGTCTTTTACATTCACAAAGGGGATGTAATGAGATAATCATTAGCCCTCAGACAGCTATTTCAAATGTAAATCAATAAGCCAGTGGAACCTGGGGACTGCTGCTATTTAGACACCTTTTAATGGCCAACCTCTGCTAACCCAGGGAGAGAGTTGGGCCATGCTGGCTGAGGAAACAGGCAGCTCTTAGGGTGGTCCTGGTAGTTTCATTCTGCTTCAGGGGGACAAACCCATTTACAGGGAACCCCAGGGGGTCAGCAATCATTAAACTTCTTGGATTTTGGCCACGGAGGGCACCGGGATTACGTTGGCTAAGATCTCTGAATACAATCATTTCCTTCAGATGAATGGGCAAAGTGACGTAAAAGATTTACTCACAGAAGCATCTCTGATTCCTGGGGAAACCAGAACAACGAGTTTTCCGAGCAGTTCATTGGGAAGGTGGTTAACACACAGGAGTCGGTGAGGAAGCCAATTTCAGGACAAGAACCAGTTGATTAACCAAGACGGAGTTCTCAGGCTCAAAGTCATTGTGATCTTGTTGGCATCACCAAGTTTTAACAATATTGTAAGCAGATAGGGTAGGGTCCCCAGAGAAACAGAAAGAGGCATGGTTGTCTTGACATAAAAGAAGGCATTTTGGGCCTAAGCCATTTTGTGATCTAAGCCTGGCCACAAGGCTTGCCCTTGAACAGGTCTCAGTAATTAGTGATCTTAAGGGAAGTGAGGGAATGCAGGAACAAAGGAAAAGCAGTCAAGAAACAATAGTTCAGCAATAAAACAGAGTTCTAGTTCCTTCTCAAGGGATACACATCACAATCTAATACAGTCTTTGAGTTCTGCAGGAACTCAGGTGGAGGACAGAATGATGTTGACCCTCGTGACTTCAATCAACTGAAGCTTGGACTCTGTTGACCTTGGCCCCAATTCTATGCTGAATTCTCCTCTGCTCAAGCTCCTTCATGAATATGCATGTACCCTTAGCTTAAAACTTCCCCAATTTTGTTGTTCAGGGAGACATTGTTTTGGGAAAGATCCCTGGTGTTTTCTTTACTTGCTGCAGGTGATAAATCCTTCCTTTCCCTGCTCTTTGGCTTGGTTGTGTCTTTTGGCTGGACACCCACCCAGAGGCGAATCCAGTTTTTCAGGTAACAATATCACTGTCATCATCATCATCGTCATCTGCTATCAATTCAGTCTTCCCTTACCTTTTTTTTTTTTTTATTTTTGGCTGCGTTGGGTCTTTGTTGCTGCGTGTGGGCTTTTCTCTAGTTGCGGCGAGCAGGGGCTACTCTTCCTTGTGGTGCGCGGGCTTCTCATTGTGGTGGCTTCTCTTGTTGCGGAGCACCGGCTCTAGGCGCGTGGGTTTCAGTAGTTGCAGCACGTGGGCTCAGTAGTTGTGGCTTGCGGCTCTAGAGCACAGGCTCAGTAGTTGTGGCGCACAGGCTTAGTTGCTCCGCAGCATGTGGGATCTTCCCGGACCAGGACTCGAACCCGTGTCCCCTCTGTTGGCAGGCAGATTCTTAACCACTGAGCCACAAGGAAAGCCCTTTCCCCTTACCTTTTAAATCTTTTACAATGCAATCTTCTTTGTGAAGAATTGTTTATGTATTTGTGACTCATTGAGACCCCTTTTGATGTCAGCTCTTAGGTCATTTCATTTCAAACTGCATTTCCATTAATCTAGACTCAAAAAACAAACAGGGACTTCCCTGGTGGTCTAGTGGTAAAGAATCTGCCTGCCAACGTGGGTTCGATCCCTGGTCAGGGAACTAGGATTCGACATGCCGCACGGCAACTAAACCTGTGCGCCACAACTAGAGAGAAGCCTGCACGCCACAACAAAGACCCAACACAGCCAAATAAATAAATAAATAAATATTTAAAAATAAATAAAAACCAAACAAATACCACGAAATTTGGTGATGGTGTCACACCTGTGAATATACTAAAAACCACTGAGTTGTACCCTTTATTGTTTTTTTTTTAATATTTATTTTATTTATTTATTTGGTTGCATTGGATCTTAGTTGCGGCTCACGGGCTCCTTAGTTGCAGCTTGCTGGCTCCTTAGTTGTGGCATGCAAACTCTTAGTTGCAGCATGCATGTGGGATCTCGTTCCTTCACCAGGGATTGAACCCAGGCCCCCTGCACTGGGAGCATGGAGTCTTAACCACTGAGCCACCAGAGAAGTCCTGAGTTGTACCCTTTAAATAGGCAAATTGTATGGCATGCAAATTAAATCTCAATAAGCTGTTAAAAACAAACAAACCACACAAAACGAGAAAGTCTAGCCAAAATGCAGAACCAGTCAATTTACCACAGTATTTGTTGCCAATTTCAACAAAATGTTTGCTGGGTGAGGAAATCAAGCAGCAAGCAGTGTATTTTCTATTCATTATTGCTATCTCGGCTGGCATGCCCCTCTGGTTCCAAATTTCTATGAATAATTCAGAGTTGGCTATATTTAGCAAGAACAAAAACTCTGGCGGGGCAGGGAGGGATAAATTAGGAGTTTGGGGTTAACATATACACACTACTATATGTAAAATAGATAACCAAAAATGACCTACTGTATAGCACTGGGAACTATATTCAATATTTTGTAATAACCCATAAGGGAAAAGAAACTGAAAAAGAATATATATATATTCTTTTCAAGAATGGTAAGGTGGGGATTTCCCTGGTGGCACAGTGGTTAAGAATCTGCCTGCCAATGCAGGGGATACGGGTTCGAGCCCTGGTCCAGGAAGATCCCACATGCTGCGGAGCAACTAAGCCCATGCGCCACAACTCCTGAGCCTGCACGCCACAACTACTGAGCCCATGCGCCTAGAGCCCGTGCTCCACAACAAGAGAAGCCACCGCATTGAGAAGCTTGCGCACTGCAACGAAGAGTAGCCCCCGCTCGCTGCAACTAGAGAAAGCCCACGCGCAGCAACGAAGACCCAATGGAGCCATAAATAAATAAATAAATAAATTTATTAAAAAAAAAAAAAGAATGGGAAGGTGATCAAATTCTGGCCAATGACATGGGAGGAGATACCTCATAGAGGGTTTCTGGGAAAAGTTTCCTCATTCCTAGAAGAGGGCTGCAGGATGAGATGCTCTCTCTTGCTTCTCTGGACGTCGCATCTGGAACTCTCATCTGGAGTCCTGCAGCCATCTTGGGACCAGCCTGAGGATGAAGCCAACACCCAGAGCAGCAGACAGATGGAAAGATGTAGGTCATTGGTGATGTCATTAAGCTCCCAAACAAATGGACTAAGAAGTCAGTCCTATCTTAGGGTTTATAGTTATGTAACATAATACATTTCTCATGGTTAAATCTAGTTTGAATTGAAATTTCTATAATTTGCTTCTGCAAGGATCCTGACACTTGTACAAGTACTGTCAGTGTAACAAAAAACTGGCAATAACCTAAAAGTCTATCAGTAGGGAAATGGGTAAAAAAAAAAGATGTATAAATAGATGGAGTTATTGTATAGCAGTTAAAAGATAAACACATGAAATGAAAGAGATTTTGTATACTATATGTAAATCTTAAAACAACATAGTGTATCTTTCATTGATTTGTATGTTATATGTATATAAATATGTCTTTAAATAGATTCGATGGATCACATTAAGTATATAAGAGTGGTTGCCTTTTTTAAGGGGGTAGAATAGGACAGGGTTGGGTGTAAAGAGGTGGCCTGTGCACTGGAATTGTTCTATTTCTGATCTTAAAACATGAATCAAGATAATGTTAAAAATTGACAATCCTGGACTTCCCTGGTGGGGCAGTGGTTAAGAATCCGCCTGCCAATGCAGGGGACACGGGTTCGAGCCCTGGTCCGGAGCAACAAAGCCCACGTGCCACAACTACTGAACCTGTGCTCTAGAGCCCGCAAGCCACAACTACTGGAATCTGCATGCCACAACTACTGAAGCCCGCGCGCCTAGAGCCCGTGCTCCACAACAAGAGAAGCCACGGCAATGAGAAGCCCGCGTACCGCAATGAAGAGTAGCCCCTGCTCACCGCAATTAGAGAAAAGCTTGTGCCACCAACGCAGGAAGGGAGGGAGGGAGGGAGGGAGGGAGGAAGGAAAGAAGGAAGGAAGGAAGGAAGGAAGAAGGATTAAAAAAAATTTGACAATCCTGACATGCACACGCTGCTATATTTAAAATGGATAACTAACATCGACCTACTTTTAGCACCGGGAACTCTGCTCAGTATCATGTAACAACCTAAATGGGAAAAGAATTTGAAAAGGAATAGATACACGTATATGTATAACTGAAACACTCTGCTGTACACCTGAAACTAACAGAACATTGTTAATCAACTATACTCCAACACAAAATAAAAAGTTAAAAAAAAATTGACAATCCTGGGATTGTATGTAGCTATGTGAGTGTTTGTGATTCTTTGTATATTCTATATTTATAAAATCCTCAAAGGTGAAAAAAATCCCCCTCCCCCAATGCTACCCCTGGCCCAAACAAATTTAATTAAGAAAGGCAGAAAAAAAAAACATTCCTTTGGTAAAGACTTGGGAACTGAGGCTAACGTCTGTATAATTACAAGTGGGCTCTAAGAGTTCACCGCTTTTTGTTAGTATGAGAGTTTATAACCTTTTAACTTTTTATTTTGAGGTAATTAGAGGCTCATAAGAATTTGCAAAAATATCCCAAGAGGTCCTATGTCCCCACTACCCAGCTTTCCCCAATGGTAACATCTTACATAACTATAGTACACTATCAAAACAAGGAAATCGACATTGCCACAATACCATTAAGTAAATTCTACACCTTACTGGGACTTCACCTGTTTAGTTGCACTGCACAGCCTGCAGGATCTCAATTCCCCAACCAGGGCTGAACCCGGGCCACAGCAGTAAAAGCTGAAAGCTCCGAATCCTAACCATTAGACCACCAGGGAACTCCCTTTAATGTCTTTAAGTTATAAAAGCAATTTGCTCATCAACGAATTAATGGATAAACAAGAAGTGGTACATCCATACAAGGGAATATTTCTCCACCATAAAAAGGAATGAAGTACCGATACATACTACAACATTTTGAAAACATTTTGCTAAGTGAAAGAAGCCAGATACAAAAGGTTATATATTGTATGATTCCACTTACATGAAATGACCAGATTAGGTAAATCCTAGAGACAGAAAGGAGATTGGTGGTTTTCAGGGGCACTGGGGAGAGGAGATGGGGAACATGTTCCCGTGGGAATGGGAACCGTTACCATAACAGTTACCGGTTTCCTTATGCCATGATGAAAATGTTTTGGAACTATATAGAGGTGGTAGTTGCACAACACTGTAAATGCACTAAATACCACTGGATTGTTCACTTTGAAATGGTCAGTTTTATGTTATTTGAATTTCATCTCAATAAAAACATTTTTAAAGCAATTTGCTTGTTGTAGGGAAGTCCAAACATAAAAGTATAAGCAAAGGGGCTTCCCTGGTGGCGCAGTGGTTGAGAACCTGCCTGCCAATGCAGGGGACACGGGTTCGAGCCCTGCTCTGGGAAGATCCACATGCCACGGAGCGACTAGGCCCGTGAGCCACAACTACTGAGCCTGCGCGTCTGGAGCCTGTGCTCCACAACAAGAGAGGCCGCGATGGTGAGAGGCCCGCGCACCGCAATGAAGAGTGGCCCCCACTTGCCGCAACTAGAGAAAGCCCTAGCACAGAAACGAAGACCCAGCACAGCCATAAATAAATAAATTAATTAATTAATTTTAAAAAAAGAGTATAAGCAAAAATTGACAATTTTTTCTTCTCCCAGCTGCTCGTCTCTCCACATCCAATCCCACCCCACAAATACACCTTCCCTTAACTGCTTAATAGGTAACAGTCCATGTTTTAAAAAGCTTTATAACATACAGAGAGATACATGCGTTTCCTTCTCTCCTGAATGTTTACTGAGCACTTTATCCATGTCAGGCAGGCAATGTTGCACCTGATGGGAAACTCCATGGTGAATAAGACAGACTGATGGAATTAATTTTCTAGTAAGAGGTGAGCAGTAAGCATGGGAATGAATATGAATTTCAGATTGTGAAAAAATATGAAAAAATAAAAGTAGATAAGATGGTAGAGAGTGATGTGGGTTGGCGGAGGGCCAGGGTGGCTAGGAGAGGTCTCTGAGCTGAGGACAAAACATGTGAGCTGAATGACAACAAGCTAGAGAGGTGAAGATCTAGGGAAAGAGGATTCAAGGGAGAGGAAAAAAAGCTACATATCTTTACAGAAATAGGAGTGTACTAGGTACACTGATCCACTAGGTACATTGTACACATATTAGATATCTTGTTTTTCCCCTACTTTGCCATATATTATACATGTATTTCCATGTTGGCCTCTCACTCTTTTTAACAGCTGCATGTTATTCCATAATATTGGTACACCATCACTTAACCATTTCCCTGTTGATGGACATTTAGGTTGTTTCCAGTTTGGAGCTACTGCAAAAAATGCTGGAAAGAACATCTATTCACACTTTTGTTCATATTTCTTTAGAAAACATCTCGAGGAGTGGGACTGCTACATCAGTGTCCATTTGTGTGCACACATTTTCACCCACTAAAAGCCCAGGACAGCTTTGACTTTTCATATCAGTCTCATGTTCAGAAGCATAAAAGATAAACTCTTAGGTTAAAAAAAAAAAACAAACTACTGTGTATTTGATTAAAGGTGCAAATGCTGTGACCCTGATTTAAAGGCAGAATAACTAAGCGGGGGCTTGGAAGACCACAGAGAATGAGAGAGAGAGAGAGAGACAGAGAGAGAGAGAGAGAGGGAGAGAGAGAGGGAGAGAGAGACTGAGACTAGGAATGCCAGCAAGGGGGATTTGCATTGGAAGATGGGAATATCTGTGGTGAAATGGCTCAGACTTGAACAAGCATAGCTTTGCAAAGTTAAGCTGTTGTCAAACTAAGCTTGTGTGTGTATCACAGGGAACAGCAGGGCGTCCTTGGAAAACTCTCAAAGTTGACAATCCTGTGTCTCAACAGCCCCAGATGAGTGTAAAAGGGCAGTATCGTGCCACACTCCCTACTGATTCCTGCATTCAACATTTATTAAGAATGTTTTTTTATGCCAGGCATTATACTGGGCATTACAAATATAAAGAAGATGAATAAAGATTCTGACCTCAAGTTGCTCAGTCTTAACACAACAGTAATTATCAAGACATTGTAAATCAACTATACTTCAATTTTAAAAAAATAAAGAAAAAAGTGGGGAAAAAAAAAAAGAGCTTCTCTCTTTCCTGCTTGGAACAGTGTCTCTACTCTGGCAGGTCAAGGCTTTTGAAAACAAACAGAGTGGATTCTTTCCTGAATAATTATCCTATTCAGGGACAGTTAATGACATCAACTTTTCTAAGCTGCAGTCTTAGCAGTTTCTTTGTCCCTCCAAAAAGCACCAAAAGAAACTCTGCTAATTTAATTAGATGTGAAGAACTAACCTATCAGAGTGATCACCCAGTGCCCTCCAGGTGATTCCTCTTGAAGTCTGGTATCTGATGACAAGGGTTGAAGAAGGACAGTGTGGGTCACCATCTGAGTCAGCTGCTTGTGTTGACACTTTCTTAGGAGTAGGTTGGGGAGAGCAAATCTTGAGTCAGAAGTCACTTTAGGCACTTTATTTCGGACACATTGTGTTTTCTTCTTCTTGTGACTCTCAGTCAATAGCAAGGCAGGTCTCCTATATATGAAAGAAGGTCTGATTTTTATATCAGTCATTGGTAAATTCTCTGTAAACCTGAGGGCAATCACTTAATACCCACTTTAAAGCAGGTCACATAAGAAAGATCCAGTGGGGTCTTCAGAGAACTATATTAATAGGCTGTAAGCAGATTTTTGTATTAATCAGAGGAATAAATCCTCTGTTGTGGGGAGGAAAAAAATATCAATGTCCAGAAGATTTCAGGGAGCATGAACCACAGACCTGTCGAGAAACTTAAAGCCAGCCTTGTGATAATTGAGGTCACTGGTTTCTTTACATTTATAGGGCTCAATTTCCCAAGTGTTATGTGTTAAAAGAAACAAAGCATCCATCATATTTGCTAATTTAATATTAAACACAATTTCAAACCACTTAGGACTGGTTTTCAAAGGTAACTGACAGCTTTGCTTTTGATTTGTCTCATTAGGCTGAGTCCTCTTTTACCTTTAAAATAGATGTTTAAAATTAAAATTAATATCTAGATCTAGATTTTGGACCTTAACATAAGGCTAAGAAACATTCTTTCTGTGTCCCCCCCGTACTCTTGTTATTTCTAGCTAACAGGTTAGTTGCACTCTATCTAGACTTCTTGCAGAAAAATATCAACAATATGTTTTTCTCTGTCTTGGGCTCCACAAGGGTGAATTAAAAGAAAACTTAACAGGTACTTTCCTACTTCGAGCAGTTGGGTCTACGTATTTATCGTTTGCTTTTTTTCTTTCCCCATGTTTACGGAACCGCAACCTGGCAGCGTGAGATGCAGTCAGTCAAGTATTTCGGGAAAACCTGAGCAAATCCGGCCATTCAAAAGAAAACCACTTCACCTGAAGGAGTATAACGACGCTGGACGCACAAAAATAACCCTGTCAGTTGGGTCCAGCTGGCTACATCATGGAATATGGCAATCTTCTGTTTAGTTTGCAAACTTGGCCTCCTCCTTGGCCGGGAGGAGGAAGGGACGGAAAAGTTTGAGTGAAGGCTTTAAATGACTAGTCATACAGTGAGTCATTGTAAGTTTCCAGTTAATAATCCCCTCTGCCGGGGTAGAACCTGGGCCGGAGCGCTTTATGAGCCACTTTGCAGTTTTAGGGGCAATGGGTCACGGTTTTATTGTCTCTTCCACCAAATGAATACAGAAAATGAAGGACGCCCTGCGTCGCCTTTGAAATGTAGGGCAAATTCTGGCTGGGGGCGGGGAGGAGGAAGGTGGAAAGAAAGAGAACACTGTACGGAGACTGTAAGGAAGGGAACGCAGAGGGCTGGTGAAAAGAGAAAGAAGGAATTTTCAGGAGTTGAAAGCTTTTTTCTCCACCTTAGCACTGCTGTTCGTTTTCCCGCGTCCTGTGTAGAACAGGACGGAGCGGGCCACCGCCGCGAGCTGAGAGACTCACGGTCCGCCGCCCCGCGCCGAATCGCAGCAAGGCTCACTCCCACCCCTGCCCCCACCCGGTGACAGGTGGGGCCGCCGAGCGTCGACCAGACCTCCGCCTCCTCGCGCTGCATGCCGGGAGCCGGCGCCGCTTCCGGTTGCTCCCGGCCCCGAACTCCGACTCCCGTCGGCCCCCGGGAAAACCGCAGCGGGGTCGCGCGGGCGCTGCCGGAACTCGTAGTTCCGCCTTCTGCCGCGCTTCATAGGCGGAAACGGGGTTGACCGGGACCGAGAACTACCGAGGCGAAGGTACGGGAAGCGGCGAGGGGTCAATCTGCTCCGGGCGTGGGGTTGGCGCTGAGGCGGTCGGAGGTGGTTGGGGCTGGGTGGGAGGAGATCCGCTCGCACACACGAGGAGGGTTGAGCCGCTGCCGCCGCTGTCGTCGTCGTGAGTGCGGAGTCGGGGCTGGAGCTGCTGCCGCGACGACGCCGGGGACTGTGCTGCTAGCCCCCGGGCTTTCTGCCTCGCCGCTTCCCTGGGTCAGCGCGGCCTGCTCCTCCCCGGCCCATAGCCCCCGCCTCCATTTCCCGCCCTCTCTTTACCACACACACGGCCCCCCCGATCATGGATCCTGGCAGTGGTGGCGGCGGTGGCGGCGGTGGCGGCGGCGGGAGCAGCAGCAGCAGCGACTCAGCACCGGACTGCTGGGACCAGGCAGACATGGAAGCCCCCGGGCCGGGCCCGTGCGGCGGCGCCGGCGGTCCCTTGGCGGCGGCGGCCGAGGCCCAGCGTGAGCACCTCAGCGCGGCCTTCAGCCGGCAACTCAACGTCAACGCCAAGCCCTTCGTGCCCAACGTCCACGCCGCCGAGTTCGTGCCGTCCTTCCTGCGGGGCCCGGCCCAGTCGCCGGCATCCCCAGCTGGCGCCGCCGCCAACAACCACGGAGCCGGCAGCGGCGCGGGAGGCCCTTCGGGTAAAGGGCCGGGACGCGGGGCAGCCCCGGAACGCGGGAGGTAGCCGGGCTGCGAGGGTGGGAGCAGCCGGCCTGGGGGCCGGAGCTCACCTGGGATGGGGTCGAGGGCGCCTCGCCGGGCCGGGGACGCGTGGCCGTGGGGCCGGGCGGCACGTGGGGCGCTGACAGCGGCGCCCGCTGTCCTGGGTGGGGCGGCCCCGGGCCGGGGAGGCGGACTGCGTGGGCTGACCGCGGCGGAGGGCCGGGCGGGGCGGGAGCAGGGTGCCAGGCACACCGGAGGGGCCTGGTGTCCGCCCCTCCCCCCCCGGGGCCGCAGTTCCCCGTTGGAAGTGGGAACCGTATGGGACGGAGAGGGGGACGGCCGCGGGTCAGTGCCACGAGGCCTAGAAGCGAGGACAGATGGAGCCAGGAGGAGTCGGCCGGATGGGCGTTGAGAGAGATGAGGAGTTGGGGAGGACGACTGGTCGAGTTTTCCCTTCACCTTGGGCCTAGGCGAGAGAGCGTCTCTCGCTGCAATTTCTATTACTGAAACTGTAATTACATTTAACATATCTACGGCACCGAACCGTCCTGAAGGAATCCCAGGATGCATTGCAGTCTTGCGATGGGGCAGAAACTGTTGGCTATCTATAGATCTTTTTCACCTTTAGCATTTTGTAAGCTTGTGAAGTTCACAGTGTCCCAAAGTTAGAGTTCCTCACTTAACATTAAAGTGTGTAGGAGACTACGCTGATCTGTGTGCCCTTTTTTAAAGTGGGATTTGGACTCTTCTCCTTAGTTGGTGACACGTTTAGAATTTTTATTATGTTAAAATCGTTTGCCTTATTTAGGTTGCTTGGTGTAACTCACTCTCTGTGCTCCTGTGTCAGGAATTAGTCTGTTCAGACACCTGAGCATTTGTTATAACTTCTTAGGTGTCACGTGCCGTTTTGACCATAGCGAGTAGACAGGCTTTCTGTGGTTTCAAGTTCAGTCTTCAAAACTCTTTGTCTATTTAGGGGCTGCTTAAGTGATGGCATGCGTTCAGGTACTGATTTTGTAGGAATGTCAAATGAGTGAACTTGATTTCTGTTTAAAGTTCTATATTCTAGCATTTCTTGGATAAGTAGACATTGTAAAAGTGCTCTAGGAGTTTAGTTTCTTCAGAGGCTTTGGCTACAATTTTCTCTCTAGAGGCAAAAAGCGAGTTTGGGGAAATGTTTTTGGGAAGTATGTCTGTGAGCACATAGTTCGGATTTGCTTGTTTTATTGACTGGTATTTCTTCTACTTGTGTGAAGCCGTTGAAGTTTGCCCTTTAAATAAGGAAGCTTAGCTTTGCTTAGACCAAGTCCTTTGGGCCACATAAACTAGTTCGCTTACTAACTCCTAATAGTGCCTCTTTCCCCAAACCTTATCATGAAGTTTGCTTTTTATCCAGCCATTTTATTTTTTGGCCCTCCCTCCTAACTCTGAGACCATCAAGGGACCATCGTCCTTGGTAGCAGTGGTCTGGAATGGTGGTCATTCTTGAGTGAGTAGGCATTGCCTCTTATGTAGAAGGACTGTCTTTTCTCTTCCTGGTATTTGCCAATTTGCAGTTTTAATCCTTTGCTCTGTGACACTGCTAGAAATTGGAGATGTAAGAATGTATAGGAAAGTGGTTGTCCCTACCTTATGGTCCCTACATTGTGGTCAGTTTTTCTTTTTTTAATTAGAAACCTATCTTGGTGTTACTGACTCTATCAGCTGCTTCTGCAAAACGCCAGTTAATGTTAAAACAGCAATAGCAGCAACAACAACCCGTCTTCTGTAGGATGTCTGTCTGGAAAAGAATGGATTTTCTAAATTGAGGTCCAGAGTTAATGTGGCACCGTTGGATTGCATGTTCCAGCTCATTCAGGTCCATAATTTACCAGCATCAGAGCAGAGAACTATGCTTGGAAGAAGCAGGGAAAAAATTGGAAATAGCACTTAGGTTGGAATTTACAAAGGGGAAACCATAAAGTTTGCAGGTTTTTTATACTGAGGAAATGGACCGTAGGGCTAGCATGTTTTCTTCTGTTGTTAACCCATAGCTGAAATTGGTGGTGGGTGTGTTTTTAAACTAGATACCGGGGGAGCTCTTGAAGGAATCTAGAGGTAGAGCGCTAGAATGAATGACTTTTTTTTTTTTTTTTTAATTTTTATTTATTTATGGCTGTGTTGGGTCTTCGTTTCTGTGCGAGGGCTTTCTCTAGTTGTGGCAAGCGGGGGCCACTCTTCATCGCGGTGCGCGGGCCTCTCACTATCGCGGCCTCTCTTGTTGCGGAGCACAGGCTCCAGACGCGGAGGCTCAGTAATTGTGGCTCACGGGCCTAGTTGCTCTGCGGCATGTGGGATCTTCCCAGACCAGGGCTCGAACCCGTGTCCCCTGCACTGGCAGGCAGATTCTCAACCACTGCGCCACCAGGGAAGCCCTAGAATGAATGACTTTTAAAATGTGTGTGTCTAGGATGAATATCTGTCATTCTCTGGAAAGAAGGCTAGTTTTGTCTTTTTTCTTCTTTCTTTCTTTTTTTTTTGAAATAGTTTCAGTGGTGCTTTGAGCAGCAGGTAGAGGAAGATGCTTTGGCACAAAGAGTCATTCACTTTCACTGGCAGGCTGCTGGTTAATGCTTATATCCAGCTATCTCGAGTCAGAACTTGGGATTCAGTGTTGACCTTGGATCTCTCTGAAAATTTTTAATATAGGTTTCCAGAGAAATAATTAAGTAGAACTCATGTAAGTGTAATTAAGTATAATTCACTTAAGTGCAGTTCTCTACAGATGCAAGTAAAATGGCTAAGTGATGGTCGTTTAGAGTCCCTGAAATGAATGAAAATGTAGACAAGGGTTGTGTGTGCTAGAACAAACATTTTCTGTGATCGAATGTACTTATTTTCAGTTCCAATTTGCACCAAGTTCAGTCTTGCTCAGTCTTTTTTATTGTGAAATGAGAAACAGGTTCAGCAGTGTTAATCAGGGTTACTTGGTGTCTTGGTCTGTTTGGGCTGCTATAACAAAATACTGTAGACTTGGTAGCTTGTCAGCAACAGAAATTTATTGCTCACAGTTCTGAAGCCTGGAAGTCTGAGATCAGGGTGCCAGCCTGGATGGGTGAGGGCCCTCTTTCCTCTTCTGGATAAGAGACTGCAGACTGACTTCTTTCTGTGTCCTCACAGGGCTGAAGAGGCAAAGGAGCTCTCTGGGGCCTCTTTTAGAAAGGCACTAATTCCATTCATGAGGGCTCTGCCCTCATGACCTAAGGCCTCCCAAAGGCCCCACCTAATACCATCACTTTGGGCATTAGGATTTCAACATACGAATTTTGGGAGGAACGCAAAACATTCAGGCCGTAGAATCTGGACTTTTAGACACTACCAGAGCTTCTAAAGTAATGGTGTAGAGTTCGTAGAGTTCTGTCATCCCACCCTCAATGCCTCTCAAAACTCTGCGGTTGTAAAATGGGTATAGAATAAAAGTAGCAGTCCCCAGTGAGCCCTTAGAGGGGGCTTATCTCCCAAATATAACGAATTATATTGAATTTTAAAGAGAAAAGTTCTGTTTTGTAGTGTTTGGTTTTTGCTGAATGCCTTGTGGAGGAGGGACCTTTTTTTTTTTTTAATGATTGTTATGATGCACATACCATAAAATTCACCTTTTAAAAGTTCAGTGGTTTTTTAGTATATTCACTAAGTTGTGCTACCGTCCCCATTTGGTGGATGCTTGTTAATCACTGAATTTTCCCAAAGGTGACATCCTCAGGGCCACCAGAGTAGAGAAGATCCAGAGTCAAAGTAATGGTTGTTTTGTCCTGAAGGGCTCTTACACTTTATGTTAAAGAACACCAGCTGACTGACAGTTAAGTTTACATAGATGATAGATATGGTTCTCCACTTGACACTTGTTTTTCTTTTCCTATGTGACTGAAATGCCTGCAAAAACAATTCTAATAGAAAGGATTTTTCAGATGGGACAGTGAATGGGATAAGTGGGCTGAGGAGATCAGAGAAAGTATTGTTCCTGGAGTATTATTTCTTTTCCTACCTTGACTTATTGATTATTAGAGATCATTCGGTTTTGGCTCTTGTTTCATGATTTTACATGTTGGAACGGCTCAGGTGTGAGGATATAGGGAACAAGTGAGGGCATCCGCTAGTGCTACGCCATGTTGAGCAGCTGTTTAAACTGTTAGAAATGTTGATTGGGAGTAAACCTTTATTTTTTATTTATTTATTTTTTTGGCCATGTCACTGCGTGTGGGATCTTAGTTCCCTGACCAGGGATGGAACCCGTGCCCCCTGCAGTGGAAGAGCAGAGTCATAACCACTGGACCACCAGGGAATTCCCATGTGAATAAACCTTCTTTAGCGCAGGTTTTATTCAGTGCTTTTTGCTTTTGTGTGTGTGTTTGTGTGTCCTTTGTTTATTTTTCACCTTTTCTGGAATTGTACTGCATGAAAAGATAACAATTAAAACGTATTACAGCGAGTTAGGGAAATATTGTAGAGAACAGATTTTAGCCTTGTTTTTTTTTTGCTGGGGAGGAAATGTCTTAAAGTGTTAAAATAGCGTTGTCTTTCTGATTGGAGAGAAAGGAAGGAAAAAGAGATTTGATAAACTTTTGGGGTGAGTTAGCAGTATTAGAATGAAATTTTTTGAGATGTGAATCTCTGGTTTTGCTCAGATATATGTATAGCAATTAGTGAACAGACATTTGCCTGCCTACAGAAGGCAGGATGCTGTGCTAGGCATTTGAAGTGGTACCACCAAGATGGAGAACTGGTTCTCAAGGAGTCTAAAACGGGATCAGATACCCAATTTCCCAATTTACTCTAATGGAAGACACTTCTTGGTAAGAGGGCCAGGTGCAGGGTGTAGAGGGCTTTCAAAGCTGAGAAGAATTGTTCACAGGTACCCTTATATAAATTCAGTCGTGAAATCTTAAAACCAAAGATCTGTTTTCTACTGAGTGTTCTTTGTGAATACCATAAGATTGGAGGTGGGTTTTTTGAGCTATAATTAACATATAAAATTCATCCTTCTTGTGTTTCTGTACTTTAAGTTTGTTAGAAATTTGCTAGAGTAGAGCATCAGTCATCTTTACACTACTTGTAAGTAGAGGCTTGTTTATTTCATATCAAACAGCAGTGAGTTACTGTGATTCTGGCTGTCTATTGGGCATGTTAATTTAGAATTTCATCATTCTATTCACAGTTCTTAGAAATGCTGGGGAAGCAAGAATTTGGCTACTAGTTGAAGGTCCTTGATTGTTCTGAGGTCCTCAGACTCCTTTTTTAGCTGTCAGTTGCTGATTCATACCAAAGCTTCTTAAAAGTTGTGTCCTTGTTTTCAGTAGATTTTAACAAAGCGTGGCTGGACTACAGATGTGTAGTTGGTTCTTTCCATAAATGACTCTGTTCTAAGGAAACCTAGTCATTACAGTACTCCAAGTTAAACCAGTGCCCATTATACTCTACTTCCTAGGTGAGAGAAACACTTAGCAAGGATTTTTTGAGCATCTTTCACTAGCCTAGCTTGAGAGTGGTCACACCAAATTCCAGACCACATTCTGACAAAGTAATTGTATGTCACTTCACTTGAAACAAAAAAAGCATACCTTAGCAAACTACTATGTATAAAATAAATAAACTACAAGGATATATTGTACAGCACAGGGAATATAGCCAGTATTTTATAACAACTATAAATGGAGTATATAACCTTGAAAAATTGTGAATCACTGTGTTGTACACCTGAAACTTATGTAATATTGTGTATCAACTCTACCTCAATTTAAAGAAAAAAGTGCATACCTTAGAATGTCACCGGGGAAATTTCCCGGTTGACTAGTTCTATAGAACTCCAGTGGGTTACTGTACTGCTAAGTAGTCTGTGTCCATCTTCTTTGCAGAGTTTGGTTGCACATGGGTGTTTTTCTGTTTTCTTTGTACTTTTTTGTGGTGTCTGAAATTAAATATCTCATTGTTTTTGCAGTAGATAGGATATAAATCATAAATAAGATTATCTTTTAGGTTTGTTTGAAAAAGAGGGGAATTTTAGTTACTCTACAGAAAAGCCTAATCAGGTTGATACATGGCATTGCTTTAGTGACTGAGTAAATAGGTTCTTAGAAAATAGATTCTTAGGATGTTAGGGCTAGAAATGACCTGGCAGTAATACAATCTCATTTTCAGATGAAGAAACTGCAGCCTAGAGATGCTGAGTGAATGCCTAAGGTCACTCACAGATTTAAGGACACAGTTGAGTCTAGAATCCAAATTTGCCAGCGCTAATATAGTGCTCTCTCTGCCACACCATGCTGTTTAATAATGGGGAAAAAAAGGGCATGCCTAGAGCTAATTACTACAACCAGCATGGATTTTCTGAGAGAGTAGCCCTGGAATTTGCTTTTCTTTATTTCATTCTTAAAAGTTTTTGTAATTATTATGGGGCTTTGAAATGCTCGTAATAATAAATTTATTGAGCAGTTACCACGTGGTTAATATGCCCTTATCTTCACAACAGCCTCTTGAGGTATAGGTACTGTTGACCCATTTTTATAGATAAGAAAATTAAGGTTCAGAGAAGCTAAATAAACAGGTGAGGTGACATCCATGAATAAATGGAGGAGTAAGGATTAGAATCTAGGTATGATTTCAAAGCTTATTCCTAGTAATAGTAACTCCACTAGTTTCCTTGTGATTGGATATTAAAAGATCTTTTTGGCTGAGACACTTTTTCAGAAACTGGGCCTATGAGTTTGTGCACTATAGCACCGTCTCCATGTTCTTTCTCAGTAGTAGCTGGGTGACATTGTCATAAGTAGGCAATGCTCTAATTTAAAGTAGTATTTTGAAATAACTTCTTCATACATTTTAGGAAATCATGTAGAATACTTTAAACAGCTCTGTTCACCACTGTCTGTAACATTGTGTGTTGTTGGGTTTTTTTTTTTATTATTTATTTATTTATTTATTTATTTATTTATGGCTGTGTTGGGTCTTCGTTTCTGTGCGAGGGCTGTCTCCAGCTGCGGCAAGCGGGGGCCACTCTTCATCACGGTGCGCGGGCCTCTCACTATCACGGCCTCTCCTGTTGCGGAGCACAGGCTCCAGACGCGCAGGCTCAGTAATTGCGGCCCACAGGCCCAGCCGCCCCGCGGCACGCGGGATCTTCCCAGACCAGGGCTTGAACCCGTGTCCCCTGCACCGGCAGGCGGACTCTCAACCACTGCACCACCAGGGAAGCCCGTGTGTTTTTATTTTTAGAGTGTTAGGTAGTTAAGGCAAAACCGGAGACACTTGTATATGTTCTATGGGCTTTTTTTTCTGATGTCTGCCTTTACTATTTAACAGTGTTGTCTGTGGGAGAAAAATGCCTCAGCGTTTAGTTTTGGTAAGACTATATGGTCACCTGTGTGCTAGAGAATTTTAGTTTTTTATTCAAGCTGTACTTTAACATCTCTTGGATATTGTTTCTCTAACTCCTTTCTTAGAAAATTGGCACATACAAAATTGTTTTTACTCTACTGAACCCTAACGGAAACTGCCTGAATTAATTCAGTAAAAATTAACTATATTTATTCTATATAGTACACTGTGCCAACCTGTGGAGATCACAAGAGTAGAGAAAAAAAAGTCTCCATATTTCAGAAAACCAGTCATTCTGGCAGTCCATAATCTCCTAGGGAACAAGAGCTAAGCTATGTGTGTGGGTGGATCTATAATTGAAAGAAGGGTCATATCCTAGAGGAGTTCAGAAGAGAGCTCATTAGCCCTTCGGGGTGGTGGGGTGGACCGGGAATGGGACAGAAGTGGAAAACCAGATAAGGCAAGTTCCTACCGCAGTTGAGGAGACTACTCCTTCAGAGGAGCTAGAACTGTGTACATATGGCTATTTAATTTTAAAATTAAATAAAATCTAAAATTCAGTTCCTCAGTCACAGTAGCTACCTTGCAAGTGCTTTAATAGCCACATGGGGCTAGTGACTATCATCACAGCACAGATATAGCACATTTCCACCATTGTAGAAACTCGTATTGCACAGAATTGTCACACTGTTTCTCACTTCCATGCAGTGTAGGACACTTGTGACTTCTGTGACAGCACTGAAGTTGTTTTTATTTTTTTTCTTTAATGAACACACCATTTAGCTAACAGGCGTAAGATATTTTAGTTAGGATGGCTATTTTAAATATCTGTATTTAGTGTGTAAAGAGGATTAGAGATTGGTTTTATATCTAAAGCAGTGCAGATTTAAATTGCTTATTTATGAAATATATGGATTAAGCACTTTTCAAGAATTGGCCATACGTTTGTGTTTAAAACATGTAGCCGGAATTAAAACATGGCTTTCATTACCTGCCACATGTATGTTCTTGACTAACTTGTGCTGTACTGTGAATTGGCAAAATAGGAGTCTCCATGTTGAAGTCCTTTGATCCATGATCAAATCTTTAAAAACTTTTTTATATTCTTTAAAAAAATCGAGCTGAAATCCATATAACGTAAAATTAACCATTTTAAAGTGAACAATTCAGTGGCATTCAGTACATTGTGTTGTAAAAACCATCACCTCTGTCTAGTTTCAAAACATTTTTATCACCCCAAAAGAAAACCTGTACCCATTAAGCAGTTACTTCCCATTCCCCTTTCCTTCTAGCTTCTGGCAACCACCAATCTGCTTTCTGCCTCTCTGGATTTACCTATTCTGAATATTTCTTGTAAGTGGAATGGTATAACATGTGACCTTTTGTGACTGGCTTATTTCACCATGATCAAATTTAACTAGCAATTTTAAGACCCAGATTATCATCTGTGTTAAAACACAGTCAGTACTGTTGCCTGACTGTTTTTTGGTAAAATCTTTTCTTGTTTTAAAAATTGTGGTAATAATTTTACCACAATTATTTGTTTCTTTTTTTAACTTAGGGTGTGACAGTTTTATTCACTCATACACTCTGATAACTTTCCTACTTAATTAGAATTATTCCTTTGAACACTTGATAAGATTATGTTTCTGAACATGGAGATACCATTGGAAAATATGAAACCGTAATTTCATTCCTTGGGAGGTTTACTTTTCTTTCACTAACAGATATGAACCATGCAGGACTTGAGAAAATAGTCACCTGTTTGCTAACCATAAACAAATGACTTTGGGCCTAGTAGAATGCTAAGTCCAGGATCAGTAGTAGCCAGTAAATCTGGATGTGATATGCATTATGAGTAAGACCAGAGTAGAATGAACAAGAAGGGGTTGCATGTGTGTGTGTGTGGAGACTGGGTACAACTATATTGAGAAGCTTAAATTTAAGGAACATCTTATTATATATCTGGATTTTTCTGGTTCATTATTCCAAAAACATCCATCACGTTGCAAATGTCTCTAGCACTGCCATTAAGTTTATAATGTTACCTGTGGTCTGAATGCATGGAAAGCTTTTTTCCACCATGGGAAAACTATGGTCAACTTCTTATTTGGGGCCCCTTTAATAATATCATGAGGTGTATATTAAGCATTTAATTGCTTTTGGTACTTGACTCTGTAAGCTTTATAAACTTAAAACAAACATACTATGAAAGTTAAGATACTTTGAAAAACCGTGAACAGATTTTGCATTATGCATCCATGGGGGTGATCTCATGACTGATGTCACTGTCATGAGAAGTGCCTTACAGCCTAATGCATGTATTGTATATTTGTAAATTTAAGAGTTGGTTCTAGAACTAGGTGGTCAGGTGTATGTACTACTTCATTTTATAAAGCTCACTTGCAGTTTGGGTCATCTTAGTAAGTGACAGGAGAGCCCACCATACCAGTTATCTCAGTCTTTTCCTGCCTTAAAACATTTGTACATCATCACTTACTCGGTTTACTTTTTCTGAGTGATTTTCAACAGGGGCTGTCTGAGGAAGGGCAAGATGGCACTTCCATAACTTGGAAAAGCCCAGTTGAGTCTGATATGTAGTAGTTATCTGTTTCATAGGGTCTTCAGGGGAATTACATGAGATAGCAGTTAGCACATAAGGGCTCAATACAAATTAATTGGAGTTAGGGTAATTTGCCACCACCTTCAGCCCTACCTCCAGCACTCTATGGATTGGTGAGTGCTTCTTATCCTGGTCCAGCCCATAATAGACACTCAGTCCATGTTCGCTGATAGAATTGAAGTGATACTCAGTCCATGTTTGGAGGTGGAGACTCATATTTGTTGAATATCTACTAGGTGCCACAAGTTATCTAATTGATACTATACAAATGTATTCTCTCATTTAATCTTGTCTGGCAGATGGCATGTCATTTCCATGATTCCAATGAAATAATTGTATCTCATAATTTATAAATGACAAGCCAGGATTTAAAGCCAGGAGTCAGCTCAGTTCTGCCCTCTTGCTACTACCCTGTGCCACCTCCTCCATCCCTAGGGTGGTATATGAACTTGATTCATTTAGCACTGCCTGGCTTTCTCTGAAAATTGAGTAGTTTTTCCTTATCTTACCTATACACTTTTTAAATAGGAAAACAAAATAAGTATCTTACATCTGAAGTACAATTCCTTTTACCTTCCAAACTGAGTTCAAAGGATTTTTTCCCCCCAGTTTCTGTTAAAATACCCTGCTTAACCACATAAGTTGGGGTCATCTTAGACTTTTCATACTTCCTTTCTTCCTACTCCTGTCAGATATTGCTCCCATTATCTTTGCACTTAACACCTCCTCTAATTGTACTGCTTATTTGTCCTGATGGGATACTTTTTGTAAGTAGTGTTTTTGGTCTTTCTGCCTTGTAGTCTTTACCTCTCTGGTTCGTCTATGCACTACCATAGAATGATCCTCCTAAGTAACACTTGGCTAGCATGTCACTTCTTTCCTCAAAAAATTGGTTGCCCTTTACCTTTCAGGGATAGGAATTACGTTTTTGTTTTTGTTTTTTTCTGGCCCTGCTGTGCGGGCTTGCACAATCCCATTTCCCTGACCAGGGATTGAACCCAGGGCCATGGCAGTGAAAGCCTGGAATCCTAACTACTAGACCACCAGGGAACTCCCAGGAATTACTTTCTTCAGCACTTCATGTTATTGAAGATTGGGCCCAAAGTTCTGTTGACTTATGGGTGTTAATACTTTCTGGGCAATGATTTTATTTTATTTTATTTTTATTTTTCCCACACAAATCAACAATGTATTTCAGTTATTTTAGATCTAATAAAATTGCAGCTGTAGAATTCCAGATTCTATCCCATAATACAATAATACTAGTGTTGATTTTATTTTTAAAATTTTTTAATTTTTTTGTTAGTTTCTGCTTTATAACAAAGTGAATCAGCTGTACATATACATATATCCCCATATCTCCTCCCTCTTGCATCTCCCTCCCATCCTCCCTATCCCACCCCTGTAGGTGGTCACAAAGCACTGAGCTGATCTCCCTGTGCTATGCGGCTGCTTCCCACTAGCTATCTATTTTACATTTGGTAGTGTGTGTATGTCCATGCCACTCTCTTAGTCCCAGCTTACCCTTCTCCCTCCCCATCCCCATGTCCTCTGAGCAATGATTTTAAGTGTGAGTTTTGCAGGTTATTCTTTATTGGTGTGCAGGAGTCATGTGACTTCAAATTCTTTGATGTCTTTGTACATCTTGTGTATTCTTTAAAGCAAGAGTACTTAGATATTGGAGTATCATTTAGGTATATCAGATATAAAAAATAAACTTATGTATTGGGGTATTAGAGTATATTTCACATACATCTCTTCCAGTGATGTCATAAGATTTGCAGTATGACACTTGTGGAAACTGGATTGTTGCTTGACCTTAGAATTCTAATATATGACAAAACTGGCATCATTGTAATCACTTTTTCTGAGATGATGTAAGGGCCTATATGCATTTCAGAGACTATATGAATGTCCTTTTAATTTTATTGGTATTGAACAGAATTTATTCAAGGATCTTGATAATACATATGATTATAGAATCTTAAAAAGGACTGATCATTGCCTTCTTGGGCTAGAGCTACCAAGGGAGAATCTAGAGAAGTAATGTGTATTTGTTGAGCAGAATCTTACTTATTTGATCTGTGCTGGGCTGCAGATTACTTTTATATCTGTAAAGGAAAAGTTTATGAAGCAAATTCAGAGAATAAACATGGTTTTACATTTCAGTTACTGAAAATGTTTTAAAATTGGTTGTGATGGGTAGATTTTTTAGTAAGTTAAACAGAGGCTTCTAATTTGAAAGCCTAATTAGTTGCCATTGTTCTGAATTATTGAGGTTTTTGTTTTGTTATTGAACTTCTATTTTTCCTGTATTTTAAAAGATAAGTAAAATGGATGTATAGGTCTCAATTTTTAATAGAAGTTATTTCTATTAAACAGCACCTGTGGAACCTTCTCAAGAGGAACAGTCATTGTTGTGTGAAGGTAATTTTCTATGATGTGACTCTTTGAACATCTAATTCAGAAAACATTAAGTTGTCTGTGGTGTGTAAAGCTAGATACTATTTTGTAAATGTATATTATATCTCAATTTCTTGTCTAGGTTCAAATTCAGCTGTTAGCATGGAACTTTCAGAACCTGTTGGTAAGAAAATTTCTGACCATATTAATACAGTAATATGAAACTCTTTCACTCTCAAGATTTAAGGTGCAAATGTAAGTGTTATGCTTATTATAATGCCTACATTTAAAACTGAGTCTTTGCTGTTAGGATTTAGAAAGCAGAACTAATTGGGCATTAACACTGCCATGATTAATTTATTGATGGCAAATATAAAAGAATCGAATGGAGGAAATGCTAAAGTCAGTTTGAATAGTTGTACTTGATCCATTTACTTTGTGAAAATTTTCTTCCTTTTTGTAATGTTCTTACCCTTAAGGGTTTCATATTCCCAAGGTGATTAATAACGTCAATATCAAAGTTCTGTTACTTGCAGAGGAAAAAGAAAAGATCTAAATCTTTTCACACTTTTTTGTATTCTGATTTGGAACTTCCCCTTTCTTCTACTGTCAGGACATCTTGAAGATGGAATAACTGGGCTGTTAGGAATGTTAGATCTGCTGTTCATGTTTTGTTTGTCCTTATGAAGATGAAGCTACGTTAAAATAGTCTCTTCTAGTCTCTGAGTCAGAGCTCTGATGTCAGCAGTGAGGCTAGCTTGTCCGTTTCTATTGTGAAAGAGATTTTCTTGCTTGTGTATCACTAGAGGTTAGGAAATGGAACTGAATATGTTAAGTTCTATTTGTTATTTGAAAGCATCTGTGTTTTAAAGTATAGATGATAAATGTTTTTCGGAATACTAAGCTAAAATGTCTTAATTCAGTAGAAAACGGGGAGACAGAAATGTCCCCAGAAGAATCATGGGAGCACAAAGAAGAAATAAGTGAAGCAGAGCCAGGGAGTGGTTCCTTGGGAGATGGAAGGCCCACAGAGGAAAGTGCCCAGGAAATGATGGAGGAGGAAGAGGAAATACCAAAACCTAAATCTGTGGTTGCACCGCCAGGTGCTCCTAAGAAAGAACACGTAAATGTAGTATTCATTGGGCATGTAGGTAAGTTGTACTCATAGCAGTGATAAGAAATGACCAAAGTTATTGGGTACATCAAACATAGAGCATCTTATTTACCTACTCGGAAGTGTTTCGTGAAACTGAACTAAATTAATCCAAAATGTCTTGATTTTTAACTCAATAGATTTTTTTTAGCTAGCAAAACATTGCCAGTGCTTTATTTTTGAAGGTTGTGATGGCATGGAAGCTGGAAGAAAATAAGCTTCAGTATATTTGTATGTAATGCATAACTGGTCTATAGACCACTGATGATGGCTCAGCATATTATGACATCTGTTAATTAATAGCATAGAAAATGTGCCTATATTTTTTGTGTGAACTTCAGTTGATTTTGCGGTATTAACTTTACTAGGTAGTTTAATTTTGTGTATGCAAAAAATGAATAATTTGGAGTAACTTCTGGATGTTGTCAGGTTGCTGGTTTAGCACACAAAACCAAACCCTATTTCATTTATTCAGATATTCTCTGCCAATCTCACTTGTCAGAGAGAAGTGAGAAGAAAATAAGGGAATTATGTGCCCCTTTTTCTTCCCTTTATCTTATCTCTGCCTTGCCCTGAATTTGATGATACACCGTTCTACTTTTTTTTAGTAGCAAAAACTCCTTTGAAATTTGTAAAGGAACACCTATACTGGCTAAAAGTGAAAAAGCAGACTACCTAAATGTAGTTCATGGGTCTTTGGCTACTTTTGTTCTCCTTCAAGGCTCCTCTTGGGTAATTCATATTCTGTTGCTGCTGCAGAAGGTCAAGGAGCAATCTGTTAAAGTCTTTCTTTATCAGTAAAGTAGCGCTAAGTCATTGCAGAGCTTCAGGGGGTCTTAGCTTCAAAGGGAGAAGGTGACTAACCAGAGCTTATGAACCAAATTCCTATCGTTGCAGTTGCTTTTGCAAGCTGTAATTATGATGTTAAACAGACCTTTAGTTGTATTCCTATATAGTGATGGTGTTTTGTTTTTATTACACCTGCGGTTTGCCTATTGTTGATGATGTTGTTACTTTTAGATGCTGGCAAGTCAACCATTGGAGGACAAATAATGTAAGTATATTTTTTGTTAAATATCTTAAGAGTCTCATGGAACATTAATTAAATGTATTTCTAATAGCTGTCTTTTAGATTTGTGTATAAAAATATAGAACCCTAGATTATAAGAAATCTTAGTCTGCTGTAAATATGATTTTCTTGGGAATAATGAATCTGGGGAACGGGTTTTTCCTCATTCATCAACTCCTTGAATATATGTGGATTTAATCAAAGACAGTCTGGCTAACATGCTGAATAGTTTTTTTATCACATATAGAAGGTATCTAGGTATGAAAATGCCATGGTTGACTTTTAGTGATGTGTTCTAGAATTGAAAAATAATTAAAATGTCTTTTTAATCTCTCCTAAATTAGACTCATTTCTTTAAGCTGTGTCATCAGAGGATCCAGAGGGCATATCTTTATTGTCTTGCCTTGTTAAGTAATCTTAATCAGTAATCTTGGCAATTACTTTTGAAAATTTCCACAACAGACCTTAAAGCAGGCTGTTACACAGGAATCCTTACCTAAGGCTCTGTGGAAGGAAGTGACAGGCCCAGTTGATGTTGTGTTTTAGGAGAGTGTATATTTTTTGCTTATGGGCTGGAATTTTCATTGGCATTTCACCAAGATTCCATACCCAAATGGTTAGAAGTATGCGCTGTAGATGACTCTGCAGAGAACACATAGAGACTAAAGCTAAGAACAGGATTTGATTTGGATTGAGTCAAGGGAAGCAGTTAGGTATTACTAAAGAATTATTTAAAAATTTATAATCTCATTTTGACTAATATTTTAAAAATATTAAATATTGAAATGTATTATAGTAAGACATAATTGCTTGGACAACAGTTGGAATTATTTTCTTTTATACAGTATTTACATTAGCTTTTTTAAACTTTTATTCTGAAATAATTTTAGACTTAACAGAAAGGTTGCAAAAACAGTACAGAGTTGCTATACAACTAATTTTACCATATTAAATAACCATAGTACAATCATCACAACTAGGGAGTTAACACTGGCACAATACTGTTTACTAAACTACAGATCTTACTACAGATCTTACTTGAATTTTACCAGTTTTTCCACCAGTGTCGTTTTTTTCTGTTCTGGAGTTCCACATTGCATTTAATTGTTAAGTCTCCTTAGTCTCCTCCAACTTGTGACATTTTCTCAGTCTTGCCTTTCATGACCTTCATAATTTGAAGAGTGTTATTTGGTTATTTTATGAGATGCTCCTCAATTTGGGTTTGACTGATGTTAACAATTAGATTGAGGTATGCATTTTGGATAAGAATGTCACAGAAGGTATGTTGTGGTCTTAACAGAGCATCCTATCAGGGTGCACAAAATAGCAATATTCAGTATGTTTTATTTATTACTGGTGATAATAGCCATGATTACTTAGTTAAGGTGTTGTCTGCCAGAATTCTCCACTGGAAAGTTATTTTTTCCCCCATTATCTTGGGGGAAGTAATTTGAGACTGTAAATATCTTTTCCACTGGAACGTTCCATAATTTCAGCATCTACCCCAATGGTACTTGTACTTTAAAGTAGCTTTTTGTGGAGTTCAAATTCCCCTCAAAAGAGTTTTAAAGGTTTCCTAACTTCACAACTGAATAATTTGTGAGTAACTAAATGTTGTTTCTCTTTTCTTTCAACATTTTCAGGTATTTGACTGGAATGGTTGACAAAAGGACACTTGAGAAATATGAAAGAGAAGCTAAAGAAAAAAACAGAGAAACTTGGTAAACTTTTATGACACTATAAATTACTTTTAAGGAAACTCTGCCTACTTAATGCTTTTGTAGTCTACTAAGATGTAAGTTCATGAGGTCTAAAATGGTGTCATAACAAAGGAAAAGTTTCCCTTCCCCTCATACTACCTAGTAGATCAGTTCCTGATGACTTCATAACTTTACACAGAGAAAATCTAGGAACATCCAAACATCCAGGATAATAATAGGAGACTTGTGGGATAAATTATAAAACATCTATTTAATTAAGTCTTTACCTGGCCACTAAAATTTCATTTATAGAATTTATAGTAACCAGGAATAGAACTGATGGTACAGTGGAATTTGGGGAGAAAGCAGGTAACATAATAGCACTTAGGGTATGATCATTATGTGAATAATGAAAAAAGAATAGACGGAATTATTGACAGTGGTTGCCTCTGCATGGTGAGAGAAAGGGTCAGCTTTTTTCTTCTTTCTAACCTTATTTTTTTTTAAGTTAACAAGCTTTATCTAAATAGGACATTGATGGTCTTTTTTTTTTTTAATTGTATTTCTGTGTTAAGGGAAAAAATCCTAATCAGTATAATACTAAAAAATGGATTACTTACTATGAAATACGGATGATGTCATCTAAATTAACACCTACTGTTACAGATGGTTTAAATTTATATAAGTAATTCGTATATAGCGAAGAAATATCGAAATAATTTTTAGCAAGTAACCATTGCTCCCAAATGGTGGATTAGTGGCCTTTACTTTTGAAAGATACCCTTAGACAGCCTTATTTGTATTATACTTTGTGCTAGATGATTTTTAAAATGAAATATAAAGGAACTTATTACTTAACTCATGGTGATATTGGCATTGGTACTAAATAGTCTTCCTTTGCATGTTGTCAGCTTGTTCTCATACATAATGTTTGCTTATAGAATATATAATTGACACTGGATATATATAAAAGCACTGAGTGTTTGAATCACAAGAATACAAGTTTTAGTCATTTAATTTTTATTTCTACCCAGTCGTGTTCATGATTTAAATGTTGGTAGAAGAATATTTTTAAAACTTTCATGTTCTTACCAGTATTATTCTTACTTTAAAATTATTTCAGGTACTTATCTTGGGCCTTAGACACAAACCAGGAAGAACGAGACAAGGGTAAAACAGTAGAAGTGGGTCGTGCCTATTTTGAAACGGAAAAGAAGCATTTTACAATTCTAGATGCCCCTGGCCACAAGAGTTTTGTCCCAAATATGATTGGTGGTGCTTCTCAAGCAGATTTGGCTGTACTGGTAAGGAAAGACATTTCCAATTCATCTGTGTATTTGTTAACAGCCCAACTTAAAATGTAAACATTTGAATTTACCTTCTAAAAGCTAGAATTTAGGTTACGGTGAACTATAATATATACATAGTCACAATTTTCACTTTTGTCTCTCTAATCTCCCCAAGAAATCTTCATAATTTGATTTACTCATGAAAATGTTTCAGTTTTTCTCTACCCTTTATTACCTCTTACTGTGCCAGAAATTAGTGTCCACTGACTGCCAAGCCTAATCCATTTTGTACCCAGTAAATGTACTGTGGGTACAAAAATGAATAAGAAATTATCCGTTTTAAGGTCTTCAGTCATTTTGCAATTTTTTTGGCAGGCGATGATCAGTGTACTAGCACTAAATCACATACATATTTGAATTTTAAAATATAAAGGCATACTAGATTTTGGAGAATTGGGAATCAAGAAACATTTACCAAAATCTTAAAGCATTTAGACATTGTGATGTTCAAAAGTATGTATGTTATAACTCATTTACTTATATTTTCTTGGAAGAAGCTTCTGATAAAACTGAAAGGAAAGGTGTTTTATTGCTAGAAGAGTGTACCTGAATGTGTAAGAATAAACTGTTTGATTTCTTGGAATAGGTAATCTCCGCCAGGAAAGGAGAGTTTGAAACTGGATTTGAAAAAGGAGGACAGACTAGAGAACATGCAATGTTGGCAAAGACAGCAGGTGTAAAACACTTAATTGTGCTTATTAATAAGATGGATGATCCAACAGTAAATTGGAGCAATGAGAGGTAAGTTTGGATGTCTTACTGTTTTTTTTTTTTTTTTTTATAGACATGTTAGTGGAATAAAGGATGGTTTTGTTACTGTATGTTTTCCCCTGGGGTTTTTCTAAACCTTAATTTATGTAATGTTGAAACTAGAGTTCAGTTGCTTTACATTATAATTGAGTTATTTATAAATATTAATAGATATGAAGAATGTAAAGAGAAACTAGTGCCATTTTTGAAAAAAGTTGGCTTCAATCCCAAAAAGGACATTCACTTCATGCCCTGCTCAGGACTGACTGGAGCAAATCTTAAAGAGCAATCAGATTTCTGTCCTTGGTACATGTAAGTAACCTTTTTAAAAGTTTGTGTCTTTATAAGTAATTTAAGAAAATACTGACTGTAACTTTGGCATTAAAAATACCATGGGGAAAAAAAAAATACCATGACCTTTGTCTTTTTAATTGGGTTGTCTTTTTGTTATTGAGTTGTTAAGGGTACTTTACTCACCTGATATAAGTCCCTTATCAGATATGCGATTTGCAAGTATTTTCTCCCATTCTGTGGGCTGTCTTTTTACTTTCTTGATGGTGTCCTTTGAAGCACAAAAGGTCTTAATTTTGATGAAGTCTAGTTTATTTTCTTTCTTAATTGTGCTTTTGGTGTCATGCCTAGGGAAGTGTTGCCTAATCCAGTCATAAAGAGTTAGCTCTGTTACTTTCATTTAAGCCTATTGAAGCTCTTAGGGGAGTGTTTCATTTTGGATTAATTTTTTGTAAGGTAAAGTCTTGATTATTTTAGCTTTATGAGTGTTTAAATTGGGAAGTGTGAGTCTTTGATTTTGTTTTTTTTTTCCCCCAAATTATTTTGGCTGTTCTGGGTCCCTTGAATTTCCATATGAATATTAGGATCAGCTCATCAATTTCTGCAAAAAGGCAGCTGGGATTTTACTAAGGATTGCATTGAATTTGTAGATCGGTTTGGGGGGAGCATTGCGATCTTGGCAATGTTAAGCCTCCCAATCCATATGCTGTAGTTTTAAAGGGGAAACTATTAATATTTTATAGAATCCTGATTTCAGAGCTGGAAAACTACATAAAAATTAAGTAATAGAGTGGAGTCATTTTATTACAACATGTGGGCTATTTGCCATAAAATACTTTTCTCAATTTTAATAAAATAAGTTTATGGGGAAGCTTTTTCATTATATTGAGCTATTTTGTTATTTTGTTTTTTTAATTTTCTGAGGAATAGGTTAAATGAACTGGATAATAAAAAGGTTGAATGAGAAGAGTACATGGGTAGAATGGAAATATTGTTATAACCACTTTTTTTTGTATAAAGTTAGAGTCATGTAATTTCTTAAAATTTTAACATTTATGTTGACTCTCTATAATGGATATTTGTTATGTTCTCAGTGGATTACCATTTATTCCATATCTGGATAATTTGCCAAACTTCAATAGATCAGTTGATGGACCAATCAGGCTGCCAATTGTGGATAAGTACAAGGTACCCAAAATGTTCAAGAACTTGGGTTTTATGGGAGGTGATAAATGGTTTTGTTTTAAATTATGAAATAACTTTAATAATTAACAACATAACATAGATGTCTCTTTTTTAATGGTTATATATTATTCAGTGATATAGATAGACCATAATTTAATCAACAAACTTAGTTTATTTCAGCTATTTTCCAGTGAGCCAATGATCAGTTTTAGAGAGAGACTCCTATAAGTAAAACTGCTGGACGGGTTTGTGTATTAAAGTTGATGGATACTGACAAACAGCCTTCCAGAATACAGTGCTAACTTACATGACCACCAGCAAGCGGTATATGAGTGCTAGTTTTCCATAGCCTCACCAACACTGGATGTTAATCTTTAGAAAAAATAAGCTTCAGTATTTTTAACTAGGTTTTTAAGTATTGCACTACCAATACGTAATATTTTGCCCTTCTCAAACACTTCATTCTTTGATTAGCTTCATGCTAAATTTCTTGAACAAGTATTTTTCTAATTTTATAAAAGACAGAAAAGTCTCAGATATTTTTGAGAGAACCTGAATTTGAACAAATAATTCAGTTCTTCAAACATAAAATTCTGCCCTGTCTCCTGCCGTGTGCTTTCTTTTTAAATCCTAAGCCTACTTATTAGTATTATAATTATACCTATGCTTATGACACAGATATAGAGTATTTACCTGTGTTTAAGATTAATCCTAAGCATTCTACCACTTGAGCCAAAGATTTTCTTTTATGAGTAAGCCCTGCAAGATTTCACTTTGGGTTGTTGAACTGCTGTAGAGTAGTAATAGAAGCCTGACATTTGGTTTTTCATTTTAAATTTAAACAGGATATGGGCACTGTGGTCCTGGGAAAGCTAGAATCAGGATCTATTTGTAAAGGTCAGCAGCTTGTTATGATGCCAAACAAGGTAAGAATTAGTAATGCTCTTGCTCATTTAAATTTTCTCTTGAAAATATTAGCAAGGAGCCAGAACTTTTCAATCTTAGGGATTTCATTAAAAGAAACAACTTTTTAAATCCAGGATTATGTTTTATTAATGTCAAGTATGAAATTTAATCAAGAATATGTGATGTTATTTATTGACAAATGGAGAAGGGACAGTATTAGCTCCATGTTAGAGTTAAAAGGTGCATCATCATGAAAGCTTCAACTCCGTTTTTTTGGGTTTTTTTGTTTTTTTATTTATTTATTCTTGGCTGCATTGGGTCTTCGTTGCTGCGCACAGGGGCTACTCTTAGTTGCAGTGAGCAGGCTTCTCATTGCGGTGGCTTCTCTTGTTGCAGAGCACAGGCTCTAGGCGCACGGGCTTCAGTAGTTGTAGCACGCGGGCTCAGTAGTTGTGGCTTGCGGGCTCTAGAGCACAGGCTCAGTAGTTGTGGCACCACAGGCTTAGTTGCTCCGCGGCATGTGCGATCTTCCCAGACCAGGGCTTGAACCCGTGTCCCCTGCTATTGGCAGGTGGATTCTTAACCACTGTGCCACCAGGGAAGCCCAACTCCATTATTTTATAGGAAGTAAATGGTTAAGTGACTTGCTTCTGTTAACACGCTGGATTAGTAAGTGAGCCAGGGATGAAAACTCAGCTTTAATCATGATATAATTAGCTTCCTTTTATTTTTTGTACATAGTTATGTTGGGTACTATAAAATAATGTGTCTAACCTATGTTCCTAATTTATTTTGGGAGAAGAGGATTTGCCTTTATCATAAATGGGTCTTTCCCTCTTTCTTTCTACCTTATTGTAATTTCTTCATTATTGGAGAGGGTTTCATTAAGTAACATGCAGAAATCTCAAGCTATTCCTTTGTGTTATTTCTGACTGCTCAGTTGCTGATAATTGCAGATGATGTGTTACTAAGAAACTGTTACCTGTTTTCCAGAGGACTTCTCTAACAATCTAGAGGTATTAGTTATGTAGGAAAACAGGCCTGAATCATCAGAACCTCCAAATAGAGACTTTAAGATTCAACTGAGAATTTCTTTTTTTTTTTATATATAAATTTATTTATTTTTGGCTGTGTTGGGTCTTCGCTGCTGCACACAGGCTTTCTCTAGTTGTGGCGAGCGGGGCTACTCTTCGTTGTGGTGTGCGGGCTTCTCATTGTGTTGGCTTCTTTTGTTGTGGAGCACGGACTCTAGGCACGTGGGCTTCAGTAGTTGTGGTACATGGGCTCAGTAGTTGTGGCTTGTGGGCTCTAGAGCGCAGGCTGAATAGTTGTGGCACATGGGCTTAGTTGCTCTGCGGCATGTGGGATCTTCCTGGACCAGGGCTTGAACCTGTGTGCCCTGCATTGGCAAGAGGATTCTTAACCACTGTGCCACCAGGGAGGTCCCCTGAGAATTTCTTTACCATGCTTATTCCAGGCACAGTGAATTACAAAAGGTAATTGTCAGTGTACTGTTTAGGTGTAATTGGAACCTTACAAATTATACTTTGGCGTTTCTTGATGCCTTGGAGATCAGAGTATCCTATCATAGTATCTTTTTCTAAGGTAATTATCTCTGCAACTTGAAGGTCAATGATAAATGAATGGAAATAATGGTCAGTTTGAATCCTTGCTCTATTTTGTCTGTTCAGCAGTCACAGAAGTTGTGTTTGCTTGTGGAGATGGAAGCAAGGGGCTTGGGAAAGAAGAATAGGGAAGTGATTGCTTAATGCGTATAGAGTTTCCTTTTGGGGTGATGAAGGTGTTTTGGAGCCAGATACTGGTGATGGTTGTACACCATTGTGAATGTAGATGCCACTGAATTGTACAATGTAAAATGGTTTAAAACGGTAAACCTTATGAGTATTTTATCACAATAGAAAGAAAAGTACTTACTATGGGCCAGTGAACCTAGAGCTGGGCTATAGCTAAAGGTAAAGGGCCTTAATATACTAGTTCTTGTAGAAGCTGTCACTTTATACTAATAACTAAGCAGGTCAGTGTAGCATACCTTACAGTTGTTAATCAAGCCTTAAAAACTCAGTTCACTGAGTTCACTAGTCCCCTGAGTCTCAGTGGAACAGAATGAAATGTTTTAAAAGATGTAGATGCCAGGCTATTTTACATTAAAAAATTAATAGGTAGGCAACCTACAGAATGTGGGTAAAAAATTGTATATCATAAATCTGTTAAGGGGTTACTATCCATAATATATCAAGAACTCCTACAACTCAACAACAAAAAGAAAACAAGCTGACTAAAAAATGAGCAAAGAACTTAAATAGACATTTCTACAAAGAAGATGTACAGTGGCCAAAAAACACATGAAAAGATGCTCAACGTCACTAATCATTAGGAAAATGCAAATCAGAGTCACAGTGAGATAACACCTCACACCCATCTGGATGGCTACTATCAAAAACCCCAGAAAATAACAAATGCCGGTGAGGAGGTGGAGAAATTGGAACCTTTGTGCACTGTTGGCAGGAATGTAAAATTGTGCAGCTGCTGGGGAAAACATAATGGCATTTCTTCAAAAAAATTAAAAATAGAATAATCATGATTCAGCAATTCCACATCTGGGTATATACCCTAAAGAACTGAAAGCAGACCGTGAATAACTGATGCTCAGGGACTTCCCTGGTGGCGCAGTGGTTAATAATCCGCCTGCCATTGCAGGGGACACGGGTTCGAGCCCTGGTCCGGGAAAATGCCACATGCTGCGGAGCAACTAAGTCCGTGCACCACAACTACTGAGCCTGCGCTCTAAAGCCTGCACACCTAGAGCCCACGCACCTAGAGCCCGTGTTCCACAACAAGAGAAGCCACCGCAACAAGAAGCTCACGCACTGCAATGAAGAGTAGCCCCCACTCACCGCAACTAGAGAAAGCCCGTGCACAGCAACGAAGATCCAATGCAGCCAAAAATTAATTAATTAATAAAAAACAAAGAACTGATGTTCATAGCAGCATTATTCACAATAGCCAAAACGTGGAAGCAACCTGTAGTGTCCTTTGATGGATGAATGAGCAAACAAAATGTGGTGTATACGTACAACAGAATATTACCTCAGCTTAAAAAGGAAGGAAATTCTAACATAGGCTACAACATGGATGAACCTGGAGGGCATTCTACTAAGTGAAATAAGCCAGACACAAAAAGATAAATCATGTATGACTCCACTTATGTGAGGTACTTAGAGTAGGTAAAATCCTTAATACCTTTCATAAACTAAGAATTTGTTGGTCTTAATCTTAATTTTTCATAAGTATGGATTAGAGATTAGACTTGCTCTATTTTGTTTAGCTATAAAAGTCCTTATTTGGGGAGAGGAATTATTATGCTGGATTATTTGGGCAAAAAGTATTAAACAATACTTGTTTAGTTGTATATGGTGGAACTGCTAGTTTCTACCCCTTTATCCCATCACTGTAAAGAATCTGCTAGCAAATATGGCTATATTACCAGTTCTTGGAATGAATTTCAACAGACAGGTATCAGTAAGGTATAAGCTGCCTTCTGGGAAAGAAAGCCATTATTTGTGTATGTGTATGTATGGGGAAACTACTAGAGTTTAGCAAGTGACAGTTTGTAGAATTCTGGTATGGAATATAACGATTCTGGATTCTCTACTGTACGTCTACCATCATGAGAAAGTTCATTTTTGTCTTGAAGGCTTTATTTTGTTTGTTTTCTGGCATGTGTTTTAAAAATATGAATTACCTCCAAGGGCAGAAGTGGAATAAAATGAGGGAATACTAGTGAGTATTGCTTTTAACATTTTTTCCCCCATCTATATGCTCTTTTAAAAAAAAAATTATTGTGGTAAAAGAGAGATAAATTTTACCATTAATGACATTTAGGTACATTCACAGTATTGTGCAGCCATCACCACTGTCTAGTTCCAGAACATTTTCATCACCCCAAAAGGAAACTACCTATTAAACAGTCAATGTGCTTTAAAGCTTAGCTGTTCAAAAAACCTTAGAAAAGTACATTCTTTGGATGTTTGGGGGATTGATAGGTAATGGAAGCTATGTCTGTTAAATCCTGGAATTTAACAATAATAATAATAAAAATTACATCCATAAAATTAAAATCCAAATTTTAGATTTAATGTTGTAATTTTGAAAAAGTAAAAAAGGCAAATGCTAGTTTATACTTGTTCTATTTGGAAATTATTAGGATGTGACAGATAAATCTTCTAATTGGCAGTTTGTACTTCTAGGATATGATTTTTTTCATTAAGTTCGTGTCATACAAATGTTATAAAGTTTCTTCACACTCAAAGAATTATTTTGGCTAATCAACAACCACAGAAAAATGTGACTTGCAAGTCTTCAGCAAACAGATAATTTTCCATTCTATAATGCAGTGAATGTGTCAAAAAATCTCCAATCTTGGTTTCTTTTTAAGCACAACGTGGAAGTTCTTGGAATCCTTTCCGATGATGTAGAAACTGATTCTGTAGCCCCAGGTGAAAACCTCAAAATCAGACTGAAAGGAATTGAAGAGGAGGAGATTCTTCCAGGGTTCATACTTTGTGATCCTAATAATCTTTGTCATTCTGGTCGCACATTTGATGCCCAGGTAAACCAGTTATTGTAATTATCATGATGATGTTCACTGTCTAAATGAAACTAGAATTTAAATCTCCTTTGTCCCCATCATTGGTGACATGCCATTGTGTGCAGAAGGGGAACTGAAATAGAATAAACCATATATAGAGATCAAAACTGTGATGTGTATATCTCATACACATAAAGTCTTTAAGATGGTACCAAGTACTGGGTAGGTAGTATTCTTTGTAAGTTCCCTTTTGTTTTTTATTTCCTGTTGATAATATATATTGATACTTACATTTTGCTCAAAGTGTTTTTCACTTTAAGTAGAGCGTAGTTGCCTTGGAAGTCATGGTTTGTCTGTTCATTCAGAGCAAATAACTTTCCAGACAGAAAAACACACGTAATTTCTCCATGTCATTAGCAACGTGACCTCCCCAGGAGAATGAAAGAGTAAGTGATTGGTACAGCTCGCAGAATTTTTGAGTTCTAAGATACGATGACTAATCAAGTTAGATTTTGATGTCAGATACAAGGTTGTTAACTTTGGACCTTGGATACTGGGAAATGGATAAAACTATAAGTTCACATCTAGGAGGAAAAAACCTAGCATGTGAGCAGCAATGATTAATTCCTTGGTGGGGAGTATAGAGGAAAGCCTTCCCAGAGAAGAAAGTCTGCCTGTGTCTTTAAAGTTTGTGTGCTTGCCAAGAAGATCAGTGAGGTAAGGATATCAAAGTTCATGCTTGGAGGTAAGGCAACCTGATCTACCACTTCTAACACAAAAATAAGTTGGTGCCCTATTGAGATTGTGAGTTACACATTCAATTCTTTTTTACCTAGGGATAAAGATGTGAATTTTTTTGTTTGACAGATAGTGATTATAGAGCACAAATCCATCATCTGCCCAGGTTATAATGCGGTGCTGCATATCCATACCTGTATTGAAGAAGTCGAAATAACAGTGAGTTTTAAGATAATTGAGGTTTTTGATTTAAGACCATTTCATCTTGATAATTTTTGATCAGCAACAGTGATGTATTCTTATTTGCACTTCTAGTATTAAAGATTCTTTTATTTGACATTATTCCAATCTCATCCTTTTTTCTTGGATAGGCCTTAATCTGCTTGGTAGACAAAAAATCAGGAGAAAAAAGTAAGACTCGACCCCGTTTTGTGAAACAAGATCAAGTATGCATTGCCCGCTTGAGAACAGCAGGAACCATCTGCCTTGAGACCTTTAAAGACTTCCCTCAGATGGGTCGTTTTACTCTAAGAGATGAGGGTAAGCCTTTAAATTGATGTCTAGTGTTATATCTAAGATGCTTAGCTTTGGTAATCTTCATCTGAGTGCAGCGCACATTGCAAGTTCATAGGAAACTTGGATACTTGTTTTATAATATATTCATATAATAAATGTTTTATGAGTTGAATGAGTTGAACAGCAGACAGACTTGACCACATCTGAGTAGTGATGCTCTAGATGAATAATCTTAATTTTAATATTTTGCAAGCAGTGGGTTTTGAGAGTCATTTTATTTATTACTAAATAAGACATTTCTATGATGAAATCCTCTGTAATATGTGTGATTAAAACTCATCTTGAAAGGACTCTATCCTGTAGCAAATTTTTTGCTAAGCAAGCCTCTGAGGTAGACATCTTTTTTTATGCTCAGAAGAAATCATTTTAAAATCAAATATGATAAACATTAACCACACTGAAATGGGGGGAGATAAATGGGGTACATAGATTGATAGTCTTAACACCTAATATTTCAGAAGTTTAATATTCATGTTCTTTTGTGTGTGTGTCCATTTCTGCCTACCTGAATGGATTGGAACAGCTGTAATTTTCTTATCTCACAGCCATGAAACTCTGGTATCATGGAAACAAAATGACTTTTATTAAACATTTCTCTATAGATTGTTATATTAACTTAGATAACTATTTTAAGACTATGGAAAACTTTACATAAAAGTTCATGGTTCACTTGAAATACAGAATAGTCATTTCACGTATTAGTTCCAGTTTCATTCAGCAAAAACTTTACTGTATATCTACTGCATGGCAGGAGCCATGCCAAGCACTGGAAATACGATGAATATGGTCCCTGAGCCTTATTTTGGAGAAATCTGTATAAAGGTGGTATCCATTTGAAGTCATTATCTTAAAGCTCTTCTTGGTGAAACTGGTTACTGGGTTTGTCCCATTAATATAACAAAATGAGAATTTTAGTTACCTGATAAAATCAGGCAGAAGAAATTAATGTAGCAAGAATTTTTAGCCCCAGAATTTTTTTTCTTTCTAAAGAGTAGTTGGCTTTCAGGTTTTTCACAAGATCTACATGGGTTTTGTATCTCTTATAATAGGACTGAGAGCCCTGTTTAACAGCTTTTAATGAGATAATTTACATACCATGAAATTGACCTGTTTTAAGTATACAATTCAGTGAATTATGTTTACAGAGTTGTACAGTCATCCCCACATTCTAATTTTATAACATCTAGAACATCTAAAAAGGAACCCTAATACCTGTTTACAAAGTCACCACCTATTCCCACCCCTAGCCTTAGGCAACCATAAATCTACTTTTTCTCTCTGTTTGCCTTTTTTGGACACGACATATAAATAGAATCATATAGTTTGTGGCCTTTAGTGTCTAGTTTATTTTACTCGGCATGTTTTTGAGGTTCAATCATGTTGTGGCATGTACTGTATGTAATTCATTCCCTTTTATTGCCAAATAGTATTCCATTGTACGGATATCCACATTTTACTTCTCCAAGCATAGATTTTTGAAAGAAAATCATATCTTCAGTTCCCCTCCATTAATCAGAAATCATGTCTTTGATGGTAAAGCCAGTTAATTAGTAATTTACATTGTAAAATAATGATTTAAAATATGATTTAAAATAATAAGTTTTAATATCTTAAATAGCCTTGCTGTTAACTACTGAAAAGGTTTTTTAAAAATTTCATTTCTAGGTAAGACCATTGCAATTGGAAAAGTTCTGAAACTGGTTCCAGAGAAAGACTAAGCATTTTCTTGATGACGCTGCACAATACTGTGAGGAAAATTGACTGCAAAAGCCTACTTCACACCGCCTACTCTTATTTTCTGCCCATTGACAAACCTCTCCCCATGTTTTGCAAAGACAAAAATTCACAGCAAAAGTCCACATTATGCCAGCTTTCTCATATTGAGAGCTCTGCTATGCCACTGTTGAATTTTTCCCAAGATTTTTTTCTTCCCCTCTCAAACTCTGCTTCCTTGGACAGATTTGGCAATAGCTTTGTAAGTGATGTGGACATTATTGCCTACAATAATGAAAACCTACCAGGAATTTTTTTATTTTTCATTTCCCCTTAGGCATACTTAGTCTTGTTTTCCCCCAGGCAGATCATTCTGAGTGTGCGAGTGTGTGTGCACATGTTACAAAGACAACTACCATGTTAATAAAATATTCAATTTGAAACCCTTTTCGGTATTTGAATTGCTTTTGAATAATGTTTTTTATGTGGATGTAACATTGTTGCATTAGCTTTTTAACTTTACCAAGTAATTGAGTACATTTTATTACTTGGACTTTTCTAAACTTTCCTTATCCACTACTTCAAATGAGGCATTTACAAACAATGTTCAAGTTTGTATTAAAAGAAAATTAGTTTGACCCCTTCTTTTGATGGTTAATGCATACATACAATATCTTTATGCAACTGTGACACTGCTTTATTAGGTCTACCAGTTTCTGCCAATTTATATTTTAACATGATTTCTTAAACACAGTAATTGGTTTTAAAATACAAGAACAGCATACTGTAGTTTTTATAAGTATAAAGCATAATAAAATTGTACCCCTACAAAAAATTCCATTAACTTGTTAAATTAATGGAATTTACAATAAAGACAGCATGTTGAGACCTGGCAGAAATGCCTCCTTTAGTATCTGTAAGAGCTGCATGCATCTAATATGAAAACTGTATCAACTGCAAGTGCCAGTTCTACAAATTACTCAGTTTATTGTTTGTTTGTATTAGTAATTTTAAAGGCTGGATGATCCTTGCTGATTAAAGCTAAATCTCATCCAGCAACTAAATGAACACATTTTTAGAACCATCAGAATCTGCACAGACTAAAGTTAACAGTGATAAATAGAATCAAGCACAGTGTAAGTTTTTCTCAGTTTTTCGAAATTGACTTTTTTCTTGAAATTTGCTAAATTATGATTTGGATGAACCGCAATGCAGCATTGTGGATTTTAGATCAAAGGCTGACTTTCTGTTATAACTGTGTCACAACTTTGAAATTTTTTAATGAGAATAAATGGGGAATGGAAGGGACACTTTCTGGGTTTATTGGATGTCCCCTTTATCAAAGACTTGGCCTCTTTTAGATTCGTTTATCTCTAAATAAGATGATACTTTGTAATTGTGTATTTAATGACATGTCCCTTCCCTGTAATCTTCTGCCTCAGAAAAGAAAAGCCTAGTCAGACTGCATTTATTTCCAGTCACAAAACATAAAAATTAATCTAATCCTGTTCTCTTAACTGTAAAATTGCCATTCATTTCATGAATGAGGCCACATCTTATGGACAGAGCATAGCTACTGTCCTGCAGCGTCCTATAACTATACTCATGGCTATTAAAATTGCATGAAATTTAAATAAATTTTATTATGTCTGCAAATCTCTGGGCTTTTATTTTTCTGGGATATGTGGGAGCTTTAATCAGTGCATAGTAACTCTTTTTCCACTTCCAAGTTAATAAGAACAAAATACTAGCAATTGCTTGGATTTTAATGAATCTTTAAAAGCTCAAGAGTCATTGAAATTAATTCCAGAGATAGAGTTCCATTTTTAAATTGAACACATTTTTTAAAAACCAGTTATGTTTGCTATTAAAACATTTACACTTTTAGGATATTATGTGCATGTTGCCAAGACTCAAGTAAAATGACATGGATATCAACTGTGAAGGGCCTACCTCTTAAAAAAAAAAAAGAATAATTATGAAATAAAAATTTCAATGGATTCTTGTACATTTATGCAAATAAGATTATTTAGAAGAAACCTCATTGTTAATTTAACCAACACCATACATTTTTGTGGGCTTTGAAGTTCTTTGGGAAGAATGCTCACTTAAACTTGATGCATTTTAAACTCATTACACTGCCTGGTTACTTGGATGGGCAAATATAATGTCTGAAGTGAACTGGCAGTGTGTGGAGATGTTGGGCCTTTAAAAAGCAATACAGATTCCTATACTGTTATTTTGTCTTCTGTAAGTACAAACGTGTTTATATTGTTGACAAGGCAAAAATAGGGTAATTGGCTGCAGACTTAGGATATTACAGACCTAAACATTTTTTTCCTCTTTAGCATAGATATGTTAGAATCACAATTTTCTTTGCATTAATGATGTTCTTTATACAGCTTTCATGATATATTATTTAATTATAGTTTTTTAAATTAATGAAATGAATTTAAGAAAGATATTGAAATAAACATCTAAGTAATGGCCATTTTAAATCCTATTTCTTACTGTGGGAGAAGGGGAAATATAGCATTTGCTTCTTGTTTTTAATTTGCAAACAGAACTTATCCAATGAAAATTATGTAAAATCAAACCAAAAGAGATGGACTGAGTATATATAATGCCATGAAACTAAGTGACAAATAGTAAAGTGTTCTTGAGTAAATAAGCCCATGTATATTTGTTTTGAATTGAAAGTCTTGAAATATGTAATAATTGAATGTAAAAACTTTGTAAATTATAAAAGAATACAGGTTGTTCACTGTAACAAGAGGTAATTCATACTTGTCTGCTAGTTACATCAACTACAAGAACTGCTTTTACAATATGGGATGGACTTTGAACGTGATGCAACTGAACAGTTACAGGCATCCTCAGCTGAAGTACTGCAGATATTCTGGGTCATACTTTCAACCAGCCGCAATTTTGCAACCCAAGAAAAAGGTGAACTTATGGTCAAAAACTGCTTCCATGATGAATTTTTGAAAAAAATCAACTAAACAACTCCCTGGCAATCTTCAGAAAACACTAGTTGTGACTGTAATTACTCCGTGGTCTTTGATGGCTGTTCCACATGACAGCACTCTAGCACCTTTCCTCATTGGCATGGACTTCCTCGTGGACTGCTGCTTCGTGGATGACAGCTTCACTGCTTTGGGTAGGAATTTAAGGTAGTCGAGGGACAGTTTTTATTGTAGCTCTTAACACCACGCAACTTTCAGCTTTTAAAAACCCTTTGTGAAAATTCTGGTAACAGCACTATAGCTCTGACTGTAGGATGACTAAATTTTCAGCATTGGCCTATCTTATCAGAATAAACTGTGCCATTAATCCTCTCACAGACATATACACGTAAGGTAGATAGCAATCAACAGAATTTAGGGGACGATTTTCTGTCTCCAAATAATATGGCTTATATTTCCTCCAGCTAATTTTTCAGTGATTATAGCAGATGCCATCTAATACATTTATGATCTTGTTTCTTTCTCTAGAAATCTTGCCATGGCAGCAACTTGTTATATAAATGTAATTACATGTGCACAACTTTGAGTTCAAAGACTTAGTAGGTTTAAATTTAGCAGTCAGTTGGTTATATTAGATTTCATAGTAAATGGAATAGGAAGTGTTATTTTCCTGTAGTTCAGTGGATTCCATTTGAACCAATTTACTGCCAAATTTCAGGTAGGGTAAATCTGGTTCAACTAGTGATGGTTTTGGCTCTAGGATATTCTTAAATTTCAATATCCTAGAACATATTGAGTCTTCCCTTCAGTAAATACACTTTTCACATACCTCTAATCCTATGCTTCCTTGAAACAGTAATGTGCTAGCTGAGTTGTTTACTAAGAAATGTTTTAAGGGCCTGGAGGTGTGGGAGTGTTGGAGTGTTCTCCAAAATAAGGGAGAAGCAGATAGGCACCATGTCTGATTAGGCAGAAAATTAGGCAGGATTTCTTCATCAATTCTCAGAACGGTAATTGTCTTTTCTGCCTTGCCACACATGCCACTGTGCCCTTTAAACCTCAGGTTTGTGGACAGCAAAGGTAGAATTACATTTTGTGCTTCCTGAGGCTACCCTCTGCCAGGCACATTACCTTAGTGCTTCAGATGTCAGCCCAAGTCCCTGCTACCTCCTTACCTGCTGCCCGGGAAGAGTGTTTGTGCTGGAGCTGGAGCTCCTGCACTCCTCAGGTGACCATCCACATGCATTAGGTGAAAACTGAGGTCTGAGCCCAGAAGGTCTACATTTTAAGGACTCACATGGGGCTCTCAGAAATTGACACACCTCTTAGTTAACTAGTTTCTTCTCTTTGCTCTAAAACAAATGTGGCTCTCTCTCAGGCCAGGATTTAGTGACTAGTTTTCACTAGACAGCAGGTTAATACCTAGCTCTCATTTTTTAAAAAGCAGAATTAAAGGGAACTGATTAGGTTTGCTGGGTTTTTAACCTAATTCCAAAGCATGGCAGAATGCTCTAGGTAGGAATTATGGGAATCCAAGGTAAAGAAACCTTTTTCTTATGATTTGTAGCTACCTACTGTGCCTGACTTGGTGCCTGTGTGAGGATTAAGCCCTTAGTCTGCTCTTGCAATTATTCAAATGACCGAAGTTAAAAAAATTTGCTTTTGTAATAACAATAAAAATTGTCATCTTCCCTTTTGAAGGATTTGTCTGTTTATATCACCTGTATTGTACCATACTCTGAGTGAACCTGTTTTCTCTACAATCCTCAATGTCGTGTTTGGGCATCAGACCACACATAGGCACGGTACTGCGGTGTGTACAACATTTTACACTTCATGGCCTGTGGAACCAGTTTCAGATACACAAGCTCTATCAATGCATCTTAAAGCAGAAAAATAGCATCAGTACCTTGGATGTTGTAGCTTTGTAGTGAAGAACTGTATCTCCCAGTCTAGAATAAATGATGGCCAAATTACAATGAAATAAGTTCTATTCTTTGAGTTTAGAGAAGAGTGAGGCTACTGATAATATGTCTACTGGCAAAATAGATTAGCTAGAGAGGGCATAATGGAAGAAAACATACTGAACTTGCTTTGCACCCTTATTTGTGATTGTATTTAGGTTGAGATTTCACCCCTCTGAATTGAGCAGTACAATCCTCCTAAAGGATTTTGTGTTTGCTTATAAACTACATAAGTTACTTAGAACAAAAGCAATCTCCACCATCTTTGCTATTTCCCTGGCAAATACACTAAGTTTTAGGGTAAGAAAGCAATTTTGAAAGGATTAGATTCGTAGGAGTAATTACCATTTGTAAAGAAGGTCCAGCAAACAGGAGGTGTACACAAAGAGCGTTTTTTTATTAAGATAAAACTTGCATATGATGAAACGCACAGATCTCAAGTTTACAATGAGTCTGTCAAGTGCATACAATTATGTAAACACCCCCATCAACATACAGAACATTTTCATCACTACAGAAAGTTTCTTTCTGCCTGTTTCCAATCCATCCCTTCCTCCTGCCAAGGCAATCACGGTTCTGCCAGAGATTAGTTTTGCCTGGTTTTCTTTTTTTGGCCTCACCTTGTGGCATGTGGGATCTTAGTTCCCAGACCAGGGATGGAACCAGCAGCCCCTGCAGTGGAAGAGCAGAGTTTTAACCACTGGACCACTGGGGAAGTCTCAGTTTTGCCCATTTTTGAACTCCACATAAATGGAATCATATTATGCACCCAACTGTCTTTTTTTTGAGCATGTTTTAGAGATTAACCCACATGTCTTACCAGTAGTTTATTCTCTTTATACTTGCTGGGTAATAATTTTATTTGATGAATAGCCCATAAATTTTTGTCCATCCTTGAAAATTTTAATTTTGTTTTCCAATTAGGATTTTTTCTCATGTTGGTTGCAAATACAAACAGCCTCATTTGAATTTATCATTAGAAATGCAAATGAGTAAATAAACCAGAGAGAAAAGCTTTACCTCTTCTCCCTTTATCTGCTTTTGTAAAGCTGTTACCAAACAGAAACAGACTATTTAGCCTCCCCAAAGGTGAAAAAACATGAGCTCCCGATCAGTCTTGAGTGCTTGCTTCACTCTGTTCCCTTTGATGTGCCCTGTCAATTATAAAACTGGATTGTCCCTATCACACTTTCATGTTGCTAGAGGCAAATTCACCTGACTTATACCTCTACTGATTAACTCTTTTAAACCTCAGGGCTAAGTCCTTGTTTTCTTTTTTGGTAGCTTTATTTTATTAAATTCCATGTATGAAGAACTTTTAGAAGTTCTTTTATTGATCCCTTATTGATGACCTAGCATAATACTTTCAGTGGCTATTGAAAACCTTCCTAATTTGAGTGAAGACGCACTTTGAACTGTCAGTAACATTCACCAGTTATGTACTGCTATGGTTAAAAGAACACAGTCCTCCAAGAAGTTGTCAGCTGCTTATCTTCAAAGATAAAAGATGATCAGTGGTACTGAAAACCCTTTTTTTTTTTACAGCCTAGAAGTTACTTTTTAAAATAGCCTTAATGGGACTTCCCGGTGGTCCAGTGGCTAAGACTCCACGCTCCTAATGCAGGGGGCCCGGGTCAATACCTCGTCAGGGAACTAGATACCACGTGCCACAACTAAAGATCCCACATCTCGCAACTAAGACCCGGCACAGCCAGATAAATAAGTTTTTTTTTTTTTTAAATAGCCTTAATAACATTTCTCAAGGAATATAATTCATCTAAATTGAGACTGACTGGATTAAAAAATTGTCTACCTAAATGGTGTACAAGGAAGGGTTGGTGTACATCATGAGACTGAGCAACAAGAGGTGCTCGAGGTACCCACACAGCTATATAGGTACAAGAAGAGAGCTAAAGAGGAACAGCAAACAGGTTGATAAAGTTTCTCTACTGAAAACCTTTTCGTTTTCTTCTCTCCTTTCTGGTGATCTCATTGTTCTCTTGCTTCTCCTTCCCTAGGGCCCTCCCCATTTTTTTTTTTTTTTTTTTAAATCAGAATCTAATAAAAATTTCTTGACTTACCAGCCTCTTCTTCCCTGCTTGAGAGTTTAGGTACAGGCCTCCCCTCTTTCAGGCCCTAAGATGCACATTTCACTTTCCAATCCATTTAATGACTATTTTCAGCAAAGGGCCCTGTGCTATTATGTATGTGCCAGGTACTATGTAGATATATATGTTATCTCATTTAATCTCTTAACAATTCCAATGGAGAACTAGCTTCATTTTACAGATAAAGAAATTGAGGCTTGGGAGATTAGCTAACTTGTCCAAAGCTAAATAACTAGTATATCGCTGAGTTGGGATTCAGACTCAGATCTTTCTGACCAAAAAGACCATGTTCTTCCTACCTTCCTTAAAATGTCACATTCTATATTTGAGCAATATTGTTTTACCTCTTGATTCTACTATGTCTAGGTTAATATCTCCTAGCAGATTTCAATACCAGGATGAGTATCTTGAGGACACTAAGATTTTTTTAATTGCTTTTAGATAACCCAGACATGGATAATTAATTACATGGCTTGTTTGTTGTTGTTCTGTCATTTGTAATTATTCTAATTTTGCAGGGCTGTTTAGATTTACTAGTTGATTCTAGCAAATATTTATTTTCAAATAACTGGAATTTGAGCTCCATTAGTAAGTTTGCTGTTTCTTAAACTTTGTTTACCATCTAGCAACATCTTCATACATTCTTTGCAGGTAGTTGCATTATGATTTATTAAACCCTTTATAAGATTATATACTACTTTGCATATAGTTAATGCCATTTTGTTAAGCAGGCAGATTTTGCAACTACTAAAATAAAAATTTCAAGAAGTTTAAAGAGAAACCTCTTTCAGTACCTTCAGAGAAACAACTTAATAGTATTCAGTGAGACCTGGGTACTCAAAATATTGAATGCCTCTTCCTTAATGTATGTTTACTATAAAAAGAAATCATACCACAAAACTTAGTTATGGTTCCATTAGAAATGTACATGCTAATTACTTTCATTTCTTCCCAGATGTTAATGTATGTATTAATTTTTAAAAAGTAATTCACATACATGGTTCAGGATACTTATTACATTTAGTTTTCCTTTAACTCAATCTCCACTATTAAGACTACCTATAGTATTCCTTTACAAGTACAATACTATGTTCATTTTGGCTGGCAATTACATATTTAATTCTTTTAAAAATTCATTATTTTTAGTGGGTAAAGGATAGATAGGCATAAATAATGTAATTTAATATGTGGAGTCTGGATAGAGTTTACATAGTATTTATCTTGTGTGTGCTCAACAGTATCTTGAGTTTAAAAAGCTTTAAAAAGAAAAGGTAGAACTGACAGCAGTTTAAGAAAATTTTAAGCTATTTAATTTATTAATGAAATATTTACCCTCAGGCTATTGAGTGAAATTTAATAATATGGATTAGTTTTTCAGATTAGCTTGTTTTAAAGGACCATTTGGGGAATTTCCCTGGTGGTCCAGTGGTTAAGAACCCACGCTTCCACTGCAGAGGGCACGGGTTCAATCCCTGGTGGGAGAAATAAGATCCCGCATGCCGCATGGTGCGGCCAAAAATAAATAAATAAAAATAAAAGACGAACTGGTGGAGTAAAATATTTTCCAGCATAAATCCCAAAGTTAAATAACATATTGCGGCAACTATACTTACACAGAAAAAATGGAGTACATTTCAGATTTAAAACTAGTGCTCACTAATGGCTAACTCAGGTCTTAATAAATAGCAGGCACGGATATTTAGGAAGGGATAAAATTCCTTGAGAAATTTCAGTGTACGTGAGAATGGTTTCAAATACAACAGGTCAAGAAGAACAAGGATTTTTTAAAAATTATTTGACTTAAAAGGTCACTGGTGACTTTAAAGGGAATAGGAATAGTGTGATTGAAACCAAGGAGTCAGGAGAAAGCACTTGACTACAAAAGGACAAAAAAAAGGTAGCGGGAAAAAAGGAGAAGTAGCATGACACTACCTCTTAAGAACACACATGAAGCAAAGACAGCTACTGGAGAAGGGGAAAATGAAGAAAACGGAACAGGAAGAGGAAAATTAAGAGTAAAGCCTTAAGGTGGCAGAAAGGGATTCACAGACTCAGTGTCTGCTCACCACAGGCCAGGCATGCCCTGTGTGCACCAAAATAACTAAACCCTAGTTCTGGTCCTCAAAGACTCAATCTAGTACATAGGGAAAACAAACTAAGCAACAGTTATTATCAAAGCAGGGTGAAACACTAATTTTAAGAACTCTTCTAACTACTGCTATTCTTTCAGTTTTTAAGTAATCTGAGTTCATGTGGCATCTTATATCACTTCCTGCCTTGTATGCCTTATTTTGCCCTGTTAAGTTGTAAGCTCACTGGTGGTAAGCACCTACACACGAGTTGGGTCCTATGGATTGAAAGTGAATAGGATAAGGCCACAGACATTCAAACTCTGGAGAAATCAAAAATGCTAACAAGTAACTCAATAAATGCCATATAGAGAGATGGGCAAGTGCTATTATATACGTTATCGTTGATAGTAAAGAGAATTGTCAATATAAAGAATTCTCTGGGACACAAAAATATTTTCACTCATTTCATTTGCCTTAATGGTAAAAGTTTAAAATATACCAATGTTCCATTTTTCCTCTCTCAGTCACATTCCTCATAATCCTTTACTGAAATTGCTTTCTGTAAGGTCACCATGACCTAACTGCCCAACAAACTGGCCTTTTAGAAGTTCTTCAGTATTTGACGGTATTAACACATCCTCATTTCTCCATTCCTAAGCACCCTCTTTTACATCAACTAGTTCTCTTTTACAGGCTCTTTTTCCTCCTGTCCCCTAACTGAGGGTTTCTCCATAGCCCTATTCTGACTCTCTGCTTCTTCTTTTTGCAATCTCATCTATTTCCACAGTTGTTGTTTTTTTCTGCTGCACCACATGGCATGCAGGATCTTAGTTCCCCGACCAGAAATCGAACCAGTGCCCCCTGCAGTGGAAGCATGGAGTCTTAACCACTGGACCGCCAGGGAAGTCTCTCCACAGTTTTAACCATCACTTCCATGACTTTCACATTTCCTACTTAAGTTCAGGAAACTTCTCCTCCACGTTCCAGATCCACATAGATGTACCCCTGGAACTTCAAACTCAATATTGAAAAAGAATATCATATTTTTCTTTCCAAATCTACTGCTCCTCCTGCCTTCCCAAGCTCTATTAACAAAACCACCGATTTGCCCAGTTATTCAGAATTTGGGAATAATCTGAATTTCCCTTCTTGTTTATCCAATTTTTGTTCAAGTCTTATACTTTGTCCTCACTGCTATCACGCTATTAGACCTCAATACCTAGAAAACCACAATAGTTTCCTATTCTTGTCAACCTAAGCCCTGTCTCAGGCCGTTACAATGCATTACTCATTCTTCAAGTGAATATTCATTATGTCATATATGGGCTAGGTGCTAAGGATACAATGGTGAAGACATCATTTATAGTTTTCCTACCACTAATTGGCTCTCCCCTGCCCTCTCAGAGCTTATCCTCAAGCAGGGGAGAGCCAATTATGGTAGGACGACCTTGCAGGTGGTAGTGCTCCAGGAAAAAGTTACAGCATGTTAGAAGGTATGAAGACAAGTGGGAACTGCAGGGTTGAAACCAGGATCTAAAGACTGAAGGGGTGAGAGGCAGGGTATGAAGTCAGGGAGGTAATAAGGGAGGCAGCAAATGAAGAGTGCCTCATATGTTAAGGATGACCATATAATTTATTTTTCAAACTGGGACACTTTTTTTCCAGGACAAATTCTAAACCAGATGGGACACCAGAAAACAAATGCACACACGGATACGTATAAGGCAAATTAAGGAATCTGTATTTCATCCTAATGACAATGATATTGCAAGGAAGTTGGTTAAGCATGATCAGGTTTGATAGGACCACATCTGCCCTTTACAAAGATCACTCCCACCTAAGGGCAAAGAACGGACTATAATATGCAAAACTGGAGGTAGGAGGACAACTTAGGAGGCTGGTACAGTAGTCTAGGAAAAAAAGTAATGATAGTTTGCATCACGAGCTGGAAGGGATAAAAAGGATTGGATGAATGCAAGAAATATTTAAAAGAAATAAACAACAAGACTTTGTTATTGACCATATTTGGAGGATGAGGAGAAAAGAATTAAGGAGGATTCCCATATTCTGGCTTGGGCAACTAGGCAGTGAGTGTGTGGTGCCATGAACTGAGACAGAAAACATACGAAGAGCAGGTTTGAGAGGAAGACAACGAGTTCATGGTGGAACTTGTTTTGGGTGTGAGGTCCTAACAGGACTTTTACATCAACACAGCTGATGGGTCTGAAGATGGGAGGGCTACACATTTCCACTAGTTATCTATTTTTGGATAACAAATTACCAAGCCCAAATTTAGTGGCTTAAAATAACAAACATTTATTATCTCACAGTTTATGTGTGTGGGTCAGGAACCTGGAAGCAGCATAGCTTAGATGGTTCTGGCTCAGGATCTCTCAAAAGTCTGCAGGATTGACTGGAGGAGGATCCACTTCCAAGCTCACTTGCTGGCAGGTTGCCTGAGTAGTCTCAGGACTTGGTAGCTGGCTTCACCCAGAGCAAGTAATTTTAAACAAAGGAAAGACGGAGGGAGAGGTGGGGGAAAGATGGAGGGGAAAAGAACACTTAAGGACGAAACTATATTCTTTTTATAATCTAATCTCCAAAGTGACATCCCATCACTTCCACTCTATTCTATTTGCTAGAAGCAAGTCTACTAAGTCCAGCCCATACTCAAGGGGAGGGGAACGAAACTCCATCACTTAAGTTTCAAAGAATTTGTGGGCGTATGACATTTTTTTTTAACCACTACAATACCACAGCAATATTAGCTTTCCTAAAGCATAATTCATCACCTCCTCTTCTTCCCTAATACCAGTTCAAAAACCTTGTATCTGTATGATTTCTCCAAAATATAAACCTTCAGCTTGATAATAAATTCCTTAACCTCCCCACTCCAGCCTCATCTCCCATTTCTCCCCTCTGCACATCCCTACTCCAGTCACTTACTACTTCCTAACACCACCATCCTCTTTCACCTGAATTCATGCGGTTCCCCTGGCCCAAAAGTCTGGTTCTCAAACTTGAATTCAGGTGACACAACATGTGACAGCCCCGATGCTCTCTTCAGAATACTAGGAAACACAGATACATGAAGCCTAATGTGGCAATTCATAATATCATGCTAAAACGAATTCCATCTTATACTAGATTCTACAACAGACAAGTGGGAGTAGGTGCCAAAGGTTTAGAACACTTCTCCTACAAGTTTCTGGTTAAAGACAAAGCCAGACAGGACTTCCCTGGTGGCGCAGTGGTTAAGAATCCGCCTGCCAATGCAGGGGACACGGGTTCGAGCCCTGGTCCGGGAAGATCCCACATGCCGCAGAGCAACTAAGCCCGTGGGCCACAGCTACTGAGCCTGTGCTCTAGAGCCCGCGAGCCACAACTACTGCACCCGCGCGCCTAGAGCCCGTGCTCCGCAACAAGAGAAGCCACCGCAATGAGAAGCCCGCGCACTGCAAGGAAGACCCAACGCAGCCAAAAATAAATAAATTAATTAATTAATTAAAATAAAAAGACAAAGCCAGACATAACACTGGAAATCAGCTATACCCCGATTAAAATTTAAAAAAAAACAAAGCCAGTATTAGAGATCAGCAGCAAAACACCCCTTCCTCCAGCTTTGGCAATATGGAAGGAGCATTTCTTTGTAAGCAACTGACACGGAAAGCATCCTACTCCCATTCTTTGATCTCTCAAAATCTTCTGTAGCTAACTGCACAAAGAACCATCCTGAATACCCATCAAAAAGCTCCTAAATTACCTCTTGTTTATCTACATGGTGAAAGGCCATACGGCTGTTAAAAAAGAGGCACAGCCTTAGGTACTGACTTGGACAACCTCCAAGATATATTAAGAGGAAACGGCAACGTACAGAACAATGGCCGTACAGGCTACTACTTGTGTTTAAAAAACAAAAGAAAAGAAAATTGAAACCCAGCCATCGCTAAAGAGAAAGAAGTATAAGTATTTCCTAAACATGCCTACAACACCCCTGGAAGGTTCCAGGAGAAACAGGTAACAGTGGTCACCTCTGGGGCCAGGGGGAGGAAGGGAGGCGTCCTCCCGTTTTCCAGCCTGCACCTTTACGTGTACTTGCTCTTACCTCCCGCCTCTGTAAGCCCCGAAGCTCAGGAGACTGGCTCCGGCCCACCGCTCGGGCTCCACACCGCTTAACGACGCGCCTGGTGTTTCCCGCGCACGAGGCCACGGAATCTTCACCAGCCAGCGGGGAGGGGCCCGCCACCCTGGCCGTGGCGGGGACGGTGGCTAGGTTCGCCCAAGGTCAGCCGGCAGGTGGGTGATGAGGCCGCACTCTCCGCGCTCCCCACGCCCCACGCCGCCAGCCTAAAGTTGGGGAGAGGGGGGCGGTCCACTGACAGCAGGTGGCCCCAGCGGGTGGGCGGACAGGCCTCGTCTCCCGCCTCCAGGCGCTCGATTTCTTCCGTGGAAAAGTGAGAACGAGATGTCGCCAGGCTGCTCCCCGCGCCTCGCAGACACCGGGAACAGAAGAGAAAGAGAGGCAATCCCTCTGGGAAGTGACAGACCACAGGCGGGGCGAATACCTACCTCAGTTTGCTCGCGCCCGCCAAACTCTGACGCCGCAACGCCCTGGAACTCGACCCCGCGCTCCCGGAAGTGACGCGACGGTCTAGTCCCCGCCCCCCGACTTCCGGCTACGGGCCTGGTTTCGCGCGTGCGCTTCCGGAACCAGCTCCCGGGATCCGGATGCGCGTCTCCACGAGGTGAACGCGAAATGGAGGCCTCGGCTTCTACCCCACCGTCAACCTCAGCCGCAACTTCAGCTTCGACTCCAGCGACCCCGGTCGGCCTGGAGCAGCTGGACGAAGAGCAGGTGAGTGGTCTCTGGGGAGGGGCGTTCGGAAGCGGGATGGCCGTGGCCCTGGGAGGCGCGGGTGCGGAATGCGGGCTCCGCGCCGGTGTGGGCTCCTCCGGAGCTTTGGGAGGGTCGCGCGTTCGCGGTGCCCTCGGCTCGCCCGCTGCTTTGTACTCGCGGGTAGGCGCCCGCCTCCTCCAGCCCTGCGGCCTGGCTCTCTTGAGTTGGATTTTTTTTTTTTTGGCCGCTCCGCGTGGCTTGCGGGATTCTAGTTCCCCGACCAGGGATCGAACCTGTGCCCCCTGCGGTGGAAGCGCGGAGTCCTAACCACTGGACCACCAGGGAAGTCCCTTATCTTGAGTTGGATTGCAGGTATAACTTGGGATCCTGGGGTGAGGTCCACCTGGCTGTGCTTCCCTGCCTTTGACTTTGGCCAAGTCGCTTGATTTTTACCAGCCTCAGTAACTTCGTAGTTAAAATGGGCTCTGAGAGGAGGTGATGCACCTAAAGCGCGGTAACCAGGGAGCCTGGCACATAATAAGCGCTCAGGAAATGCTAGATGCAGGTGTATTGCGCTTTTATTGGCATTACTGCCTTCATCATCCAGGGCAGGGGAAGCACGTTCCCTCTGTCTCAGTGTTCTATATAGAAGAGGCTCGTTTCTGTAGACCATGCTATTAGCGAATACTTAGGTGGCTACATTCCTCTGATTACAAATTGCAGCATCCTAATGGATACGGTTGTGGAGGTTACCTGCTAAAATAGAAATTGATCAGGGACAAATTCTGGGACGGGGGCAAGTTTTAAATTCGATTGAGATGTAATTTATTTGTGTATCTCCACCTTGCAGATTAAAAAGGCAGTAGAAGCTCTGTTGGCACATTCCAAATCCAGGAAAAACGCAAATGGATTGCTTCTGAATGAGAATGAAAATTTCTTTTTAATGGTGGTATTATGGAAAATTCCAAGTAAAGAACTGAGGGTCAGATTGTAAGTTCTGATTTTCTACCTTTGCTTTTTTTATCTGCTTGGCCATTCCATGGAACTTTAACAATCGGCAGCTTAGTTTCTGGTGGAAACTTTGCAAACTCAGGATACGTTGAGTTGAAATAATTGTGCCCCCCAAAAACCATAGGTCTTCAGACATTCTTAAATTTTCTAGGATTTCAGATGTGCTTAAGTTTTCTAGACATGTCACCAGTTTTCTGGATGTTTGGTGGACGGTTTGACCTAAGCTGTTCTATTGAATCTGAAAACCTGGTTTTTGAGAGGACAGAGGTTAGACTAAATGAAACAGCTTCCATATTTTCATAGACTCTGTTATCTTTCCATGTCAAGATAGCTGCAAGCTAAAATTCCTGAGGTCCTGAACTCACTCCTTTATACAGAGACAATTGAAAATTTGGCAGTGATTTCCTAAGAGAAGAAAAACCCATGGTGATTACACATTCATATTGCTAGGACTTGTAGGTGAGAGATGCCCTCTCTGCAGAGTTGTCAGATTCAGCAAATAAAAATACAAGCAATTTTTTAGATAAGTAGGTCCCATGTAATGTTGGGGACATAATTATACTTAAAAAATGGTTCAAATTTAACTGGATGTCCTATATTCTGTCTGGTAACCCTGCCTCTCTGTGGAGTCTCTCATTCCCTGGGTGTTAAAAAGCCAGCTGTGCTATAGAAAGCAGTGTGTGGGATAGTTTCTTTTTCTTTTCCCCATAAAGGTGGGGGATAGAGGTTAAGAATGATTACAAATTGGAAAGACCCTTTTGACCCTCAGACTCTCTCTTAACTCATCCTCACAAACTGCCCCAGCCAGATTGCCTTAGTTATTGCTTTATGTATCTGGGTGCATTCTTTATTCCATACCTCTGCCCAGGCGGGTTTTTGCTTCTGGAAAGCCCTTACTTTCTCCGGGTATTTTTCCAACTGCTCACCTCTTGGTGATTTCTGCCACTTGCCATCTCGTTTGCCAAGTCCTGCTACTGTGGATTGCTCTCTTAAACTAAGGAAGTGTTTCCTCAGAACATGTAGGCCTAGGAAGTGAGCTAAACCTTTTTGAGACTCAACATAATTCATGTTTGCTGGTCCCTGTAGGTTTGCTCCGTTTTCTGTTTCAGGTGTTGAGAGTTATGTTTATGGAGCCCAGGGGTTTCTGCAAGGTAGAGTTCTGAATCAGAACTGTCCTGATGAAACTAGATTATTCTAGCACACGGTAGTACGTGTACCTATATAGCAACACGTAAAATAATAATAATTACATGTGCACTATTTTGAGTATCTTTGATTATATTTTAAGTCTTAATTGTATCCCAAATATTAGTTGATGTTTTGGCCTGCAGATATTTGTGGTGATTTAGTATTTGAATGTTAAATCTCTCCTCTGTACCACTGAAAACTAGATATATTTTTAAATGTTCTCAGTAGTGTATTTGCTTAAAAAGCGTGAATGAAGTTTATTGAAATGACAGTGAATTTATTATGTATTCTGTGGGATATAAACATACATGTTATCAGTTATAATGCTTTATTCCTTGGTTCCTTCTCATGCATTTTGCAGGTCCTTGCCTCATGGTATTCGATCAGATTTAGCAGATATCTGTTTATTTACCAAAGATGAACCTAATTTAACTCCCGAACAGACAGAACGTTTTTATAAGAAGCTTTTGAACAAGCATGGAGTTAAAACCATTTCTCAGGTAATGAATAGCTGTAACTGACCAATACTAAGCTGTCTATCATGGTTCAGCTAGCCACACGTGGCATTAAGCACTTGATACGTGGCTAGTCAGAATTAAGATTTAACACAAACACTGGATCTTAAGGATTTAATATGGAAAAAGAATATAAAATAATTTCTATAAATTACAGTTAAATATGGTATTTTAGATCTATAGTGTTCAATAAAATCTGTTATGGGGAAAAAAAACATTTCTCGGGTAGGGAGCAGGTTAATATTTTCAAGACAACTAAAAGATTGGATTCAATTGAAGTGACAAGTAATACATTCCTTTTTAACTTAATTTTCTCTTTTTAATTTAATTCTCATTGGCTTTAGGGAGGGCGTATTCCCTCTTCCCTGTGACGGATGGGCTGTTGAGGTGTGTTGACCTGAAAGCTCAACACATGCATCAGTAATGATTATATGTTGGAAGATTTTACAGAATGCTGCTCCGTTGTGTCACTTCTCTCTCCTTCCAGAGCATCCTGGGTTTGCCTCTGACTTGGCACCCCTCCCCCTTTTTGTAGTCATTGGTGCGGTTTCTTTAGGTGAGGGTCCCGACTCATTTGCCCTGTGCCTGTGCTGTTTTAGATACTCACATGTTCACTAAACTGTGACTCCAGGGCATTTTAAAATCCAAATATAAATTGCCCCAGTATTTCTTCTTCTTGTTGTTCAGGTTCTTAATTTTTTGTTTTTATACCTTTTTTTCTCTCTCTCTTTTTTATCAAAGTATAGTTGGTCTACAGTATTGTTAGTTTCAGGTGTACAGCATAGTGATTCAGGGTTTTTTGTTTGTTTATTTTGCAGATTATATTCTCTTATAGGTTATTACAAGATATTGGATATAGTTTCCTGTGCTATACAGTAAATCCATGTTGCTTATCTATTTTATGTACAGTAGTTTGTATCTGTTGATCCCAAACTCCTAATTTGTCCCTCCCCTCCCTTTGGTAACCATAAGTTTGTTTTCTATGTCTGTGAGTCTGTTTCTGTTTGTATATACGATTCATGTTTTTACATTTTCTAGATTATCCCCCTCCGAACTTTAAAAAAGGAATATAAAGCCTATGAAGCTAAGCTCCGCCTCTTGGGTAGTTTCGACTTCTTCATTACGGATGCCAGAATCAGGCGGCTCTTACCCTCACACCTTGGGAGACATTTCTACAACAGAAAGAAGTAAGTTTCTCAGCAATGACCGGACTTTAGTAGCGTGAAATTTATGGGTGTGTATGTGCTGCTGTAAATGCCTTTGTATTGTTTCAGAGTTCCAGTACCTGTAAACCTTCAGGCCAAGGATTTGTCCAGAGAGATCAGTGACTGTGTAGGGGGAACTGTCTTAAACATCTCTAAAAGTGGTTCTTGCAGGTAGGTAAAAGGCGTTAAGGTGTGCCTCTGTTTCATTTTATATTTAATAATGATTTTTATAAACTTTTTAAAATAAGATAGTGTTAATGAAACCAGACTCTTCTGTTAAAACTAAAATTCATTCTTTAGAAGTATTCAATTCTCTAGAACAGTGCTGCCCTCCAGAACTTTCCACAGTGGTGGAGATGGTCTATAGCTGTGTAGTCTCATGCGGAAGAACGAGCCACAGATGGCTGCTGAGCACTTGAAACGTGGCTTCCGCAGCTGAGGATCTGAATTTCTAACTTTACCTGATTTTAACTGACTTAAATTTTAAAAGGCACGTCTGCTGGTTTTTACTGTACTGGATGGGCATCCTTTTTTTTTTTTTGTAATTTTTTGGATGTGCCATGCAGCATGTGGGATCTTAGTTCCCCAACCAGGGATTGAACCCGCACCCCCTGCCTTGTGAGCATGGAGTCTCAACCACTGGACCACCAGGGAAGTCCCTGTACAGGGCACCTTTAGATGTTCAGGAAAACAGGAGAATAAGCCTGGTTCAGGGTGTACTTGCAGGTCAGTGACAGTGGGCACACAGAATGGGCAGAGCCCCGTCTTTGGCTGGAGGGAGGTGGGAGCATCAGCCCGTCTCATCCTCATTCTGCACTCATCCTGCCAACAGCCAGCCTGCCTTTCAGCTCCCATGGTAGGGAGGGTGGGGGCTGCCAGGACCAGCGGACCCAGTGGCTGAGCAGTGGGCACTTCTGGGCTTCCCCGTTGGCTTGCGGCAGCCCCCTGCTTCAGCTGAGGGGATGGTTTTGCTCTTGGCCAGAAGACGCTATTACACGAGCAACTGTTCGTTTTAGAGGTGGCCGCTGTGTCAGGGCAGTGGAGCTATAAAGGTAGCAAGCAGTCCTCCTGGGGGTGGTTCTTTTCAGAACAGCCACTGCTGGGGGTAATTGCCCTCAGGAAAGCCTGAGGGCTGACTCAGTGACCTGTGTTTTCCAGAATGAAGGTAGAACTCCCTTTGGCCCTCCCCACTGACCCTCCCAGCCTTACACGGTTAGGTGCCAGCTCCTCGATTACCTCTTGATGGTAGGGCATATTTCAGGAGGAGGGCATTTCTAGAACATGAAGGATGATCATGTTCCTTTAAAATAAATTTAGAACCTAAAGATTTCAATGATTTTACATTAAAAAAAATTTTTTTTAGGATTGTGTATTTGTATTTCTCACATACCTGCTTATGCTTTATTTTGAAAACCAAGTTATTTTTTCAGCTCTCTGTGTATAATGCTTTATTAAATTTCAGTACCATCCGCATCGGTCACACTGGGATGCAAGTTCAGCACATCGTCGAAAACGTTGTTGCCGTCACAAAAAGGCTTTCACAGAAACTGCCAGAGGTATGGTCTCGCAGATGCTTCCACTGGCCGTTCGTTTAAAGGAACAAAACACCTACGGATGATGTTACTCTTCTCTCTGTTTCAGAAGTGGGAGAGCGTGAAGCTCTTGTACGTGAAGACTGAGAGATCGGTTTCCCTGCCTGTCTTTTCTTCTTTTGTCAGCAGTCGTGGTGAAGCCAGGGGACTACGCACACAAAGTCAGAAGAAAAAGGTGAGTAGCAGTTCACATCCCAGGCAGGCTTAATCAAGGCTGTAAGCGCAGCCCAGGAAGAGAGAACAAAGGCTCAGAAGGGGCCTGTGCAGTGGCAAGAGGAGCTGAGAGGAAGAGGAAAACCGAAATCGAGTCTGTGCAGTATTGATACACGGTTATTTATGGGCGAAATTCAAGATCGTATGAGGCTGACATACCTCTTGGTTTTGGTTTGTAGGTTTTCAGTGCTGCTGGTAATATTGCAGAAAGCTGCATGAGAGAAAATGGAACTTTTTGCTATTGGCTGGACCAATCTCCTAGTTTATTTGGTCTTTCTCCAGCCATGTTCATCCATGTGTCCATTGAGTTTTTAGACTCAGTCTTTTAATTTTTTGTCTTCTAGAAGTCCTGTGTTTTGTTCTTTTTCAAATTATCGTTACCTTTTTTTGGTTTCCTGTTATCTATAAATAGTCTTCCAGTTTGTCTTAATTCTTGGAACACATTAAGCATAGTTGCTTTATTGTCTGATAATTCAAACCGTTAGGCGTCTTGGTGATGCAGCGGGTTGTCTCTACCTGCTGGTTCCTATGTACTTAGTTATTGTGGACTGTATCATGGATAGTCCATTTGGAAAATTATTTGTAGAACTAACTTGAGGGGTGGGATGAAGATCTTTCCCGAGAGGATTTAGACTTACGGCAGCCAGGCACCTTGGGGCACTCTCAGCCCAGAACCACCTAGAAGCACATTCAAGGCTTGAGGTTCCCTGAATGATTCAAATCCACCCACAGTGACAGATCTTCACGGCTCTGCCCCCCGTTCATCTCTACCCTGAGGGTCCAACTCATTGGTGTCCCAGCTTATTGTAACAAGGTTTTTACTTAGAATCCCTGCCTGGTATGGACATTAGGATTTGATTTCTCCATTTCACACCCCTGCCCTCCTGTGCCCAGTCGTAACGGCTGTTAAAAGTTAGGGATCTGCAAATACTCTCAGGGCAAACGTTTCTTACAGCGTAATCAGCTCATCGGTGCTTTTATGAAAAAAGTTGTTAATATTTTACCCTACTTTTTACTTGTTTTCATAATCCAAAATAACATAAACTGCTGTTACTGGAAACAAGAAGTCTGAATTTTTTGCTGTTTGTCAGATTCAGTTGAAGGCTTTGTGACAATGTTGGAATTGCTGGTTAAAATGGAATTTTGTCATAATTATGATGTTATCTAACGTACTCTGTGATAAGGATAATGGACCTCTAGCTATGTAAACTTGCTACTGTGTTAACTCTCAACCACAAACTCAGGCAGGAAAAAAATATCAGAGTATTTCGTTTTTGTAGCAGCTTCATGGAGATGTACAGTCACCCATCTCATACATGGGAGGATTAGTTCCAGGATCCCCCCCAAGGATGCCAAAATTTGTGGGTGCTAAAGTCCCTTATATAAGCCAGCATAGTATTTGCACATAAACTACACACATCCTCTGGCGTCCTTTAAATCATCTTTTTTTTTTTCCTTAATATTTATTTATCTATCCATCTGTTTAGCTAGCTAGCTAGCTATGTAGCTGCTCCGGGTCTTAATTGCGGCACGCGGGATCTCTGTTGCCTCGTGCGGGATCTTTAGTTGCGGCATCCCGGATCTAGTTCCCCAACCAGGGATCGAACTAGTTCCCCAACCAGGGATCGAACCCGGGCCCCCAGCACTCCCAGGAGCACAGAGTCTTAACCACTGGACCTCCTTTAAATCATCTTTAGATTACTTATACCTAATGCAATGTGAGTGCTATGTAAATAGTTGTCAGAGTGCAGCAAATTTAAGTTTCGCTTTTTGGAACTTTTTGGAATTTTTTTTTCCCTTGAATATTTTTGATTCACATTTGGTTGAATCTGCAGATGTGGAACCTGCATATATGGAAGTTCAACACATCACATACTACACAATTCTGGATTATTCGTAACTCACTTGTAAATGAGGTTGACTTCCACACAGCTGGTGACTACACACTTCAGCTACCCAGATTTGAATATAATTTACCACATAAAATGCATCTTTGGCTGGGACTCTGTGACAAAACAGAGTTGGGGTTCAAGTGCTAGCAATGGGACTCATCTGCTTGGATCTTGTACAGGTCAAGGCCCTTTCAGGGAGCTTATGGATGACCTGACTGCACGTGCTAAGTCTGTGCCATTTATTCACCAACAAAAGAGTCCCCCATTAAAATTATGCTTGTTTTTTTTATCGTAGGTAGCAAAGAAAAGCCAAAAGAAGAAAGAACGTCTTAAAAGACAGCAGGAGAAGAAAGGAGACAAGAAGCTTATGAAACAGGCTGGAAAGGCTGCACCAGCCCCGACTACAGATGCACCGGCCCCCAAAACTGGTGGTGCTCCAGCCCAGGACCCTGGACCCCAGAAGGAGACTGGTGGGGTGAGCGCCCCCCCTAAAGCTCAAGACGAGTCTGAAGATGAAATCCCACTGCTGGTACCAGTGAAGGAAACGCCAGCTGCAAGAAGCGTAAAGGTATTTTCATTAATATTTAATATCCATCATGGACGGATTCCGGGGCTCTGTGTGCCAGGCAGGCACTTGGTGAGGGACGGGAAGTGCTGTGCGGCTGGGAGGCATCGTTTATAGAAATCTGTTCTACCAGAGATTGTGAAGTCATGGATGAAAACTACTAGGGTAAATCCCAAGAACCCCTGACTGACTCTGTCCCCCTCGTAAATAGTGAAGCGATGTGCAGTCAGCACAGCCTTTCGTGTACCTTGGAATCAAGGGAGACTCGGCCATATTAATAATTCTAAAAAACGTTGCCTGTGGTTTTGAAAAGCACGTTCAGTTTCTGAAGGTGAGTCCTCAGTCACCACATAATTAGTTTCAGAAAATTGACCAAGGGAAACTTGGGTGCTGGATTCTGCCTCTGAAACCTTTCACACACCCCACCGTGCATGGTTCTTACAGAAATCTGACTTCTTGGGTTTCAGAGGAGGTGATTTAAAGGAACTGAGTTTTTTTATTTTGGGGTGCTTTGATAATGTTTTTTTGTTTTCGTATTGTTTGGCCGCACCACGAGGCTTGCGGGATCTTAGTTCCCCAACCAGGGATCGACCGCAGACCCATGGCAGTGAAAGCGCTGACTCCTAACCACTGGACCGCCAGGGAATTCCCATTTTGATAATGTTTTTGCTCATACTCATAGTATCCATCCAACTATTGGGGGGAGACCTCTTGAAAATAAGGGGAGAAATGGGTCCCTAAGAGACTAGAGGGCTGCCCTCACCATGTGTGCATGAGACTCATGACCCCTCGGCACAGCCCGTTAGGGTCAACCCAGGGCTGTTACTGCACTTTACCTATTATGTATTCTTTCCTCACAGTAATCCTTAACGTCTTCAACAGAGTTATAATTTTCCTCTGCTAGTGAAATATTCCTTTTACAGTGTCCCCAAACTGCTAGTGAGGTTTTTTTTTTAATATACTTGAAATTAATGTTGATCAGTATATTAACTATAGGCAGTATAATTGTTTCTAGAAAAAGTAAGCTGTATTTGTTATAATGGGACTGGCAGATAATGTGTTGGAAATTAAAGAGTGGAAAGCATAGCTTCCTGGGTGGGTGATACCCATCAAGAGTGTAGAAGTGTTGGGTGTTCCCTGGCGGTCCAGTGGTTAGGACTCAACGCTTTCACTGCCAGGGGCCCGGGTTCGATCCCTGGTCAGGGAACTAAGATCCCACAAGCCACAAGGCGAGGCCTAAAAAAGTGTAGAAGTGTTCGTGCCCTTTGAACCCATCTAGGAAATTTGATCAGGGGAAAGGTATGAAAGTTTCAGCATTGTTCGCTGTAGAAGCAAAAATGAGAAAATGCTATGTACCCTTGCAGTAGTTTTTATAAAGTTATTCAAGATAACGTTTAGTACGAGTTTATAGTGCTTAGGAAATACTAATGAAATAGTTGGGGAAAGAGCATAATACTCGGCTTTTAAATACATACATACTCATGGGGAAAAGGCAGTGAATAATATTAATATTGTGTGGTAGAGTTATTAGGGAGTTTAGTTTTTTGTATTTTCAATGTTTTTCAAAATTTCCGTCTGTTTTATGATAACTCAAAAGCAAAGTTTTGTTGGTTGATTTGCCTGTATAACCTCTCTCTGCGTAGGACCCAGTCCGTTGCTGGGATGTTGTCCTCGGCCCCTCAGCCACATCATCTGGGCTGCTTGGGAAATCCGGGATTTCCGGTGTGGAACACGGTCCCCCCTTTTGCTAACAGGCACCCCAGTTGTTTTCACACACACTGTTTCGGAACCCCCTGCCCTAACCCACATGCGAGGAATTTACAACTGGAGGTGAAGAAGAGTCAGGGTTAGGTCACAGGTCTGCCCACTGTGCTCCCACTGCTTCTAGGAGTCCTTCGCCCCAGCCGTAAGGAAGGATGGTTAGGCCAGGGAGGTGCCAGGGTCCTTTTTACAGTCATTAATAGTGGAGTACAGCTGCCTTTCAAAATGTTTTTGAGGCAGGAGGAAAAAACCATTCCTCATTCATCGTGCTGCAGTTTCCCTCTTAGGGGTTCCCTAAATTTTAAGAACGGTAACTCTTAGAGTTACATCATCAGTTGTCTGTCCCGCACCCCACCCACTTTTTTCTTTTTCTTAGACACAAAAAGATGCTGCAGGAAAGAAGTCTCCAAAGAAGAGTCCTGGTCCCAACACACCTCATAGGAAGAAGAGAAAGGCCTCCCCAGCTTTGGAGACCCCAGCAGCTGCGGAGCCCAAGACCCCAGGTAAAGGCCCAGGGAAGAAGGCAAGAATCAAAGAAGAGTTGGAGAAAGAAAGAACCTCTTCGCTGGGGAAAAAAGACCCAAGACAGACTCGTAAAAAGCCAGAGGCCAAGTTCTTCACTACTGCTAGTAAATCTGCGAAAAAAACTCCCCGTACCCCCAAACAGTGGCCCAAAAAACCCAAAGTACCCCAGTCAACCTAAAATCAGAAACTCAACCAGCAGGAAACTCATCAGAGCTATCTAAAGAGCTTGTAAAAAATACCTGGGTCCTGACCCCTGTTGCAACCGCTGAGTGAGGCCTAGACTTAAATAGTTTTTAAAACCTCCACAAGTAATTCTGATACATGTTCATGGGTGTAAGAACCAGTAGTTTGAAGTAAATCCATTCATTTCATTGCTCTTCTTTGTATTTGCTAATGCAGTAGAGGGAAAATACAGTGCTTCTCTGTGGTTGTGTTTTTTATTATTAAAGTTAACATTTGTTTCTCAGTATAAAATTGGCATCCCATGTCTTGTTGGTTTTATTGAATGCCTATGATGTGACCCTTTTCCTCATCTGCTTTAAGCCATTTGTTCACATGACAGCTCCATCACAGTAATCTGTGCAAACACATCCAAAGCTTGTTTGCAGGCCACTGATGGGCTCACTGCATGCAGGTCAGCCGTGGCCCCCATGCTGAGATGGGTCTTAGAAAAGGCCTTGGAATCAAAATTAAAATAATCGATTCCAGGACCCAGATGGTGGTCAGCCAAGGTTGCAGATCACTGAGTTAGCATACATTTGTTGGGGGAAATTAACATGGAGTCATTCACAGAGGCACTGGATCGAATCCTGAATGCTGGAGGCAAGAAAATATTTGTCTTGCATAAGCCTTTCCATCTTCCTCCAGATTCCTCCTCACCCTAAACAGACTTACTTTTATGTGACAGCTCTAGGGTAGGAAGCTTGGGAGAGTAGACTCTTAAACTTTGGGTCATTGTCAAATATCCTGAGGCAGTAAGTGACTTTTCAGGTACTCGGCCTTTCGCTGCATTTGAATTGGGGTACACATCTCTAATAGTAAGTGACATAGTCACTGTAGTATAGGAAAGGCCAAAGTGAGGCATGCTTTCAAAGGTAATTACCGTTCATGAACATAACGACTAAAGGAATCAAAGCTTCAGATGGTTCTCCAGCAAGTCAAGGAGTCGAGACAGCTTTTTAAATCATGAAAGCCTCTGAAATACAAAATAATTTGTTTTTCATTCCAGTGTCCTTTTAGGCTTGTAAAACTGAGTATACTACATTTAATGTAGGGGTTTAGTGTAATTGATTTGTTTACCATAGAAACTATTCACTTATTCAAAGATGAAGATTTAAGTCTACTGCTTTGCTGAGGGCAAACTTACCTACCTAATCATATAGTCTGTGCTCTCCATGACAGTTTTCTGGGGTTAGCTGTATGTTTTTTTAACCCCATCCTCCAGCCAGCTAAAGATTTTGCAACACCCAGTGGTTCTTTGGCCTGTAGCTTAGTTCCTGTTGAATACGATGCAGATGTTTACCTTCCTGTTCCACTGTGCATCTAGTTTCCTTCTATAGAAATTCTCATAGTTCTCTATGTTGAAAAGAGCAGATTTATTTAAGTTTCTTGAGCAGGATGATAGTTTTTTGACAATTGAAGGCCACAGTTGAGTTAGAGATAATTCTGAATTGTAATGAAAATGTTCAAATCATGGTGCTAGATTTCCAAGGCTTAAGAAGTTTGGGGGGCACCTTACCTCATGGCTGCGAGGGCTGGGAGCCAATAATGGCCTATCCAGGGGCCAAGAGGAGTACTGGAAATCTGTGCAGTAAATTACATTGTTTTGTGGGATAAGAGGTTGAGTATGTGGCTTATGTTTCAGTGGAAGTCAACACTGGGTTTTCTGGATTCATCCTTCATGCCATAGAAATTTAATAGACAAAACCAGATCTGGTGGAAGAAATTTGCCACGTTTTTGTTCTGAAGAAATATTGAATCTTAGTTAATTTGTTTTTTTTAGGAACTGTAATAAGCATGGAAAATTTAATATTTTAAATGCCTTGAATGTATTTAAGACTGTCCAAGTGTTTAATAAATGTTACATTTTATTTCATAGTCTTGAGAAATATTTGAATGCAAGTACAAAGAAATTGCTAAGTCATATTGTCTTGTCACCAGACCAGAAACACTTTATGTACTTCAGTTAATGGGTGTTTAGGGTTTAATTAGCAAAGAAGTCTTTTGCCATTTAATTAAATATTTGAAGGTTCTGCACTACCTACATTTTTATCTCTTAAGTTTGCTATGTTTTCCTTGCCTGCAATTAGTGTGTTAGTAGTCACAGCACCAAGATTCCCAATTAGGACTTTACGAACTGCGAGAAGCCCTCATCGGTCCTTGGATCTTAAAGGAATGAACGCATGTGATAAAAGACCACAAATAAAATTTTGGTTATAGTGATTTCTGTATAATGGTCCTGGAGAGAGAAAATGGCAAATTATTTAGGTGGATATATTTAATCCCAGATTCTACATCTTAGTTAACACTATCTTAAAAGGATTAATACCTTGTTTGTATAACTTGAGGCATTTTCTATACTTGAAGCTACAGGAAATGGGGCATATGTATGATTTTGACTCACCTAAAAAGATGTCTCTTAGCTATCTAAAAGATGTTAGCTTATGTGAATCAAACAATCAACTTTTCATTACATATTTCCCTCAAAATCTATTCCTCCAGTGTACTCAACCTTACAATGACACAGTCTCAAAAACTGTTGAACTCAGCTGTTGAGCTACCAAGTTTTTATTTCATTCACTCAGCCATCCACTTACCCACATACCCTTTAACCATTAAGTTCCTACAAACCGCCAAGGTACTAGATTTGAAAAACTAATACACAAAACACAGCTTTGCCCTTCAAGAGATGCCCTAGTCTAGTTAGTGGCATCCTCAGAATTTTGATACAGGGGCACAGTTTGGCTGCAAGGAGGTGGGCCCAGGGGTTAGGGAACTTCTCTTGATGTCTGTCAAGTGTTTTAAATTTAGAATATGCTTTTAGAAGGAAGTGCTAGTGGAGATCGTAGGAAGGGACTAGAAAAAGAAGAACCAGACATACAGACCAATGGAATGGAATAGAGAATCCAGAAATAATCCCTTACATTTATGCTCAGCTGATTTTTGACAAGGGTGCCAAGACAATTCAGTGGCTTAAAAGAAAACACAGGAGTAAATCCTCATGACCTTAGGTAAGGCAGTAGTTTCTTAGCTATGCTACTGAAGACACAAGTGCTAAAAGAAAAATTGGACTTCATCCAAATTTAAAATTTCTGTGCCTTAAAAAACACCATCAAAAAAGTGAAAAGGTGGGGCTTCCCTGGTGGCACAGTGGTTGAGAATCCACCTGCCAGTGCAGGGGACACGGGTTCGATCCCTGGTCTGGGAGGATCCCACATGCCACGGAGCAGCTAGGCCTGTGTGCCACAACTGCTGAGCCTGTGCTCTAGAGCCCATGAACCACAACTGCTGAGCCCACATGCCACAACTACTGAAGCCTGTGTGCCTAGAGCCCGTGCTCCACAATAGGAAGCCACCACAATGAGAGGCCCGCGCACGGCAACGAAGAGTGGCCCCTGCTCGCCACAACTAGAGAACACCCACACGCAGCGGCGAAGACCCAACACAGCCAAAAATAAATAAATAAATAAAAATTTTAAAAAAAAGTGAAAGGGCAACCTACAGAATGAAAGGAAATATGTACTTGAGAAGAGATGTGTATTTAGAATATATAAACTTATAATTCAATAATAAAAAGACAATCCAATTTTTAAAATGAGGAAAGGATCAGAATGGACATTTGACCAAAGAAGGTATACAAATGGCCAACAAGCACGGAAAAGATGATCATCGTTAGTGATCAGGAAAATACTAATCAAAACCACAATGAGATACCACTTCACACCACTAGGATGGCTGTAATCCAAAAGACAATAACAAGATGTGGAGAAATTGCAACCCTTATTGCATTGTAAGTGGGAATATGAAATGGTGTGGCTGCTTTGGAAAACAGTCTGTCATTTCCTGAAAGGAATACATAGAGTTACCATATCCATTCCTTTGTATACACACAAGAGCATTAAGAACATAGGTCCACAAAAAGACTTGCACCTGAATGTTTATAGCTGCACTATTCTTAATAGACAGGAAGTGAAAACAACCCAATGTCCACCAGCTGATGAATGGATAAAGAAAATGTAACATATCCATTCAATGGAATATTATTCAGTCACAAAAAGGAATGACTTACTGATACATGCTGCAACATGGATGGACCTTGAAAACACTATGGTAAGTAAAAGAAAACAGACACAAAAACCATATATTAAAAAAAAAAAAAAAAAAACCATATATTGTAAGATTTCATTTATATAAAATGTCCAGTATAGGCAAAGCCATAGAGACAGCAAGTAGATTATTGGTTGCCAAGGTCAGGGGTGGGGAGGGGATGGTAAGTGACCACTAATGGATTACAGGGTTTCTCTCTGGGGTGATGAAAATGTCCTGGAATTAGAGGTGATGGTTGTAGAGTTCTGTGAAAATACTAAAAACCACTGAATTGTACACTTGCAAAGGGTAAATTTTATGTTACATGAATTATATCTCAATACAGCTTTGATAAGAAAAATTTATGTTCACAGAAGCAAGTTCAAACTTTCATTTACAAATAGAAAAACATATTTGGGGGTTTTATTCAATATTTAATATCACCTAATAGGGTATATTTTATTTTAATATAATTCTAGAATATAAAGAATATTTTGCATTTTCCCCACAAATCTCATATGGATGTCTCTAAATCCCTTCCAGTTTCTCTCTGTGTACCACACAGATATTGACATGTTCTAAGTATGCCCTAACGTGAGCAAACTATGTATCTACTGGGTTAGCAGAAAGGGAATAATTCTAGAGCCAGATGGAGTTGAGTCTCAATCCTAATTCTGTTGTTTCTGTACCACCACTCAACCTTAACCTCTCTGAGCCTCAGATTTCTAATTTATAAAATGGGAATTAATATACTTACTGTAGAGGGTACTCACAAGATTTAGAGTTATAAAAGTGGCATGTAGAGGGGAGGAGTCAAGATGGCGGTGTGGGAAGACGCGGAGTTAGCGTCTCCCCACAACTAGGGCACCTGCCAGCTGCTGCTGGGGGACTCTGACCCCCAAGGAGACGGAAGGAACCCCAGAGTGAACCGGTAGGATGTAGGGGGACCGAGCGGGGAGGAGAAGTGGAGGCCAGACAAGATCGGCACCCCTGAGGCCGGGGAGATCAAGAGAGTCAGGTGGGAGGGGCCCTCTGGGAGCAAAGGAAGAGGAACGGAGGGTGATCGACCAGCCCACTCGAGCCCAGGAAGCCTGCTGGGCTCCCAGGTGAGGTCCCCTGCCCTCTGAGACCAGGGGTGGGGGGCTCGCCTGGGCCCCTTCTGTTCCTGGAGCCTAAGCCCCACCCCCCACACCCCCAGGGCCTTTTCCAGCCCTGTGGGTCCTGAGCATAGGCCCCGCCCACCACCCAAACCTCACCTTTGCTTAGGCCCTGCCCCCCACAGCCAAGGCCTTTTCCCCATTTTTTTTTGTTTGTTTGTTTTGTTTTCTCTTTTCCCTCCTCTTTTTTTACTATTGTGGAACTGATGTACCTTCTGGTTGTTGATTCATCTATATTTTATTTTTACATTCTTTCTAACGTATCTGTTAGTTTCCTAGTCTAATTTTATTTTTTACTTTGTTATTGTTCTCTTTTTGTTTTTTTTTCCACCCCATGCAGATTGGGGGATCTTGATTCACGAGCCCGGGGTCAGGCGGAGGCTCCTGCGGTGGGAGCTCCGAACCATTGGACTAATAGACAAGCTCAGACCCCAGGGAATATTCACTGGAGTGAGGTCTCACAGAGTTCCTCATCTCAGCACTAAGACCCAGCTCCACCCAATAGCCTACAAACTCCAGTGTTAGAAGCCTCAGGTCAAACAACCAGTAAAACAGGAACACAATCCCACTCATTAAAAAAAAAAAAAAAAAAGAGAGACAGCAAAAAATATGTCACAGATGAAGGAGCAAGGTAAAAACCTACAAGACCAAATAAAGGAAGGGGAAATAGGAAATCCACCTGAAAAAGAATTCAGAGTGATGATAGTAGAGATGATCCAGAATCTCGGAAATAGAATGGAAGCATGGATTGAGAAAATACAAGAAATGTTTAACAAAGATCTAGAAGAACTAAAGAACAAACAAACAGAGGTGAACAACACAATAACTGAAATGAAAAATACACTGGAAGGAATCAATAATAGAATAACGGAAACAGAAGAATGAATGAGTGAGGTGGAAGACAAAATGGTGGAAATAACTGCCAAGGAGCAGAATAAAGAAAAAAGAATGAAAAGAATTGAAGACAATCTCAGAGACCTCTGGGACAACACTAAACTTACGAACATTCAAATTATAGGGGTCCCAGAAGAAGAAGAGAAAAAGAAATGGTCTGAGAAAATATCTGAAGAGATTATAGTCGAAAACTTCCCTAACATGGGAAAGGAAATAGTCACCCAAGTCCAAGAAGCACAGAGACTCCCATACAGGATAAACTCTAGGAAAAACACACCAAGACACATATTAATCAAACTAACAAAAGTTAAATTCAAAGAAAAAATATTAACAGCAGCAAGGGAAAAACAAAAAATAACATACAAAGGAATCCCCATAAGGTTATCAGCTGATTTTTCAGTGGAAACGCTGCAGACCAGAAGGGAGTGGCAGAATATACTTAAAGTGATGAAAGAGAAAAACCTACAACCAAGATTACTCTACCCATCAAGGATCTCATTCAGATTTGATGGAGAACTTAAAAGCTTTTCAGACAAGCAAAAGCTAAGAGAATTCAGCACCAACAAACTAGCTTTACAACAAATGCTAAAGAAACTTCTCTAAGCAGGAAACACAAGAGAAGAAAAAGACCCACAAAAACAAACCCAAAACAATTAAGAAAATGGTAATAGGAACATACATATCAATAATAACCTTGAATGTAAATGGGTTAAATGCCCCAACCAAAGATACAGACTGGCTCAATGGATACAAAAACAAGACCCATATATATACTGTCTACAAGAGACCCACTTCTGACCTAGGGACATATACAGACTGAAGGTGAAGGAATGGAAAAAGATATTCCATACACCAACAATGAAAAATCAGAAAGAGAAATTAAGGAAACACTCCCATTCACCATTGCAACAAAAAATAAAAAATAAAATACCTAGGAATAAACCTGCCTAAGGATGTGAAGGACTTGTACTCAGAAAACTATAAAACACTGATGAAAGAAATCAAAGATGACATAAATGGAGAAATACACCATGTTCTTGGATTGGAAGAATCAATATTGTGAAAATGACTATACTACCCAAAGCAATCTACAGAATAAGTGCAATCCCTATCAAACTACCAATGGCATTCTTCACAGAATTAGAACAAAAAATCTTACAATTCGTATGGAAAAACAAAAGACCCTGAATAGCCAAAGCAATCTTGAGAAAGAAAAACAGAGTTGGAGGAATCAGGCTCCCTGACTTCAAACTATACCACAAAGCTACAGTAATCAAGACAGTATGGTACTGGCACAAAAACAGAAATATAAATCAATGGTTCAGGATAGAATGCCCAGAGATAAACCCACGCACATATGGACACCTAATTTATGACAAAGGAGACAAAAACGTACAATGGAGAAAAGACAGCCTCTTCAATAAGTGGTGCTGGGAAAACTGGATAGCTACATGTAAAAGAATGAAATTAGAACAATCCCTAACACCATCCACAAAAATAAATTCAAAATGGATTAAAGACTTAAATGTAAGACCAGACACTATAAAACTTTTAGAGGAAAACATAGGAAAAACACTCTTTGACATAAACCACAGCAAGATCTTCTTTGACCCACCTCCTAGAGTAACAGAAATAAAAATAAAAATAAACAAATGGGACTTAATTAAACTTAAAAGCTTTTGCACAGCAAAGGAAACCACAAACAAGACAAAAAAACAGGGGCTTCCCTGGTGGCACAGTGGTTAGGAATCCACCTGCCAATGCAGGGGACACAGGTTCGAGCCCTGGTCTGGGAAGATCCTACATGCTGCGGAGCAACTAAGTCCGTGCACCACAACTACCGAGCCTATGCTCTAGAGCCCATGAGCCACAACTACTGAGCCTGTGTGCCACAACTACTGAAGCCCATGTGCCTAGAGCCCATGCTTGGCAAAAAGAGAAAGCCACTGCAACGAGAAGCCTGTGCACCACAACGAAGAGTAGCCCCTGCTCGCCATAACTAAAGAAAAGCCTGTGTGCAACAACGAGGACCCAACGTGGCCAAAAAAAAAAAGACAAAAAGACAACCCTCAGAATGGGAGAAAACATTTGCAAATGAAACAACAGACAAAGGATTAATCTCCAAAATATGGAAAAAGCTCATGGAGCTCAATATCAAAAAAACGAACAATACAGTTAAAAAATGGGCAGAAGACCTAAATAGACATTTCACCAAGGAAGACATACAGATGGCCAAGAGGCACATGAAAAGATGCTCAACATCACTAATTATTAGAGAAATGCAAAATCACCTCCCACCGGTTGGAATGGCCATTATCAAAAAAGCTAGAAACAATAAATACTGGAAAGGGTGTGGTGAAAAGGGAACCCTCCTACACTGTTGGTGGGAATGTAAATTGATACAACCACTATGGAAAACAGTATGGAGGTTCTTTAAAAAACTAAAAACAGAACTACCATATGACCAAGCAATCCCACTACTGGGCATATACCCTGAGAAAACCATAATTCAAAAAGAGACATGCACCACAATGTTCGCTGCAGCACTATTTACAATAGACAGGACACGGAAGCAACCTAAGTGTCCATGGACAGATGAATGGATAAAGAAGATTGTGGCACATATATACAATGAAGCATTACTCAGCCATAAAAAGAAATTAAATGGAGTTATTTGTAGTGAGGTGGATGGACCTAGAGTCTGTCATACGGAGTGAAGTAAGTCAGAAAGAGAAAAACAATTACCGTATGCTAATGCATATCTATGCAATCGTAAAAAAAAAAGAAAAAAATAGTACTGATGAACCTAGTTGCAGGGCAGGAATAAAGAGGTAGACATAGAGAGTGGAGGTGATGACATGGGGTGGGAGGGTGAAGCTGGGGTGAAGTGAGAGTAGCATCGACATATATATACTACCGAATGCAAAATAGTTGGCTGGTGGGAAGCAGCAGCATAGCACAGGGAGATCAGCTCCGTGCTTTTCGATGACCTAGAGGGGTGGGATGGGGAGGCTGGGACGGAGGCTCAGAGGGAGAGGATATGGGGACATGGGTACGCATATGGCTGATTCGCTTTGTTGTGCAACAGAAACTAACACAGTATTGTGAAGCAATTATATTCCAATAAATATCTATTAAGTAAATAAATAAATAAAGGTAAGCAAAGTTGAAAAAAGTGGCATGTAGTAGGTGCTTAATAAGTCATACCTATTTTGATGACAAGTATAACTGACGTTCCCCTTTAGAGCCTGCAATGAAGCCTTAAGCCTGCATTCTAGAATGGCTTTAGCTTTCAAGTGTTCATACCCATTGACACAGCAATTAAACTGTTAGGGATAGATAATTATTTTAGTGGAACAATCAAAGTTGCACGCCATGGTCTATATGTAATGTGTACTGATTTTTAATATGGGAAAAAAACAGAAAACAGATTTAATATAGTATTACAATAAGGATTTGGTTAAATCCTTATGGTTTGGACACAGCAATTCATTGAAAACCTATGAAATCATTACAAATGTTATAGAAAAATATGCAAAGAAATATTTAAATTCAATGTTTAAATTAATAAACGTGGGATGTTTACTATTTATTATTAATGGGACAGAGAAAGTTACATGATATACAATCTCTTTCCAACTCTGTCTTAAAGTTAGTATGTGCACCAAAAGCACATATTAACTTGGAAAAGCTAATTTCCACAAAATGCTAATAACGGTTATCTCTGGGTGGTGAATTATAGGTTGTTTTTATTCTGTGTTTCCGTAATTTCTAAATTTTTCAAAAGGCACAGTAATTACTTTCATAATCAGAAAAAAGTGTTTAAAAAAAAAAAGGAAAATTACTGAGTTTCTCTCCTTATCCTCATGACTTACTGAAAAGTTACAAGAAGTGAAACTTGTCAAAAGACACTCCTCAGCCCTCATGACAAAGAGCTAGAGAGTAGAGCAAAGACATCTAGTTTTTCCATCTCAGAGTACCACCTGGTCATTCCTCATGAATCTTACATATCAGCAGTTCTTACATGTATACATGTAGGTCTTCTGTGTTGGTGGTGGTTGTTTTTAAGACAATTTTTTTAGAGCAGTTTTAGGTTCACAGCAAAATTGAGCAGAATGTACAGAGATTTCTCATACACCTCCACCCCCATGCCCACCATGCATAACCTCCCCCATCACCAACATCCCCACCAGAGTGGCGCATTTGTTACAACAGATGAACCTACACGGACACGTCATTACCACCCAAAGTCTGTAGTTTATTTTAGGGTTCACTGTTGATGTTGTATATTCTATGGGTTTGGATAAATGTTGATAATATGTACCCACCATTATGGTATCACACACAGTATTTTCCCTGCCCTAAAAATCACCTGTGCTCCACCTAATCATCCTCCCCTCCCCGCACCAGAACCCCTGACAACCACTGACCTTTTTATTGTCTCCGTAGTTTTGCCTTTTCCAAAACGTCATAGAGTTGGAATCATACAGTCGGTAGCCTTTTCAGACTGGCTTCTTTCGCTTAGTAGTAGGTGCTTAAGATTCCTCCGTGTCTTCTCATGGTTTGATGATAGCACATTTCTTTTTAGTGCTGAATAATATTCCATTGCCTGGAATATTAGCATTATTGTATGCCAAGTTCTTGGCAATTGTGAATAAAGTTGCTATCAACATTCGTGTGCAGCTTTTTGTGAGGACGTAAGTTTTCAACTCCTCTAGGTAAATACCAAGGAGTGTGATTGCTCTATCATATCGTTAGAGTATGTTTAGTTTTGTAAGGAGCTGCCAAACTGTCTTCCAAATTAGTTGCACCATATTATATTCCCATCAGCAGTAAATGAGAGATCCTCGTCAGCATTTGGTGTTGTCAGTGTTCCGGATTTTGGCCATTGTAATGGGTGTGTAGTGGTATCTCCTTGTTTTAATTTACATTTCCCTGATGACATATGATGTGGAGCATCTTTTCATGTCCTTATCTGCCATCTGTACATCTTCTTTGGTGAGGTGTCTATTAAGAGCTTTGGCTCATTTTTAAAATCAGGTCGTTTCCTTATTGTTGAGCTTTAAGGATTCTTTGTATATTGGGGAATAGCAGTCCTTTATCAGACGTGTCTTTTGCAAATATTTTCTCCCAGTCTGTGGCTTGTCTTCTCATTCTCTTGAGGTATCCTGTTTTGAAACAACCATAAATATTTGTGCTTGTTTTTTCCATCTCTGAAATGGGAATACTGCCATGAACTATTTTTAGTGTGCTCTGCAGTCTTTAGTCTGAAAATCTGTAAATAATACCCATAATTTCACCTCTCAAACATAAGCACAGTTCATGTTTTAATATTTTGATATATTTTCTTACAATGTTTTCCCTATGCATAAGTATTTTTCTTCTAAACTATATTTTCTAACATTTCTTTAGTGAAGTTATTTTGCAGTGGACAAACGCCAGTACTCCTGCACTTTACTCCCTTAAATGTCTATCGTTGAGAGCACAGAGGAAATAGGAAATTCTTGGGGGTGAGGGGTGGCACTTTTGAAAAATGCACATTCCTGGTTCCATTGCAGGCCTACTTAATCACTGGAATTACACACGGTGGGACATAGGAACCTGTGTATTTTTTTGGGTTTTGGCTGTGCTGAATGGCATGTGGGATCTTAGTTCCCTGATCAGGGACCAAACCCATGCCCCCTGCTGTGGAATCGCAGAGTCCTAACCACTGGACCACCAGGGAAGTTTCAGGAATCTGTGTTTTTAACAAGAGGCCAGATGAGTCCTATGCTCAGCGAGGTTGGGAAACACTGGTATAATGACCCTGGTAGTTAAAAGTTGCTTCCACTACATCTTTACCAAATCCTCAGCAGGTGAAATCAAATGAAACAGCCAAGTAAAAGACAGCTAGAGTAAACGATTCTTTACTTCCTCTTATTATTATTATTTTTTTACATTGGACGTTTGAATGAACTATATGCATTTGGTACCAGTCTCTCCCTGCTAGGAATTTCCTTCAAATCTATAGAATCAAGGTATTTACGTTATCGGGTTAATCCAGAAAAAAAAACCTAATCTGATGTGTGAAAATTGCTCCCCATGAGAACCCACGTTATTTCAGTTATCCAGTCAAGAGCCTAAATCGTAAAAAAGAAACAGAATCATGTTGACTCTCTTTTCAGCTAAAGACATTTCACTTGAAAGGTAACTGTCTGTTTGGGGGAAATTATTTCTTATATTTAAAAAAAAATTTAAACAGTTGCCTATTGGACCAGGTGTGAGAAACTATCATTTCTTCTATAAAATTAGTAGCTTGATTTTTGCTTAGTGTGTTGAAAGTCACTTAAAGGTGCTTCTTATAATATTATTGTTGGTTGAGCTGCATATCTTTTTATGTGTATTAACCTACATTTGCATTTCTTCAGAGGTGGGTCTCCTATTCTTATGCCTTGACTACTTTTCTATTAGGCTATTGGATTTTTGTCCTTGATTTGCAGAAGTTCTTTGTATTTTAGGCATCTACATATGTTTTATATGTCTCTTTGTCTACATATGTTATATATATGTGTGTGTGTGTGTGTGTGTTAAAGATCCAAATATAACAGTTACCCTATTTTAATTAATGAAATCTTGCATCCTAAAATACTTTTTTCCTTTATGGTTCTGGGTTTCACTTTTCTAAGTAAACTTGCAATTCTTTTTTGAACAAAAACTGAAAATCATGTATGCATTCAGCTTAAGGAATTGGGAGGAAACTAATAAAATGCAGGAAAGGCTTTAAAAGAAGAAAGCTAAAAATAACAAATTAACAGGTAAAACCGAAAGCTGTTTCTTGAAAAAGGTGACAAATCAATAAACCCCTGTACAGCCAAACAAAATAAACTTTCGGTATTTAATAACCAAGACAGGAAAAATAGGCTGGAAAAAAAATCAAAGGGAATTATGGTTGACTTCCTACCAACACATTTGAAAATCTAGATGGAATGAATATTTTGGGAACATATTAATTATCAAAATTGAGTGTAGAGACAAAAACCTAAAAAGTTGGAGAATAAAGGTCGTGAGATCCATCATCGTCATCATCACCATCATCATCATATCGTGCATTATAAATCAAAGCTTCCCAGTTTTACTAAAGTAACATTCTTAGTACTCAAACCTAATAATTTTCTCCGCCTCCTCCCTCAAAAAACCCTATAACCTGGTCTGGCTTAAGATAAATGTAAATCACCATGTACTGCTTTATAAGGATAATAAGTAGTCTAGGAGAGCTTATTGGAGGAATACAAGGATGGTTAAACGTTAGGGAATTATTGGGACCTCCCTGGTGGTCCAGTGGCTAAGACTCCATGCTTGCAATGCAAGGGGCCCAGGTTTGATCCCTGGTCAGGGAACTAGATTCCACATGCTGCAACTAAGACTCCGCATGCCACAACGAAGATCTCGCGTGCCACAACTAAGACCAGGCGCAGCAGAATAAATAAATAAATATTAAAACAAAACAAAAGCTTACTCTTTAAAAAGCAAAAGAAAAAAACAAACAAACAAAAAACATCAAGGAATTATTAAATTCCATGTCGATAAATTAAAGGAAGAAAACCATAGCAACAAATGTTAAAAGCGCAGCTACCAAACTGACCAGCAATTTGCGATTAGAAATTTTAAAGGAATAACCGGCAAAGGAAACTTCTAAAGCCACAAACATCATATGAAATGCTGAATTAATAAAATGTTGCCGTTACAGGTAGGAAGGAGTCTGTAAAGCCAAAACCATTAATATTTGCTACAGTTTTCATCTTCAATCTTTTGTTCCTACATGCCCTAAAATATTGTCAAGAACTCTGTATCACCTAGCATGTCATCTAACACCTAAAATTTTCAGTGTATACAGTTACAAAGATACAATTACTGGAAGTTGTATAAATAGTGATTTTTTAAAATAAAACCATTATTTCACTCTCAAGTACATCTTAGATTCTATATACCTAAGGGATTTGATGACCACCATCTCCCACTTCAAAAAACACACGGACCAGCTCTTAACACTTTTTCTCCTTAGATGTTTCCTTTCTGCTTCCCCCAGGGATTTTATATTAGTGTAGCCTTTTTTATGCTTAACTCTTTTATTGATCATTTTATCCCATCACTCTGCCACAAAAAAAAAAACATATCAATTTAAAATTTAATTTCCTATGACTATAAGTCTCTAAGTATCAACTCTGGTCTAAGGCAAAATTATAATCACTAGTATACAATTGATCAAATTGTGTATGTTATCTGTTTTAAGAGTTTTCATGGTTCACAGTTATTAGACATGCCTCTCTCAGTGAGCTAGATTTCTTACCCTGGTGCATGTTTCCATGAATGACTATTCCTTCCTGTTAGAATGAGGTGGTTCAGCCTCCATTTGCCTCCTTTTTCACAGATGTAAGTGCAGAGAAAGCTCACATCGGTAGATAGAGATGGGCGGGGGCTTACAGCAGTAAAGACCAATTACAATTAGAACTGACAAAAATCCCATTTATACTAGCAGTAAGAATTGTGGCTCAATTCTTTGGCTTTGTTCAGAGTTGCTAATGCGTGCCCACATTACAGTGATGTATTCCTGGATTATTTTTACTGAGCTGGAAATTCTATTAGTTCTGCCATTTGAGAGCAAGGAAGCGTTGAAAGCCAAAATTTGCAAACACCTGGCCAATTTAACAATGTTACCAGTCACTAGTCATTCACTTTCTCAGCACAGGTATCTATATTTTGAACTTATGCTAGGTTTTCTGGAGGTTTTAAAAAACAACCAAAAACCAAAACCCCGTATACTGCTTTTCCTCTCTTAAATGGAGAAGGGCAGTTGTGAAATGGGAACGCTTTAACTCTAGGTTCTTGGGCATTGCTGACTTAACAGAAAACATGCAGAAGTTGAGAATCTGAAAACGATTTCCTTAAAACTCTTATGCCTGTTTAATTCTTGGAAAGTCCCTGTATACTCCAAAGGGACTGTGCACCCCAGTTTGAAGATCATCGTTCTAGGTAATATACCAGAACAAGAACTGATGCAGCAAATAAGGTCAGGTTATAAGCACACAGTAGCTTTCCTTTATGGGAGTAAAGACCAATTACAATTAGAACTGACAAAAATCCCATTTATACTAGCAATAAGATCTATAAAACACATATAAATAAATCGAGCAAGACAGATAACTCTTACGTAGAAAGTAAGAAGTATGACGCTCTAAGGAAGGACATAGTCACCTCGGTGAGTGCAGAGAACTTCCTCTTTCCAAGGTCCCTATTGACTCGTTAAGAAGATTTGACTTTGCCCTATAGTAGTTCTACTTCAAATCCAGTGAAAACCCAGCTTGAATAGGTGTGTTGGGGTGGTGTGGGTAAGTTGAAGTCAATTCCTCTGCCAGAAAAGGAGGTATGTGAAAATAGCTAGGAAACCTCTACGCGGCTGTTGAAGGGGAAATGTTTCCCCCTAGGTCTGAAAACATGCCACAAAGCTCTACTATATGGTACAGGAAGAAACACATACACACACACGTGTAAATAAGTAGAACAGAATGGTAAGTCAAAATAGGCCTAGTGTCTTGGGGAATTTAATATCATAATAGTGTTTTTTTAAATTAAAGGGAACAAATGAAACTTGCACTATAATGTGGGAATTCTTGGTTATTCATTTGGGGAAAAATATAGAACCATATTTCAGGCATCGTACAAATTCTGGAAAACCCAGGATTTGATCATTTTGTGTTGGACAAGGTCTTTTTTAACTTTCCTGAAGTGATGAAGAGTGGTGATTTCACAGCAAGACGTGCTCAGATTTTCACTCAGTAAATGGCTTTTGTCTGTATATGTTAAGAAAAATGATTGATTTGTGAGTTGGCTAATAAGCCCATTAATTAGAAGTCTTTTCACATGGGTTCTGGTGAAACCCAAGCAGCCCATTTCTCTGTTAAAATACCAGTCAAGCCTTGAGTTATTTTAGTGGCTGCTATTTAATTCTGCAGTTCACAAGTGATGCTTTCTACAAGTAGTAAACTCAGGAGAAGTAGCTTAGGAAAGGCAAGGGCTGGAATGAATGGTTCTACCCCAAGGTTCTTGCTTGTTAAACTTGGCACTGGGTCCCCCTACTGGCAAAAGGGAGGAAACACATTTCTCTCTCCAACTGTCCAAAGTTTCCTTCCCGTACTCCCTCTTAAATTAACGTTTCACCTAGAATTTCATCACTTGTATCTAAAGCATAAAAATCTAAACGTAGCATCGAGTAATAATGATGCTTCAGGAAGATATCATGTCAATCCCACCTTTTCAAGTACCCCTGGAGAAGCTAATCTTCGGAAGTAGTCTGTCTGGATGTCAGGAGACAGCTTCATTATATATATGGAAAGATGTACTTTAAGCCATTAAGAACTTCCCATAATGTAAGCTGACCCTCTGAGAATCTACTCGGAGGGGAACGTTCCCTCTTCCTAGAAGCCAGCTCTTTTGAATTAAGGCTTCAGGACACTTGAGAGGGTCAACATAGTTCTGATGGATAATTCAGGGAGAGGCAATTCACTACAAAGTCTTCAGTAAAGACATTTCTCCTCAACATTTTGATATTTTTGACCTGTAATATTTTTTTCTTTCCTTAACCACTTCAGAAAAAAAAATCATGATGTTGCTGCCGGTGGGAGTTTATAACCTGAGGACCACGTTACTAAGAAGAGGGCAGGAAAAGCTCGGGTGCATGTCTAGCTCTGAATACGTGATCATTGCTTGCATAGGGTTCTTGATTCTGGGAAGGGTTGTCAATGTGTGCGACTCCTCTGACCACGTGGCTTTCTCTGGTGGATTAATGATGGTCGCCACGAGCATTTTTATTGTTGTCTTAACTGGAGGGCTAGCCCTGTGTGCAGGGAGCTAGAAGGCCCAGAGAACCACAAGCCAAGACTGGAAGCAGGAAGGAGAGGCAGAAGGACCTGAAGCCATACAGAGCCTTTAGTGACTGAGAGACCCATAGCCACACCTGGCAGCTATAACTGTATCCTAAACTCTGATATCTTCAGGCCATTGAAACTTCGATTTTAAGTCTCTTGAGCATTGATTTTTTTTTTTTAAATTTATTTATGGCTGTGTTGGTTCTTCATTTCTGTGCGAGGGCTTTCTCTACTTGCGCAAGCGGGGGCCACTCTTCATTGTGGTGTGCGGGCCTCTCACTATTACGGCCTTTCTTGTTGCGGAGCACAGGCTCCAGACGCGCAGGCTCAGTAATTGTGGCTCACGGGCCCAGTTGCTCCGCGGCATGTGGGATCTTCCCAGACCAGGGCTCGAACCCGTGTCCCCTGCATTGGCAGGCAGATTCTCAACCACTGCGCCACCAGGAAAGCCCAGCATTGATTTTTATATACAAATAAAACCTAGCTTCTTAAAATCATTTCCTGCTTTTTGCAATGTTTTTGTTCCCAATGGCATAGATGAATTCCCCCTGCAGAAGTCCTTGTGTCTTCATGTCCATGTCATCTGGCCAACCACTTCGCTCCTGATGGCTGCACCTACCAACCTTTTTGCTCTCTTGCAACCATCACTGAAGATCCAGCTGCTGCCTCTCCCTCTGGCTTTTCACATCAGCTCCTGCAGATTTTAATGTGCACAGAAATGACCCATCCAAGACCTCAGGTGCCCAGGTCACAATCTGCAGTCTCCCCATCTTATCTCTGATATCAGTTATCCACTTTCATGGTTGTTTCCTGTACCTTGTCATCACTGCTACTATGATACCCCAAACATCATTTCAGGGACCCCCACTCTCCCATCACACATTCCCTCTTGTCCTCATTAACTTTCTCTTGTACTTCTCACCTGACAATTCTCCAATGTGTTGAAGTTCTTCAACTCTTCAGTGCCACAGTCTCCTTACTACCCAGAGTGCCTTGACTTTCTTCTTGTCCCTTTTGGAACAAAGCTGGAACACCCCCAACTTCTGCTTCCTTCTGAATCTACATGCCTGGTAAACACACTAGTCTGGGGTAACTGAACTTTCCACAGAGACACACATCTTGGAGCAAATCACTCAAAAAGGTTGACTGGCCTCCTTTAAAATCATGATCACCAACTTTCAAGAGCACACTCTATTGCTGTCCCACCTTTCTTTTTTTTTTTCCTTGTATGTTAATTTTTTTTAACATCTTTATTGGAGTATAATTGCTCTACAATGGTGTGTTAGTTTCTGCTTTATAACAAAGTGAATCAGCCATACATATACATATATCCCCATATCTCTTCCTTCTTGCATCTCCCTCCCTCCCACCCTCCCTATCCCGCCCCTCTAGGTGGACACAAAGCACTGAGCTGATCTCCCTGTGCTATGCGGCTGCTTCCCACTAGCTATCTATTTTACATTTGGTAGTGTATATATGTCCATGCCACTCTCTCACTTCGTCCCAGCTTACCCTTCCCCCTCCCCGTGTCCTCAAGTCCATTCTCTACGTCTGCGCCTTTATTCCTGTCCTGCCCCTAGGCTCTTCAGAACCATATATTTTTTTTAATGTCCCACCTTTCTGATGTGTCCCCAACTCCTTCAGCTCAGGCTAGGGATTGCCAGACTCCTTGTCATGACACCTAGAGGAAGAAGAGTCCTTCTCCCTCTGCTGACGCTTGTGGGCCCCACAATGAAAGTGATTTACCACGTCACCCACTCACCCCACAGAACCCAGCAGTCCACACACCCTACCCCACAGCCTCTGAGGGCTTCACTCTTAAACATGCAGGGAGAGCCCAGGAACTAGGAACTTTTAGCAATGCCTCTGTCGTGATCGACAAGCTCAAAGGATTTCAGAGAATCTAAAGACAGAAAGCAGGAAACAGAAAAAAAAAAACTTTCAACTTGAAATTGATATTTTCAATAGGCAGAGAAATTGTGTAAGTAAAATAAGAGTAGGGTGTAATAAGGGATCAGTCAGGGAGAGCAAGAACTTTTAGAAATTACACATGAGAGCAGAAATTAAAATTCCAAAACTTTTTGCATGATAATGATGAGGGAATATATTAATGAGAAGCATTTATAATAAGGAAAAACTGAAAACAATGTCCAACAACAGAGAATTTAAAATACATGCATATATGAACAAGGCAAAACCTTTTACTCTCCCTAAAACTGATGTCAAAAAGAAGTAAACTCAGGCTTCCCTGGTGGCACAGTGGTTAAGAATCCTCCTGCCCATGCAGGGGACGTGGGTTCGAGCCCTGGTCTGGGAAGATCCCACATGCCGCGGAGCAACTGAGCCCGTGCGCCACAACTGCTGAAGCCCGCGTGCCTAGAGCCTGTGCTCCACAACAAGAGAAGCCACTGCAATGAGAAGTCCGCGCACCACAACGAAGAGTAGCCCCCGCTCGCCGCAACTAGAGAAAGCCCGCACACAGCAACGAAGACCCAGCACAGCCCAAAAAATAAATAAATAAATAAATTTTTAAAAAAGGAAATGCAACAGGAAATCATTAACAGTGATCATTTCTGGGTAGTGGGGTAAGTAATAATCTTTATTTCTACTTGAATCATTTTATATTTTTCAAAATTTCTCCAAGGTATACGTATTTGTAAAAAAAAAAAAAAATTTTTTTTTACAAAACGAAATTGCCTTTATCTATGTCAGTATCCCACTGACCTGGGAAAGGTTATAGGAAATAAAAATACATTCCCAAAAGGAAAGAATGTTTCTGTGCCCTCCAGCAACAAGGAGCTAGGAGATGGTATGTGGGTGCCCAGCAGTTCTGCCGATCTGTCATACAGGCAATTCCTTGGTATTATTTTAATATTAACTATAAACTCTGTGCTTTGGCCTCTCCATCCCTGAAATAAGAATACATGTTTTTGAAATGACTGAAGATTTGTAAGAAAAATAATATCCAAAGCCCCACTTCCCAAGCATGATGGTGTATTTTCTGTCTTTGTTTCATATGTATAGAGTTTTTCATTTCCTTCTTTTTTACCATTTATATTTTTCAAGTTTTGCTAATAAAATTTCTATTCTAATGAAAAGAAAGTTATCTCTTCTTAATTGTACTTCTTTCATTATCTACAATTATTTGTAATGGTCCCAAAATGAAAACAACCTCAATATCCATTAGTGGGGGAATGAATTCATTGGGATATACTATACCCAATAGTGGAATATTACATAAAAAGGGAGAAGCTATTGATACACAAAGCAAAAGGATGAATATCAAAATAATTATCCTAAGTGAAAGAAACAAGACAGAATACATACTGAATGATGTCATATATATAAAATAATAAGTAATCTATAGTAACAAAAAGCAGATCAGTGGTTGCCTGGGGATGGGAGGGAAGGAGATGTGAATTACAAAGGGGCACAAAGAAACTTTGGGGGGCAATGGATGTGTTTATGATCTTATTTGTGCTGGTGCTTTCATTATATATAACATATGTCAAAACTCATTGAATTGCACACTTTAAATTTGTGCTGTTTTTTTTTTTTCTTTTTTTAAAAATTTTATTTATTTATTTATATATTTTTGGCTGTGTTGGGTCTTCATTTACGTGCGTGGGCTTTCTCTAGTTGCGGTGAGCGGGGGCCACTCTTCCTCTCAGTGCGCGGGCCTCTCACTGTCGCGGCCTCTCTTGTTGCGGAGCACAGGCTCCAGACGCGCAGGCTCAGTAGTTGTGGCTCACGGGCCTAGTTGCTCCGCGGCATGTGGGATCTTCCCAGACCAGGGCTCGAACCCGTGTCCCCTGCATTGGCAGGCGGATTCTTAACCACTGTGCCACCAGAGAAGCCCCTGTGCTGTTTTTTGTACCTCATTTATACCTCCATGAAGCTGTGAATAAAGAAGCATAGAGTGAATAACTTTAAGCAGTGTTTCTACGACCTTTGCCGATATTAAGAATCTCCTGGTGCCGTGGAAAGTCCACACACCTGGTTCTGCTGCTGAGTCCTCCATGGAGCACTAGATGAATTGTGCTTTCAACAAGGGTCCCAGGATTCTCAAGCTCAGGGCAATTGGGAAACCCTGGTACAAATTGGGTGGTAGCTGAGAAGGAGGTTTCCCTCATCTTGACCAAACCATCATCAGGTGAAGACAAATGAAACCACCACCACCAACACCAAGGGGAAACAAACCTATGATTTCCTAGTGTTTCACGTGAGTGCCTGATCCTTAATCGCATATAATACGTGTCCTACCCATCTCCCCTGCAAGAAGTTTCTCGGCTCCTCAGCATCTTCTATCATTGGTTAACTGGGATGAAAGCTGATGGGTGAAAAATGCTCTCCGTAGAATCCATGTTATTGCAATTATCCAATCAAGATCCTGATCCTAGAAAAGCAACGCGGTGAGAGAGCGCTGATCGACGTTTCATCTTGAAGGGTGTTTGCCTCTGTTGTTAAGGAGATTCATTTAATCAGGTAAAGGAAACTCTGTGGTTTTTTTGTTTGTTTTTGTTTGTTTTTTTTAAATGGGAATTATTTATTTATTTCTTTATGGCTGTGTTGGGTCTTCGTTTCTGTGCGAGGGCTTTCTCTAGTTGCGGCAAGTGGGGGCCGCTCTTCATCGCGGTGCGCGGGCCTCTCACTATCGCTGCCTCTCTTGTTGCGGAGCACAGGCTCCAGACGCGCAGGCTCAGCAATTGTGGCTCACGGGCCTAGTCGCTCTGCGGCATGTGGGATCTTCCCAGACCAGGGCTCGAACCCGTGTCCCCTGCATTGGCAGGCAGATTCTCAACCACTGTGCCAACAGGGAAGCCCCTAAAGTCTTTTAAAAAAACATCACAATATATAGTTCTCTGGGACAAAATTATGTATATAGATTTAATTTAAAATTTTTTCTGACCATAAGGTTCTTAATGTAAAATTTCTCCTGAACTGGGTTACAACTATAATAATATATATGTGATCAAAACAACATATTACAAACTATGGTATTAAATGTAAAAAGGGAAATTTGCTTAAGAGTTGCAACTCTAGTCACACAATGTATACACTTTTTCTTTTCTTTGCTCTCTTCTTGTCATTTTTTAGTACCTGTTTGCATGTAACTTACTGCTAGAATGAGACCAGGTTCAGGATGCATTCTCTTGTTACTTTTATTTTTCATAAACAGAAGCAAAAGCTATCTTGTTCACATACATAAAACGATAGGAATGGAAAGAGTCTGATTATAGCTGTCACTGAATTCTTTGAATTTTGTCAAGGTTACTTCCAAAAAATCACATAATGATCATCCAGCCAGCTTTTCTTATTGAGCTGGCAACTTCATTAATTCTTCCATTTTTTTGGTAACAGGTAAGAATAAGAGACATCTACTTACAAAAATGTTAGTTGCCCAACGATTAGGCATTCACTTTCTTAACATAAACACCTACATTTTGAATTGTGCCTATATTTGGTGCCCCAGATATTTTAATACCCTGTGCATTGCACCGTAGCAAGATAAATATGAATGAGATGCTTTGCTTCTGTGAAGAGGGAGAAGGGCACCTGCCAAAGGGATGCCCTGACTGCAGGCAGGGCAGTTGTAGGAAGGATCACAGGAAGCTGAGGATGTGAAGTCTAAGGAAGCTCCCTGACAATGAGCCACCTTGATGGTCTTTGTGTCCCTTGAGGGTACATGTGTAGTATGTCACTTTGTAGACCAGTGTTCTAGGTAACATAATAAAATAGGAAAATTAAATGGCATATGTTGGGAAAATAATTCTTTTTTTAATATTTATTTTATTTATTTATTTGGTTGCACTGGGTCTTGGTTGCTGCTCACGGTCTCCTTAGTTGTGGCTCACCAGCTCCTTAGTTGTGGCTCACCAGCTCCTTCGTTGTGGCATGCATGTGGGATCTAGTTCCCTGACCAGGGATTGAATCCGGACCCCCTGCTTTGGGAGCTTGGAGTCTTAACTCACTGTGCCACCAGAGAAGTCCCAGGAAAATGACTCTTTATGGAGATGACCATATAGCAAGCACATCCAGGTTTATTTATTTATTTTAATAATATTTTATTATTTATTTATTTGGCTGAGGCATGTGGGATCTAGTTCCCTGACCAGGCATCGAACCTGGGCCCCCTGCCTTGGGAGTGAGGAGTCTTAACCACTGGACCACCAGGGAAGTCCCCACATCCAGGTTTAAAATGAAGAGTTTTAAAATTCTTGCCACAAATTTAAATGGCTAGCTAAAAGTAATGGTACAAAAATTCAACAGTTTTCCTTTATGGGTATAATTAGCAGTTAGAGAATTGATAAAAATCCCACTTAAAAAATATGCATGTTTATACACGTACATGCATACATACAGAAATGAGTTGAGCAGAAATAAAATGTTAAGTAGAAAATAAGCATAAAATTATAATGAAGGCTATAAGGATGAATTCAATCAGTAGAACCCTTTAAGGAAGAAGACGATGGAAATGTAACTTTTTCCTAAGAAATCATTTTGCTATAATACAATCAAAACCCCAGTCAATCTGTTGGTTGATGGGGAAACACTCCAACCAGATCATAAAACAGGATCTAAATCACTACAATTTGGAAGTAGCAAAGGACTAGAAAATCTCAGCCTGTGGCAAACCATGTCCAAGGATATATAGTTATTCCATATGATTAAGGTGGCATTTCTAAGTAATAGGGGAGGATGAAATATTCCACAAATGGTTTACATATACTTTTCTATTCCTTTGAGGGAAAATATAGATTCTCATTCAAGCAATGTACAAAAATTACCAATGGATGAAAATGAATAAGGAACGTATCCACATAAGACTTCATAATCTTGAAGTTGGGCATTACCTCTTAAATGTTTTTTTTTTAATTGAAGGATAGTTGATTTACAGTGTTTCTGGTGCATAGGAAAGTGATTCAGTTAAACATTTATATATTTTTTCCTATTCTTTTCATTATAGGTTATTATAAGATATTGAATATAGTTAAATGTTTCTTAAAATGTAATAAAACATGCCTAGCACCAGTATTCAATTGTCAAAGGGTATTATGCCTAAGAAACCAAGGTAAATAATAATAATAAATAAAAGGGAGAAGAAACTCCCTTGACTTAGTTGAGATCATGGCTCTTAAGCACATTAGTTAGAAACCATGTCCATCATCAGGTGGGTCCTGCATGGTCCAGAGACAGCAGGCAGCCCATCTGTCTGTTAAAATGCCAGTCAAGACAAGAGTTACGTGCTGGCTCTTTCCTTGACTCTGCCCCTCCCAAGCGGCCCTTGGAAGCCTGGAGAACTCAAGACTCCCCTTCAGTTCACTCAGGCAAGGACAGGAGCATCAGTGGGAAACATCTGGAAGTTTTCTGCTCTCTTGCAGGTCAAACGTTGCACCCAGCTCCTCCTACTGGCAGAGGAGAGGAAAACACAGGTCCCTGTGCTGCAGGTCAAAGTTCCCTTGTTATGTTTTGTCTGGAGTGCACGTTGCTTTTAACATGTATTCCATTACATCTGTGTCTAAACTTTCTTTGTGTTCCATTTAATTTATATCTAATTTGTATAATAATCCTAGAATATGACTATCAGCTTAGGCTGATAGTTCAATAAAATGCAACCCGAGTCTTCTAGCAAACCTCAGGTCTATGGGTCATGCCCCAATTCCATAGTGTTCTGTGGATATAATCTAGAAGTTTGTGATAGATGGTTTCATGAAGGTTACTGAAAGAAATAGTTAAAGGAAATTAAGAATAGGTACTCATCCTCCTGGATTTTCTGTCAGTCTTCTTTGGAAGTCAATTCCCAGGTTGTCCAGAAGGTAGCCCTTTGTTTTATACCATCAGGATACTTGGTAACTCAGTGAATATAATTGAAAATTTGATCTGAAAGCACTGTCATGCCAAATGGGGAGACAGGTTCCTGTCAACCTTTCGATTTATCTAACCCTAACTTTTTCCTACCCCTCATCCTGCAGATAAGACTCATCATGATTCTAGCAACTCAAGCTCGTAGTCAGTGGACTTGGTTTCAAAGAATAACGCAAGAATTCCACAAGCGCATTTGTTTGTTCTATACTGGATTAATAATTTTGCTCCTTGAAATTGCTGTGGTGGCCTTTTCTGCTGATCATTTACCTTTCTCCCTCTCAATGACAATTATTGCTTCCGGCATTGCTTTTATCCTCATTTCTGGAGGGATGGTTTTGTATGGATTATGCCGAAACTCAGAATACGCCCCTCTTCGACCAGAAGAATCAGTGAGGCATCGAACTGCCCAGGGTCATCCTGAGGATTTTGAAACAGAGGCAGCAACAATCAGCACCTGGCTATAATATTATATTAAACCCAGATATCATTGGGTCTTTTAACCTTCTGAAAGTTCCTTGAGTATTGTTAAAGCAGAAATAAACTCTGGCTTCTAAAAAGTTTTGTTATCGGAGTTTGGAATGTGCTTTTTCTTTCTTGCGTGTATGGAATCTTTCTTCCTCCAGAAGTCTTCTCTCTCAATTCTTGTTGGAACTAGTTTTGTCCTGCTTGTTTCTGCAGCTCCCAACCTTCTTGTTCTCTTCCTACTATCACTGAAGGTCCAGCCGCTGCCTCTCATCTGGGTCTTCACTGTCAACTCCAGATTTTTTTAAAAATTTATTATTTATTATTTATTTATGGCTGTGTTTGGTCTTCGTTTCTGCACGAGGGCTTTCTCTAGTTGCGGCAAGCAGGGGCCACTCTTCATCATGATGCGCAGGCCTCTCACTATCACGGCCTCTCGTTGCGGAGCACAGGCTCCAGACACGCAAGCTCAGTAGTTGTGGCTCACGGGCCAGTTGCTTCACGGCATGTGGGATCTTCCCAGACCAGGGCTCGAACCTGTGTCCCCTGCATTAGCAGGCAGATTCTCAACCACTGCGCCACCAGGGAAGCCCAACTCCAGATTTTAACAAGTACAGAGTTGACCCCTCCAAGACCACAGGTGCCCAGCTCACAGCTCTCCTCACCTGCCATGTCCTGCTCTTCCCCCACCAGATACAAAACATGACCATGGAGGTGGGTATCTTGTCATAAGTGCTATACCCGTGGGACCCCTAGAACATCACTGCAGGCACCTCATTCCCTCACCACACATCCCTCTTCACCACACATACCTCACCTATCATTCCTGATTACTTTCTCTCCTTCCCCTCACAGGACAATTCTTGACTGTGATGGAGCTCTCCAACCCTTTGCTTAGGTCTCCTCACTCTCACAGTGCCTTCACCTTCTTCTTTTCCCATTTGGGCTTCTTTTTTTTTTTTTTTTTCTTTTGGCTGTGCTGTGCGGCATGCAGGATCTTCCCCGACCAGGGATGGAATCCGTCCCCCCTGTGGTGGAAGCACAGAGTCTTAACCACTGGACCGCCAGGGAAGTCCTGGGCTTCTTCTTGATGTCCAAGAAAACCAGAGCCAGGAAGTAGTTAAAGCAGTAAAATCAGTGTTTACTCAGGAACTATTGCAACAGGGGAGAGAGAAGAGACCTCAGCATAGAGCTGGGCTCAATTCTGAATACGACATGGTCAAGTGGGGTTTTATAGCCCAGGAGAAGGGGGGGGGGGTGGTCACTGGATAGAAAATTACTGAGGAAACATTAGGGGTGTGTGTGTGTGGGGGGGGGTGATTCTGGCTAAACCAACCTAACAGGATTCTTGCAGAAGGCAGGCCAAGGTGATCAGACATCACCTGGGTGTGGGGGGCAGGGAGATGAGGAATTTGATCAGCCGTCAAGGGTGGCGGTTTCTCACTAAACTGACTTAGCAAGATTCCTACTCAAATTGGGTGATGCAAAGACCAACACAGAAATGCAAAATTCGAGTCCTGGTTGGGAAGAGGACTCAGAGGAGCCTTTGGTCAAGGAGAGACACTTTGTCATTAGGAATACCCCTAATTTTTTGCCCCTTCTAACCCTCCAGGCCTGGGGACATCAGAACTCCACTTAAGCTATCCACTGTGTGCATGACTCTATAGAGTAGAGCAAGTCATGCCAAAACGTTGACTGCCTTCTTTTAAAATCACGATCACTGCCTCAGAGGGCACTGCCCACTTCTGTTCCACCTTTTTGAGGTGTCTCCCACTCTTTCAGCCCTAATGGAGAGTGAAATCTTGTTAATATAACTGACCAAAGAGAAGTTTTTTCTCCCTCAACAGATGTATAGGGGTCCCACAATGAAATGATGACTTATGCCACCTACTCACTTAATCACCCTACAAATCCCCCCAGGGCACCAGCCCTACCCGACAGCCCTGAGTGCCTCACTCTGAAATACAAAGGGAGAGCCCAGAAACTAGGACCTTTGAGGAATGTTTCTGGCATGATCGGCAAACTCGAAGGATTTTGGAGGATGTAGAAACAGTGCAGGGAGCAGCACACAGAAAAAATATCTTTCAACTTGCATTTAACATTTCGGACATGTAGGAAACACAGTGTATAAATGGAGTAAGTATAGAGTGTTACAAAGCATCACTAAAAACAAAAACAAAAACAGCAAGAGCTCTTGGAAATCAAAAATTAGGGCAAAAATTCAAAATCCAATACTTTTGTATCATACAGGTGAGGGGATAAAGTGAAGAAGAATCATTTACAATGAAAAATACTGGAAACAAGTCCAATAATTTTTTAAAAGATGCAATAGAATAAGATAAAGCAACATTTTACCATCCCTGAACTGATGTCAGAAAGAAGTAAACATAATAGGAAATTGCCGTTAAGGTGATTGTTTCTGAGTGGTGGGGTAAGTAATGAACTTTGTTTCTAGTTGAATTGTTTTGGATTTTCCCAAAGTTTCACTAAGGCTTTTTTATTACGTGGTAGTAAAAAAAAAAACTAAATGGTTTAAAAAATAAAATTGCATATATGTATGTACATATATATACATACATACATATACATATATAGATCGATCGATCGATCTATCTCAGCTGCTCAGTGAAACATTACAGGAAATGAAAATATACTCCCCCCAAAAGTGGCAAGGAGCTAGAAGACGGTAGCCAGCTTTTCTGCCGACATCGCATACAGACCATTCCTTGGTATTGTTTTAAACACAACCATAAACTTTTTGTCTTGGCTTTTCCACCACTGAAATGGGGAAACATCCCCATGATATTTTTGAAATATCTTGCACTTCTGAAATGGAAGTTCTGTAAGAATATATTCAAAGCCCAGCAACTCCCAAACATGAGGATGATTGGTTTTCTGATCATCTTTTTCCCAAATATATAGGATTTAAAATTTTTAATCTATATTTCCAGTCTATGTGTATTCAAGCTTTTGTCAATAAAATTTCCTTTTCAGTAAAAAATAGTAAACTGGCATTTATCCTATCTCTTTAATTTCCTAAATGATTTGTAATGGCCCCAAACTGTAAACAACCTGATATTCATAAGTAAGAAAATGGATAAACCAACAGTGATATATCCATACCTTGCAATATTTCTCAAAAAGGAACAAGCTACAGATACTCAAAACAATACGGATGAATCTCAAAATAATCATCCTAAGTGAAAAAAAAAAAACAGAAAAGATTACATACTTGACACTGTTTACATAAAATGCAAGGTGATCTTTAGAAACAGAAAGCAGATCCAGCTGTTGCTTGAATATAGGAGGGAGGGAGGCATGGATTACAAGGGGACATAAGGAAACTTTGGGGGGCAATGGATATGTTTTTCTTACTTGTGCTGATGCTTTCATGGATATACACATATGTCAAAACTCATTGAACTTTACACTTTAAATTTGTGCTGTTTTTTATACTTCATTTATACTTCCATGAAGCTGTGAATAAATAAGCACAGAGTAAATGATTTTAAGCTGTGTTTCCCCAACCTTTGCTGATATTAAGAAGCCCCTGGTGCCGTGGAAAGTCCGTGCTCCTGGTCCCGCTGCTGGAACCTCCATGAAGCACCAGGTGAATTGTGCTTTCAACAAGGGTCCCGGGAATTCTCAGGCTCAGGGCAGCTGGGAAACCCTGGTACAAATTGAGTGGCAGCTGAGAAGGAGGCTTCCCTCATCTTGACCAAACCATCATCAGGTGAAGCCAAATGAAACCACCACCATTAACAGCTCAGGGGGCAAAACAAATGATCGTTTCCTCGGCTTTATTCATGACACATTATCCTGAACCACCATATAACAAGTGTTTGTCACCGGTCTCTCCTTTAAGAAGTTTCTCAGTCCCCCAGCATCTTCTATCATTGGATGAACCGGGAGAAAGCTACGCTGATAGGTGAAAATGGCTCTCTATAGAATCCATGTTATTGCAATTATCCAATCAAGATCCTGTCTCCTAGAAAAGCAACACAAAGAGCTGTGCTTAGCATTTCACCTTGAAGGGTGTTTGCTGGTTTCTGTTGTGAAAGAGCTGCATTTAATGCCAGGTAAAGCACGCAACAATTTTTTTAATATTTATATAGAAGTAGTGGAGTGATTGGAAGTCATTAAGAATGTTCTTTTTCTTATGACTAGGTAAGGTCAGGGATATCTTTTGAGATTTCACAGAGCATTGCAATTCCTCAGATGTAGGTTTTCTGTCATGCCCTTTCTCAATTTTTCTATTTTTTTCTTAATTTGTGGTATTCTTTGTATGTAATGGATTTTAACTCTTTGTCTTCTCCCTGTTGAAAATAGATTCATCCCATCCTGTCACTTTAACTTCATCTCTAGTGTTTTTTTGTTTTTTTTCTTTATGGCAGCTGTGCTAATTTTTTTTCAGTAAAAACTTGAACTTTTTTCTTTATTTAGCAAGATTGAAATTACACAAAACATGCATTCAACCTAGGAATTGAAAAAAAGTTTTTTTAAACATTGGAAATGGAGGAGGAATTTTATATGGAAAAATCTAAAATTAACCAATTGGAAAGCAAACACTGTGGTTAATGGATACAACTAAAAGCTGGTTTTTGGAAAAGGAAATTATTCTATTTGGAAATAGGTGAACACTGTCAAGTCAATAAAAAACTTAGTTATTATGAATAAGACAAGAAATATTGCACAAAAAAATTATTAAAAAGATAATGAACAACCTCATACCTATATACTTGACATGCTGGGTTACATGAATAATTTTCTGGAAAACAGACGTTACCAAAATTAAATTTAGAAAGGACAGAAACTCCAAACAGCCCATTTTCTTCAAAGAATTTTAAAAGTTGGTCACACATTCACCTAGGGATGGCCTGAGGAGCTGATTCCTTTGAGCTGTTGGAAAGCTTTTCAATTATTTTACAAAGGTAGATTTACCCTAGTCTCAGCACCCATAAAAATCCCCACGACACAACTGGGGCCTTGTTTAAGTTTAAAACATACATGTAAAAATTCCTAACAACACAAGCAAATAAATTCCCATCTTTTTAAAAAAAACTTAGTCATAATAGTTTTCATTCACAAAAGTTTAAATAATCAAAAGATTGCTTACCCACACTTCATTTAGATGCAACAAATTACTTGGTCATAACTGTGGTACATGTGTATATAATTATCATGACCATTATTATTATTGGAATGATTTGAAAGTTGTAGACTTCATAACATTTCACCCTTAAACACTTGAACTTACATCTACATATAAGAGCATTCTCCTACAATAACTCACTTACGTGCAGGACAATTACTGAACAGTTTTAATATAATCAGGATGCCTATGAGGGTTTATTTCAGGAACACAGAGGTGAATCCAAATTGGGAAAGTCATCAAATGTCATTGTACTAATAAAAAAAAGCAGAAAGTCCCATTTATTAGCAAATGCTGAAAATGTATGTGAAAAAATTCCTTAGAAATTTTCATCACAGTTTGTCAAGGAAGAATAGAAATGTTCTCTAAACGTGCGAAAGAGAATCAGCATTTGTCAAAGAGCATGAGAAATGAACAGAGGGTTTCCGAGAAATGTAATATACACAGCTCTATGGTTTCCAGTGTTCTTATTTGCCACTGTGTTTGAGATCTTCAATTTCTTTGATCCCAAGAACCATAACATTTTTGGAGGACAGTTCTGTCTTTCGTTACATATTAAGTTGACTTCTAAAGCAGTTCATCATAAATTAAATTATTCACAACAGATGCTTTGACATATTATAAATGTTGATGTTTCAAAGTAACTGCTACACCACTTTCAAATGAATGCATTGAATTTGAATCTTTAACTCCATCAACTGTTTGAAATATACATGAACTGAGCTCTTCATCAACAATCTGAAGCTTCACATCATTCTTTTACTTCAACTTGTTTTTTATTCCATGCACTCCCACCTAGAGCTGTGTCCTAATGTAATACGTTATGCCTTAAATCTTTTTTTTTTGATCAACATATCATAGTTCTCTGCAGTAAGAGTGTGTATGTAAGCCTGAATTTAAAATTTTTTTGACTGTAAGACTCTAGGTGTTAAGTTTCTTCTAATTTACAAATACAATTAGTATACATGTGATCAAAACAATGTACTACAAATCGTGTTATTAATATGAAAAGGACACTTGGTAAGGGCTTCATTTCCAATGATGTAATAATATGTTCTTTCTTTTTTTAAATATTTATTTAATTTGTTTATTTTTATTTTTGGGTGCGTCAGATCTTCGTTGCGGCATGCAGGATTCTCTGTTGCGGCACACAGGCTTCTCTCTAGTTGTGGCCCGCGTGCTCAGTATGTGGCGTGCGGACTTAGTTACCCCGTGGCATGTGGGATCTTAGTTCCCTGACCAGGGATCGAACCCGCGTCCCTTGCATTGGAAGGCGGATTCTTAACCACTGGACCACCAGGAAAGTCCCTAATATGTTCTTTCTTTAATATGTTCTTTCTTTTTTTCTTTTCCCTTTTTAAAATTCACGTTTACATAGAGAATTCTCACTGCTAGGATGAGACCAATTTCAGCATCATTACACTTCTTGCTTTTATTTTTCACAAACAAAAGAAATTTGTTCACACATATAGAGAGATGGGAATGTATAGTGATGTCACTTGATATTTTGGACTCCTTCAAGGTTACATGCAGAAATCACAAAATGATCTTTTATTGAGTTATTTTCCTGAGCTGAAAACTTCATTGATTCCTCCAGTTTTTAACAGCTAAAAAAAAAGAAAAAAAAGTGACTTCTGCTTGTAAAACTATGTGTTACCCAGTTATTAGTCATTTATTAAGATAGATGTCCACATTTTGAGTTGTGCCTACATTTGGTGCCCTGGATTTTTTTTTTTTTTTTTTTTCGCCATGTTGGGTCTTTCGTTTCTGTGGGGGGGCTTTCTCTAGTTGTGAAGAGTGGGGGCCACTCTTCATCGCAGTGCACAGGCCTCTCACTATTGTGGCCTCTCTTGTTGCAGAGCACAGGCTCCAGACGTGCAGGCTCAGTAACTGTGGCTCACAGGCCTAGTTGCTCCGTGGCATGTGGGATCTTCCCAGACTAGGGCTCAAACCCGTGTCCCCTGCACTGGCAGGCAGACTCTCAACCACTGCGCCACCAGGGAAGCCCTGGATATTTTTTTAATACCTACCTTGATGCAATGCACCACAGCAAGATAAATATGAGAGGGATGATTTTCCTCTGAAGAGGGAGAAGGGCACCTGCCAAAGGGATGCCCTGATTGCAGGCAGAGCAGCTGTAGGAAGGACAACAGGGAGCTGAGGATGTGGAGCTCGATGGAGCTTTCCAAACATGAATGGATGGTCTTTGTGTCCCTTGAGGGTACATGTGGGTTCATTTGAAAACCACTGTTCTAGACAATGTAATAAAATAGGAAAACAAAATAGTAAAATGATTGGAAAAATTATTCCTATGACTGTATACCTAGAGAATCCAGGATTCAAGTGAAGAGTTTTAGAATTAGTGCAACAAATTTAAATGGCTGGTGATAAGCAACGGTATACAACTTTAGTAGTTTTCTTTTATGGCAGTAATTGCCAGTTAGACATAGAACGGATAAAATTCTCAATCATTATATAACGTTAATCATGTCATTTGATATAATTATGTAATTGTGTTATACACAGAAACATAAATATTAAATAAGAAATGAGCATAAAACAGTAATGAAGACTAGAAAGATGAACTCAGTAGTGAGCCCTTCCTGAAAAGGAAGACTTCTTATAAAATATAATATCTTTCTAAGAAATTGTTTCTGTCACAATTTCAGTTATAAGCCCTGACTTTTCTTTGTGTGCCAGGAGAAGTCTAACAGACAGGTTGTTGGGGAATACTTTCAACAAGATCACAAAATGGGATCTAAATCAGTACAATTTGGAACTGGCAAAAGACTAGATATAAAAGGAAGATAGGGTGTCAAAACACATCTTGTAGTATAGAGTTATTTAATATGATAGGGGTAGCAGAATTTCAAAATAATGTGCAAGGATGAAATATTCCATAAATGGTAGAGGACTACTTGGCTATTCATTTAGGAGGGAATATAGAGTTCCTTTATAGGCAAAAGTACAAAAATTGTCAATGGATTAAAATGAATACAGTAGTTATTAAAATGTAACGCTTTATAATCTTGAGGTGGGGTATGCCTCTTAAGTGTTTCTTGAAATGTAACAAAATGTGCCAGCACCAGGATTTGTTGATCAAATGGACTATATACCTCAGAAACTAAAGATTAATAATAAGGGACTTCCCAGGTGGTCCAGTAGTTAAGACTTCGCCTTCCAATGCAGGGAGTTCGGGTTCGATCCCTGGTCGGGGAGCTAAGATCCCACATGCCTCGTGGCCAAAAACCCAAAACATAAAACAGAAGCAATATTGTAACAAATTCATTAACGACTTTAAAAATGGCCATCAAAAAATCTTTTAAAAAAGATTAATAATAATAACGATGGGGAGAAGTAAATCCCTTGATTCAGTCGAGATCTTGGCTCTTAACCACATTAGTTAGAAATCATGTCCATCATCAGGTGGGTCCTGCATGGTCCAGAGACAGCAGGCAGCCCATCTGTCTGTTAAAATGCCAATCAAGACAAGAGTTACCTACTGGCTCTTTCCTTAACTCTACCCCTCCCAAGTGGCCCTTTGGAAGTCTGGTGAACTCAAGACTCCTCTTCAGTTCACTCAGGCAAGGACAAGAGCATCAGTGGGAAACACCTGGAAGCTTCCTTCAGTCTTGCAGGTTGAACATTGCACTCAGGTAGGTCCTCCTACTGGCAGAGGAGAGGAAAACACAGGTGCCTGGGCTGCAGGTCAAAGTTCCCTTGTTATGTTTTGTCTGGAGTGCATGTTGCTTTTAGCACATATTCCATTCCATTCTATTCCATCTGTGTCTAAACTGAATAATGGGGCTCTTGCTTTGTGCTCCATTTCATCTGTATCTGATTAACAATCTTAGGTATACCGCCAAGTAATGTTGATATTCCCATAAAATGCAATGTGTGTTGAGTCTTTACATACCTGCTAGCAAACCTCAGGACAACATGATATACCCAATTCACTAGTGGTCTCTCTGAAAAGGATCCAGAATTTTGTGATAAATAGCTTCATGAAGATACTGAAAGAAATATTTAAAATAAATAAGGATTAAATGCCAATCATCCCTGATTTTCTAGCAACGTTCCTTGGAAGCTAACTCCCAGATTGTCTTAATCACTAGCCCTTTGTATTATATCACCAGGACACTTTAACTTAGGATGAATGGAATTTGAAACTTCATCTAAAAGCAAAGCCACATGGTCAACCTTTTGATTTACCTGAACTTAACTTTTTTCTTCCTCTAATCCCTGCTGCTAAAACTCATCATGATCCCATCTTTTCAAGCTAATCGTCAGTGGACCTGGTTTCAAAGAATAACGCCAGAAGAGTTTTCACATAGATTCTGGATATGCTTCTATTTGTTCTATGCTGCAACAATAATATTGTTACTCGGCGGTGTTTTGATCACTTTGTTCTCTGGCCATACCCCTTTCTCCCTTCCAAAGACAATGATTGTTACCGGCATTGTGTTTTTCTTCCTCACTGGACTGATGTACTTGCATGAAGCTAACAAGATATCAGCTTTCATACAAGAAAAATTTTCAAGGAGTAGAAGTGCTCGGAATCCTTGTGAGGCTTTAGAAACAGAGGAACCAACAGTTATCACCTGACTGTAATATAATCTTAAACCTGGAAATCCTTGGGACTTGGGACAATTTAAAGATTTAAATAGAAATAAACTCTGGCTCTTAAAAAGCTTATTTGATTTTGGAATGTTTCTGTTCCCTATTGCCTCTTTGAAATCTTCTTGCAGAAGCTCCTGTTCTTTCAAGGTTGCACCAGATAAATGAACCAATTTTCTCTTCCCTGTTTCCGCAGCTCGCATCCAACGATCACTGAAGATCCAGCTGCTGCCTCTCGCTCTGGCTTTTCACGCAACTCCTGCAGATTTTCATGTGCACACAGTCGACCCACCCAAGACCATAGGTGACCAGCTCATGGCCCTCCTCGCTTGCAATGCCCTGATCTTGTCCATGGTCCCGTCCTGTAACTTTTCATCACTGTTACCTGTGAGTCCCCAAAACATCCCTTCAGACATCCCTTTCTTGCACCACACAGGCCCTATCATCCTTGGTCAATTTCCCTGGCATCCCTCACCTGACCATTCTCCAATGTGATGGTGTCGTCCACCCTTCTGATGCTGAGGTCTCCTTACTCTCCCACAGTGCCTCGACTTCTTGTCTCTGTTGGGCTTCCTCTTGGAATTACCTTTTCCTCCCCTTATAACTATACATTCCTGGTGACATGTGAACCTAATTGAACCAAGCTATCCCCCTGTGTACATGAATCCAAGGAGGTAATCACTCAGTAAAGGTGACTGCTTCCTCTCAATCATGATCATTCACCAAAGGGGAATCACCACTGCTGTCCTGCTTTTCTTATGTGTCCCCAGTCCTACAGTTCAGGCGGGAGATCAGAAGACTCTTTCCTAAGTTCACTGGCCAAAGAAAAACTGTTCCTTCTCCCCTGACTAACATGTAGGGATCCCATAATGAAAACAGTGGCTCGACCTACTCACCATGGAAATCCTGCCCTTCAACAAGCCCCACTCAACAGCCCTGAAGTCCTCACTCTGAAATGAGAAGGGAAAGCCCAGAAACTAGGACCCTTTGGGAATGCCTCTGCGATGATTTGCAAACTCAGAAGACTTTAGAGGGCACAGAGAGTGCAGGGAGCAGTAAACAGAAATATCTTTCAACTATGTAATTGACATTTTCAGACACTTACAACATACTGCATAATAGAAACAACAATAGGGTGTTATAAGGGATCCATAAGAAAAAAGCAGGAGCTCTTGAATTAAAAATGAGAGCAGGGACTTCACTGGCAGTCCAGTGGTTAAGACTTCGCCTTCCAATGGAGGGGGTGCGGGTTTGATCCCTGGTCAGGGAGCTAAGATCCCACATGCCTCGCGGCCAAAAAACCAAAACATAATAAAACAGAAGCAATATTGTAATAAATTCAACAAAGACTTTAAAAATGGTCCACGTCAAAATAAATCTTAAAAAAATGAGAGCAGAACTTAAAAATCCAAAAAAGTTCTGTATGATAAATGTAAAGATATATTCAAGGAGAACCATTTACAGTGCGAGAAAACTGAAAACAATGTCCAACAATGGAGAATTGTTCAAAATCTTGATACAACAGAACAAGACAATGAAATATCTTACCATCCTTAACTGATGTGAAAAAGATAGAAACAAAAAAGGAAACCATCATTAATGGTGATTGTTTCTGGGAGATGGAATAACTAATGACCCTCTTTGTACTTGGATATTTTATTTTCCCAAATTTCCCAAGACTCTGTAATCAAAAAAAATGTTAAAAAATAAAATTTCTATTATATATATCAATATCCAGGTGACCTGGTTAAAGGATACAGGACTTGAAAGTACATTTCCAAAAGGGAGAATTCGTGTGCTGTCCAGCAGCAAGGAGGGAGAGCCGGCTGTGTGGATGCCAGCCATTGTGACAATCTCTCATATTTGCTACATTTTTTTAAAACAGCTATAAATTTTTGCCTTGAATTTTTCACCATTGAACTATCAATACATCACCTAGATGTTTTTGAAGTGTCTTACACTTTTGAGATTGAAAATCTGTGAGAAAATAATATTCAAGTCCCCACCTCCCAAACATAAGGATGGTGCATTTTCTGATAGTCTTTTTCTCCATGTGCATAGGGTGTTTCTTTTCTCTTCTTTATTATCATCTGTCACATTCAACTTTTTCCTAGTGAAATTTTTCAAGAGAATAGGGAAAAGTCATTTCTCCTTCGTTGTACCTCTTTAATTATCTAAAATTACTTGTAATAGTCTCAACTGGAAACAACCTAAATATCCATCTACAGAGGGAATGGATAAACAAACTGTGATTTATCCACATAGTGGAATACTACTCAACATGAAAACAATCTGTTGATACTCAAGACAACATGAATGAACCTCAAAATAATTATTCTGAGGGAGCAAGCCCGACAGAGAAGAGTACATGCTGGATGATGTTTATATTTTATATTTTTATAAAATGAAAAATCATTTCTAATGACAGAAAGCAGATTGGTGGTTGCTTGCGAGTGGGAAGGAGGGAGGTACAAATTACAAAGAAGCACAAGCCAGCTCTGGGGGTGATGCGTATGTTTATTTTATCTTAATTAAGCTGATGCTCTCATGGGTTCATACATGCCAAAACTCAGTGAATTGTACACTTTAAATATGTGCTGCTTTTTGTACCTCATTTGTACATTCATGAAGCTGTGAATAAAGAAGTATAGAGTGAATGATTTTAAGCAGCGTTTCCCCAACCTTTGCTGATATTAAGAAGTCCCTGGTACTGTGGGGTGTCCATGCTCCTGGTCCCACTGCTGAGTCCTCCATGAAGCACCAGGTGAATTGTGCTTTCTATAAGAGCCTTGGGGATTCTCAAGCTCAGGGAAGTTGGGAAACCCTGGTATAAAGTGGGTGTGGTAGAAGAGAAGGAGATTTCCCTCATCTTGACCAAACCATTATCAGGTGAAGCCGAATGAAACTGCCACCATCGACAGGGAAAAACAAACCTATGATTTCCTAGTGTTTCACACAAGTACATGATCCTTAACCACTATATAACAAGGGTTTGTTACCAGGCTCTCCTTTAAGGAACGTTCTCAGCCCCCACAGCATCTTACATCATTGGATGAATTGGCAGAAAGCTAAGCGGATGGGTGAAAAAGAATAGATTCTCTCCATAGAGTCCATGTTATTGCAATTATCCAATCAAGATCCTGTCTCCTAGAAAAGCAACACAAAGAGCTGTGCTTGGTGTTTCATCTTGAAAGGAGTCTGACTTTTTTGGTGGTTCAAGAGCTGCGTTTCATACCAGGTAAAGGAACCTACAATTTTTTGCGTATAACTGTAGTGGTGTGCTTGGAAATCATTGTCTGGATGCTCTTTTTATCATTACTAGATGAGGTCAGGGATGTCTTTTTAGATTCATTGATCATTGCAGTTCCTCAGATGTGAGTTCCCTGTTATGTCCTTTGTCTGTTTTTCTTTCTTTTTCCTTAATTTGTTGATGTTCTTTGTTTATGAAGGATATTAACTCTTTATCCTCTATGTGTGTAAAATATATTCTTTTAATTGGTCACTTACCATAACTTTGTGACGTCATGCCCACCAAGAGATTTTTTTTTTTTTTAAGGCATCTCTATTTCATTTTTTGAGTAAAACATAAGTGCTTTCCTTACTTAGCAACACTGAAAATATGCATTCAGTCTAAGAAACTAGAATAAATAAAATCAATGGAAATAAAGGAGGAAATTTAAAAGCCTAGATTAAATTCAAAATCAAGTACAATACCACGCCTGATGGGTAAAACTAAAAGCTTGCTCTTGTAAATGATGACAAATAGATCAACTCTGTCAAAACAATAAAAAAAAAAAAAAAGAGTATTTGGTGAACAATACAAGAAATATAGTCAGGTAAAAAGAATTATAAAAAAAGGTAATGTACAACTTCATATCAAAATACCTGATAATTTAGGTTAAAGGGATGGTTTCCTTGAAAAGTTACCAAAATGGATTCAAGAAGCGACAGAAAGTTGCAGCAGACATATAAATCACTCTAGAAGATATGAGAAATGTATTCACACCTCCACCTAAAGAGCCCGAGCGGCCTATTGCTTTGCGCTCTGGAAGCGTTCCAAAGGCACCTTTTTCCAAAGGTAATGTTACCTCAGCCCCAGCACCCATAAAAATCTCCATGATGAAACTGGGGCATAGTCTAACTCAAAAACCTACATTGTAAAGTTCCTAACATAATGAGCAAATAAAATCTTACCTTTTAAAAACATTTAATCGCAATTTCCAAGTGTTAAACAAAATGTTAAAACACAGTGAACACTCATCTACCCTCCTTAATATCAACAAATTAACATTTTGTTGTAACTTTGGTACATGTTCACATCATTTGTTGCTATTATTACTATTATTGCTATTATTATGGTTTGCCGAATCACTTGAGAATCAGTGGCAGACTTTACGAATTGCATGCCTAAATGCTTGAACCTGCCTCTCCTGTGAAGAAGGGCATTCTCCTACAAAAACTGAAGACCACCTTGATTAATAAAATTACTTGTACCATTTAACAAAGATGGCCATGAGTATTTATTTCAAGAACACAAGGATAGGTCTAAATGAGGAAAATTGATAAACTTCATCATATTAATAAAGGAAAGCAGAAAGTCACATTTACCAACAAGTGCTGAAAATGCATTTGACAAAATTCCCTAGCAATTTCTTATGACAAATTCTCAAAGAAGAATGGAGATGCTGATTCTAAAAAAGAGAATCTGCTAACAGCAAAGAATGTAAGAAATGGTGAAATAACCAAAGCATTTGCGCTAAAGGTAATCTACGAAGCGAGGCAGTTTTCAATTATATTCTCCTCGTGTTTGAGCTCCTCAATTTCTTTGATCTCATGCATCATAATATTTTTGGAGACAACTCCATAGTTACTTGTACATTAAGTTGCACTTCTAAAGGTTTCCATCACGTTAAATAGTCACAAAGAATGCACTCTCTGGAATTTTGTAAATGCCGACCCTTCAAAATAACTGTTATACTGTAACTGAAAGTGGGGTCCAGCTGCTCGCTGCTTAAAAGCCAATAAAGAGGCAAGATTGGTGGAAAGGAAAGCTTGCTTCATTTTGGATGCCGGCAACCTGTCCAAAGGCCAGCTCCCCCCTCTCCCCGACAGTCATGGGGCAAGAGCTTTTATAGGTGAATGGAGGGGGCTACATGCAGAAAGAGCACAGTCAGCTCTGAAAGTCTTCTTGAAATTGGTCATCCGTGGTCTAACCAGTGTCATCTTGATTGTTTTAAGTACAGTTAATCTTCAGTTCCAGGGTCGGTTTGTTTCCATTTCTTGAGGCCAGTTCTTGGAACTGTGGCAGCTTATGTCATGGTTACAGTCTGGTCATCATGTAATTAACTTCTTCCACCTGGTGGAGGTTTCAGTATCTATAAGACAGCTCGCAGGATAAGGCTCAGAATATTATCTATAGCCCTCGAAGAGGAACTAAAGGTCCTTGACTATGCTTAATGACTAAACTATTATTATTTAGTCTTGTTGGACTATTTTCCTTTGTTTCTGCATTTTCTCACTTCTCTGATTAAACTTATTCTTTGTCTAAAGTTTTTCCACAGACAAAAGGCAGGCAGAGGACATGGGAGGGAAGGACCACAGGGTCCTGCTCCGTCTCAATACTATTTTTATTTATTTATTTATTTTATTTACCACTTTAACCTTTTTAAAAAAATTTATTTATTTATTTGGCTGCATCAGGTCTTAGTTGCAGCACGCGGGATCTTCATCACGGCATGTGGGATCTTTCGTTGTGGTGCTTGGGCTTCTCTAGCTGCAACTATGGGCTCCATAGTTGCAGCATGTGGGATCTCTAGTTGTGGCGTGGGTGCAGCATATGGGATCTTAGTTCCCCGACCAGGGATCAAACCCACGTCCCCTGCATTGGAAGGCAGATTCTTAACCACTGGACCACCAGAGAAGTCCCCTTAATACTACTTTTAAATGTGTATATAAATTTGAATCTTCACCACCATCATGCATTTGAAATACACATAAACAAATTCTTCTTTAACAGTCTGAAGTTTTTCTTCATTTCCTTTTCTTTAATCTGTTCTTCCATTCCATTCAATCTCTCCTGAAACGTATCTTAATGTTATGCTTTCAAGTCCTTTTTGATCACCCATATCATTGTTCCCTACAACAAAGGTATATCCGTATAGATAAACTTGGATTTAAGGCAAATTCTTCTGACCATGACGTTCTAACCGTAAAACTTTTTCTGAACTAGTTTACAATTACGATTAGTATATGATCAAAACAACATTGCTATGGTCTGAATGTGTCTGCCCCAAGTTCATATGTTGAAATCCTACCCATCCCCCAGGGTGATAGTATTAGGAGGTGGGGCCTTTGGTAGGTGATTAGGTCGTAAGGACTGAGATCTAATGAGTGGGATTAACGCTCTTAGAAAAGATCCCACAGGGACTTCCCTGGTGGCGCAGTGGTTAAGAATCTGCCTGCCAATGCAGGGGACACGGGTTCCAGCCCTGGTCTGCGAAGATCCCACATGCAGCAGAGCAACTAAACCCGTGTGTCACAACTACTGAGGCTGCATGCCACAAATACTGAAGCCCGTGCACCTAGAGCCCATGCTCCGCAACAAGAGGAGCCACTGCAATGAGAAGCCTGTGCACGGCAACGAAGAGTAGCCCCCGCTCGCCACAACTAGAGAAAGCCCGTGCACAGCAACGAAGACCAAATGCAGCCACAAATAAATAAATAAATTTATTAAAAAAAATAAAAAATCTCACAGACCTCCCTCACCCCTTCCCCAAAGTGGGGATAAAAGGAAAAATCTGCAACCCAGGAGAAAGTTCTCACCAGTGTACGCTAGCACCCTGATCTCAGAGTTGCAGCCTCTAGACCATGATCACTACATTTCTGCTGTTTATAAGCCATTTCTGTGGTATTTTGTTGTAACAGCTCCAATGGACTGAGAAAAACATATTATAAATTTGTTATTAAACATGCAGAGAAAACGTTTAAGAACTGCACCTCCAAAGAATATGTGTACCTTTTTCTTTTGTTTTCTTTGCTTTTTTTAAAAAAATTAATTAATTTATTTATTGGTTGTGTTGGGTCTTCGTTGCTGCGTGTGGGCTTTCTCTAGTTGCGGCGAGCGGGGGCTACTCTTCATCACGGTGCGCGGGCTTCTCATTGCGGTGACTTCTCTTATTGCCAAGCTCAGGCTCTAGGTGCGCAGGCTTCAGTAGTTGTGGCTCGTGGGCTCTAGAGCACAGGCTCAGTAGTTGTGGCCCATGGGCTCAGCTGCTCCGTGGCATGTGGGATCTTCCCGGACCAGGGCTTGAACCCGTGTCCCCTGCATTGGCAGGCGGATTCTTAACCACTGAGCCACCAGGGAAGTCCCATGGCTTGGTTTTTGGCTCTCTCTCTATCCAATGACCTTTTGGCTTGTCCAGACCTTATCACCCATAACACAGTGCCCTGAATTCTCACTTTTAGTCATTCCAATATCTTAGGTCCTTTGTACTATTGTTCCCACTGTTGAAACTCTTTTCTCATGAGACCTCCAACTCAAAAACTCCCAATTTTCTCACTTTCCATGAATCTTCTAGTGCCTTCCCCCCTCATCTGACTGAGACCCCATATCCCACCATCATCGCTCCCTTTCAAATACCCTCCAACTCTCCTTATCTCTCCCCCTCCACTTGCTTCCTAAAATATATGAAACTTGGTCAATATAAGAATTTATTTCTTAGGTGTCTGTACTGAGGCAGCTAAACATTATGCTTTAACTGACTCATATTGATCTAAAATCAAGGTCACCCATGTCAACTGGGCATCAGACTTCTTGTCCATCCTTCTTACCAGCCCCCAACTTCTCATGGGAGATTGGGAGATTCCTTTCTCAGGAAACTTACCACCTTAAAAAGAAGAGACCTAGGCTCCCTCAGTGAAAAGTTGGTTGGCCTTTTTATGCTCCTTCTGTAAAGTTCACCAGTTGACAAGGCTGTTCACAGAGCTCCTGATTGGCTTTTCAGTGCTTTAGTCTTAATACAGGGAGCAAAGAATTACAGACATCTAAAGAAAGCCCTACTGTGAATGAGCCACCCAAACAAGAAGAAAAAAATGGAACTAGGAAAGAACAAAAACAATGCAGGATGACTTCCAATTTCCAACAGGAAATAAATTCCTACCTAAAAAAGCTATACCCAGCAAAATTATCAATCAAATGTGAGGTTAGAAGAGAGATGTTTTCAGACATGCAAGGTCAGAAACATTGGCTTGACATGTACTCTTTCTCAAGAAACCTCACAGAAACAAGTCCTGAAACCAATGAAGTAAAAGCGTTTTATTGAGATAGGAGATGCAGGGAGATTACACGCTCTGCCCAAGGCTTTTCAGCTCTCTTCAGTCAAAAAGTCAAACCTGAGCTTTCTGGTTCTCAGTCCAGTGCTTACTTCACTAGATCACACTTTTTGCAATATTTGACTCAATAAAATTGTGAGTTTTAGAATACAAGATTCTTTTTACGTTGTTACAATGCTAAAGTAGGATTTCCAGTTGCTCATTGCATTTAATATTATTTAAGCACCAAAATAAAATAATCTTATAGGCCTGTTGTGGTTTCCTTGACATGTCAAATGCTATTGTCACAAACGAGTCCATGTATAACTGGTGAAATCTGGTCAATGTCTGTCTCGGTTTGTTTTGTTTTGTTTTTTTTAATTTTATTTATTTATTTATATTTATTTTTGGCTGTGTTGGGTCTTCGTTTCTGTGCGAGGGCTTTCTCTAGTCGTGGCAAGCGGGAGCCACTCTTCATTGCAGTGTGCGGGCCTCTCACTATCGCGGCCTCTCTTGTTGCGGAGCACAAGCTCCAGACTCGCAGGTTCAGTAGTTGTGGCTCACGGGCCCAGTTGCTCCGCGGCATGTGGGATCTTCCCAGACCAGGACTCGAACCCGTGTTCCCTGCATTGGCAGGCAGATTCTCAACGACTGCGCCACCAGGGAAGCCCTATGTCTCGGTTTTGATAGTATAATACACTAACCCTAGGAGAGGCTGGGGAAGAGCACACGGGACTTCCCTATACATTTCTTAGCAACCTCTTTTGAATCTATAATTATTTCAAAGTAATAAGTTAAAAAATTAAGTAATATTAAAACACAGACTATTGACATTTAAAAACCCAAGGTCAGGTTGTCTAATTTTACATTGGAAAGCAACTCCCGAAATGCTACTGTAATTATAAGAATTGGCCACAGGGTGTCACTAGTGGTCTGCCATAGCCCTCTGAAATTTTTTTTCCCCCCTCTCTCTATATAAGACGTTATTCAGGAAGAAAGGACTTGCTTCATTTATTCTGGGGGGGGGGGAGTTTACAATTTCTTTTTTTATGTTTTTTGTTTTTCCTTTTATTTAGATATAATTGGCATACAGTACTGTATAAGTTTAATGTGTACAGTGTAATGATTTGGCTTACATACCTCATTAAACAGTTATCATAACAAGTTTGGTGAGCATCCATCACCTCATATACATACAAAATTAAAGACATAGAAAAAATTTTTTCCTCAGTGGTGAGAAATCTTAGGACTTACTTTCTTCACTTTCCAATATAACATACAGCAGTGTAAATTATATTTATCATGTTGTACATTAAGTCTCTGGTACTTATTATCCTATGACTTGACGTTTGTACCTTTTGACCACCTTCATCCAATTGGCCACTTAAAGAATAAAGAATATAAAACTGCCATATTCAAACATAGTTTTTTTGACTGGGAGCACTGGGAAATCCCAATATCCCACTCTTTTTCTAGGTGAAAACACAGAAACCCCTAAGAAAAGGAATAGAGTTTAAAGAAAGCAAATGGGGCAGTCTCTAGAGGAATTTCACTTCTCAAAAGTGTGGTCCATGGACCAGTAGTGCTGGCATGGCCTAAGAATTTGTAAGATGTCCAAAAACCTCAGGCCCGACCCCAGGTGTACTGAATTAGATTCCTAACAAGCTCAAAGTGTCAACGTTGCTGGTCCACCGACTACACTTTGAGACATAAAAATCTAGAAGAGACCAAAGAAAATAAATGGAGGCCTGGAAAATACCAGCTGCTGCCAATACAATAAAACCGTCCTGGGACTTCCCTGGTGGTGCAGTGGTTAAGAGCCTGCCTGCCAATGCAGGGGACATGGGTTTGAGCCCTGGTCCAGGAAGACTCCGCATCCCGCGGAGCAACTAAGCCCGTGTGCCACAACCACTGAGCCTGCGCCCTAGAGCCCATGAGCCACAACTACTGAGCCCGCGTGCCACAACTACTGAAGCCTGTGTGCCTAGAGCCCGTGCTCTGCAACAAGAGAAGCCACCGCCATGAGAAGCCTGTGCACCACAAAGAAGAGTAGCCCCTGCTCGCCGCAACTAGAGAAAGCCCACGAGCAGCAACGAAGACCCAACTCAGCCAAAAAAAAAAAAAAAAGAGTCCTAATTTGGATGGAGCTCACTAAATCGGAATTATAATTTTAACTTGGATTGTATTAAATATTACAAGTTGATGGTTCATGCAAAATGCATAATTATACCCACAAAATATGTTTGCACATATATGTGTATACACATAAAATATGTAAATTGTATTCCGTGTTTATTATACGTCAAACTTTGGTCCAATCTTGCAAAAAAAAGTTTAGTGATAGCTCGTTTTAGAAACTTAGACCGAAACATCAATAATGGTTTACACTAACCTGTTGATTTTTTAAATAAAATGATATATTCTATGATCACTTAAAGATTTTTTTTTTTTTTGATGTGGACCATTTTTAAAGTCTTTATTGAATTTGTTACACTATTGCTTCTGTTTTATGTTTTGGCTTTTTGGCTGTGAGGCATGTGGGATCTTAGTTCCCCAACCAGGGATCAAACCCGCACCCCCCTGCACGGGAAGGCGAAGTCTTAACCACTGGACCACCAGGGAAGTCCCCTCTATGATCATTTAATAATTACTGAATTCCAAGAAGATACCTGGTGTCACCTTCTTTCTTTAGATTGCAGTTGCTGAAATGCCTAAAAGCAGATAGTTTCAAATGTTACCAGGATGTTCTCAGAATATTCTGAAGTAAAGCTTTCAGGGTTTAATGGGGAAACATTTTCCTTTTTTTCCCCTAGCACTTTTACTTTTTAATCTCTTGATATTGTGATTGTTTAGATCCACCTTATTTTCTTCCTGCAGTTCGTGAATGCTGTTCACTTTTCCCATATCCTTTCTCAACTTTTGCATTTGACCTATAATATTCTAGTATTCCTCTGGGGTCTTTTGCCTTCCAAAATGGATTCTTAGTATGAATGGCTTTTATCTATAAAATTAACAGTTCTTCACTTTTTAAAAGGTATTTTACTTCACAGCCTTTTAGGAATTTACTTAATTGTTTTTATGAAGTAAATAATTTCCAGAGCTTCTAATTTAAAAAAAAAAATTTTTTTGGTAAAAAGCACATAACACAAAAATTTCCACCAGAACTGCTACTTTTGTTTATTAAACATGTTGAACTTTGTCACAGAATTGGCTTCTTTGAAGGACAGTTTGCTCCCAGTTTGCTCCCTGGCTGATCACTTCTTATTGTTGACTTTTCCTTCCTTGTCTTTGCATTTTGTTGCCTGACCTTTTCTCTGATCTTATCAGTCTCTGCTTTATTTCCTCCTGGGAGGATGAATTCTATCACAGGCACATCTCAGTCACAATGGATAGAATGTTATTTGATAATTGCTTGATTTTCATAACTAAATATAAAATGTTACAAAATACTAATTCAAAAAGATACATGCGCCCTAACTCATAGCAGTGTTATTTACAATTGCCAAGGTATGGAAGCAATGTAAGTGGCCATCAACAGATGAATGGATAAAGAAGATGTGGTATATACATATACAATGGAATACTACTTAGCTGTACAAAAGAATGTAATTTTGCCATTTGCAGCCACATGGATGAACTTGGAGGACATTATGCTAAGTGAAATAAGTCAGACAGAGAAAGACAAATACTTTATGATATCACTTGTATGTAGAATTTAAAAAATACAACAAACTAGTGAATAAAACAAAAAAGAAGCAGACACAGAAACAGAACAAACTAGTGGGGAGGGGGAAGTGGGGAGGGGCAATATAGGGGTGGGGAGATAAGGGTTATTATGGGATTATATGAAATCATGTGTGTGAAACTTTTGAAAATTATAAAGCATTATATAATTTAAAGAATCTTTCATTCAATAAAAAATTTTAAATAGCTTAGAAAACTTAATGAAAAGTTATGGCCTTTTAATTGTAACAAAAACTCTATATAAAACCTTAGAGAAAAATATTAATGCCATATACACTTTAAAGGAACCCAAATGTAAAACTGAATAAATAGATATACTTTAATATTGAATAGAAATAGAAAATATTAGAATATATAAATATGTATGCATATGCAATTAAAATATATATATATAAAATGTTGCATGCATCCTTTTTGACTTGCATGTCTTCCAAGAGCCTTCATGCTCATGGAAATCTTTCAAGGTGGCCTTTTACTTTTATTTTTATTCTTTTTTGGCCACGTGGCATGAGGGATCTTATTTCCCTGACCAGGGATCGAACCTGCACCTCCTGCAGTGGAAGTGCAGCGTCTTAACCACTGGACCAACTGGAAAGTCCCTCAAGGTGGCCTTTTAAATTCCCCTTAGGATCTCTCTGTTTCAGAGCAGTGGGTGTCAAGGAGCATGTATTCATAACCAATGTCTTTCTATCTACCACCACCCATCTGATCTGCTGTACTTTGGATTAATTTCTTACTAGCAAACTGTCTTTTTTAGAGAGTATTTATGTAGCAGTGGGACACGTTTCTCAGTAAATAGCTATACACCAATAAATACTAATGTAGTCAATGAAATATTTATTGAATATCTGTGTTCCAGTCTCTATGGGATATGATGTTGAGGAAAAAAGATACAGTCCCTACCCTCATGGGGCTTACAGTCTAGTGAGGGAGACAAACATGAATCAAATCATATACAAACAAATGTAACCTTGCACTTGCGTCCATTTACAAGGGGAGGGAGGTACACGATACGCTGAATGCCTCTGCTGGGCAGATTTGATCTATCTGGGAAAGTTAGGGAAGGTATCCCTGAGAAAGTGTCACGTGGGGAGGAGGAGGCCATGAGTTCAGCTTCTGAGATGCTGTGTTGGAAATGTTTCTGAGATATCCAAGAAGAGATACTAAGTAGGCAGTTGGACTATATTTTGGGTATGGGTTCAGAGGACTGATCTGGGCTAGAGATGTACATGGAAAAGCCATCAGCGCATAAATGACAGTGGAAGCCAGAGCTATGAATGAGATTGCCTAGGAGAGTAGAGAATTGGAACAGAAGAAGACCTATATCAGTTTATTATTTGACTAGAAATAGAGTCCCTGTTTTGGACATAGGTACTATCCACTCATAACCTTCTTTAGGTACCAGCACTCTTCCTTGGAGGAACTATCCTCCTCTGTTTCTTGGTGGGGTTGACACCATCCCCAGTTCCAGGGGTGAGTATATAATTGAAGCCCAAGTCATCACTGTCTAACACAATTGTATACAATGTAAGTGTATGACAACACAATTGTATAACATCCCCCTGGTCTCAGTGATTGATTCCAGATGGTCATATGACCCAGTTTCGGCCAGTGAGAGTCAGGCCTTGGATATTTGTGGGACTTGTTGTGGCGGCTGCTGAGAAGATGCCCCATAAGCCTGGAATGCCCCTACAAGGGGAGGACCTGCCTGAGAATGAAAAGCAGAGTTGACAGATGGAGAAAGACTGGGTTTTCTTGACATCGAGGCTGGCTTTACCTGGATGATTAAGTTACATGTGCTTATAAATTTGTTTTCTGCCTTAATCTAGGGTAAGCAGGATTCACTAGTTAAAGATCATGGCTACTAAAAAATTCTTGACATACCCATTCATGAACTGCTTTAAAGAAAATGCCAGTAAGGAATTCCCCAGTGGTCCAGTGGTTAGAACTCCAAGCTTCCACTGCCGGGGTCCCGGGTTCAATCCCTGGTCGGGGAACTAACATCCCGCAAGCCACATGGCTCGGCCAGAAAAAAAAAAAGAAAGAAAGAAAATACCAGTAAAATATTGTGCTGGAGAAGGAACTCGCCCCCCAAAAGGTAACTGAATCACTAAGATTTTGGGTCCCCCTGATTAGAGGGACTTCTTTGCTAGAATTTGATGTCCTCCCAAAAAGAAAGGTGCCACACTACTGTAATGTTCACTAGGGATAAACTAGCAGACTTGAAACTAATTCCCCTGATCAAAGCTGAAGAAAAGCAAGACAGACTTTGTGCATACTGTAGATGAGATGAAGAAAATTAACATTTGAACTGAGAATAAAAGAAAGCTCTTACAAAGTCACGTTGAACCCAAGAATGTTTAAAACCTAGTTAGATATGTTGGGCTTCCCTGGTGGCACAGTGGTTAAGAATCCACTTGCCAATGCAGGGGACACGGGTTCAAGCCCTGGTCCGGGAAGATCCCACATGCCGTGGAGCAGCTAAGCCTGTGTGCTACAACTGCTGAGCCTGTGCTCTAGAGCCCGCGAGCCACAACTACTGAGCCCGTGTGCGACAACTACTGAAGCCTGTGTACCTAGAGCCCATGCTCCGCAACAAGAGAAGCCACCGCAATAAGAAGCCTGTGCGCAGCAATGAAGACCCAATGCAGCCAAAAAAAAAAAAAACCACCTAGTTAGATATGTTTATTCTAGAAAAGAAACAAGAGATTTAAGTCCATCCTGTAATAAGTTTGTCTGAAATACATGAAAGATTTTTTTTTGTATTTCCATAGGAATATAATTAATTTATTTATTTGGCCACATGGTGCAGCATGTGGGATCTTAGTTCCCCGACCAGGGATTGAACTTGCGCCCCCTGCATTGGGAGCGTGGAGCCTTAGCCACTGGACCGCCAGGGAAGTCCCTATATTAATTTTTTTGGTTGCAACATACACACACACGCATGCTCCTAGAAACATCTCTCCTAATGAAGACACATGCCTTAAATATCATGCCTGAAGGATGGATGCTGAATGTTAGGGAGAAGAGCTGGCTCAGGGTTTTTTTGTTTTGTTTTGTTTTGTTTTGATATTTAAAATTTACAGCACAACCAGATGACCGTGATTCAGATTTAGAATTTATTCACATTTATTCCTTTTTGCAAATGTCTTTAAAATACATTCATTTAAATTTTTGCTATAAATCAGTCTAGAGCAGCAGATGTAGGTCTGTGCTAAGTACATTTTATAACAACTTCACAGAAGGGAAAAATGGCTTTGGACATGTTTTTGGAAACATTCGTGTGGTTACTCAAGGGAGAACTTGTACATTTTTTATATTTATGGTTTCTGCAATTTCCTAATAAGCCTTGGCACCCTGCCAAAGGCTATAAAAGTCTGAGTAAAATTTATGATCCTTCAACATGTTTAAAAAAAAAAACCAAAACACTCTATTGTAGATTAGTTGGGTTAAAGGAGCCTGACAGCAATTTCCTTTAATTGAAGCAGAAAGTATCTTTTAAACCGCAGTGTCCGTGGTAAGTTTTCTTCTGATTTCATGTTAATTCTCCTCATTTACACATGTCCTGAGAATCTCACATGTTAAAAGACAAAGATCTTGGACCCTACATCTTACAGATCAGGTTCCCTTAACCTGTGTTTTTGGTTCATCATAGGGGTCCCTGTGCTTTCCTGTTCTAATTATCTATTTCCCAAGCCCACCTCTTGGGGGATCAAACAGCAAGTTTAATTTTAAGTATCTTGAGTGTAGGAACCGTGACTTGTAGGTTTTGGAATTCAGCAAACTGCCCTGAATGTAGTTGGCACTTATATTTGTTGAACAGATGAACGGAGCTCCCTGGATCCCATCCACCATTCCAGAAGGACCAGTTCCAGGTGGCTTGAGTCCCAGAGGCTGGAGGCAGTAGATATTATGGGCAAGATTAATCAGAGGATGGGGGAGGAAAAGCCAGCTGGGAACAGGTATGGAGTGGAAGACAGAATGCATGGAAAAGGGACTCCTGTATTCCCAACTCGGGGCAGAAAGAAGCTGGGGAAAGAATTGGAAAGAATTCCTACTGGGAAGGCAGCACTCCTGATTTCTCATGCTCCTCTATCCCCAGAAGCTACTAGGAGTTGGATCAACTCTTTTTCTGAACGTCAAATGTGTCTCCTCAAATAAAAGCAAGCAACTGTGCTATACATTGTGGCACTAAACTTACTATGGGGGGGGGGGAGGGGAGCTCCAAAGAATTCCTGGAAAAAGTGCTGACAAGTAAAACATAAAGTCTATCTCATTATTCCCCCGATTATTTATGTATATGCTCCTTTTTTTTTTTCCCTTGGATAATTAGGGCTCTCCTGCCTTATACAATGTTTAGGAGCCCGCCTGCAGTTAGTTACACATGTAAGTCGATGTCCATGCAGTCAGCCCATGGGCAGAGGTTTTAGCAAGCCATCTTCAAAGCTGAATAACACAAGGTAAATACCAAGAGAAAGTGGAGAGGAAGCAAATGCCTAATCCATATACCACCTAAAAAGCCAAATAAAAGAATCCAGTCAATATTTTTTGTATCTTTCTTATACTTCAGCATTTCATCAAAGCAGAATGTGGAAGAAATATAGCCCAGGTGATTCACAGTGATTAATCAATTTACTTGCTTATTCAAGAAGGAATGTAATAATATAAAATTTTTTTATGCTGCACATGTAGGTTCCAGCACCGATTTCCATATGAGTGCTGTCAAAATTCAGTGCATGTGGCTTGTCACAGTATCATGGGGTCATTTGGCAAATGTTTTAACACATGCCTTTCATGTTCTGAGTTGCTATAAAATTGAAGGTTTTCCTTTTCTGGTACAGGTGTGTAATATTTGCAAATGGATCATTTTTATTTTCATTCTTATTTGAGGTTGGCCCTGTGGTCAATCCATTTCCGTAGATAATACTGTGATAGTGGCCTCAAGTTGTGGGTATATCTCTGAGGTTCCATTTTTAAGCTAGTGATTCTCAAGCATTTTGCCACCTCAGGATACCTAAGAGATCTCTCACCCTTCCGTCACGCCCCTCAAGAACAGTTTCTCTAAATGCAGTAACTCCCAGGGGTACTGGGGAGTGTGCCTCACAGTGTATGGGCGTGGGGTGGGGTGCAAGTGCACCCCACCCAGATGATGAGGGGACTTCCCTGGTGGCGCAGTGGTTAAGAATCCGCCTGCCAATGCAGGGGATAGGACACGGGTTCAATCCCTGGTCTGGGAAGATCCCACATGCTGCGGAGCAACTAAGCCCATGCGCCACAACTACTGAGCCTGCGTGCCACAACTACCGAAGCCCGCGCACCCTAGAGCCCGTGCTTCACAACGAGAGAAGCCACGGCAATGAGAAGCCCGCACACCACAAGGAAGAGTTGGCCGCCGCAACTAGAGAAAGCCTGCGTGCAGCAACAAAGACCTAACACAGCCAAAAGAAAAAAGAAAAAAAAGATGATGAGCTCAAGACAGATGTAAGAAACTGGCCCAGAGCCGTCCAGATGGGTAAGGAGCAAGTTGGGATTTAGCCCTTGTTTCCCAGACTCCAAAGTCCCTCTCCTTCCACCACTGTGCTACCTCATACTGACCAGATGCTTGTATCTTAGATGTTCACTGTCTTAGTTTGTACCTGCTGCTCTCACAAAATACCATAGACTGGGTGGCTTAAACAAGAGACATTTATTTCTCACAGATATGACAGCTGAGAAGTCCAAGATCAAGGTGCCAGCTGATCTGATGTCTGGTGAGACCCTCTTCCTGGCTTGCAGGCGGATGTCTTCTCCTTGTGTCCTCACATGATGGGGAGAGAAATCATCTCCTTTGTGCCTCTTTTATAAGGGCACTAATCTCATTTATAAGGCCTCCACCCTCAAGACCTAGTCACCTCTCAAAGGCCCATCTCCTAATATCATCACATTGGGGGTTAGGATTTCTAATATATGGATTTGGGAGACGGGGACACAAACATTCATTCCAGAACATTCACTTTATGTTTATTTGGAGGAGCTTGGGTGAGAGAGAATGGTGTTTATAATGATAGAAACACTTTTTTTTTCCTTTGGAGGGGACTTAGGATGTGAACGTATAAAACAAAAACCACTTTTGTCAAGTGTGCATGCCAGCTTCAGCTGAGAATCTTGGGGAACTTTATACATGACACAGAACTACCACTGCTGTTACTGCCTGGATAGTAACAAGAGCTGCTGTCCAGAGATCTCCATGGCCCAAGGACTCACTCCCACATTTCCAGATGAGTGCTAGGAGATGAGGTTCTTAAACTAAGATTCCTAATTTGGTGCCCAGCTGAAAGGAGAACCAAGGCAACAAAAGATAGACTTATATGTTGACTCCTTCAACAGTTGAGAATTGACAGAACAACATGCAGAGGAGTGGAGAATCCAAGGTGAGTAGGAAGAATGGAATCACAAACTAATTCAACATACCTTAGCAAAAACAAAACCTATCTAAAAAGAACAGGTCTTGTTTGCCTTCTCTTCTTTAGAATACATATGTTCTGGTCATAAGAACTCTTCCATATATACATATGGAGATCATCCTGGATTATTTGGATGGGCTCAGTATAATCACAAGGGTGCTTATAAGGGAAAGAAGAAAGAGGGAGCATCAGAGGAGACGTGACATCAGAAGCAGAGTTAGAGAGATGCAGCCTGAGAAAGGCTTGACCAATTATTTCTGTCTTTGAAGATGATGGAAGGACCATGAGCCAAGGAAGGCAGGGAGCCCCTAGAAGCTGGGAAAGGCAAGAGAATAGAGTCTTTCCTAGAGCTTCCAGAAGGAACCAGCCCTGCCCATACCTTGACTTTAGCCCAGTGAGAACCATTTCAGATGTCAGACCTCCAGAAAGGTAAGATAATAAATATGTGTTGTCTTAAGCCACTAAGTTTGTGGTGATTTGTTACAGTAGCCATAGGAAACTTATATTGTCCCATCGAGTTTTTCCTTGTACTGGCAGAATGATGTCCAGCTTCCTGTAGCTTTACAATAGCCTTCAGGGCCTGGCCCTTGCTCATCTCCTGTCTCACCTCCCTGGAACCCCACCCAGCTCTCTGTGATCCAGCCACTCTGGCCTTTCAGCATCTTCTGACTTAAAATGTTTCCTCTCTCTCCACGCACCCCTGCAGCTCATTACCTCTTGTTCATCCTGCAGATCTTAGCTCCAAGTTTCACAGGGACATCCATTTAAGAAATGTTTATAGAGTTCTAGGCACTATTCTAGGGGCTGGGAATAGAGAACAAAGCAGGAAGGGTCTCTGCTGTCCTAAGAGGGGTGGAGGAAGACCACAAACAAGTACCCAAATGATTAACTAAGGTTACATGAAGTCGTAAGAGTGCGGCCCCAATCCAAAATGACAGGTGTCCTTATAGGAAGAGAAATGCTTGTGCACAGAGGAAAGGCCATGTGAGGACACAGTGAGAAGGTGGCCACCTGCAGGCCAAGGAGAGAGTTCTTATCAGAAACCAACCCTGCCAACACAACACCCTGAGCTTGGACTTCCAGCCTCCAGAACCGTGAGAAAATGAATTCTTGTTTAAGCCTCCAGGTCTGTGGTATTTTGTTACAGCGGCCTGAGCTAGTACATCTGGTTTATAAACCTACGTCAGCCAGACGAACGTCAGAGCCACGCAGCTAGTCTCCCGGCCTCGGCTTCTCCCCTTGTCCCTCCTACGGCCCAGTCTCTGCACAGTAGCCAGAGAGAACTTCCTGAAATGTAAATCACATTGTGTCACTCCCAATTCAGACTCATTAGCACCACACAGAACAAACTCCAAATTCCAACTTGTGGCCCCTCTCTTGTCACTCAGAACTTTCTCCCCTCAAAAACACCCACCAAAGAGGCCCCTCCTGTTCCCCAGGCACCAAGCTCCAGCCTCAGGGTCTTTGCACTTGACCTTCCCTCTTCCTGGAGCACATTCTCCGTCTCTGCACGGCTGTCACCTTCTCAGATCCCCACCGCGCCCTCACTCATCCCACCTTAAGTGGAGCCCTCCCATCATGGTTTCATTACCCTGATCTAGTCTCCTTGGTTTTCACTGCCCGAAACGGTTTTTTTTTTGCATCCTTGTGGGTCCCCACCACCACCCCCCCAACCCCTTATGAGGCAGAGACTCTGCCCGCTGTTGAGCCCCGAGCACAGTTGGCTGTTGAAAATACAGGTGTATGAGGTGACATTTGGGGGGCGGGGGGTCTGAAGGACAGGGAGCCAGGCCCTCTAGGGTCCATCGCAGAGCTGCCACGGAGCTCCGTGCTCCCCTTCCTCATCTGCGGGAAAGGGGACAACAATGGTTGCCCGGAGGCTCCACAGAGTTACAACTGGGAGAGTAGAAAGTACCGGATAAGGATTTGCTAAATAAACAGTATCTCAGGGGAGGCCTCCCGACACCCGAAACTAGGTCAGTTCCAGGTTAGACGCTGTTCTAACTCCCTGCTCTTCTGCCCCGGGGCCGCTGCCGAGAAAAAACACCCACGGCTCCCATCAATTTGAATTGCATGTCCGCCCCAATCAGTTCTCAGGACGGGTGCGTCCCGGAACCGCTTGGCCCTTTATTGGCTCCACCCCGCGGCCCCAGCCCGGCTGGGACCGCGCGCCCGCTTCAGGGGCGGCCCCGGAGCCCAGAGCTGAGGGTCGCCACCGCCCGGCCCGACGTGGCGCCGCCACCGCCCCCGGTGCCGACGTTCGCGGGCGCAGCCAATGGCGGCCTCTCCCGAGCGGCGGGCGCGGCCTCCGGCCGCCAGAGGGCGCCGCGCGGGGGCAGCGGAGCCACCGCCACCACCGGTCGCAAAGGGAAGCTGCGAGCAAGCGCCCAGGCCGCCGCCGCCGCCGTTGCCCGCTCACCGCGCGCCGCTGCCTGCCCGCCGGCGCGGCCGTCCCCGCAGGTAGGTGGGCGCCGCCGGGCCCAGCCGCCCGCCTGGCCCGCGCGCCGCCCCGACCCCCCGCCCGGCGCCCCTGCCCGGCGCGCGCCCGCCGCCGCCTCGTGCTCGCGCGCGGTCGGTAACGGACGCCGGGCGGGGGAGGGGCGGCGCGCTTGGCCCCCCCGCGGCGAAGCGGCGGCCCTAGGGGCGGAGGGCTCGGCCACAAAGGGCGCGCGGCCCCGGCGGAGGGGCGGTCCGAGCGCGCGCCGCCGCCCGGGCCCCGCGGGCGAGTCGACGGGGGCGGGCGGGTCCCGGTGCCTTCCCTCCCTGGGGGCGGTGCGGAGCTCAGCCTGGGGGCGCGTCTCCGCCAAGTGGGGCGCAGAGGGCTGCCGCTCCCTCCGTCCCAGCATGTGTTTCCGTTGGCAAAATACCTCCTCTCTGGTTAACTAAAAAAAAAAAAAAAAAAGGATTTTTTTTTCCCATTATTTGTATCTGTTCCGGTGATTTAGGACCCCTAATTCAGTACCTTGGGTTTGGGGGCGGGCAGGATGCTCGCGGGGCTCTTGGATCGTTTATTTCGGGTTACTCCCCACCACCCCCCCCCCTTTTTTTTTTGCGCGGGGTGCACGTCTAGGACGCGCGGCGAATGGTTTCCTGTCTTATATTGTGGATACGGAGACGGCCGGGCTTTAGGTTTCTTTTCCCCACCCTTAAAGAATGAAGACCTGTCAGTTCCCATTAGCGTGAATTTCCTGTTGGAGACGGTCATTGCAGGGGTGTGGTCCAGCTGGAAAGCTCCGGCTGGTCCCGAGAGGTTGCGCCTGCACCCTGATTGGGTGTATTTTCCCCGTCCCCCCATATGTAGTTAGGTATTTAAGAACCAAGAGTCTGCCTAAAGGCGATGTGAGCTGCCCAGGAAGGTGACTACTGACCGCAAGGGACTCCTGAGCGCTTGGAATGTGGCTAGACCCAATGGAGATGCGCTCCCAGTGAAAAGACGCACCTGATTTTAAACACTTAGTAAGGAAAAAAAAGTAAAATACCTCATTCGTAATTTTTTTCTGCTTAAATCGTACAGGTTGATATGGTAATGTTTTGAACATATTGGGTTAATGTAAATATTAAAATTAATGTCACTGGTTTCATTTTACTCATTTTTTTTTAACATGGCTACTTGAAAATTTAAAATTAGATATATGACTCGCATTATATTTCTATTGGACAGTGTTCAGCCAGAGCATCAGAATGGGGGCAGGGGTAGCTGGGAGCCTATGCCATCTGCTTATTTTTAACTGCTTTTCTGATGGCATGTGGCCTCCTCTCTCTTAGCCTCTCAAGGAGCCCCCTGCTTCTTCCTTCTCACCCTCAACTGAACTGTCGAGCTGATTGCTTAATGAGGATCTTGTTCTAATTTGCAGAATAATTTAAATTAGTGGACAGAATTTTCTTTGTTGAAAAAAATGTCTATCTGCTGTGTATTGTAGTCTGGAAATAGTTGTGTAAGATTCGACTCAGAATCAGATCATGAGCTATCGAAGCTGAGTATTTTCAATATTTGTGTGTGTGATGCAAAGAGCATGTTAATTTTCAGGGCCTCTGCCACCTAAATGCCTTCCTCCAAGTTACTGTGGCTTTTTCTTGGGCGCTCGTCATACCCTGACCTACACCCTTTTCCCTTCCCAGCCCTCAGATGCTGTCAGTTTTTGCCAATAAAAATGGTGGTTGTCAACCATATTGTCCCCTAATTCTTAATTTTGATTAACTGTAAAACTTGCCAGTTTGGGAGGGTTAAATCAATGTTAAGTGGGAGAGAATCAATTACTATAGATCCTCAACTTTAGGAATGGTGAGAGTGACTTTTGGAAAGTTGTGAGCATTCCAATAAAGAACAAGGTAGAAACAGAATATGTCTGTATTCTGTTGCCTTGGTTACTCTAGAAGGGCTTTCGAGAGAAAGTATGATGTGTGGAGACTTGACTTCCAGATAATATCTTGAGGTTTTTTTTGGTTTGTTTTTTGTTTTTAAATGAAAATACTTTTTCTCCAGAATCTTAGGATTGGAAGTGAAATTTGTTTTCTCCAAAGTGTGATGTGTTTACAAATCAAGAGGAAAACTTTAGATAGTATTTTTAGGGGGAAGAAATAGTAAAACATTAATCCAGAAGTTTAAAAGTTTATGCTTGTGACAATACATCTGTTCTATTTTTATTTTTAAATTTATTTTATTTATTTATTTTTGGCTGTATTGGGTCTTCGTTGCTGCACGCGGGCTTCCTCTAGTTGCATCAAGCGGGGGCTACTCTTCCTTGCGGTGTGCGGGCTTCTCCTTGTGATGGCTTCTCTTGTTGCGGAGCACGGGCTCTAGGCATGCGGGCTCAGTAGTTGTGCCTCGCGGGCTCTGGAGTGCAGGTTCAGTAGTTGTGGCACACGGGCTTAGTTGCTCTGTGGCATTTGGGATCTTCCCGGACCAGGGCTTGAACCCATGTCCCCTGCATTGGCAGGTGGATTCTTAACCACTGTGCCACCAGGGAAGTCTCAATACATTTGTTTTAATTCACACACACACGAAGCATATTAAGTGGAGGTGAAAATTTTCTTTGATATAAAGAAACAAGGCCACTTGTCCTTATCAGGTTTTGCCCCAACAAGAAATTTGCTTTTTAATTTTATTATGAGTTTAACAATGTGTTTTTAGTTAATTTATTACTATTAATTCCACATACCTTTCAAAGCTTTGGGAACCAGGTAATGGATGCAGTAAGAGAGAGGCAGAAATTTTTCTGTTTCACAAATAAGGAAGTGGAACCTTTGTATTTTATTAGAATACCTGAGTCTGGAGCAGGAGAGTAATCTGGCACTTCAGAATACCTCCTCTGCAGTCCTGGACGTGTCACTGACCCAGGGTCTGGGCGCCCCTGGGCAGGCTGTTTGGAAGATTTCACATCTTTCTTGTTCATTCCTCCCATACAGGATTCCTGTATGAGGTGAGATGTTCCCTGGGCCTTAGGAGGGCTGGGCCCTATAAGGGGCACCCGGCACATGTTATTATATCTGACAGCAAGTTCAAAATGGATAGCTTGGGGGCAGGGGTGGGAGTGTGGCAAAAATATGAAATTTCCTTCTTGATGTTGTTTAGCACAGCCTTCATCATGGGGGTTTCATTTTTAGTAAAAGGGGAAAACTGTCTCATAAAGTATCCAGTAGGAGATTGAGTGTTCCAAGAAAGTGATAGAACATCTGTAATAATCTGTAATAATGTTTCCCTCCCTGGGTTTGTGGTCACTGAGGGATGTAATATATCCACGCGCTTTTGTTAAGTGTTACCAGAGTGAACGAACACTGTTGCAAGCTGGGGTGACAGGAACTTTAACTACTTTGTGTGCGTGTTTGTTTATGCCATTACCATGACAGGCTTGAGTCTGAGGGTAGCATTGAATACAGACTGGAAATGATAATTTTTCACTTGAAACTTAGGAATACCTTTTAAGGCAAAAATACAGGCACTGTGCTGCATTCCCTGGGGCATCTTCTCTGGTCCTGTGTGAGGGTGTCTCGGAAGTAAGGCTGTTTAATATTTATTCCTTGCATCTAAACACGTGATGTTGTGGGTGGAGCGTATTTCCATTCAAAGCTCCGGCCCCGGAGTGCTATCCTAACTCCCTGTGTCCACGCTGTGGACACCCTCTGCTTGTCTGAGTTGCTTTAAATCATGTCCCTTGCACACGTCATCGTGTGTGCCTGCGTGTGCAGAGACGTGTGTTTGTCCTGTTCCTCTCGAGTGGCTTTGAAGTGCCCACCTGTCTGTCGCAGCTGCATGTGTTTTTCAGAGCCCAGCCCAGGGCCAGCATAGCCGTGCTCTACCTCCTGGCACTCGCGGTGCGGAATTGCTCTGTGGATAGGAATTCAGGCTCGGAGCCAGCCTGGCCGGCTCGGCCACTTCCAGGCTGTGTGATCCTGGACTGTTTGCGTCACTTCTCTGTGCTTCCGTTTCCTCTTAAGTACCTACCTCGCAGGGTTCTTAGGAGGATTAGATGATTTAATATGTGTAAAGAACTTCGAACAATACCCTGCGTCCACTAAGAGGCTTCAGTGTTAGCTATTATTTCCATCTCTACCGGATATTGTAGTCACAATTCGTTTCCTTGGTGTTTTCTGATAAGGGGAGCTAGTTTATGAAGTTACCATGTAAGGCCAAAATTTCATGGTTTAGCATTTCATCGTTTAGTTATAGCTTTGTACTGGACTTCACTATAATGGGTTCCACCTAACAAGTACGGAATAAATATGTAAGGAATTATACTGGAGAACCAGGGGACCTTTGCTCCTGTAAAGCTTCAGAGTGAGTAACAAACTTAAAATCAGCTGATTCCGGGAAGGTGATGTATGTTCCAGCTTGTAAGAGTTTAGTTAATTGAATGAAATTCCTATCTAATTGAGTTTCTGACGTATTTTATTTATTTATTTTTACTGTTCAAAGCTCCCACCCCCATCTCTTTTCCTTTTTGTTTAAGGAGGAGGTGGTGTGGCTGACTTGCTTTTCCCCTGTTGGCAATGAATGAAACCCTTCACCGCACTCCTTGAGCTGCTTACGGTTTCAGGTTTTTCTCTGTCACTGTCTCTGGTTGATTCCCACCCTATTGATTTACTCCTTGCTTTGCTCCCTAAGGAGGTGGGGTCCACCTCAGCCGGCCCTGCTGGCGTCTGGTCACATCCTCTTGGCCCCGTCCTTTGGTTTGTCACGCTTGCCTTGAGTGAACGGCTGTACCCAGGTACTTTGTACGGAGCATTGTCTTTATGCTTGGCCACTTCATTCATTCTTCATTCAAGTTTTCATTGACTTGGACCCAGAGAGTGTAAGGTGATGAGAACTAAGAAAGATAGGGGGCCCCTGGAAGGGAATGATGGGGTGAGAGTGGGGTGTGGCGACAGAGTTGGGGGGGAGGGACGGCCTCTAAAGCTGACACTGAAGCCAAGACTCTGGGGTGAAAGGCCCGTGCAGATCTGGGGAGAGTGTCGGGGGGCAGAGGGAACAGCAGGCACGAGGTCCCGGAAGCACAGAGCCCTTGACTCATCCCAGGAACCCACAGGAAGAAGGCCAGTGCGAACGGCTGGGTGAGGGCGGCGTCACAGTCAGGAGTCTAGATTTGATTCTGAGTGCGCAGGGGACGCTGGCAGAGGATTTTAAGCAGGGCTGTAATAACCGACTTGTGCTTTTAAAGAGCATTCCTTTCAGTTTAGTGTGGGAACTGCATGGGGGAGGGGACAGTGGAGAGAATAGGGAGCTGAGAGTAGAGGTGGGAGAGGAGGGTATTCGACATCCACCTGTGGCTCAGGCGGAGGTGGCAGAGGAGGTTTGAGAACTGACAGATTTGGGGTGTCCTGCATGTATTTTGACAGTATCACTGATAGAGCCTTTGTCGGTGGATTGATTGGATGTGGTGAGAGAATGGTTTCTTGTTTGAGCAATTGGCCAGAAAGTGGTTTTAGTACTAAGAAGGTAGGTTTGGGCAAAAGGTTAGTCTTGGGAGGAGGGCGTAGGATTAGGGGACATTTAGTTAAAAACGCTGAGTAAAGGTCACAGACTGACCCAGAATTTTGTACGGGCCTTATGCATATCAGTGTAGGATAGAAGGCCTTTTTGTAAATGGTGTTTGGGCAACTCGTAGCTATTTGGGCGGGAAATACACACGCACACACACACACGTATCCAGTTTAAGAAAAAAAAAATTTTTAATGGAACAGTGAGAATACTAGAAGAAAATGTGGAGAATTATTTTATGATCTCAGAGTGGTGCAGGCGTTTCTGAGTATGTCAAAATCCAGAAGCCATAAAAATAAGTATTGATAAACTCAGCTACTTAAAAATAAAACTTTTGGGGCTTCCCTGGTGGCGCAGTGGTTGAGAGTCTGCCTGCCAATGCAGGGGACACGGGTTTGAGCCCTGGTCTGGGAAGATCCCACATGCCGCGGAGCAACTGGGCCCGTGAGCCACAATTACTGAGCCTGCGCGTCTGGAGCCTGTGCTCCTCAACAAGAGAGGCCGCGATAGTGAGAGGCCCGCGCACCGCGATGAAGAGTGGCCCCCGCTCACCGCAACTAGAGAAAGCCCTCGCACAGAAACGAAGACCCAACACAGCCATAAATAAATAAATAAACAAAAAATAAAAAAATAAAAAAAAATAAAACTTTTGCTATCAAAAAGTACCAAAACCAGGACTTCCCTGGTGGCGCAGTGGTTAAGAATCCGCCTGCCAATGCAGGGGATACGGGTTCCATCCCTGGTCGGGGAAGATCCCACATGCCGTGGAGCAGCTAAGCCCGTGTGCCGCAACTACTGAGCCTGCACTCTAGAGCCTGCGAGCCACAACTACTGAGCCCACGTGCCACAACTACTGAAGCCCACACACCTAGAGCTCGTGCTCCGCAACATGAGAAGCCACCGCAGTGAGAAGCCTGCGCACCGCAATGAAGAGTAGCCCCTGCTCGCTGTAACTAGAGAAAGCCTGCGCGCAGCAGCAAAGACCCGATGCAGCCAAAAAAAAAAAAATACCATAACCAATGTCAAAAGATTGACATCACGTTGGAGAAAATAATGATAACATCACAAAGGACTGCTTTCCTCAACACATAAAGAACTTCCATAAGTCCGAAAAGCTCAGCCTGGAAGAAAAATGGGTGAAGGAAATGAAACAGTTCATGGAAAAGGAAGTGCAAACAGCTCTCAAATCTGAAGAGGTGTTCGGCCTCACTAATGATAGACTAAAACAAGCAGGACCCCAACCACAGTTGTCACACTGTTTCTCATCTCCCTGACAGCGATGGAAACATTTGATAATTTCTTGGTGAAGGGGTAAAATAGCAACCCTTGTGCACTGGTGGTGGGTAGGGTCATTTGGTAAAACTTGGCAGTAGCTGGCAAAATAAAGAAATGTACATACCCTTCATCCTACGGAAATTCTTTGAAGATATGCATATATGAAATGTTCTGTGTACCTGGTGAACTTTTAAAGATTGGAAACAACCAAAATGTCCATGACTAGGGGGCTGGTGATGTTATGGTGCAGCCATATCACGGAGCACATTGCATGGCTGTTAAAGGTAATGCAGCTTGATACGTGCTGATATGGACTGACCTTCAAGATATGAGGTACCAATCGAGAAAAGCAAGGTGCAGAACACGTTAGGAGCCCCAGTTTGTATAAAAAATAACGTATGCACAGGATATTTTTAACTTTTTATTTTGAAATAATTATAGACTCACAGGAAATTGCAAAAGTTGTATATAGAATCCCATGAACCCTTCCATCTGCTTCCCCCAATGGTGCCATCTTACCTAACTGTAGTGCAATAGCAACGTCAGGAAACTGACACTCACGTAATACTGTTAACCCAACTACAGACCTGACTCAGTTTTACATTCACTCGTGTGTGTATGTGCGTGCGCACGCCTGTGTGTGTATGTGTGTGTGTGTATCTATGCAGTTTCATCCCATGTATAGATTCACGTAACTACCATTACAATCAAGATACAGCTTGGTTCACACAGTGTCTTTGTCAGGACACATAGCAGATCGGTAACAATGGTATTGATTGATTGCCTTCACAGGGCAAATGGGTGGTTGAATGACAGGGTTGGGAAGGCGACATTGCTTTTCGCTGTCATAATATTTAAACTCCTGCTCTCCGAACAGTGTGTGATGTCTGGACACCCAAGTAGAACTACCAGGTAGAGGGTGTCTAGCAAGCTCTGCCAGGGGACAGACGTGGGGAGTTGTCGGGCCCTAGATGAGTGTATTTAACACCTGGGCAGAGCAGGAGGTCCCTGAGGGGAGAGAGTGCCTGGGGGAAGGGGGGGTCTGATGACACCCCAGGGCCCTCACGTTTAGAGGTCAGTTGGAGATGAAGCCCCTGTTTTGAGGGGACAGTGGACACCTGTCATGTGCTGCTGAATTTGAAGAAGGAAAGTGATTGTTGGATTAACTTTTATCATATTCTTCCTCACTTGAAAATTGAGGCCAGATTTTGTTGACTGGATCTGAAAATAAGATGGTGTATAAAGCCTTTATCGTTTTCTTTTAAAATGAGATGGGGGGGTGGGGAGGCTTTATTTCACAGGTAAGACTAATCTGTGGTGGAAAAAAATCAGAACAGTGATTCCTGGGCTGGGGGTGAGGCAAGGATTGGCTAGAGAAGGGGCCTGAGGGAACTTTCTGGAGTGACGGTGATGGTGTGTCTCACCACCGGGGTCTGGGTTACATGAGTGTATCGTTTGTTAGAAGTTGCCTTAAATTGTGTGCATTTTACCTTAAAAAACTGTAAACAAATGTGGAACCCCAGGTAATGATATGTATGCTGAAGTGTTTAGTGGTAAATTATAATTGATGTCTGCAACTCAGTTTGCAGTTTACCAAAATTGGGTTGGTAGATGGACGGAAGTGTGGGCAGATGTAATAAATATAGCAAAATATTAATTGTAGGATATAGGTAGTATAGAGGTATATGTTATTCATTGTAAAAAAATTTTTACTGTGTGTGTAAAATTCTTCATAATAAAATTTAGGGGGAAAATCTACAGAACATGAAATGCCCTGCCATATTATATTTAAACATCACCTGATGTTATGTCTTCAAATCTTTAAACATCTAAAGGAGGCATAGTATTTCATGCTGTTAAGAATCTGCGTCTTATTTTCTCTTAATCACTTGCTTGAGTTGTCAGCTCTCTTCCACCTGCCCTTTGTCCTTAAGAGGCCAAGGTTCAAGGTTTTCGAGCACTTTCTGGAGAAATAGCTCTAAGGCTCTTAACTTGGCGGATTATCATTACCCCGGAGTTCCTTCTGAGCCAACAGATTTACTTTTTGAGTGAACCTCAAACTAATTCCCCACCCCACCAGACAGGGGTTGGGAGACGTGTGTCCTTCACGGAAGGAGAGGGGATGCTTCTTGTCTTTGGCTTCACTTCTTTTGTCCCAGTCCCTCTGGCCTGACCGCCCTGGACCCCCAAGTGCACCTCTGGGTGCCTTTGAGCTCTAAGGTTCTGACTCTGTTTTAAGTAAAATAGAAGAAAAAGGCTGGGTGACCCAGTAAGTCATCTTTCTAAGGAAGGGCTCAGAAGCTACGTAGACTTCTTTTAATACTTTATTTCTTTTCCCAGATATCATTTGTTTACAAGGTTAAAAAAAGAAGTTTTAAAGGTTTGCAGTGAAAAGACGCTGTCCCACCCCTTTCCCTGAACCCCTGGGTTTCTCTCACTGCTGTAGCTTTCTGTGATCCCATCTGGAGCTATTTTGTGTGTACACAAGCAAATATAAATATATACCCCTACCCCCTTTTAAAATAACAGAACAGGGTCTTACTGTGGACACTTGCACTTTGCCTTTTTTTCCCTCCAGCACAATTTATTCAACCATTTCCTTTTAAAAAAAAAAAAAATTAATTAATTAATTTATTTTTGGCTGTGTTGGGTCTTCATTTCTGTGTGAGGGCTTTCTCTAGTTGTGGCGAGCGGGGGCCACTCCTCATCGCAGTGCGCGGGCCTCTCACTGTCGTGGCCTCTCTTGTTGCGGAGCACAGGCTCCAGAAGCGCAGGCTCAGTAGGTGTGGCTCACGGGCCCAGTTGCTCCGCGGCATGTGGGATCTTCCCAGACCAGGGCTCGAACCCGTGTCCCCTGCATTGACAGGCAGATTCTCAACCACTGCGCCACCGGGGAAGCCCCAATCATTTCCTTTTTGACAGGCATTGAGTTAATTTCCCATCTTTTTTCTCTTAGAAATAGTGCCTCTTTAAAGAACCTTGTAAGTATTCATACATATGAATTAAAAAATTTTTTGTTATGGAAATGGCCAGACATGTTCAAGTAGAAGAACAGAATGAACCCCACATACCCTCCCCTCATCCAGCTGGAGCAGTGTCCCATGTTTTTGCTACTCTTGTTTCATGCCCACCCATTTACCCCCCTTTAAGCTAGACGACCTTAAAAACAAATTCCAGAAACAATGCTGTTTTACTTCAGTATAACGGGCTTTTTAAACTTTTAATTCTGGATAATTTCAAACATAGTATTTTAAGGCAGATACCAGATACACGTGTAAATAGCAATACTTAAGTAAAGTAACCAACTTTTAGATACAAGATCAAAATATTTAGAACTGACAAATATTTAAAAGACAAATATTTAAAAGACAAAAAGCAAAAGCTACAAACTTCTAGTTATCAGATAAACAAGTGCTAGGGATATAATGTACAATGTGATAAATATAATTAACACTGCTGTATGATATATATGAAAGTTGTTGAGAGAGTAGATGAGTTCTTATCACAAGGGAAAAAATGTTTTATTCTATTTCTTTAATTTTGTATCTATATGAGATGACGGATGTTCACTAAACCTATTGTGGTCATCATTTCATGATGTGTGTAAGTCACATCATTATGTTTACACCTTAAACTTATATAGTGCTGTATTTCAATGATAATCTCAATGAAACTGGAAGGAGAAAAAATAAAAGACAAAAAGTATTAGCACCAGTTATGAGCTTCCAGGGTATTCCAGCCTCCCTCCTCACTCTACACTTTGAAAAAAGGTAGACTTAAAGATAAAACTTGCTTACAAATGGTAAGCAATAATGAAACGAAAACATTTCAGCTCCGTACTTGAAACACGGGTGCCATTCCCCTGTCACATGGGTCCAAATACATGGTTTATGTGACACGATGTCCTCTCAGCATTAGCTCTCAGTAGTCCTCATCCAGGGGTGACTGTGTGGACCCCCCAGCCCCTCCCCACCCCCGCCAAGGGGCATTTAACAATATCTGGAGACACTAGTTTGTCCCAGCTGAGGGGAGGAGGTGCTGCTGGCATCCAGTGGGTAGAGGCCAGGATGCCGCCAGCATCCTGCAGTGCACAGGACAGCCCTCCGTACTAGAGAGCTATCTGGCCTGAATGGCTGAGGTTGAGAAACCCTAGTTTAGGACATTGGGAGACGATGTTTTATCCGAGATCTCTTCTATGTGGTTCTCCCGTTGCTTCCTGGGAGCTGCTTAATGAGCGTCGACTAGTCAGGTTAAATACTAACGGTGTTGACATTTGCCAGTGTTACATCGAAGGTAAACCCTTACCCTCCAGAAAATTCCAATTAATGTAACTTCACTTAGATCCTTATTCTATCAGTTGTACGAAGAAGGATTGTTTCAAAAAACACAGATAAGGTTTAGACTCTGCTCACAAGGAAGTCAAAACCCCTCAGAGGCAAGCGGACGTGAAACCATTTTGCTTCTGGAAAGCTTCCAGAAGCAAAACAAGGCCAGGACTGTTCTCGTGGCTGCTTCCGCGTGCGTAGAGACAGGCCGGGAACAAAACCTGTCGTCGAAGGAAGGAAGGTGAAATGGGGAGAGAGAGGTGACTTTAGTGCGGGGATTGTTTAGGAGGGGCCGACAGCGACAGCATCTGCGCGGCTGTTAAGGGGAGTGAGCGGAGTGTGGAAGCCCTCTGCTCGTGGCGCATGAGACGGTGGGGACCACAGACACGACTCAGGTGGTGTCCTCGGCGTCCAGGACCCTAGTCAAGGCGGCGGAGATGGACGTGTCCACAGCTAAGCGTGTGACAAGACCTAGATTATGGGTGTTTTAACTGGGGTCCAGGAGCCCCGTGCCTTGTGTAATTTCTTGCCTGTTTCTTTCCAGATTTCTCCTTTAGAAAGTGGATGTGTGGGATAACATGTCCAGTGTGTCCGAGGAGAGAAGAAAAAGGCAGCAGAACATTAAGGAAGGACTACAGTTTATACAGTAAGGGCTCACTGCATGCCTCATGTTCTCGTCATGAAGTAACTCCTTTTGGTGTGGCTCTGCATGTAGCAGGGATTAGGAAACCTTTAGTTATGTTTCCGAAGTCCTGTTCTTTTGGGTTAGAAACTAGATATTTTTGTTCTAGCAGTATTTTCTGCTCTTGGACGTTGATTTCTTTCTGTTCTGAAGTGGATCTTGCTGTCGCTGATTTTTAGGGCTGAAATCCTTAAGTATCCTCTAAAATGTTAGACTGAGGAATTTGAACCTAATCTCGTAAGAACAGTTCTGATGAGTGAAAATCAACATCTGTCAGCACACAGGGCTTTTGTGATCGCACTTTTTCTGTTACGAAGCTCGGTCTCTAACTGGCCTTCATGAAGCACGTCAGTGACAGGACCACAGCCTGGGTGGCCATGTCCAGGCAGAAAGGCCTCTTTGTCCCTCCTGGGAAGGGGACATTCTTCCCCTCTGTTCTATAGTAAATTGAATCAAATAGTAGTAGTGGTTCTATACTATTTTAAAACTTTTTCGGCATTTGAAGAATTAGGCTGTCTTTAATTAGAAGTAGATTTGCAGGGAAAATGTTATACTTACTCAAGAAAATACAAAGGAATAGTTTTAGATTTTTTTTTTTCATGACTACAGTTATATGTGAATAATGGTCGTAAAGGAGAAGCAGGTCTTTAAAATGTGCTTTGAACCAGTGGTGAGCTCATGAGAACCTCAGTTTTAAGATGACTCCTGGGTGAACAAATCCTGATAAGAACCTGATCATCAGAATTGATTTGTTTCTTCTTCTTAGGTCACCGCTGTCGTATCCAGGAACACAGGAACAGTATGCGGTAAGGACTCTGGGAAGGTCTGCTTGAGAACTCCACAAGTAGCCTGTGAACTGCCACATGTAGCCTGGGTTGGCAAACCCAGATGTGGCCCCCTGTCTGTTTCATAAATAAAGTTTTATTGGAACACAGCCATGCCCATTTGTCAATGTGTTATCTGTGGCTGCTTTCACGACATGGTGGTTGAGACAGAGACCTTATGGCTCACAAAGCCTCAAATCCCTACTATCTGGGCATTTACAGAAAAAGTTTGCTGACCCGTGTATATATAAGACAACGTTTTTTTCCGGCGTACTTGGACAGTTGTCCTATTTTTTCTTTCCTCTATTGGTGAAGTTTTGAATTAATTTCTTTTGAGCCCCTTGACAATTACCTTTAGCCTTTCATTTCATTGAAAATGAGGGGGACAGAATATGCTGAGAGGGAGAGTGCAGAGTATCTTCTGTTCTTCCTTAGAAGAGAAGTTGTAACAGAAGTAAAGAGGTGACTGGATAATTAGGGGAAAGAGCTAGAGAGGAATCTAGTTAGTTAGAAAGCCCAGCTGACTGGGTCTTGGACTAAAGGCCCTCAGTTCTGCAGACCGTTAGTTCCCCTGTGGCTTTGCATCTCTGTGGGTTGTGGTGCTTCTGAATGTCACTCCTTTCTCTCTGCCTCCCTCCCTCCCTCCCTTTCCGTTCATTTCAGTCTCTCCCTTCCTTCCTTCCTTTTCTCCAAACAGACGTAGAACTGTAAAGTATGAGGACTAGCAATCACATGGAGCAATCCTTTCATTTTACAAACGTGCAGTTGGGGTCCAGGGAGGTGAAACGGCCTGTCTCTCAAGTCACCTCAGCTGTTAAAGGTTGATCTGGACAGTTTTCTTTATTACTTTCGTCAGCTTAGACGTGAATTCGTAAAATGAGACAAAGAAGAGCTGAATGTTTATCTGATCCTTTGATAGGAAAGGACTTTTAAAATCTTAGAGCAATGATAGAAATCCTGAAGGAGACTTAAGAACATTTGCCCCTACCAGAAGAGTGTGTATACTTACACAGTAAGAAAAAGGTTTGCCATCCCCTCCCCATAAATCAGTAAATGACCTGAACATTTACAAAAGAAGAAACACAAATGGTCCATAAAAATGTGGAGAAGTTCAACCTCGCTGGTAATCAGATACGCAAATAAAAAAGGGTACCATTTTTCACCTAGAAATGTGTAGATTTTATGTGTGCGTGCTCACGCACGTGTGCACACGTGTTGGTGGAGGTGCTCTGAAGCAAGCCGCTATAAGTATTCCTTGTTGTTGCCTTTTTGGAAGACAGTTTAGAAATACTAGTCAGAAGCCTTAAAATCCTCATTCCACTTGTAGGAATTTATCCCAGGCTCAGAGTTGGCGATGTCAACAAATATTGACAAGGTGCTTTTGCAGCACTTCTCTTAATAATGAGACATTGAATTTTTTCTTGGAAAAAGCAAGCAAGATGAAACCCTAGCTGAAATAGCAGTGAGTTGGCCTGGATTTGATAATTTCTTACGACAGTGCTTGTTGCTCTGTCAAATTATTTCCTCTGAAGTTTTAGATACAAAAATTAAAATTTGCTTACACTCTGACTTGTCCCTTGAAGGGTTTCAAGTGGTTACTTTCTTCTTTTTAGGTATATTTACGTGCTCTTGTGAGAAATCTTTTTAACGAAGGAAATGATGTTTATCGGGAACGTGATTGGAACAGCTCCATGAGCCAATATTCAGAAGCTTTGAGTATAGCTGATTATGCAAAGTCTGAAGAAATTTTAATCCCTAAAGAAATCATTGAAAAACTATATATAAATCGTATTGCTTGCTATTCTAATATGGTGAGTTGTGATTTTTAAAGCAATGTTTCTAGAGAGAAAAAAGGTTTTCAATAACATAGTATACTAGCGAAAGTCAGTTTCCTAATTTCAGTTTATAAGAAAGATAAATTAACTGCTTTTAGAGTGGCCTCAAGCTTTGAAAAATCAGCTTTGGCCAAATGCTTAGGTATTTAAAAATAATTTGTTTCTTAGATACTGGTCCTTGGAGATTCCTTTTTGAGTATGGCTTTTGGTGGGGGGTGTCTGCTCATAAAAAAGTCAGCCTAGGAAGATACAGGTGTTCACAGATGGGTACAGGGTACCCATCAGGTATCTCTGCTGACAGTTTGCTTCTTAGTCAAGATTCTCTTAGGAGCTGTTTTTTTTATAGCACAAAACAGTAGTTAGCCTTCGAAAGAGTTAACAAGCTCTTCACATGTCAGAACTTAGAAAGCAATATTTTGATGTGCTTATAATTTTCACTATAGACATTCAGTAAAATTTAACCATGAATTTAAGTATCCATGTTGTCACCTAGTTCTTTGCTAATGAGCATTCATTGATGATTTGTTTTGTATAATATATTCCTTCTCAACTAGCTGCTTGGGAGTTACATTTCCATTTAACATTTTAATGAGCTCCAAAAAGGGGGTAGCTACAACTGCGAGGAAAATAGGACAGGCGAGTGACACTTGGGGGCCTCAGCCATACCTGGAACGTTTTATTTCTTGAAGATCTGGGGTATTTTATGGCCAAATGTCTGGGTGGTGGGTACATGGGTAGCCACGATATTCTTTCTACTTTTGTGTATTTGAAATTTCATAATGAAAATAATTTTTAAAAAGACAAATAATACCACTAACTTTCAATTTAAAGGAAAAGTCTGAATTTGTTTCCATTTGCAGGGAGACATCATCACAAGATGTGAACTGTTTGATTGCTAACTTTATTTGGTCTTCCTCGCCAGGGTTTCCATGATAAAGTTTTAGAAGACTGTGATACAGTCCTCAGTTTAAATGCCAGTAACTGCAAAGCTCTCTATCGGAAATCTAAGGCTCTAAGTGATTTAGGAAGGTACAAAGAGGCTTATGACGCTGTGGCAAAGTGCTCCTTGGCAGTGCCTCAGGTATGGAATTTATGTTTTGGTTCATTCGTTTACATCATAACCATTTTATTGATTCTGTGTAGAGAAATGGCCTTAAAAAGTTACATCTTCCAGCCAGCCACCCACCTGCTGCAGTTGGGAATAATTGCCCATAAAACAAGTGTCTTGACAGAGTATAAGTTAGAACTGTTTTGCCTCTTCGTCTTTACAGTTAGTAAATATAGCCCGCCACTAATCATATATTCTCACTTTTTTCAGGATGAACATGTAATAAAACTAACTCAAGAACTAGCTCAGAAATTGGGATTTAAAATAAGAAAAGCATATGTTAGAACTGAGGTAAGGTGGAGTTCTCTCCATAAGGTATTTTTGTTTTGTTTTGTAGCTTGGAGTCAGTTCTGGTTTTAAATTAGTTTCTTAATTTTCTTTCAGCTGTCACTAAAAACAGTTCCTGGGGATGGGGCTACAAAGGTAAGGTTATTGCTCTTGTAAGACTCGTAATACAAAAAAAAAAAGAAGAAAAGATAGAAGCATTAGTAGTTTTGTTTCTAATATTTTTGGTTTGTGTCTATTTTGAGACCTTTTTAAAAAAATTATTTATTTATTTATTTATTTATGGCTGTGTTGGGTCTTCGTTTCTGTGCGAGGGCCCTCTCTTGTTGCGGCAAGTGGGGGCCACTCTTCATCGCGGTGCGCGGGCCTCTCATTATCGCGGCCTCTCTTGTTGCGGAGCACGGGCTCCAGACGCGCAGGCTCAGTAGTTGTGGCACACGGGCCTAGTTGCTCCGCGGCATGTGGGATCTTCCCAGACCAGGGCTTGAACCTGTGTCCCCTGCATTGGCAGGCAGATTCTCAACCACTGCGCCACCACGGAAGCCCTTTGAGACCTTTTTATTCCTCAAACACAAAAGTGGCCAGAGCTTCCTGCCCTAGAAAAAGAAAACAAACAACTCAAGTAATATCTGTTACTCTCAATCAGCATTTCCTGAAGGCCAATGGAGCATTTTACAGGATTTTAATAGATGTTAGGTTTTATTAGAAAAAGTGGGTCAGGGCCACATACTAATCTTAGGAGTCATTGGGTTAAACATAATTAACAAGTTTTTTAAAGGTACGTCTTCTTAGAGCTGTGAGGATGCCACTGTGAGTTGGGGAGAGAGTGGTGGCTAGACTAGTCCCTCTGGAACTAGAAGGCTCCTGACTATCCTTTGAGAAATACTGGGCCACAGGAAACAAGTGCCAGTAGGCCAGCACCGTTTAACGCCATGTATTACAGAGGTTTACACGTTTTCTTTATTTCTGTCTTAATTGGAAGGAGGTCAAATGTGAGAACCTGCATTGCTCTCTTAGAGTGAGTTTTATAGCTTGCTTTATGGTTTAGAGTCCTGAAAATACTATCATCTATTATTTGGTTTAATTTCTAGGCTTTGAACTCTTCTGTGGAAGATATTGAGCCAGGTACGTTTTCACACACATCCTCTTAATCTGAAAAGTGCCAGCCTTAGACGTTATGTACATTATAGTGTTGTCAAATAAGATTGCTGTGTGGTTATTAGTATTAAAACAAGAGTAATTTCAAAAACCACCTCTGTGCCTCTGGATGTGCCAGTGAGTGAGTGACAGTACTGGATGTCAGTGAGCAATTGTTCGATACCCACTGTGGCTTCACCACCCTCTAGTAGCTCCATCCGAAAGGGGGCCAGCAGTTTTGAGAAAGAAGGAGAAGTTTTCACAAGTCAATGTATCTATTCCTGTGCAAAACGAATTATTTTTAGGATTACTTGTACTCTTTTATTTGAATTGCTTTCACTGTTGTATCTATTTATTTTTATAATTGCTTTCATATTTTCATCTAGCTCTTCATTTTTTCTATTATTGGCTGTTAACACTAGTATTACATAAATACACTGAAAATAAGTGAGTACATGTCCATCCATGTTACAGATTTATTAACTCCGAGGCAAGAAGCAGTTCCTGTTGTTTCTATACCTGCATCCAGTTTTTCTCACCAAGTTGGAAATGAGCTGGCCTCAGTTCCCATTATGCCCTTAACTTCTATTTTGCCACTGCAAGTGGAAGAGAGTTCTCTGCCATCGACAGTGTTGGCAAATGGAGGAAAGATCCCCTTCAGTATGCCGGAAGCGTTTTTAGATGATGGAGATATGGTCCTTGGAGATGAAATAGATGACCTCCTTGATTCTGCACCTGAAACTAATGAAACTGTTATGGTAAATTTCAGTGTGACTCCTTTCTTCTGAAGGCAGGCTTTTTTTTTTTTTTTTAATCGTAGTATAACCTGCTAGATATTTTTAGTATTGACTATAGAGTAAGCTTTGGGTTTCTTGAAAATTACTTTTGTCGTTTTCCAGTGGTAACTGGCTAATTTGGTCATTTCTTTAAATAAAAAAGGGAAATGTGCTAGGAATCACATATTATGGAAACGGTAAATTTAACTTTCTGACAAAGAATAGGCATTTGACATGTAAGGCAAAATGAATTCATGGATTAAGGACTTCTCATTCCTTAAGGATAATTCTCCTATAACCATATACCATAAAGCAAGTGTCAGCAGACTTTGGTCCACAGGCCTGATCTGGCCTGCTGCCTGTTTTGTATGGCCCATGGACTAAGAATGGTTTCTAGATTTTTACATGGTTGGAAGAAAAATAATAATAATAATAATATTTTGAGACACAGAAAATATTTCATGACACTGTAGTAACAAAGTTGACTAGTTGTAACAGAGACTGTGTAGTCCACAAAGCCTACAATATTAATATCCAGCCCCTTATAGAAAAGTTCACTGACTCCTGCTGTGAAGTATATTAAAATAGTGGCAGCAGTAGGAGGATGATGGGGGGTGGAACTCAAAGCTGGTTTCCAGGGTGGGTGAAACCAGTGAAGTCCCCGTGGAGCTGACAGAGAGAAGATGTAAAAGGCAGACAGATGGGGGGTTGGTTCCTACCACTTTGATCTTGGGCAGGTTATTTCACCTTTCAGTCCCTCGGTTTTCTCATCTGTACCGTGGCAGCCCTAGTAGGATACATCTCAGAGGGTTAGGAGGATTAAATAGATGGTATGTGATTTATCATAGTATAAGGCACATGGAAACTCTCCAAAAATCCTCGCTCTGTGGGGGAGGGGCAAGGTAGCGTTCCATTTGTTCTTGTGAGGTTGTACATTCACATCTCCAGAAAGATGGTCCCCACTTTTCCAGGCTGCTCCAGCTCCCTTCTCTTAAGCACCCTTCCTTCCACTCCAGCCCCACACACATCCTCACAGTTCCTCTTTGATGAAGCCAGCTCTCATGTAGGGAATCCTAAGGAAGTTTTGAAAATGAACCATGAACGTCTTATTTGGATTACAGCAATATTAGACATCACATCTCCATCCTTTTTAAAAAGTAGGCTTGAGAAGAAATCAGCTCTGTAGTTTGGATTCTGCCACTGAATCTTGATTTTGATTTCAACTTTGTTATGTAACAAAATTACCCAGTGAAGTAATTTGTTTTTATATGCTGATGTTAAAAGCAGTTTGGCCAGCTTGGAACTGAGTTTCATGGACTTTAATCCGGTCTTGTTTCCTCTCCAGCCATCAGCCTTAGTCAGAGGCCCCCTCCCAACGGCCAGCGTCGCTCCGAGCATCCCCTTCTCAGCGTCTCTTTTGGGCGCCTTGCCCATCGGTGCGAGGTACGCGCCTGCACCCTCCTTCTCGGAGCTGTATCCGCCTTTGACTTCATCCTTAGAAGATTTCTGTTCTTCTCTAAATTCATTTTCAATGAGCGAATCCAAACGAGGTAAGACTCGAGCCACTTATATAAACAGTTACAGTTCATTTTCTAAAAAAGACAATTTGGTTTGACTGTTATTTAACTAACTCCAGATAGTTGGTACTTGAATTATTTTTATTGTAGCTGAAAATACATTGTAGCTCTAAAGTCTAAACCATCCTGTTTTAAATTCACCTGGACTTAACTGTGCCATTTTGGAGATCAAGAATCAAAGCCCTGAGAGTAGGAATGTATGTGGCACTGGTTTTTTTATAGGATAGTTTGTTAAGCTGGGTGTCCGTTGTTTTGGGGGGTGAAATGACTTTTAATGTGTTCTCTAAAAAAGGGATACCCCATCTAAAGGGTCTTAAAGACAGGTTATCCTTTTAAATTCTGAACTAGGCAAATACTTAGTTAAGACTAATTTAAAATCAGTGTTTAAAATGATAATAGATCCATCTATTTTAGGCTTCATCCATTGAGCTCAGCAAAGCATGCCTGGTGCCTTAGTTTTGCAAGGGATTGCTGAGGTTTTGGCCTGACTCCTGTTTCTGTAGTCCTAGGCTTAATATATACTTTAAACAATAACAATGAAAATCTTCATATTTTTGTGAGGCTTTGTTATGGTTAAAGGGATAAAAATCAAAATAATTGATTTGAAGATTGACAACAGAAGAAACTGAAATTTGTGGGAGACAGAAGGGCAGAGAGAAAGTAACTGAGTGGTAGACTAAGAAAAAGAAAGTAATTGAACTTTATTGATTTTCTTAATGTTATGATGAGTTCCTGCTTCATATTTTCAAAAGGAGAGGCTCCTTTCCCATTTTGAATACGAATTATTTTCTCAGTCTTTTTAACAGTCCCACTTGGTAGGCCCTGCCTTAGCTTATGTCTCTGAAAATCACTTTTTATCTAAATTTGTTTGTCTAAGGGTTATTTATGCCCTTGGTTTCTAGAGGAGAGGAAAGACTCCATAGCCCTCTTTAAGTGTCAATCATGAGCAAGAAAGCTTCTTGGAATTGGGATGGGAAGATAACGTGGGAAGCCACAGTGAGCTACTAAGCCCTGATGTTCTTATTACATGATTAGAATGAAAAGGTCTGTTGAAGTTTTTTTATTATTTTAGATCTGTCCACCTCAACTTCTAGAGAGGGAACACCGCTTAACAACAGTAATTCTTCCCTTTTACTTGTAAGTGCCACTTCCTCTTTTGTAAATACGTCGCTTAAATTGCAAATAGGTCTTTTACTTAAGTAACTGAGTTATTTGAATGAACGTGACCGTCTCCCTGAAATTTTGTGTGTGCTGTGGGAAAGAGTGCTAAAATAAGACTCTTCTGGAACATCCAGTAATAAATGCTTTGTGTTTAAGGCTGGATCTGTCATAACAAATTAATCACAATCGCAGGCAGTGTAAGAGGCTTTAGCACAGCGTGAACGACAAGGAAATACAAGATCAGGGCGTGAAAAACATGTTGGCTGATGAAGCAGAACAATTACCCGTCACTTATAACAACTCATGGAGCATCCAAAAACGTGGGGGAGGGGCCTAGAGACCCAAAAGAGAGGAAAATGTAGAAGGAAATGGTTTTTAAATAGAAACGCAGTTAGGACAGAATAGTCTCAACTTCAGTCTGTGCAGAATGTCTTATTTTTCAGATGCATCTGTTTCCTTCTTTAGTGATAGTGCAATATTTGTTGGCTGTTTTTTGTTTTTTTTTTTTTTGTTTTTTGTTTTCTTAATTCTTCTTGCAGATGAATGGACCAGGCAGTTTGTTTGCTTCTGAGAGTTTCCTGGGAATGTCAAGTCACCCTAGGAATGACTTCGGAAACTTTTTTGGAAGTGCAGTAACTAAACCACCTTCTTCAGTGACCCCAAGACATCCCCTTGAAGGAACCCATGAACTGAGACAAGCTTGCCAGATCTGTTTCGTAAAATCAGGTCAGGACCAAACAAAGGAGCAGACAGGATTAAAGCAGTCAATAACCTGAGAGTTCTTAGGAAACACCAGCTATTGTGATTCTTCAATCTCTGAATTCTTTCTAAAGAAGCAGCAGTTATTGATTAGGGGCCTTTGGAGTCTAATAGGATAAGCCGCTGCTCTCCTTTGATAAAATTTTATGTATAGAATCATATGGAATAGAATATTTACCTGACTATAATGTTTGTGAAAATTAAAGTACTTTCTGTTGGGTTATTTCATATCTTTACCCCTAAGTCAAGTGATATGAACACAATTTATTCTGAACTCGACCCAAGTTAATTTTCTTTCTTAGTTGCTTATTTAAATGCGTTCTTTACCTTTAGAAGCCATCAAAACTCCTAATAGTTAAATAAGGGTTATGTTTTGGGAAGACTGGTGTTTTGTCCTGATCTTTGTTTTGTCTGACAAACAGCACGAAAGGCAAAAGTTACTTCCATAGCTTGTTTACATTTGGGGGTTATGAAGATGGGATTTTTTAATGGGAATTTAATAATCATAATCCATCTGCTCACATCTGCTTATAAATGTGCCTGTAAAATGAAATGATACTTTTTGTGCATATGAGCAATCCTTTTTACATCTTTTTCAGGCCCTAAGTTAATGGATTTCACTTACCATGCTAATATAGATCATAAATGTAAGAAAGATATTTTAATTGGTAGGATAAAGAATGTTGAAGATAAATCATGGAAAAAAATACGTCCAAGACCAACAAAAACAAATTACGAAGGACCTTATTATATATGTAAAGGTATATGCTATAATTACTTAATTGGTGTACATCGCCTAAGCAAGAAATGATTTGCTACATTTGTTATAATGGTTCCAGTATTACTGTAACTTAAAATGTTTAGGTAGAGTTAACAGAAAGTTCCTTGGATTGAGACATTAGTATTTTTTATATTATTTTTACCTTTGTTTTTAACTTGCTGTCTTGTGGGTATTTTATAGTTATTTATGGAAATGGGGATTTCCCCAGGTTTTAAACAGAAAACTGTCTCAAACTTTGGGTTCTCTGACATGGTCTAAACAGAATCAGAACACTGAACTATAAGGCTTTGAAAATGTTGCTCTTTTAAGTTGTTTTTGAGAGAACTTAGTATTTTCATTTTTGTCAGACCCCTTCACCTGAACGAGCTTTGAATGTACCTAAATGACTTTTTAAACTTAGGTGGAGTACATCCGGGTATCAAGGCTTTTTTTCCCTGTCTGAAATAAAAATAATTTAGAATTGTGGTGCTGGTTTTTTGGTTTCTTTTTTAAGAGTTAATACCATCCCTGCATTGTAATACGCGTATCATGGTTTGAAGCTATCCATGAATTGTTATAAAAATTCAAGTGGTGCCCTAAGCGTGTTTTGTTTTTTTTTTTAAATACTTTTCTGATATTTTGTTGTTGTTATAAATTTATTTATTTATTTATTTATTTTTGGCTGCGTTGGGTCTTCGTTGCTGCACGCGGGCTTTCTCTAGTTGCGGCGAGTGGGGGCTACTCTTTGTTGTGGTGCGCGGGCTTCTCATTGCGATGGCTTCTCTTGTTGCGAAACACGGGCTCTAGGTGCGCGGGCTTCAGTAGTTGTGGCACGTGGGCTTCAGTAGTTGTGGCTCGTGGGTTCTAGAGCGCAGGCTCAGTAGTTGTGGCACACGGGCTTAGTTGCTCCGCAGCATGTGGGATCTTCCCAGACCAGGGATCGAACCTCTGTCCCCTACATTGGCAGGCGGATTCTTAACCACTGTGCCACCAGGGAAGTCTCCCTAAGTGTGTTTAATATTTATTGGCTTTGAAAAAACAACAGCCCGCGTTTTAAATGTGTTTTAATTCCCTGTCTTTCTAGATGTTGCTGCCGAGGAGGAATGTAGATATTTGGGCCACTGCACATTCGCTTATTGCCAGGAAGAGATAGATGTCTGGACGCTAGAGCGAAAGGGAGCATTCAGCAGGGAGGCTTTCTTTGGTGGCAACGGAAAGATCAACCTTACCGTGTTCAGACTGCTCCAAGAGCATCTTGGAGAATTTATATTCCTTTGTGAGGTACTTTCTCCAAACCTTACTTTCTGCTGTGAAATTGGTGGTAGCTTCCGACCCGCAAGCCCAGAAGTATCAAGTACTTAGCTCTGGTCCTGCCATATGATAAAGCATCTGCTCAGCAACGGTAGCCACTGCTATTATCCAAAAGAATACTGTTAAGACTTCGTACTTACTGAGTGTTATTTGGTGTAAGCATGTAATGTATAGGTATGTACATCATAAGCATGGCACGGAAGTTCTATCTCATATTATGTTTTCATGATAATTCTTCTTCTCTGTTTCAGAAATGTTTTGATCATAAGCCTAGAATGATAAGTAAAAGAAACAAAGATAATTCTACTTCTTGTTCTCATCCGGTTACAAAGCATGAGTTTGAAGACAATAAGTATGTTGGTAGTTTCTAATTTTTATAGTGACAACACGAGAGTCTTTTTTTAGATCCAAATTAAACCAGAGTAGTATCTGCTCAGGCATTCCCCCTCTCCTTTTGTTGTTGTTTTGAAAGATGGTGACTATTTTTAAATGGCTAATAGGTTTTGCTGAGAATTTTAAAATGAATTATTTAATTGAAATTTAATACAGAAAAGCAATACTGATTTATAGCTTCTCATGACATGGATTTAGGTATTTTATAGCTTAACATATAATTATCCCCTCCCCTCCCGAGCAAAACAATTGCATACAGTGATATATTTTTTCTGATAAAGATTTAAAATGTATTTTCAGTCTAGAACTTTACATTTTATATGTGTATGTACATTTTTTTTAAAGCTATGGCAGAACAATAGTAAAATGTCACTCCCTTTTCCTCTTAGGTGCCTTGTCCACATTTTGCGAGAGACAACAGTAAAATACTCCAAAATACGTTCTTTTCATGGTCAATGTCAGCTTGATTTATGCCGACATGAGGTTCGATATGGCTGTTTAAGGGAAGACGAATGCTTTTATGCACATAGTCTTGTAGAATTGAAAGTCTGGATATTGCAAAATGAAACAGGTAGGTTTGTGTGTGATTGAGAAATGTCTCTTCAAGAGCATCAGGGTTTATGAAGTGGTATTGGAGACCCTTCTCCATCAACCTGGTGTGGCAACACTTGATTTTTTCCTGAGCTTTAAACCGTGTAGTCACTTCATCTTTAGAGTGGCCTATTTTGAGTGTGGTCTCGTATAAGTAATTGCTGATACAAGTTCATGTATGAAGTATGGACTTGTGAGGAAGAAAGATTCCTCGGAAGACACCAAGAGCTATATTTGTAAATATTCCATTTTGAAAGAATAATGGGATGTTCATTCTTGGCAACAGATTATGCCAAGTGGGGTTAATTAAAGAATTGAGTCTGACTTTGCCTAGATTGGTGGCCTGTTGTTGTGTCGAGGACCTAAAAAAAGGCTTCTGCGTTTCCCAGGTATCTCACATGACGCTATTGCCCAGGAATCTAAACGATATTGGCAAAATTTGGAAGCAAACGTACCTGGAGCTCAGGTATTTTTTCCTGTGTACTTTCTGCATTTGGGATCCTTTCTGGAATGGCCTAATTGATGTTAGTTGTCGGCAGATGCAGTTAAAACTTACATACAGTCCAGTTACTTTCTTAATGTTTATTGAGTTAATTTTTAAAAAATTTATTTATTTATTTATTTATTTATTTATTTTTGGCTGCATTGGGTCTTCGTTGCTGCGCGCGGGCTTTCTCAAGTTGCGGCGAGCGGGGGCTACTCTTCGTTGCGGTACACGGGCTTCTTATCGCGGTGGCTTCTCTTGTTGTGGAGCATGGGCTCTAGGCGCGCGGGCTCAGTAGTTGTGGCATGTGGGCTCAGTAGTTGTGACTCGCGGGCTCTGGAGCGCAGGCTCAGTAGTTGTGGCTCACGGGCTTAGTCGCTCTGTGGCATGTGGGATCTTCCCGGACCAGGGCTCGAACCTATGTCCCCTGCATTGGCAGTCGGATTCTTAACCACTGTGCCATCAGGGAAGCCCCAGTTGAGTAATTCTTAATGTGAAAAAAAAATCTGAATTTTAGTTGATCATATAAAAGAAAAAAAGTTAGGCAGCCCATAACACCCACCAAGAATGTAGGATAGGGAATTCCCTGGTGGTCCAGTGGTTAGGACTCCATGCTTCCACTGCAGGGGGCACGGTTTTGATCCCTGGTTGGGGAACTAAGATCCTGCAAGCCGGGCGGCATGGCCAAAAAAAGACTGTAGGATACAGTTTCTTATTCAGCTTAATTGGCAAAACAGTTGGGGTCTCACGCTATGGGGATCCTTGGAATAAGGGAGGTGGATTGTGTTTGTAGTTTTGCTTACTGCCCAGCCAAACTGCTTTACCCAACTACCCTCCTTCCCCTCCCTGCCAAAAATCCTAGTTATTAACTCCAAAGCTGACTTTCATAAATTGAGGTTTGGCATCTGTAATCTGCTTTTATCATATTCTCTTGCATTTGGGTGGAGAACTGGAGATTTTAGTTATCAGATCATATATATATATAGTGGTCAAATCATCAAACCAGACAAAAACGGAAATTGTATGCTATTGTGAAAAAAAATGCATGGTGATTGTGTTCTCAGAAAACTGGTTTTCTGTTAAATTAAAACTAATCTTTTAATTATTTAAGGTACTTGGCAATCAAATAATGCCTGGATCCCTTAATATGAAGATAAAATTTGTGTGTGCTCAGTGTCTGAGAAATGGTCAAGTCATTGAACCAGACAAAAACAGAAAATATTGTAGTGCAAAAGCAAGGCATTCGTAAGTAGTGTGTGTGTGGAAATAGTGCCTGATCATAATGATCTGTTTCATGGGTGTAAAATCATGCATATAAGAAAAAAAGATTAAGACTTTGAAGAGAGCAAAGGAAAGTAGACAATTTAGGAATGATTGCAAAGCAAAAGGGAAGAGATTTTTAGAATTTAGTAGCTAAGAATTCAACACAATTCAAGTGTTTTTCCTGTATTTCATCATTTCCGTGTTTAGGATTCGTAGGGAATGTTTGTTTATAATTATCGACAGGAAATGAAATGACAGAATCATAAGGCATTTCTTTTAGAAGGGTTGAGGAAAAAAAAATCTCTGGTCCTTTAGGTACAAACTTTGTACCTGCCCCTTTATATTATGCCTTTGCCAGTGTGTTTTTGTTTTTTCTGAACTCCATTTTTCTTAGGTGGACCAAAGATCGTCGTGCGATGAGAGTGATGTCTATTGAACGTAAGAAGTGGATGAACATCCGTCCTCTCCCCACAAAGAAACAAATGCCTTTACAGTTTGATGTACATACGTAATTTTTAAGCCACTTTTTTTTTTATTAGGCATTTCAAATCATTAGAAAGTAGTAGTAATTCAGATGGAAACTGGTCCCCTTTAAATAATGCTCATCATGTTAATGAAATCGAAGTGGTCCTTTCGTTTTCCTTCCCCTTTTGAATGTGTGGTTCTGGGACAGTCTTTAGATTGATTGGAATCGTATGAGTTACTGAGGAAAAGTAAGTAGACAGTGGACTAGAGAAGAGTGATGGTCATGGCTCAGCTTATTTTCCAGATGAATTACTTTGGGAGCAAATGGGAGAGAATTTCATTTAAATTTGATTCCTCAGCTTTGCTGTCAAACCCAGGGCCTTCCGTATTATTATGGATGCTGTTGATGGGTTGTTTTTATCATGCCTGTTTCTTTCACTGAAGCGATGGATGCTCGCTAAAGGATGCCCAACATAGGATTTTCTTGAAGTAACCCAAAGGAAAAATGCCCCATGTTAGAGCAATATGTTCCTCAAAAGCCCTTAGAATGAAAACACCAGGCCAACTTAATGTGTGGGTAGCATTTCACTCACTAGGTAGCACGTTTCAGCTTGGTCCCCCTGGTACCTTACGTGGTCTTAAAGACGATTGTCTGGGCAAAGCCCTGGAGCTGGCCCAACTTGCCTCTTCACAAGAGAGAGGGTCTGGAGGGATTTCACTGTGCGAGGGACACTTGGAGCTGACAGGGCGGAAATTTTCTGCCGCAGCGGAGGAAGTATGGAGAGAGCCTTTTGCCCAGAGAAGCAGTGCAGGTGGATTGCAGAGTCCCCATGTAACGAGGCTCCCTCTCCCAACTGCCAGAGAGTTGAGGAAGAGGAGGGTTAATTTCCTATCACCCAGGGTACCTTGCTTTTTGTAAAACTTATACAAGTTATAAGGACAGTCTTTGAAGGAGGTGGTGTGTTTGTTTATCCACAGTGGTTTCAGCCTCAGATTTGGGTGATTTAATCCGTGGGTTATGTAGGAGGGGAGTAAGGTTTATTGGAACCATTGATATCTTGTGCTTCAAAAGATAGTGGAGATTATGGGCATATTCCTCAAAACTTTGCTAAAACTAAGACGACTGGGAACAATTCTAGCTCATGAGGCAGCTGCCTAGGACCACTGATTATTCTCTCATCTTGGACGTGGTGTTCTACTTTGCAATGTTACAGGAGCTTATTTCCTCTTTTTTCCTACCATACTAGGTATTGCTAAGGGATCCTTTTTCTAAAAGAAGAAATAGTACTCTGTGTGTGTATGTGCGTAGACAGTGTGGTGAGGTGGAGAGAGCGTGTGCTTCAGAGTCTGCCCAAAGGGCAAGTTACTCAGCCTCAGTTTGCTCATCTGTAAATGAGAATAATTGCATCCTAGGGAAGATACAGGAGATGGTGTTGTGTAAAAACCCAGCACAGAGCGGCCTTCTCCTTTATTTTCTCTTCTCCCTGCTCCTTATCGTTGAGTTTTGAAAGACGATGGTAAATGTCTACCTAGTAATACCTAAGTACTTATTGGGGATTGACTGGGAAAAGAATATAATACAGTCCATCACAAGAATATTTTGTTGACTGTTGACTTCATGCAGAAAATTGTAAGGGTTGCAGGGGTGGGGGGTCCCTGACGTTGGTCCAAGGGAGGAAAGGAGCAGTGTTAAGTGTTGACTGCTTCTTGATTTTTAGTGAAAGTCAATGCTAAGCATCTACTATTACGTAAACTAATATATAGGGCCAACTCCTGTTGAAACACGGATAAACTAAAATAAGCTAACAATTAATTGTACTAGGATTTATGCTCTATAAAGACAAGTACATTGATGATATCTAAGAATGAGCTCTTGGTGCCGGCGGTTTTCCTAGTTCTTAATAGTCATGGGTCTTAGGGGAGTCTGTGTTCTGCTGATGGCTCTCACTTTATTTTCCTACCAGTATCACTGTATTTACTCTGTAAAGTAAAAATGCAAATAACCAGAAGAGGTATTATTTGAACGCTGTATAACTGGATGGCCTGGTTAGTGGAATAATTGTCTTTGAACAACGCATAGCTAGTGAATAATGGCCAAGATTAGCTGCCAGTATTGGTGATAAGTAAATGTCCGAGATTTTTTCTGACACTGTTTAGTACCTTTGGAGGAGTCTGCAGTTTCTTTATCGCTTCCCAAGTGCTGACAAGGAGGCATCCTAGGTGTCAGGTAGGGGAGAGTAGGATCCTTCAGACTGAGGGGGCCAGAGACTTGCATTGCAGAGATAAAATGTTCTGCTGTGTTAAAAGCAGATACTCTGAATCAATGAGTTTGTTGACATTTCCTTGTAAGAAAATGTTCCATATTCCAGTTTCATACTTACTTTCTTTTGGAAATTTTCTTTTGAAAAGTTTTGAGACAGAAAGCTTAATATCATCTCATGTATTTGGGGCTTATAGTCAATTTGAATAGAAGCAAATTAATCTCCTTTTAAAATTATGTTCTCGGCATTAGCATGGATAATCATTTTTATTTTGCTTAAATGTAAAAATTAGGCAGTTTTACTAAGTGTACTCTGTCTTAAAGCATGTTCATATTTTTCTAACACAGCTGTGCAATCATATTGCTTCTGGGAAAAAATGTCAGTATGTTGGAAACTGTTCCTTTGCTCACAGTCCTGAGGAACGGGAAGTGTGGACCTACATGAAAGAGAACGGGAGTAAGTTGATGATTAACCGTGGCCTTGACACCCGTGAAATCTAGCTTGCCTGAAAGTCTCTTTCCTCTCTGTAAATATGCCAACTCACTGTGCACACAGAAAGCAGTCTGCATTCTAAACCATTATACCATTTTATCAGTGAAGCAGAGTCTGACCTCCGATCATGTTTGCTTAGGTCAGATTCGGATACAGATACATAGGTCAGCATCCTCTGATGTCATAGGCGTGATTCATGGTCTGGGGAAGTTCAGTCCTTCTGTGAGCTCCTTTTGTGAATAGTCACCCCTGAATTAATCAGGTTATAATTGGAGGTCTCTTCAAGGACCCCTTACTGGTAGAACAGGCCCACATTCAAAGGCCCGAGGAGAGAATGTTTGTCTTGGTCAAACGTCAGGTTTATTGTGAGAGCCTTTGAGAGGAGCCTCAGACAACCTTTCACTTCCAACCAGAAAAGGTTTTGCTACCAGGATTATTGTTCTTCAGTCTTAAGTAAACTGATGGAAATTTACCGACTGCTTAAGATCTGTGATCTCTGGATTACAAGAAGCCATCTGATTTAAGCATGTCACCTGTCGTATTTCAACCATGTAAAAATTCAGTGACTTGTGTGGACAGGACTCCTTCTTGCTTGGAGTGGGGACATAGAGTTGGGCCTTACTGAAGGTGTCCTTGCAAATCAGGGCTCTTGCAGTGATTCCTGCTACCACTGGTCTGAAGGAAGAAGAATTTCCTAGTTTACCTCTAATCATAGAAACACTTGGGCAGGCAGTAAAGCCGAGTTTTGACCAGATCCTCATTACCAGATTTTTTTTTAAACTCAGTGGCTCTCAACTGGGGATGAATTTTGCCACACACACACCTCTCTCCCCTTGGGGACACTTGGCAACATCTGGACATTGTCATGACTTGTAGGGCTGTGCTACTGGCAGCTAGTGGGTAGAGGCTAGGGGTGTTGTTAAACATCCTACACGCACAAGATTGCCACCGACAGCGAAGAGTTTTCTGGCTCAGAACGTTGGCGGTGCTGAGGTTGAGAAACCTTGGTTTTATCGCTTGATAGTAATGCCGGATACACTTGTTCCAGTAGCTTGCAGCCACTGCCCAGCACCTGGTCATGGCTGTGTTGTTGTAAGTTGCACCCCAGCATGTCGGTCTTCTGGGACTGTGGCTCAACTGACGGGCTCCCACCAGGGTCAGAATCTCGGTCCTTACAGTAGATTTCTCAGTAGACAGTGAGGAGCCGTGTAAGCAGCCTGTGTGGTTACAGCAGCGGTAGCAAGTGTTTAACGTGGGGCATCGTGAAGCCGTGCCGAGGCTTTCCTTTTCAGCAATGCCCTTGAAATGGTTTCTGAATTTTAAACACCCCCATAGTGTCTTGCAAATGCAGGGAGGAGTTAATCTTGAAAGCTAACTATTAAAAAAAAAAAAAAGAAAACTAACGTTTGTGGTCTTACAGTCCTGAATTTGGTTCTCACCCCTGAGAGTCTGGAAATGGACTGTCTCTCCGTGTCTCAGTATGATCAGTTTCCATTCAGCCCTCTCAAGTTTCTTTTGAAAATTGCACCGACTGATACCAAAAGAGTGCGAGTTCTTGTGTGTATTTAAATGGCGTATTTAAATATTTGCCACTGAAAGGAGTTCATTTTTCTTTAGTACAAGATATGGAGCAGTTTTATGAACTCTGGCTAAAGAGCCAAAAAAATGAAAAAAGCGATGATGTAGCCAGTCAGTCAAACAAAGAAAATGGAAAACAAATTCACATGCCGACAGATTACGCGGAAGTTACTGTAAGTACCCCAGGTTGGTTCCCCTCACCTTTGCTTCCAGGCCTTTCTTTTCTTTCCCACCTTCTCCAAAACCTGGCTCCCTCGCCCCCGGTCTGCCCTCCCCCTTATCTTCATCTTCTCTCCACGCTGGCTCTCTACTGTTAGTTTAAGTCTCTTCATCCTAAAAATGCCTTTCCTGGATCTTTTTTCCAACTGTGGAGCCAGGAAATTGTGAGTCCGAGTCCTGCTTCTGTCTCCTTACTAGCCTGTGACACTGGGCAGGTTACTGAACGTCTCTGAGGGGGTTGCTTGTGATGGAGCCACGAAGTGTGATGAGCCTGCGGGTTTATCCCAGTGCCGGCCCACGGAAAGTGCTCAGGAAATGTGGGGTCCCCGTCCCCCAAGTCCTCTTGTTCTCTTATCATCGTCCTGTAGTCTGGCCTCTGCCTCTGGGTTCTACAGAGACGTTAAGTCACCTGTGGTCTTTTACTGTTTTGGCTGTCTTTTAAATTTTTCAAAAAGTGAAGGGGGTAGTATAATGACTGTCTTGAGCCCACCATCCCAGGTGAACCGATGTTAACAGTTTGTTGTGTTTGCTTCTGTAAAGTAAATAAAATGTCACAGATAAAGTGGGAACCCCAGTTGTCCCCCTCCCAGAGGGACCAGATCCAGTGTATATTTTTCCAGGCCATGTTTACATATCTTGGACTGTTTATTCCTAACCTATTGCTCTGCCTGGCATGTTTTTTTCAAACTGACAGGCGTATGCATTACTCTGCTCCTTGTTTCTTGTTTTGTTTTTTGTCCCTTCTCCGTATTGAGTCATTCAGATGTGGGTCATGGACACGTCTTTGTGCACGATACGCCCTGTGAACCCTGCTTTCTCTGCCAAGGCTCAGCACTGATCTCCTCACCACCTTTTCTTAAGTACTACCAGGGTTTCCAGAGCCAGGGTCACCCCAACTTGCTGGGTCATGAGGTTGACCTGTCTCTGCAAACCTGTTCTTACCCAGTGTTGCAGGGCATTTGGGAAATAGTCAACACTACTGAAACACTGCACGCTTGCATATGTGGGAGCACAGGGTTCCTAATGTGTGGGTCTGTGCCCCCAGGGAGGTGTCTTCCCAGCACGTGTACTTCCCTGGCCCCTGGCACAAGTCCTGGCCCATAGTAGGGGCTCAGTTCATGTGCAAGGATGGAGTTGCTCGTCCTTCTGCAGTGGGCGAGTCCCGGGTTTTCACATCCTCTCTGCTTTCCCTTGTGGTATGAATCTTCCCCGGAATCCTTGTTTGAACCTGGCCCCTTGTCCTGCCGACAGACTCCCTTGTTTGCACACCAGCTCCTTGCTAGAGCCTGCCTGGACCCCTGGCCCGGTCCGTCGCCCCTGCTCTCTGCTTCCTGTGTGCTGGCCGCCCTCTCCTTGGTCCTGCTCTTGACTTTGAGTTTTACGTTCTCACCCAGCATCCCCCACTGGATGGGCTCCCCAAGAGTAGAGTCTGGGTCTTGGGTGGAGTCGTTTCTAGTTGTTCTGGTGCCTGAACACGGGTGACCCGTCAGGGGCCACACAGACAGCAGCCACTGACAGGATGCGTGTCTTCCGTGCACTCTAGGTGGACTTCCACTGCTGGATGTGTGGGAAGAACTGCAACAGTGAGAAGCAGTGGCAGGGCCACATCTCCTCGGAGAAGCACAAGGAGAAGGTTTTCCACACTGAAGATGACCAGTACTGCTGGCAGCACCGCTTTCCAACAGGATATTTTAGTATTTGCGATAGGTACGTGGGTCTCTTCAGTTTCCCACATGAAAACTGCTGACCTTGTGAGTAGACAGAGTATCTGGGTGATAAAATCTTCTAATCCTGGATGCTTGGATTTGAGCTCAAAGTTTAGTTGCTCCTTGAACATTTCTTCACTCTTCTGCGTTACATGAAAAGATTCACTAGTCTGCCGGTACTGGCGTGAAAGTCTTAAAGATAACCAAATAGGGAAATAAGTTCATTCAAGCTTGCCCAAATGATCTCTGAACTGGCAGTGGAGATTCTCTGACCATTCACAATAATCTTTCTCGTAGTAGATGTTCATCAGTTTTGAAACTGCCTTTGAATTATATTCCAAGTATAAATCTGGAACTTTCTCAGGTCAAAGGAAAATATTAGTATTTTAAGTTTACTTAGAAAATTTTTCAGTGAAAAGCTAGATAATTTTGAATTGCTCCTCATTTTGTTGTTGCTGTTTCTATTTGACTTCCAAACTTAGATCCATGTGATACATAGAATTATTGAAGATATTTTTTACTTCCTGCCCCTTCTGATTTCTTTCCACTGCATCAAGAAGGAGCGTAGTCTTTTTTCCCCCAACAATCTGTATTTTTCATTAAATAGTGCATTTAAATAGTTTAAAGTACTAATTATTGTAGATGTCAAGGCAATAAAATATTCATTTTTCTAGGATTAACATTTCGAGCTAAAAGTTTAATGCAAACCATAAAGGTAGTGAAGAGCACATTTTAAAGATTTTTATAAACAACTGGTGGAAGCTTACCAAGCTGGTGGACGCTTACCAAGCTGACTTGTCCTAACAGGTATATGAATGGTACCTGCACGGAAGGAAGCAGCTGTAAATTTGCACATGGCAATGCTGAACTTCATGAATGGGAAGAGAGAAGAGATGCCCTAAAGATGAAGCTCAACAAAGCACGAAAAGATCACTTAATTGCCCCCAATGATAATGACTTTGGAAAATATAGTTTTTTGTTTAAAGATTTAAACTAATATGCTGGCTTTTATGTATGTTACCTAATCAGAGCATTGACCAGAAAAATTGAAAGTGTTGTAAGGCACGTAGCAGAGGAGCTGCAGATTTTCTGCTTGTATTGGCGTCTCTCGTCCCTCCTGAGCAGCAACCCACAGTAGGTAGGAAAACGGGCTGTTTGACAGGTTTGGCCAGGCTCTCACGGCATCAAATGGCAAAGCGACCGCTACTGGTTGCCATCTGTTGAACAGACTTTTGGATGAATTGTGTTGGGGAAGAGGATAAGGTTATGTTGAGGACGACTTCTTGAGTTGGTCCTTCAGATAAGAATCATGATGGTGAGAGAGAAACACTGTACTAGGATCAGAACACATGATGGATGAAAATTCTTCACATGTTTTAAGAGGAATGAATTTGTCTAATATAATAAAGTTTGCTACTTATCTGTATGTAGGTTGCTAAAAAGGATTTTCTTAACTCAGATTTTAAGCCAAATAACCATTTAACACTAGTATATGTTAAATGGGGTATTTTTCTGTATTTGTATGTTTCACTATAATAAGGGAACTGAGGATAATGTGCATTGAGAATATTTTGAAAAATAATCAGTTGACTCAAATTTTATTTCTTGGTCTTTTGCTGTTTAAATGATGATTTTGAAAGATTAAACTTGTACTGTTGGTATTGTGTAGTGTATGGACCAATACTGCCCGTAATAAAGATTTTATATACAGATGTCTTTCATTTTTTTGGTGTGGTCCTTGCCAGTTCCTTAAAGAATTGTTAAAACTGGGTACTAGGGCTTCCCTGGTGGCGCAGTGGTTGAGAATCTGCCTGCTAATGCAGGGGACACGGGTTCGAGCCCTGGTCTGGGAAGATCCCACATGCCGCGGAGCAACTAGGCCCGTGAGCAACAACTACTGAGCCTGCGTGTCTGGAGCCTGTGCTCCGCAACAAGAGAGGCCACGATAGTGAGAGGCCCGCGCACCGCGATGAAGAGTGGCCCCCGCTGCCGCAACTAGAGAAAGCCCTCGCACAGAAATGAAGACCCAACACAGCCAAAAATAAAGTAAATTAATTAATTAAAAAAAACCAAAAAAACTGGGTACTAAAATCACAAGGTTAGATTTTTTTTTTTTTTTTTTCTTGGCCGCACCGCTGGGCTTGCGGGATCCCAGTTCCCCGACAACCAGGGATCGAACCTGGGCCCTCAGCAGTGAAAGCGTGGACTCCTACCCACTGGACTGCCAGGGAATTCCCTAGATTTTTTTTTAAAACACTTTCATTTAAGCAATTAATGACAGAAGGCAAATTAGAGAGACATGGCAGCAGCTTTCACTCTGTCCCGCTCTCCTCCGATTCAGATTGCTAAGAGGCTTCTCTTATTGACTGACATGCTAACACCTCTGGGGGCTCTTCTGTGTCTCATTCAGATGAATGCCCAGCAAGGGGACACACAGTCAGCTAAGACGTGGGCTGTGGGATTCCACAGACACAACTGTCTAGCACAGCACCTCCTATAGGGCCGTTTTGGTTGTTGAAAGACCACTGAAGTTGTGGTCAGGACGGGCTTGCAGAGACAAGGAAGGGGCTGAGCTGTCCTGAGACCCAGATCTGCTCCTGACCTGGCGAGCTAGGGAGAAGAGTCATTGTCAGGGTTTGAGGGCCGCCACCTCATGAGGACACTGCCAGTGCAGAGTCCCTGTTGGGGGTGGGAGTCAGAAGGAATGGCTGATGGGCTCGAAAGTCACTTCTTCATGACAACCTTGAGTCAGTGGGGTTTGTGGCAAACAGAAAAGGGTCTTTGTTCAGTGCGAGTCCCGCCTGGGTGGAGGGAGCATGGCTGCAAGTAGAGAGACGAGAGAGAAGCGGTGCCTTCAGCAGAACCAGAGGCTGCAGAGTGAAAGGCAAGCCCGGGGGACTCCTTGAAGACCGCAGGAGACTGGTTTCCCTCCCATGAATGGAAGGCAGTTGGGACCAGTTTTATTTGGCAGGTGCGTTAGGAGTGCATCTTATTTGCCAAATAAATAATCTGTTTCTGTAGAGCAGACTGGCAGTGTTATCATTCTGCTAGGTCTCCTTAGTCTGATGGCCTTCATGATGTTTTTCTTCTCCATCCTTTTATCCTCTCTTTCCAGGGAGAATAGATGTTAAAAAGCTGTCTCTGGTGCTCTGTTTTAGCTTGCAGTTTAACAAGTTGGTTGTCTGAACCTTTGGAATCTAGGCTAGAAACTTAGAAGTTTGACCGGTCAAGACGAAAATTGTTTGTTTTCCACACCCACATCCCCACCTCAAATTCTCTGTGCCTGGGCTTTCTTGCAGTTCTCTGTGCTCTGAACTATCCTTTCAGTAAATTCCATTTCTGCCTAAATCATCCAGTTTTTTGCCTCATTTCGGCTAAGAATCCCCCCTGGCCACAGCCTTGGTCTCAGCATCAGGAAGTCAATGCGAATTATTCCATAGTGAAGTCACACCTCCACCCTAGAAGCGAAGAGGAGAACGAGGTGTGAGGGGGAGAAAAGGGCAAGGAAAAAAAAGTATGAAAGAGCAAAGCCCGAATATTAACAGCAGACAAAACTAATAACTGGCATGTCTACTTGGACATGTTTATCTCCATATCTCCTCCAGGGTGGATTTTTTTCAACATTTAACAAATTGAGATACAATTTTTATAACAAAAGTTTTACCATGTTAAAGTACAAATCCATGGTTTTAGTAGATTCCAAATGTGCTACAATCACCACAATGAATTTTAGTGTATTTCATTACCTAAAACAAAACCAAACCAAACCCACACCCTAGTCTACCCACTCCCCCTGCTTTTCAAGCTGTAGGCAACTGCTCAACTGCATTGAGCCACAACTAATGAGCCTGCGTGCCACAACTACTGAAGCCCGTGTGCCTAGAGCACTGCTCCACAACAAGAGAAGCCACTGCAATGAGCAGCCCGTGCACCGCAACGAAGAGTAGCCCCCACTCGCCGCAACTAGAGAAAGCCCACACGCAGCAACAAAGACCCAACACAACCAAAAATTAAAAAAAAACAAGCATTAGATGTTTTATACATATATATGCTATATATATGTATATATACGTACAATGGAATATTAACTCAGCCATAAAAAAGAATGAAATATTTCCATTTGCAGCAACATGGATGGGGCACAGGATATTACGCTTAGAGAACTAAGTCAGAGAAATATACTATATAATATCCATTATATGTGGAACCTAAAAAAATAATACAAATGAATCTATATACAAAACAGAAACAGACAGACACAGAAAAACTTACGGTTATCAAGGGAGAGAGGGAGGGAGGGAAGGAACAATTAGGAGTATGGGATCAACAGATACAAACTACATAAAATAGATAAGCAACAAGGATTTACTATACCTTGTATATAGCACAGGGAATTACCCAATATCTTGTAATAACCTATAATGGAACATAATCTGCAAAAAACCACTATGCTGTACGCCTGAAACTAACACAATATTGTAAATCAACTGTACTTCAACTTTTAAAAAATTTAGTTGAAACTACAGAATGTAAAATATGGGTTTTCTTGTGTAAGAAACACTGACAATACCAAACCAGAGACTCAGATTTAAGGAAACTGGTGAGTGACTTCCCTGATGGCACAGTGGTTAAGAATCCACCTGCCAATACAGAGGACATGGGTTCAAGCCCCGGTCCGGGAAGATGCCGCATACCGCGGAGCAATTAAGCCCGTGTGCCACAACTACTGAGCCTGCACTCTAGAGCCCGTGCTCCGCAAGAAGAGAAGCCACCGCAATGAGAAACCCACGCACCGCAACGAAGGGTAGTCCCCGCTCGCCGCAACTAGAGAAAGCCCACACGCGGCAACAAACACCCAACGCAGCCAAAACTAATAAATAAATAAATAAATAAATTTATATCTCTAAAAAAAGGAAACTGCTGAAAGGACAAAGTAGAATAAAATATTTGAAGCAAGTGATACTGAGTTACCATAGTAACTCACTTTTAAAAATAACCAAATTTGGCTTAGAAACAATAGTAATGAGACAGTTAAGAAGACAGAATTACAAAATTTGGAGCAGGGGAAAAATGATTATTAGCACACGAAAGAAAAAAAAAAAAAGAGCTCTGATTAAGAAAAAAATTTACAAGCATTATTTCTCTCCGATTCTAAGAAAAGGATTAATACCTGGGAGAAATATATGTAATCTTCCCCCTGCCCCCTACTCAAATGCCACCACCTTGACCATGGTATAAAAAGTGGCCATGAAAGCTCAGATACTGGTTGATGTGGACTAGTTAGGGCTGACGTAGCCTTGAAGAGCAGTGCCACCTGACCCAGATGGCCTGGTGTAATCTGAAATGAATTTATCACCGTTTCAGGAGAACATCTAGGGCCAGAGCAGCAGCCAGATGTCTAGAAAGAGAATAGTAAAGGAAACATCCTTTTATTGATCCAGGGTGGTTTCCTGGCCTGTAAGACGCCGCCCTGCATTGCCATAAGATATTGTGGGTCTCATGAGATAACCCACAGGCAGCAAAAGTACTTTGAACCTTATAAAGGCCTGTGCAAACAACAGGTGTCTTATGGAAGAGTAGTGTGGATTCTGTTCTAGCAACCTACAGTGAATGGGTACCGGTGACTTTGGACCATATTTGTTTTTGTTAGTAATATACTATGTAACTCAAATCTACACAAAGAAATCAAGAGAACTAGAAACGGTAAATAAGGTTAATATTTTTTTAAAAACTAGAAATACATTTTTTCTCTTCTAGCTTCTTCCAATAAGATTATATAAAACAATAAGGTAACACTATATTATTCAGTTTGTAGTAGATTAAAAAAAGAGTAATAATAGCATAAAAAAGGGAGGAGGAAACGGAGCTGTACTGGAGCAGTTTCCGTATCTTACTGGAATTAAGTTAGTATAAATCTGAAGTAACTAAAAAAAAAAAAAGTTTTAAATCATTAAAGGAATTAATAATGTTTTAGAAAAGATCCACTTAATACAAAAGAAGGAAATAAAGAACAAAGAGATGTAGAAACCAAAGAGCAAAATGGCAGGTGAATATGAGCTACCATGTTGGGCCTCCGCGGTTAACACACTTAATGCTCTGGGTCACCTACGAAGGTGACCATTCGTAGCACATTTTACATCCCTGGAAAATCTGCACCGGGGTCATGCGGCTGGCTTGCGGCACAGGTAGGGTCTCATCTTCTGGTTTTTTGTTTTTTTTGCCTGGCATCATACTGCCTTAGTTCCCTCCGAGTTTTATCTGCCTGGTTTGTAGTTACTGACAAAGGAAGTCGAGTCTAGATCTGTGGCCCCAGCAATTTGGTAATTATGGACATTTTCTTAGCTCCAGGTACACTTGTCCCAGGGAAACAATCCCTTCCTGTCACTCTCAACTCACATTTCATCCTTCTCCGACTTGTTTTTAATCACAAAAACTTATTTAGAGAGACTTACCTGGTGGCGCAGTGGTTAAGACTCCGCCTGCCACTGCAGGGGACACGGGTTCGAGTCCTGATCCAGGAAGATCCCACATGCCGCAAAGCAACTAAGCCCGTGCGCCACAACTACTGAGCCTGCAAGCCACAACTACTGAGCCCGTGTACCACAACTACTTAAGCCCGCATGCCCAAATCCCATGCTCTGCAACAAGAAGCCACTGCAATGAGAAGCCCGCGCACCACAACGAAGAGTAGCCCCCACTCGCCAGAACTAGAGAAAGCCCGCGCAGCAACAAAGACTCAACGCGGCCAAAAATAATTAAAAAAAAAAAACTTACTTAGTAAGGACCTAACATTTAGAGTCACAGAGGATTTAGAGTCAACAGTGTGTCGCTGGAGCGGCTTGTTAACCAAATTGCCCTTAAGCCTGAATTCCTCACCTACTAGCTTTGTGGCCGCAGTCACGTGGCTTTTCCAAGCCTCGGTTTTCCCACCTGTGAAGTGAGTACAGGCTGTACAGACCCTCCTCCCAGGGGTGTGATGTAGGGACATGGTGCTCAGGCGCACAGCACTTCACTGGTGCAGGAAATGGACACTGGGAGACGACAGTCACTAAAATTTATTGAGTACTCACTATCGGCCCGGCAGTTTCCATCAATGACCTCACTTAATTTTCAAAGCAGGGCTTCCCTGGTGGCGCAGTGGTTATGAATTCGCCTGCCAATGCAGGGGACACGGGTTTGAGCCCTGGTCCAGGAAGATCCCTCATGCCGCGGAGCAACTGAGCCCATGTGCCACAACTACTGAGTCTGCACGCTAGAGCCCACGAGCCACAACTACTGAGCCCGTGTGCCACAAGTACTGAAGCCCGCACACCTAGATAGAGCCCGTGCTCCGCAATGAGAATCCACTGTAATAAGCCCACGCACTGCAACAAAGAGTAGCCTCCGCTTGCCGCAACTAGAGAAAGCCTGTGCACAGTAACGAAGACCCAACACAGCTACAATAAAATAAATTTATATAAAACAAAATCCTCAAAGCAGCTCTGTGAGGGTGGTACTGATATCACCCCCATTTTACAGATGTGTAAACCGAGGCCGTGACCTCTCCCGCCTCACTCCTGGATCCGCGGGCACTTCTCGCCTCTGTACGTGTTTTCCTTTCATTAAGCGGGGACAATAAATGGCACCTACATCCTCCGGAGCCTGTAGTGATATTAGCAGACACGACTGCTGTCATTATCACGGCTCTTTAAACTCAAGGAGCCAAGCGCGGACTCCCTGGAGCCCAGAGCTGCTGAGGTCTGCGCTGGCTGGATGCCGGGATAGGAGTCGCCGGACGCTAGGCGCCGGCGCCTGCGCAGACTCAGTGGACTGGGTACCATCTCGCGCATGTGGCTATGGCGGCTTCGGCGCATACGTCAGGGACGGGGGCGGGGCCTGTGGGACTACGCCGTGGCTGCCCCGCAGCCAGCGGGGAACGGGTCCGCGCAGACTCCGTAAGCGAGGGGGCGTGGCTCTCTGGGGGCGGGACTGATGGGTGGTGTCCACGCAGCCTCTCGGGTGGGGGCGGAGCCCCTGCGCGTGGGCGGGCGCCGCGGCTGCGGCGGGGCTGACGTGGACCGTCCGGGTTAGCTGGCTCGGCGAGTTGCGGGATTGGGGAGCGACGGGCCGGGCCGGGCCTCCGGGCCCTTGGCGGCGGCGGCGGTATAAAGCCGGCGACGGGGAGCATGTAATGTCGGAATGCGGAGGCCGCGGCGGCGGCGGCGGCAGCAGCAGCGACGACGCCGAGGACGAGGGTGGCGGTGGCGGCGGCCCCGCGGGCTCCGGCTCCCTCAGCCCGGCCCCGGCTGCTTCCTCGGAGGGCCGGCTCCGCCGCGGGTTGCGCGGCGCCTCCCTCATGGCGCGCCGGCGGCCCGAGCTGCTCTGCGGGGCCGTGGCGCTCGGCTGCGCGCTGCTCCTCGCACTCAAGTTCACCTGCAGGTGAGGCGGCCCGCACCCCGGGCCCGGCGCCCCCTCGGCCCGGCGGGCGGCGCGTAGCCGGCTTGGGCCTCGGGGTCGAGGGTCGTAGCGGCCTCCCGGGAAGTCGGGCCTGACTTTGCCTGGAGCGATGGACTTGACCCTCCTCCAGCATGCGGCCATGCCCGCCGCGTTCCCTTCTCTCCGGCCAGCGAGCCATAAGGCGAGGTTTTGGGGTGCTGCCCGGCGCCCCTTCCTCCCATTTTAATACCGAGGAAGGCGGGCCAGGTTTCGAGCTGCTTGTCAGCTGTTGGGGTTTCTTGAGGGTGCACCTGTCACTTCTGCCCAGGCTGCAGGACCCTCATTTATCACCCATTTTATTTCCCTTATGCCTAGGCTAGGCGTAGACAACCTTTAGCGTCCCACATGTTGAGAATTCATGCACTCATCGATATAGCGATTATTATCCGCACCTGCTGTGTGCGGAGCGCTCATCCAGGTGAGCGATGAAGATAAAAAGTCCCTGTTCTCCATTCCAGGGGGTGGTACAGACAGTAAATAAGAAAACTTAATATAATTTTAAAGAGCTTCAGTAAGTGCTGTGCGGGGAATAGAAGCGAAGAGGGTGGGGCAGAAAGGCCTTCCTAAGGGAGCTAGATAGGAAACGCACCCACGAAGGGGAAGGAGCCAGCATTGGGGAGATCTGGGGGAAGCGTCCAGGGGAGAGGAAGGAGCAAGTGCAAAGGTCCTTTGACCTGAGGCTGGACAAGGCTGCTGTTTTCCTGGAACTGGAAGGAAGGCCTGAGTAGACTGGAGTGTAGTGAACAGGAAGAGTGAGAGTTAATGTCTCTCTTCGGGAAAGGACACAAATAGAAAATTTACTTTAAATTTCAGGAGTGCTTTCGGGCTCCCAAATCCACAGTGTATCTCCTGGGACTCCAATATATAAATCTGTGGTGCCACTGACTGGCATATTGGCCACGAGGAAGATTTCAACTTGGAACATTATTATTGAGTCTGTTAAGGACAATATGTGGGCCCTGTTGTCAAAGAGATGTCAAAGGATTGGGGATTGTAGTGGAAAGAACAAATTATAATAACTATCATTGAGCATTTGCTATGTGACAGGTGCTATACTACCAGCGGGGTTTCTCAGCCTTGGTACTGTTGATATCTTGGGTCAGATAATCCTTGTTGTGGCGGGCTGTCCTGTACATTATGGGATGTTTAGCGGCATCCCTGGCCTCCACCTACTACATGCCAGTACCTACTACCTGCTCCTACCCCTCCACCCCAGTGTGACAACCACAAGTGTCTCCAGACAGTACCAAATGCCCTCTGGGGAACAGAATCGCCTGTTCGAGAACTGCAGATTACATGAATGCATTCATTCACTTAACACGTGATCTGAGAGCCTAGTGTGGATCACTTAAGTCTCAATCCAGTGAAGTCTGGATATACATACTCTTACCCTTCCAATTTACACACGAAGGAGTGGAGCTTTGGTCATGATGCAAAACTTGCCCCAAATCACATCCGCCTAATAAGTGGCTGAACTGGAATTTGAATCCTTTATTGTCAGGAATTAGTCTCTTTACCTTGTTCTTTATCACGTCCTGTACAAGGAAATTAGACAAAGTATTTTACAAGGTAGAATATTGCAAGGTGGTATTTGGATTCAGATTAGGAGGAGAGGTTTTCTCTCCTGCAAGGGTTGGGGGGCTTACTTGCATCACTTTGTCCATCTATAGTAAAAACCTGCAGTGTTTGCTCTGAGAGAACAGGGCTTAATAGATACGAAAGTGCTTTGAGATTTTCAGGAAGATGGAAGAGTGTAAATCCAATTACTAGAGCAGACTGAGCAAGGTCCCCACGTACTTCAGGCAAGGAGAGTGAACCAGTGAACAGGCTGCTTGCCTGTCCAGCTTCTTTGTGTGCCACTGGCAAATTTCACAGTCTTTTAATAGACTCAGGTTGATTTTTTTAGAGTTTCCTTTGATGGAATGGTGTCATGTTACTACTTTACCGCTCTACAACTGACTCTAACATTTCTGCTACTCTTTTCCTATTTTACTTTTAAGATCTTTGTGTTAATGAGGACAGAGGCTTAAAGGAGAGTAGAATTTTTTTTAAATTAATTTTTATTAATAGCTCCAGGCCTGAAATAGGTGACAGCCCTCTTCACTGTCTTGTTGCTTAGCTGAGTTCAAATCAGATAGCATTAAGAAAAGGTTGATTTGGGGTTGAAACACTACGAATAACTGTGCATTTCTGGGCACCTAAATCTCTATCCTACCTGCTTTTCTATGCATTGAATCTCCATGACTTCATCCTCGCTTTCCTTTTACCCTGATTTGTGCGTGTGTTTTTTTGTGGGGAAAAAAATTGTGTGTTTGTGTGTTTGTCTCTATTATCTCTATATGTATTTTGCTTTGTATATTCATTTTGCTGTATTTCGTTTTGTAAGCTCAAAGCTGCTTCAGCTCCTTTGGGAGGAAGTGTAGAGTATGAGTCTCATACAAAAATTGGGAGTTGCAACAGGCCTTCCTTGTTTGCAACCAACTCTTGAGTTTTTGGTGCCTGAGGTTTACACTTCAAGGCTGCAGGAAATCTTTGATCTAGGTATAGTTTCTCAAAAACGAGAGCGAATTTAGGAGTTAAATGGAAACTCGTGAATGTTGCTGTCGGGGCAGAGGCGTATGTTCCTCTGCCCTGGTTAATGTTTGCTTTTTGGCGGGCGGAGGGTTTGTCTGGCTCGTTTACTTGAGGAGCTGCTCTGAACATGCAGCGCAACAGTGCTAAGTTGATGATTATCCTCTGACTGTCACAGACCTACGTTTCCCCTCAGATTGCGTATTTAACTTCTAAGACGAAATTTGAATAGTAGAAAAATAATACCTCCAAAGAGGAGCATTTTGGACTTGCTGAGAAATGTGTCACTTATTTGCTGCAAGACCTCCCTCCCATCTGCATGACTGTCTTTTTTTTTTTTTTTTTCTTGTTGAAAGATGTTTATTCAGTGTCATAACTCAGGAATAAGATGCAATCAAATAGAGGTATCAAACTATGACTTGGCTCATGGTTGCCATTTACTTTTTTTTTTTTTTAATCTCTTTTTTTTAACATCTTTATTGGAGTATAATTGCTTTATGACGGTGTGTTAGTTTCTGCTTTATAACAAAGTGAATCAGTTATACATATACATATGTTCCCATATCTCTTCCCTCTTGCATCTCTCTCCCTCCCACCCTCCCTATCCCACCCCTCTAGGTGGTCACAAAGCACCGAGCTGATCTCCCTGTGCTATGTGGCTGCTTCCCACTAGCTATCTATTTTACGTTTGGTAGTGTATATATGTCCATGCCACTCTCACTTTGTCACAGCTTACCCTTCCCCCTCCCCTTATCCTCAAGTCCATTCTCTAGTAGGTCTGTGTCTTTATTCCCGTCTTAATGACTGTCTTCTTGTCACTCAGGTCTTAGCTTAAAAGATACCACCCTGCCCACCACCCCATCGAGGAGCTTCCAGGTCTCCTGTCTCATCACTGTGTTAAATTCTCCACAGAACATGATCATTTTGTGTGGTTTTATGTTTGTTTACACGTTTGGTTGTTTGCCTGTCTCCCTCCCTGAGAAAAGAAGCCCCTTGAGAACATGTGCTCCCTCCTATAGCCTTGGTTCCTGTAGAGCAGTGCCTGAAGCACAGTAGCATTTGCTTACTGAACTTTTTTTTTTTTTTGAATTATTGTGTAAGTGACTGTTTTTCAGATTATGAAGATATTTTACATAGACAGACCTCCCTGATTGCAGAGTTAAAATGTTAGTGTGAGTGCATAAATAGGAGAGTTGCATTTAATAGCAACCTTTAACGGCATTACTTTATGATGTTAATAATTTTTGGTTAAAATGGGGAAGCAATATATTTAAAACTGTCTTAACTCAGGAAGCTGACACCTTCTAGATGTAGAGAAGGGGGTGGACTCTTTTCCTCAAACTAAGTGACTCAAGGCTCTTAGAGTAGCTTAGGTCTTGGGTATTTGTGTGATTTCTCTTTTGATCCTAAATATCTGGCTGTCTGCTGCGTATCTCAGAGCTAGCAGCACATTCCTTCCTGTTCCTCCTTCTTTCTACTTTGCTGTATTCTGAGAAACCAGATTATCGAGTTCATTTGCACACGTATAAAGTTAGAACACAATTAGGTGTTCCTTAGAATCACCCCTAGTAAGGCAAACGGACCTTCTGACGCTTTTTTTAATAAATAAATGTATTTATTTATTTACTTATTTTTGGCTGCGTTGGGTCTGTGTTGCTGCGCGTGGGCTTTCTCTAGTTGTGGCGAGCGGGGGCTACTCTTCTTTGAGGTGTGGTGGCTTCTCTTGTTGCGGAGCACGTGCTCTAGGTGGGCGGGCTTCAGTAGTTGTGGCACGCGGGCTCAGTAGTTGTGGCTCGCAGACTCCAGAGCGCAGGCTCAGTAGTTGTGGCACACGGGCTTAGTTGCTCCATGGCATGTGGGATCTTCCCGGACCAGGGCTCAAACCCATGTCCCCTGCATTGGCAGGCGGGTTCTTAACCACTGCACCACCAGGGAAGTCTCTGACATTTTGATTCTTTCAGATTGTTCTTAATAATATAATATACGTCTGTATGGATTTATGTTTAATTTGCTTTCACATAGGTTCAGGTAAGGTGTAGGGTAGGTTTGTTCATTTCACAAATTACTGAACTTCAGAGTACTGGGAACTGCTAAACAGTGAGGATATAACAGTGAAAAAGAGAGCCAGGATCCTTGCCCTCATGGAGTTAATAAACAGGTAAAATAAGTAAGTTACAGATTATGGTGAGGGCTATGAAAGCAACTTCTCAACGGGAAGCTGAGATAAAAAAAATTTGAGAGCCGCCTGCTTGTGGTAGACTCATCAGAGCAATCCTCACCAAGGAGGTGACACACCAGCAAAGCTTTTTGCTTATCAACTTCATTGTAGTATAATTTACGTTCAGTAAAATTCACACATTTTACATGTATAGGTCCATGACTTTTGGCAAATGTAACCATCTCCATTCTCTTAGTCAAGATATAGAACATTTCCTTGTCCCCAGAAAATTTCCTCAGTACCCCTCTGCAGTTAGCCTTCCTGCTCCACTCCCAGCTCTAGACAACCACTGATGTGATTCATTTCGTTATAGATTGGTTTTGCCTGTTTTGGAATTTCATATAAATGCACTCATACGTATTCTTTAGTGTCTGCCTTCTTTCATTCAGTATAATTATTTTGAAACTCATCCAGTTATAGTGTGTATCAGTTCTTTTTTTTTATTGCTGAGTAGCATTTAATTGTAAGAATACACCCCAGTTTATTTATCCTTTCACCTAGTGAGTTACTACAGCTTTTTTATGCTTACTATTTATGTGGTTTATTTTTTCCCATCCTTATGTCTTTATGTTCAGAATGCTTTTAGATGGCATATGGTTGGGTTTTGCTTCATTATCCAGCCTGGCAATCTCTTCCTCTTAATTGGGTGGTTTAGTCCTTTCATATTTAATGTAATTATTGATATGGTTGGGTTTATGTCTACCTTCTGGCTATTTGTTTTCCATTCGTACCTTCTGGTTTTTGTTCCTTTCTTGGTCCTTTTCTGCTTTCTTCCCCCCCCCCCCCCCCGCCACCCCACCGCACCATGGGGCCTGCGGGATCTTAGTCCCCCAACCAGGGACTGAACCCAGGCCCTCGGCAGTGAAAGCAGAGTCCCAACCACTGGACTGCCAGGGAATTACCTCTTTTGGGTTAATTGAATATTTTCTAGGGTTCCATTTTTATTTCCTCTATTGGTTTCTTAGCTAAGCTGCTATAATGGTTTTATACTATTTTAATGCAGATACGTGGACAGCTCAAGGCATTTACTAGGATTCTTTAACTTGGTGGGGTGCAGCTTGAACCGAGACCTTTTTGTCTTGATGGGGAAATAGTGGCAGCTCTGTGACTTCTGACTACTTGTTTAGTTTTATTTTCTTTCTCCTCCTGACCTTCTGGGAATCTCAAATACGTACTTAGGAAACCTGTTTTCCTGTAAAATGGGCTGTTGCTTTGTTATTCATCTTTATTAACCTTCGGATCATGACATATATCTGGAGAAATCTACATTATTATTTAATTATTACTTTTGCCTGAGTGCCCTGGATAACTACAGGCCAACTCCAGCCAATAAACTAAACATGAGTTGATTGTAAGCATTTCCCATGCCTATTAGTGGTGCCACATGTGCTCCCTCCCCTTAATTCTGGGTGACTCACTGGTGGCTCTGAAACCCTGGAGATCATTGGCTTTTGTGGAGAGCAAGGCTGCGGAGAGATGAGGATGGAGTCTTTTGGGTGGGGGAGGAAAGGATCTGGATTATTCAGAGACACCATTCTCAACTCATCCTGGTGGTCTAGTGGTTAGGATTTGGCGCTCTCTCAAAGACACCCTTCTCTTCTGCTCTCCACTGCCCTCCCACCCCATACCTGGGCAGACATTGTTAAGAATCATTTTTGTGGACTTCCCTGGTGGCTCAGTGGTTAAGAATCCGCCTGCCAATGCAGGGGACACTGGTTCAAGCCCTGGTCCGGGAAGATCCCACATGCCGCGGAGCAACTAAGCCCATGTGCCACAACTGCTGAGCCTGCAAGCCACACTACTGAGCCTGTGTGCCACAACTACTGAAACCCATGCGCCTAGAGCCCTTGCTCCGCAACAAGAGAAGCCACCGCAATGAGAAGCCCGTGCACAGCAAAGAAGAGTAGCCCTGCTCGCCGCCACTAGAGAAAGCCCGCGCACAACAACGAAGACCCAACACAGCCAAAAATAAATAAATAAAATAAATTTTAAAAAAATCGTTTTTGTTATTTATTTATTTATGTTTTTAAATTTTTGGCTGCGTTGGGTCATCGTTGTGTGCGGGCTTTCTCTGGTGGCGGCAAGCGGGGGCTACTCTTCGTTGTGGTGCGCAGGCTTCTCATTGCTGTGGTTTCTCTTGTTGCAGAGCACGAGCTCTAGGTGCGCGGGCTCTAGAGTGCAGGCTGAGTAGTTGTGGTGCACGGGCTTAGTTGCTCCGAGGCATGGTATCATCCCGGTCCAGGGATCAAATGCGTGTCCCCTGCACTGGCAGGCAGATTCTTAACCACCGCGCCACTGGGGAAGTCCAAGAATCGTTTTAACATGTTATTCATGTCTTGCATTCTCTCAGCCAAATGTTGCCTTAACTTAGCACAAAATATTACTTTTATACTCCAGGACAGTGTTTTGGGAACTCCATTTTCTTTTTCGAAAGAAGACTTTTAAGCTTCATTTTTCTTCCACACAGAGCTGTTGTTAGAAGAAGATCAACAATCTTGTTTGTGTTTGCTCTTTTTCTAGTCGAGCGAAAGATGTGATAATTCCAGCAAAGCCACCTGTCAGCTTTTTCTCCTCGAGGTCTCCGGTTCTTGACCTCTTCCAGGGGCAGCTGGACTACGCAGAGCACATTCGCCAGGATTCGGAGGTGGTGCTCCTGTTCTTCTACGCTCCGTGGTGTGGGCAGTCCATCGCCGCCAGGGCAGAAATTGAACAAGTAGCGAGTCAGCTTTCAGACCAGGTAATGCTGACCTTCAGCCTGAGAATCAAACAACCGTCAGTTCCTGTGCAGGGCTGGTTATCCCCATAGAGACACCTTACCCAGATGGCTGATTTTGCCAGGGTGAAGGCCAGGAGCCTTACTTCGTAAATTGTAAAGCCTTCTATAAAGAAATAGAATTTCTGACTGTGATGGTCATAGTTGGTCAGAGGCAGGAGAGGGAGGAGATTCTGCAATTCCTTGTGATGCAGGCCAGTGCTTATCTCAGGGTGCCATGCTGTTTGGCTTCGGTGGGAAGACTGAAAATCCTCATTGAATATACATTTGATATTTGCTGATTAGTTATTTTATGTAAGAGAAATTTATGTATCATGAGTACAGTGTAACTATGCAGACCTTTTAAATCCCGGGACCAGAACTATGTTCAACAGATATTTAATGAATGCCACCTTTGTGTTAGATAAGAGGGATATATAGGCAATGGATATATATGCCTTCTGTCTGGCAGTGGTTTTAAATCCAGTGGATCCCCGTTGTCCTTATGTATGTATTTTATGATGTCCCTTTTTCTGTCCTCAAAAGGAATTCATAGATGATAAAACTTCCCTGTACGTATAATTTCAAAATAGCCAATCTAATGTGCTAATTGAAACATAAAGATGGCGGAAAAAGAAAAGTGGTGTATAATTAAATCACATGTTGTTTCAGTATGTAAGTGCTGTACCTTTATGTAGAACCACTGTGAATGGGACAGTTACAAATGCAGGCCCATAAAAGTAGGATGTGTTGACAACTTAGGTGCCATGAGGGCATTGCTCTCAGTGATTTGATTTTTCTAAATGGTGAACAGCTCTTGGTAAAGTTCTGAACCAAACAAAGTACTTTCTGCCTTCAATTAAAAAGAAGTTGCCTTCCAAGAAATTCAGTGAACACAAAAGCCATGCTTTGGATTCACATATAAAATGGAGTTAGGTTCTGAGCTTGAATAATAACAAACAGGTTTCCTTCAACATTAGTATTTGGCAGGACATTTAAAACTGCTCTGGGTGATGCGGATGACTATTCCCTGTGCAGAGCACTTTTGAACATTGCAGGATATGTACCACAGCCTCTGCCCACTACATGCCCTATAGCTCCTCCCAGTCATTGCAACCGGCAGAAAAGCATCCCACAGGTTCTAAGAGGCTGCTGCTGACACCCACTGATCTGGGGTAACTTGTGGTGCAGCTGAGTTCCAGAAGTTCATTTGGAACTCTCAGTTGGTTTTTCTTAGAAACAATGTTATAAAAGGTGGCTAGGCTTCCTGCCCAGCCTGGCAAAGCCTTTTTAACTGTTTTATATCCCTGAATGTGTAGTACCAAGTAGTATTTAAATAGAACTCTTCATTCCCTATAACATTGATTCTGAGGGGGTTGTGATTTTGTGTTCCAGCTTTGGACCCATGGAATTGATCTATTCCTTGTCTTCCCTTTACCCCCCTCTCTCACCCCCCTTAAAAATGGCTGATAGTAACCAATCCGGCACTTACAGGGAGGAAAGGACTCTAAGGGAGCACTGGGAGGCAAGCTTAAAGGAAGTCACCACTTTGTCAGTCATTCCCCAAGTTTTCTGAATTCAGAGAACTTGTGGGGAAAAAGGGGAGAATCTGTTGTATTTTAGGGTAAGTGTCAATTACTTGTTATCTTACTGTCAGCCTAGGGAATATGTCCTTCAGAGTGACTGTAGGGATGGTGTGCTGGTGTGCAGGCCCATGCTGTTCCTCAGGACAGCCCTGCAAGCTGATGCTGGTAGCCTTGTTCCTCTGAAGCAGGACCTCAGGTTTAGAGGGCAGAGAGGTTTGTTAAAGGTCACGGGACAAGTGGTAGAGGTTACAGTGCCGTCCACAACCGATGGGCTCTGCTTTTTTCAAAAAATTTTTTCAGCTTCTTCTAAATTGAGGGCTTATTGTTCTATGTTCTCAATAGGGAAAAGGACTGGGTTTATTTTTGGAAACAGGCAAAAATTTTTTGCGCCACATTACTTAATAAAATTAGCATACATGGTAGATTGTGCCCTATTTTTGAGATGTCAACCTTAGTAAAGATATTGTTGCTCTTCTTTCTAATAGATAGACTATAAAAGGAGCTCTTGAGAGTTTCCACTAAGTTTTGAGCAACATTGCTATCTAAATATAAGGCATCTGAAAGTGACTTTTAATTTGTAGTCTTCATATGTTTTCAATATTTTATTATAAAAATTTTAAAATACATAGCAAAGGTGACATATACCTGCCACTTAAATTCTATCACCATTTTATTACACTTGTTTTATCATGTGTTTATTCATCTTACCATCCCTCTAATCAGTGGTTCCCCACTAGAGGCAGTTTTGTCTCTCAGGGAACCTTTGGGACTGTGGAGAGGTCTTTGGTTGTCACCACTCGAGGGGGATGCTACTGGCATCTAATGGGTAGAAGCCAGGGATCCTACACCATGCTGCATCCAGTGTGTGGGACAGCCTCCCCTCCCCCAACCCCCAACAAAAATAAACATCACATCAGCAAAAAACCCTGTAACAATTCAAGCCCAAAATGTCAGTAGTAGCAAAGGTGAGACACTCTGCTACAATCTAACTGTTAATCCATCTTATTTTGGGTACATTTCAAAGTAAATTGTGGACATTGGGATACTCCTCCTTAAATACTTTAGCATTTACCTATAAATACATACTTAATCCATATTTTGCTATCTAATGGTACATTTTAGAGCATAGCTCTAGTCATCTATTATCTTTATTAGTTTTTAATATAGTTATTAAAAATGGTCCTTTGAAATTTGTGATATTTCATCTGTAGGTAAGATTGTTTTCCTTCTCAGATGCTCAGTTTGACTAACAAAAGACACATCCTACTACTGAGTTTTAGTGTAATCATGCTTAGAAAAAGTTTGTTGGTGTCACTCACTTCAGAATTTGAAGCAAATCATTCTCCTCTTGGGCCAGACTCCAAAATATTCGGAGTCCTAGCTGGACACTGTGGACAGGTGTCTTTCTTTGTCCTTGTCGTGGTAAATGATGACATTCTTTGAACACTCAAAACAATTTTTTTTAATACTTTCTGTTTCAGAGAGGAATTGTTCCATTTCTATAATTTTATCTTTTAAATCTTGGCAATTTTTCAGTTGCTATTTATAGTCATTTGAAACCTTCTTTGACTTGCAGGTGTTGTTTGTCGCAGTTAACTGTTGGTGGAATCAGGGGAAATGCAGAAAACAGAAACACTTCTTTTATTTTCCTGTAATATATCTGTATCATCGGAGGTAAGAACTTTCAAGTAGCATTTCTAATTCCAATTAAGTTTATCAGTTTCAAAGTGAATTTTGTTATATTCACTGTAGAGAATTGAGAATATACAGATAAGCAAAAATAAGTAAATAAAAGGATCTGTGATTTTATTAGCCATTCATAATCACTGTGTGTTTTGATTTATATCCTCCTGTGACTATACATATCCACCCCCCCTTTTTAAATTAAAAAATGGGATCATGTAGTAATACTGTCTCTTCAACTGCTTTTTCTTTCTTTTGTGAACACTTTTTCATGTCATTACATATTCGATAGCATTGTTTTTATTATACCAGTTACTCCATTGTGTGGCTGAACATTTCAACTGTTCGAAAAGTATTTTATGGTATAAAAATATACAGAAGTCCTTATCCCATTACCTGGCAGCATAGCATAGTCAAGAGGGTATCTAACATCTTTTCAAATTGGGAAGAAAAAGACTACAAGTCCGCAATCCTATAATCTATCATTCTGAAATCCAGAGAGCTTTTAAAACCTGAAAGACTTCCGTGAACTTTGTCCCCAAATGCATTCATCTGGCCTGAAGTACCAAGAGGCCACCTATAGTCTTTATACCACATCAGGTGCCACTGTACTCGTTTTGCTGCAGAAATAATGGTGTTTGATTTTGGAAAACTGCCCAGACCTTGCTGTGGGTGTTAAGTTATGTCTAAAATCTGACTTGAAGGATTTTGGAGACAGGAGATGGGATTCTGGACTCTGTGTAGTGTAATTGGCTTGAAGTTTGTTACTGTTTGTAATTGGTTTGAAGTTTGTTACTGTAAAATGGTTTAAGAAGAGTTCACCAGTAAGAGCTTTACTTTTTTAAGCTTTATTTCCTCCCTCTAAAATTCCTGGGCCTTAATCAATGGGGATTTATTACAAACATCACCAGACCATCATTTGTGGATTATCTGTCATCTTTCAGCTCACTCCCATGTCTCTAACGTAACCTTTGTGTGGAACAGAGTGTTGTTTCTCAGGAGCTATTAAATAGTATTTGGGCAAAAACATGCTTTCCTACCCTATCTCCACCCTCAAATTTTCCTCTGGATATAAGAACAGTTTCTCAGAATGACTTTCTGATGGTTACTTTTTTTCTTTTTCCTAAAAGTAAGTATAAGGTGTTACACTTGAAGGAACTCAAAGTCAGTGCTGTGTAATGGGCGATAAGCTTTCCCTGGAGAGATCCCTGCATTTCTTTTTTTCGAAATAGGAAATAGGGCACAGATGGCTAGCAGGGAGTGTAGGTCATGCAACTGTATGTAACCAAGCCAGCTGCCCAGAGGTAGACTTAACTTGATGTGACATTAAAATCACAAGAGTTCCCTTGAATTGAGTACAAATGTCCTTTTGGGATATGTGGGTGTGTAACATTGTCTTACACTATTTGTTTTCTTAGTTTTATGGAAAGATTGGAAGGACACGAAAGGAACTTTAGAAATACTTAGTCCAACCCTCTCATTTTACACATGAGGAATTTGAGGCTGGTACTTGCCTTGAAGTGCTTGCCCCTCATCTTTGCCTGTTAAACTTTTACAACTTTTACTTGTTTAAGTCAGTTCAGACCCATTAATACCCGTTTCAACATCTACCATTCCCGATGTTCCAAAAATAGAAGAAAGTGCTAAGGCATAGAGATACCCAAAAGGTAGCCTTTTCATATTCTATTTAAGAATCTTCAAGTCCTCTATTTTATACATACACATATGAATGAATGTGTTCCTTCAACTAAACTCTCTTGTGAGCATTTGGTAGTCTTGAGGTTCTTTTGGCTAATGGTGGTTGCAAATATGGCCCTTGAGTCTCATCACTGGACAGACCACTGCTGTTTGTGTGTGTTCTTGCTGCTGCTGTTTGTATGTGTTCTTGCTGCTGCTGTTTGTGTAATGGCTTAACTAGTAGTAGCTGCTTACAGAAATTAACAGGCTTTTCTGTTTTGTGAAAGTAGATTCCATTTTTTGGCTTGTATTGATGCCAGTTACAAAGGCAGTTTATAACAGGCTCTGAAGCAGGGAGTAGTTTTCTCAAAACACTCTGTGCAAAGTTCAGCTTGTCCTAAGGCAATGGCTATAGTGTGTTGGCAAAACGTGTCCTACATCCTGCATCCTGGGATCGTCTCATTACGAGTCACTGGGACCCTTGTAACACGGTACCAGGGAACCTCAGCAGAGCCTGTTTGCTTGAGTAACGAGGTTTCCAGATCACTTGCCTCCTTTTTGCTCAACAAAATAAGTTATCAGATGATATTTTTGATTTCTTCCTTTAAATTAAAAATTGGTGGTGGTTGATGGGGTTGGTGGTGGTAGTAATTTTAAAACTTGAATTAGTTAACAAATGAGTTGTAGTAAGTCTTGAATTGACAGAATTGTTCACCCAGTCTCTCAGCTGTGCATGTAGAATGCTATTTTTACTTTTTTCATGCTAATATTCCTCTGTATGGTATCATATTCTGCAGTGCACACCGAAGAATTGTGTTTATCTCATCACATTATATGTGTGTGTTAATTTCTGTAACCATATATTATAGTTATGTGATCACCATTTATACATTTCTTTACTGTGCTCTATTGGTGCTATTAACGGTAGGCTTAATGTCAATTTCTATTTAGAGAGAAGAATGGTTATGGAATTGGTGAATCTCACCGTACTCCCTCACCCCCACCACATACCATCCAATTATATTTGAGCAATGTCTCTTTTGTGCAAGATTGAAGAAAGCCATGTGAGGATTCTGATTAGCTTAGGAGGATAACTGAATGTTGGAAGCATTGCTTAGCAATACTAAATCAAATTCCTGTGCATTCCCAAGCACAACTGGAGGGGAAAATAAGATCGTTTGCATAGGTCCCTGATTTCATACCTTCATATAATTTTTTGTTGTTGTAATAAAGCTTTAAATAGGTTTAAGTTTCATTTAGTGATCCTTTGTGTAAGTGCATCTAAAAATATTTAATAACTACTTTTTAGTAGGCCAAGGACCAACTGCTCAACTTGTTCCTTATTTTGGAGTGACTTGGAAAGTCTGCCCCTACCTCCCCCCCACCCCCAATTGAATTGTGTAGTTAAGATCCTGGAATCCTTTGGCATTTGGTCAGTTTCCAGGGTTGCCTGTCTGTTTTGTTTTGTTTTTTAAAGAAATATTGTGAGAATTAATTTTTTTCAGAGACTAGAATGAATGTTCTTTGCTCTGAAATTCAGTTTGCAGAATTACGCTCATATAAAAAAGTAACGGCCACTTGTACCCCCCCTTACATAAAATGCTTGTTCTTAATTGGCCCTCCAGTTACCTCCTGAGACAAGGAAGGCTACTTACATATGAAACAGTTGGGATCCTAAAGCAAGACTTTTTCATTTTGTGATGTTGATGATTTCAGGTATATATTACAGATTTAATGCATGGTGTATTTTTAATTTTTATTTTTTTGGCACTAGTTTTGGACCAATCGAATACAAAGGCCCCATGAGTGCTGTTTACATTGAGAAGTTTGTCCGCCGGGTGATGAAACCACTTCTCTACATCCCATCTCAATCAGAATTACTAGATTTTCTCTCAAACTATGAGGTACCTATCTTTCCTATCTTCTCCCATTCCCCCAGGCTTCACTGGGTTGCATTGGATTGTTTATATTTAGAAGAATCTTTATACCTCCTGATTTGTAGCAATTAAAAGATCACATTAGAGATAAGCCCCAATTAAATGCTTTTTGAGATACTTGATTATAGGGATAGTTTGGCCAAGTGAGTTTTTAGAGAGTAAAATACTTGCAAAACCTTGTCTATTTTTTATTCAGGAATTTTTAACAAACTTTCAGTTTGTCTCACAATTAAGTTAGAGTATGTAAAAATTAACTTATAGTTTGTATGCAGCTAGAGAGATTTCTAAAAATTTTATTTGTTGCTTACAGCATTTGACTCTGAGATCTCTGGTTTTTCTTGTCAGTTGTAGTTTAGCTTTAAAAAAGCAAAACAGAACTAGGAATATGTTCCTTTCTGTTTTATTAAGTGCGTAACAATTTCAAGGTTCATTAACAGAAAGTTTCCTAACGTGGCTTCTCTACTGCTTTGCCATTGCCAGTCAACCCCTGATGGATTATTTTGGTAGGATCCTCATTGCGTGTTCAGGACAGCTTATTGAGAGGCCAGTATAAAGCTTAAAACAATCTCAGTAAATTATAAAAATAGTTCCACAAAGAAATTCATTGGATCAAGTGTAAAATCATACTGGGGCACAAGTAAAAACGATACTTAGCTACAACAAAATCAAGACCATAAGTACCTGACAGAGATAAAAACCATATGAATCCACACCTCAGTAATTCAGAATTTAGCAATTGTCACTCGGTTGAAGTTTACCTTTTGCACTATGTATATTTTATGTAGCTAGGATGTGAATTTTTTTCCCTAGAACGTCATTTACAGCTTTTTTCAATTATGTTAGGAACACTTTGTGTTAACTATTAGCAGGTTCTCTAAGCAGCAGTGTTACTGTCTAGTTATTCTGCTGATAGTTCTCAGATGTGCATTAGGGTGAATGCTTCCTGACTCTCATGTGGATAAAGGGTGGGTTTCCGTGCCCCTCATGGGCTTGCTCCCGTTTTGCCTGGGAGGCTGGTGGGCAGGAGTTATAGTAGGAGGCAGGGCGCCTGGGCCTAATCCCTTTGGCAGCACTAACTGGGTCTGTGACTTGGGGCAGGTCACTCATCTGTCAGGCGTCAGGGCCCGGGAACAGGGTTTTCTTGAGACTCCTTTTAACTTTTAGGTGCAATGATTGTGTGATGTGGGTTTTCACATAGATTTGCACTAGTTGACAAGCAGTCACTGGAGGTGGTCCAGCAAAATGGTGACGAATCAGGACTTGGACAGACTTGAATCCAAACTCATCTCCGCCTTATTAGCTGTGTGGCCTCCGGCTAGTATTATACTTAACCTCTTTATGCCTCCATTTCCTCATCTGTAAAACAGGGGTTAGATGAGATTTAAAAAAAAAAAGGCCTGCTAGGATGTAGTCCTAATAAATGAAAATTTATCAGTGATAATGACGTTGTGGAAAAATCCTGGATGTTTAGCACTACTGAGAGAGCTCAAAATGTGCACAACACCTGCCGGAATTCCCAACTTAATATTGATATAAACACCTTTTGTTTGTTTTGTACTTAAGATGATAAAAAATGACCTGTAAGGGCCAAGAGTTCTTCCTTCAGCTTAGCTTCTGTTGGGACTTTTATAGAACACCATGCCCAGTTTGGTACCCTCTATTTTTTTCTTTAAATTTTCAGTCAGTGTCTTCTAAAAAATAAAGAAATGGGAGAAGAGCTATGGAGCATCCAATAGCATACAGCATGTACTTAACCTGCACCAAAAGAGTGTGGAAAAAATTGAGATTGTTTAGCCTTAAAAGAGCACAGAGAGGTGGCTTTATTAGTATATCCAGCTCTGTCAGAGATTTGTATCCAGAGAGTTCTGAGCCAGTTCTTAGCAGAGGTCATGTGATAAGACGGACTCAGCTAGCACTCTGGACGCCTGGGTTTTAGCCCTGACAGAAATCTGTGATTTCTGCATTTTATGCAGATTTCTCATCTCTGAAATAAGGAAGTTGGCTCAGATAATCCCTCCTGACTGTTGGCTTTGGTGAAGTTTAGAGGCTGGAAAGAGGCAGACAGAAGAAGGTTCATCATTTGTGGTTGGGAAAGTATTTTTGACACAATGCCTTTGAGCATCTGTGTCAGAGATCTTTCTACTCCTTTTTTATTTATTGCCTCTAAGATGTTTGTAGTGTCTTTGTAGTTGGATCTGCAGGGGAGACTAGCGCAGGAGCAGCCAGGATGATTCCTGACCTTGAGCCTCTGCATTCTTTGTACCTGCTTTCCAGCAGCACTTTCAGAGATTATGCTCCAAGTCTGACACTGAGTCCACACGACATTACTCAAGGTTGTTTTTTGGCAGCCCACTTAATTAGAAGATGTACAGCAATGATGAGACTGCCTTTAAGATGAGACCCAAGAGAGTGCTGCCAAGCTGGGATGCTGTATAGCTTCTGTCAGCCTTTTAAGTGCCTCCCGAAAGCTGTAGATGGCCTTTAGCGTGTTAGAATCATCTTTGCTGGGCTTATTTTCACGGAGATGAAATTGTTGGGTTGGCAAGAGGCAGTATTTGATTAATTGTGAAAGAACTCGGGAGTCAAGCCCGGCATGGTTTCAAATGTGAAGCCATTTATCTTGTGAAACATACCAAATACTGCCTAGAAAGAAGTGATATCAATTTCATTTACTCTCTGTAAGATAACATAAAGACAAAATTCCAGATCCAGAAGTGAAACCACTGTCATGGTTTTTGATAGTTGAATAAATAGGAAAGATAAAGGAATTTTGGGAGGCCCCACTCTGGAGCATAATATACTTTTAGACATTCCTCTAAGTGAAGGTTTCTCAACCTCAGCATTACTGACATTGGGAATCGATAATTCTGTGTTGTCGGGGGCCGTCCTGTGCTTTGCAGGATGTTTAGCAGCATCCTTGGCCTCCACCTACTAGTTACCAGTAGCACCCCCCTCTTACTTGTGACAACCAAAAATATCCAGGCATTGTCAAATGTCCCTTAGGGGGGCAAAATCACCTCAGTTGAGAGCCACTGCTCTCAATTATTGTTTCCCCAAATCAGGCCTTAAGGATGCCCCACAGGTCTTAGTATGAACACGTTTTTTCATGTGGCACACAGAATGCCACAATCTAATTGTTGCAAGTTTATCTGCTTATAACAGTATCAGTAGAAAGAAGATGAAAATTAAGCAGTGCCTTAACTAGAAAATTCTGGAGTGTTACCTGTGGGGAGCTAGAGCCAGGAGTGAGTTATGTTGTCATCAATAGATGTCCCTGATATTCAACTTTCTACTCAAATTGTCTGTACCACAATTCCCCCCTAAAAAGTATGCATCTTAAATGTGTTAAGGGTATTGATGATTTAAAGAAGTCTTAGTATGAAAGATACTTGTTTTGATCAAGAGCCTTGTCTCCTAATTTATATTTTTTATATAGATTTCAATATCAAATGTGTTTAAATTTAGGTATACCAAAATTGGGCTGAAATAATTATTTAATGTTTCTGTGGCACTTCTAAGGTTTGTTAGGATGGCTTTGTTTTTTTGCTTCCGTCTCTGGATGTGTTTGTGACGTCTTATAGGAGTGCATTTGATAATTTCCCCCTCATTTTAAAAAAACACATTGATTACTCATAAGTTTGTCTCTAATCCAGATATTTGTGAACAGTTTGGATCGTCATAAGATTGTGTAGTTAGGGTTTATTACTTGGGAAGTGATGATACCCTGAAATTAACAACTTTTTATATTGACATAAACTTTTATTATACATATACTGAACTCTATTCACATATGCTTCTATTGCTATTATAAAGAGGAATGCTCTAATTCTAGCTTGGTTTGAATTTTTATAAGTCCTACAGATGAATCAATCCTTTTAAAAGCCTGTTTCAGATGATTTGATAATGAATTACCTAGAAGAGCAGAAGTTTTTAACCAATGGAAAATGTTTTATTTGACTTAGATATCTCAAACCTACCCAAATCAGATTGTGCATCATTCTCTATACTTTTATGTTTATAAAATATGACACTGAAACCAGATGCAATTTTTTTTTTTTTTTTAATTTATTTGGCTGCATCGGGTCTTAGTTGCGGCACGTGGGATCTTCCTTGCGGCATGCGGGATCTTTCATTGCGGCGCACGGGCTCCTTGTTGTGGTGCACGGGTTTCTCTCTAGTTGTGGCGCGGGGGCTCTAGAGTGAGCGGGCTCAGTAGTTCTGGTGCACAGGCTCTCTAGTTGTGGCACACAGGCTTAGTTGCCCCGCAACAGGTGGGATCTTAGTTCCCCCAGATGTAATTTTTAGGAAAACAATTTTGCCTTTAATTTACTGAACATTGTAGAAAGACATTAAAAGAGTGACTGTTACAAATACTTGACTCTGTAGATTCCAAAATACTTTAGACATTATTAGCAAACAAAAAATGAGTAGACTATGCATTGGTAAGTGCCCTTCAGTTTTCAAGTGCTTTTACTTCTAATCTTCCCAACAGCCATGTGAGATAGATGGAAATTGTAGATCCTTTCAACAGATTAAGAAGATAAGGTACAGACTGGGTGTGATGTACCCCTAAGTGGAGACTGGACTGTAGCCTAGGTCTTGTGGCTCCCAAAATTCTTCCTTGTACACAAAGGAATGTTTAAGGTCTCTGACTTGAAACTTCACTATGTATCTAGAGGTTAAAACTTTGAATATTTAATTATTTAATGTCATTTTTGAATCTTCCTTTTTCATGAAAGAAAAATTTTGAAAGTCAGCTTCTTAATTTGACTGTTAACTTTTTTCCTTCATCTTTAGGAATGGTTCTAAGAATAATTAGTGATAAAGGATGGGCCGTGGCTATTGACTTACTGTTCAAACAGTAGAGTTTTACCATTTACTGTTATTAATTGGGTCATTAGCATTTATTCTACAGAACTGGGAGTGTTCTATGTATGATAATCACAGTACTGAGGCTGGGTAGAGTCCAGAATTTTCTTCCCAGATATGCACTAAAATCATACCTGCCTTATAAATAATGAATGTAGCTAAAACTAAGTGGACTTTCTGGTGGACACCACAGAGGGAGATCAGGAACTTTAAATTTATTTATTTATTTATGGCTGTGTTGGGTCTTCGTTTCTGTGCGAGGGCTTTCTCCAGTTGCGGCAAGTGGGGGCAACTCTTCATCGCGGTGCGCGGGCCTCCCACTGTCGCGGCCTCTCTCGTTGCGGAGCACAGGCTCCAGACGCGCAGGCTCAGCAATTGTGGCTCATGGGCCCAGCCGCTCCGCGGCATGTGGGATCCTCCCAGACCAGGGCCCAAACCCGCGTCCCCTGCCCTGGCAGGCAGACTCCCAACCACTGCGCCACCAGGGAAGCCCCAGGAACTTTAAGTCATCTTGTTGCAAACCATGTTAAGAAATTCTGCTTTCTTCATTTACTCCAGTTGTAGAGTTCCTCTTCCTTGAAAGTTCTTCCTGCATATTTAAGATACAGACAGGACAATTTAATTTATTACTTGTGGACAACATAGGCAGACATAACCCAGTGTCATTTTTATTTTGGATAGACATTAAGTTGATTGGAAAGGGAATAGGACTAAATATGGTAATGTCACTTTCACAGTCACAGTTTTAGGGCTCATTTGTCGGTATTTTTTAGACATATTTGTCTTAAGTATCGGTAGCTTCTACATCAATAATGCTTTCTTTTTTATATTTTAAAGAATGTGACAGAATTATCTGATTTGTACCTTATAATCTACCCACCAAATGCCAACAGTATTATTTAGAACTCTTATATTTGTAGCCAAAATATTTTTGAAATCTTTTCATGAATTTCTATAATTTATCTATTTAAGAGCAGTGATTTAGCACACATCCATTCATTTGTTCTTAGCAGTTTTGGTAAACCAAGTTGTTTTAAGTGAGATAGGAGAAGGCTTGGGAATTGTTTGGAGGGAGAAGCAGGGCATTGGGTAAATTGCCAGGTGACAGAAACCTGAGCACTTTGGAGAAAAACCTAGTAGACTGCCTGGTACCTGCTGTTATCTTGTTGTTTGTTAGTAAAAGGGTTGTTTGTACCCTGGATGTTGCACACATAACTTGATACTGTTTCTGTTAATTCATAGTTCTATACGACTGTGAATTAAGTAGCTTTAAATTTTCTAAGTGTGAGTTAACATTAATGCAGAAATATTTCAATTGCCATTGAGGAAAAAACACACCGAGGTAACTATTCTCTTGGCCACTAGAGGGCATGTACACCATCTGCTGAAATTTATGCCATACTGCAAATGGTGCTCACTTAGGAAAATAAATATTTTATGCCAATGAGGATGTGCTAGCCTCCTATAAATAACCTATTTCCAGGCTCCTCATTATAGCAGGTACTGAATATACTGTACATCATTAAATGGAGTTGAAACACACAAACTGGGTCAAGTTATAATCTGGTACTTATGTTTTGTTCTTCACTAAACTGTAAACTTGGTGAGGAGGAGCTTTGTCTTATTTATCTTTTTATCCCCATTCAGTCTTTAACAAATGTTTATTTTGTGCCTGCTTTGTGCCAGGCACTGTCTGAGCTGCAAATGTAGTGATGAACAAGAGAGAGCTTGTGTTTCATGGAGTTAAAATATGGAGATAGGGGACTTTCCTGGCAGTCCAGCGGTTAAGACTCCGTGCTTCCAATGTAGGGGGCGCAGGCTTGATCCCGGTCGGGAAACTAAGATCCCACGTGCTGTGCGCTGTGCAAAAAAAAAAAAAAAAAAAAAAATGTGGAGATAGACAACAAACAGGAAAATAAACAAGATGTAGGGGGATGGGTCCAGCCAGAAGCTCAGCATGTGGCCTTATTTGGAAATAGGGTCTGTACAGATGTCATTAGTTAAGGATCTCAAGATGAAATCATCCTGGATTTAGAATGGGTCCTAAATCCACAGGGAAGAAGGCCCTGTGAACATGAAGGCAGGGACCAGAGTGATGCAGCCTCAAGCCAAGGAATGCCTGGAGCCACCAAAAGCTAGGAAAGAGGCAAGGAAGGATTCTTCCCTAGAGCCTCCAGAGAGAACACAGTCCTGCTGCCACCTTGATTTGGGGCTGCTAGCCTCCAGAACTGTGAGAATAAATTTCTGTTGTTTTAAGCCACCAAGTTTGTGATAATTTGTTACGGCAGCCCTAGGAAACAACATACAAGGTAATATTAGGTAATAAGTGCTACAAAGAGAAATAAAGACAGGTGATAAGATAGATATGAGGGCAGGGAGGGTGGGCATAACTATTTTAGAAGACAGAGAAGACCTCTCTGAGGAAATGACATTTGAGCAGATACTTAGAGTGAAGCCTGTGTGCTATGATCCATCCCTGAGGAAATTTGGGGAAAGCGCTCCAGGAAGCAGGAGCAGTGAGTGCAAAGGTCCTGAGGGAGGAACAGGATGGGGGGGCCGGAGCAGAGAGGAGAGCGGTAGGAGATGAGGGCACAGAGGTGTCTTGTGACTGTGGTGCGTCCTGATTACACCTTTGATTAGTTGGGCAAATGAAGGAAAGAGGAATGCTGGCAGTTAGGTTCCTGTGGCTGTTCTATTCACCTGGCAGCCGTCCAGGCATTTGGGAGGGACTGATGGAAACACTGCAGCTGGAACCTGGGGTTGGACCATCTTTACATGTTGGTGAGCATCAGAGTGAGGAGGGACAGCCTGCGTGCCAGCAGGCTTCCACTCCAGCCTCAGCCCAGGGTCAGGCTGGCTCACGTGCTCGGCCCGCTCATCTGAAAGAGAGCCTCCAAAGTAAGAGGCAGGGGCCAAAGTGTCTGCTTTGAACCAGCCCCTGGGTTTATTTGCAACCCAGCAAACAAGGGGTGTAGACCTATGTGAATGTGCATGTGTTTTGTTCCCCAAACTTCCCTTTTTCCAGATTTAAGAAAGAACTGTGGAGGAAACTCTGAAATGTATAATCATTTCTCAAATAGAGCTTTGGCTGGAGAGACACTGAAACTTTGGGGAAATGATTGCAAAATTTATTTTACCTAAAGCGTAACCAGAGCCAGTTTAATAACTTTTAAATGATAATTTGCAATAGAAATAAACAGATAACTATCACTTCACTTTATTTCCTCTTATTGTTTTGAAATGTTAATTTTAAGTTATATCCTTAAACATGCCACTTTTCAAAATCTAATACAGACTCACAGTATTGTGGATATTTGAAAAATAGTACCTAAAATATACTTTGCCTGTTTCTTGTGTTTTATTTTTTATATATATATATTTTAATTAATTAATTTATTTATTTTTGGCTACATTGGGTCTTCGTTGCTGCACGCGGGCTTGGGCTTTCTCTAGTCGCGGAGAGTAGGGGCTACTCTTCGTTGTGGTGCACGGGCTTCTCATTGCGGTGGTTTATCTTGTTGCGGAGCACGGGCTCTAGGCGTGCGGACTTCAGTAGCTGCGGCTCGCGGGCTGTAGAGCACGGGCTCAGTAGTTGTGGCACACGGGCTTAGTTGCTCTGCGGCATGTGGGATCTTCCCGGGCCAGGGTTCGAACCCGTGTCCCCTGCGTTGGCAGGCAGATTCTTAACCACTGCACCACCCGGGAAACCCGTCTTGTGTTTCAAAGAGCTAGTATTTTATAATTTATACAACCTTTAATCCTCTCATATAGTTGTTTAATCTTATGATCTTCATTTCTTTGGCAATGAAAAGTAAAAATAATTTTACTTATGGGGTTGTTTGTATTGTTTGTGGAATTTCTTTGGTCAAACTACTTGGAAATTTTAGTACCAGGTCTTCTGAGGATACAGGCTCTTCCACCGAAGCTATGTAGCCCCTTGGAAAACTGCAGCAGTGGTGCCATCAACAAGAATAAACCCTTACACTGTAGAAAGGTCCGTAAAGGACCCCTGCAAATGGTCTAACCTTTATTCATTTTTAAAGTTTTAATCTGGGTTTCTCATGAAGACTGAGAATTCACATCGTTTTTACTTCCATTAATGTGTATTTACATAAACACATATGTAGTTGCATACATGCATGTAGAGAGATACATGTTTATGGGCTATATGTCTCCTGCTGTGAAGCCACCTTAGATAACATGATGGCAGAAGAGGTTGAAACTCACCTCATTTAATTATTAGCCGTGAAACATTTCCTAATATCTAGAACCAATTATTCCATTTGGTTTTGGTTTAGGAGATTGGTCAGAATTGAAATAAACTAATGAGTCTATTTTCTTTATGTTACTTTTCATTTTTATCTTGTATCCAGTATTAACTAAGTGACTAAAATTTCTGAAGATCTTGTCTTCCTTTGTTCATGGTAGAAAGGCTTATACACCATCATAGCCTGGTTTGAAACCTTAAGAACCCAAACACTGTGTAATTCTACATTGAGCCAATTCTGGATCAGCTTGTTGAAAACATTTTAAGGAGTTTAGCAAAAGAAAATCCTGTTTCAGTGACTTTACTTTCTGATTTCCTCAGTTGTTTGAGAAATTAGTTATTTGCTAGATTTTTTTAGATGTTAAGATTAAACATTCTATCTCAGTTTCTACCAGAGTGAAAACCAATTGATCTGTTTAAAATGGAATCTTACTAGAATTAATAGGTGATTTAGATTTGAAAGATAGTATGTTCCACTACAATCAGAAATTTCCTCTTTTATACAACATACCGATTTTAAACTTGACCAACAGGTTACATTTCTGTTTTACTTTTTGGATCTGACTTTGTCCCAATGATCAAATCACCTCCAAAATTATTTATTAAAAACATAGTGCTGTGTGTTTTAGGGCTAGAAAGGACTCTTTACATTTTCCAAGTGCTTTATAGTTCATCAGGCTCATTCTTCTCAGTAACCCCATGATGAATGGTCCCCATTTGCCAGATAAGGAAACTGAGCTTCACACTGAAGCATTCACTCAGTATCATTTAACTGTCAGACTTGAGCTTAAGTCTTCTGACTCCAAGCCCAGCGCTCTTTCCTTAAGGATCTCACAGTTGGGCTTTTAAAACATATAGAACAAAACCAGACAGAACGAGTGCCTACGAGCCTTTCTAAGAAGGAAGAAATTATTCTGAACAAGAAGGCAGAATATGTCTGGTGGGGACAGTTAATTGGTTTGGCAGAATGGAGGGGTATTCTGTGCTAAGCTTAGAGAAATGGAATGAGCAGGTGGAAATTGGGGTGGAGGAGCGAGAGGGCTCTCGGCAGACTGACCTGACAAGAGAGGAGGGGTGCCATTGTGGAATGCTGGGCTTTGCGTGTGGTGGGGAAGAAGGAGCCCATCAAAGGATGACCTTGAACAACAGTGGAGCCAGTCAGAGGTAGCCTGATTTCCAGTAAGTGTGAAGGTGTGTTTGGAGTGAGGCGGTGAAGAGATTGAGGAAGAAATGTAAGAAAGGTTACAAATCATTGACCTAGTTTGCCTGGAGTTGCTAAACAAAAGCAAGTGAGTGCTTGAACTTGACAGTGAGGTTTCAAACCAGGGATGTAGGAGAACTGTCCACAGAGGGTGGAAAGACCTGCTTAGGAAGTTTCAGCTCTGAATTGCCTCTGTAAAAGCTGCTGCCACTCCATCCCTTGCCTTGTTTGTCTAAATGGAGGGAAAGGTCAGCCCTAACCAGCAACTTTTTTCAAAGGCTTATTAGGCTTTTTAAAAAATGAAATGCAACAAATTGCAGTTGTTAAATTATAATGGCATGTCTTTCTTGTTTTGAAATATTTCCCTTTACGCAGTGACCAATGATACCCCAGGCACCTAATTCTGCTCTTGTTCTGCAGCCTGGAGTACTCGGGTACTTTGAGTTCAGTGGCTCACCCCAGCCTCCTGGTTATTTGACCTTCTTCACTTCAGCATTACATTCATTAAAGAAAGGTAAACATGATTCATATTAAGACATTAGTACTTTAACAGAAATGTTTGTATATTGATATTTTCTGTTGCATATGTTATCTTTATGATTATATATTTTAGTTTTCTTGATTCTTTTTCTCTGTATTTGTGTTAAATTACGTTATTTTATGGTGCACTGGCAAACAAAATTTTGTGCTATTTCAAGTATAGTCTCTTAAATGTTTAGAGACTATTATTTTTTAAAATGTAGCTTGATCACACAGCGTCTGCAATGATATATTTTGCACTTCAAATTGTATTATATCATAATCTCTTTTTTTGTGTGGCATTACAAATCTTGGTCAAAGTTTTCAGTGGTTGTATTGTCAGTTGGATGTATCATAATTTAGGAATACATTTTCTTCAAGAAGTATTTCTATAAGGATGAAAGTCATGTCACATAGCATAAGCCTACTGCCAGGTTCACTATTCTCAAATCCATATATATTTTTTTACTTAGCTAAATCACGTATTATTTGAGTGTCCTACTTTTTAAATTAAACATTTTTCATGTTGCCCATTTTTTCGTGTTGCTCCATGTTCTTCCTCTATATCAGCCATGACCTTATGTCAGTTCTCTTTTAGATACTTTGATCTGCTCCTCATCTCCTTGTTACCACTCTGGTCCAAGCCCCTTTCCTACCCCTACCCTAGGCCAGTGGGCACTTAACTGGTGTCCAGTCTCGCCCCTCCTTCCTCACACTAGGGCCTTTGTGCTAGTCCTTCTTCCTGAAATGTGCCCTCTCCCTCCCCAGGGCCCAGCTGTCCACCTGTCGAACCCCTATTCATCCTTCAGATTCCAGCTCAAATATCACCTCCACAGTCTACCCCCCTGGAGAGAGATTTGTTGTTTTCTTTCATAGCACTCAACATAGTTTGTATTTATTGGGTTGGCCAAAATGTTCGTTCGCGTTTTTCTATAACATCTTACGGAAAAACCTGAATGAACTTTTTGGCCCACCCAATATGTGTATAGTTATGAGATGATTTGTTTACTGTCTGTCATCTTCCCTGGGCTGGGAGATTTCTGAGGATGGGGATCGTCTATCTTCAGTTTAGTGTTCTTTCTCCAGCATCTGGCACATAGCAGGGACTCAATCACTATTTGCCAAATGAGTGATCAGATTGATGGCCATGTCATCTTTCCCTCAGTAGGTCAGCCAAAAATATGTAGTCATCCTCCTATTACTGGATATTACATTGCTTCAATATTTTGAGGGGGTATTATAGTAGTATACTATTAATACGTCAAATAATTATATTACTGGTTATTTTAATATGTCCATTGTCTTAAGGTTTTATGCATAGAGAATCTACTGTATTCATGCTTTTCATGCAGGGGACTCTGGGAGAGGAACTCAAGCTGTCACATTAGGTGTGTCTTCTGTCTACTTGAAAGACTTTGAGCTGCACAGCTTCAGGTGACTAAGAAGGCTCAGTGAGTCAGAGTTTGAATTTTGAAAACAAAATACTACCAACTTAAATAAGCTTAAGCAGATAGATGTTCAAAAATCTTATTAGAAAACCAAATAAAGTCCTTTGAAGATTATGTATAAAAGGGTAACCTAGAGTCAATCACTAAAATGATGGCAGCATTCAAGTACTTGAGTTGGAGAAGCTATTTCAAGATTTGGAAGGATGTTTTGTTATCCAGCTGGCTTATATTGTGTGTTTATGATTCATCGTTTTCATTCAGAGGTTTCCAAAATTTTGCTTCTTTTTGGAAAAACCTTTCTAAGTATAAGATAGTAGCCTTTTTTCCTCCCTTTTTTTTTTTTTTTTTTTTAAGTATAGTTGACTTACCCTTGCTTTTTTCTTTTCTTTTTTTTTAAGCAAGGAAGGTAATAAATGGATAAAAACTACTTGAAGGTACAAAATGATCCTTTTGGTCAAATCACTAATTTTCACAAATGATTACATGAAATTTCTTCTCAGAATAAATCTAGCTCAATTTACCTGTACTACATTTCTTCCCTCTCTTGTGATTCTAGTTGGGTCTTATAAAATCCTGTTGCATATGAACTTTGCAAGAACTGAGTTCATTCTAATTAATAATTCTTCACCCCATTTTTGTGGGTAGACTCCCACTTAAGCTTAATGAACCATTTTTAGAAGAAAAAGACAAATTTGGAAGGATTACCTAAAATAAATCTTGCCTTGAGCATCTGGGTTTTTTTCCCCTTTTCTTTCTCCTACCCTGAAGTCAAATGGTATTTTACCTATTATTAATAGCCAATGTTAAGTAAGAGAAACACGTGCAGACTTTTTTTTTAATGGGACAGTTTGGAATGTAAATTCTAGGTCATTGTTGTGTTTCTATTGTGTACACAAATTGAGGCCTGAGGAACATTTGACACACTTAACATTTGGTATAGAGAGCTTAACTGACGAAGTGTTTAGTCTGTTGTGGTAGAAAGCAGATGTCCTGGTTCACCAAGCCACAAGCATATGTAAAATACACATCTTTCCATTGCCTAAATGTTTTTTTTTTTTTTTTTAATTGCCTTAGAAGAAATAACCAGGACACTCTCTAACATTCGTTTCTTGAAGCTAGCTGGCCATCGGTCTACAGATATTTTGAGAATGTACCATATATGAAGCATCCTGCCTGGGTGCTGTGGGGTTGCTGAGAGGGGACATCTCAGTTACCTGTGTCCTTTACCTATTGCTCTCCAACTTGGTGCTGATTCATCAGTTGATGTCGGCCCTCCTCTTAAGTGGTGTGGGCAGTAACCCTTTTGTTATATTTCTGTCCATTATTTTCCTAGCCATTTTACCTGTATCATTTTTTATTTAGCAGTTCTATATTTTCATGTAGTTAAACCTGTGGTTCTTTTTCTTGATTTTTTTTTTTAGAAAAATCTAGTCACTAATGAGTTCACTTCTTTTTGAATTTTAAAGTTATTTGGCACTTTATGCTGCCTGTATTTACTTTGGCTTAAAATACAGAGCACAATTGATTTTCCTCCCTTCTTATTGGCTAATCAGTTAGCACCATTCACAGAATAAAGCTTTCTTTATCCTTCATCTTGATGATGCCTGTTTTATCACAAAATATTTTCTAATATGTAATTGGGTCTGTTTCTGTGTTTTCTCTTGGTCTAGATCCATCCCTCTTTTTATACGAGTAAATATAATTTCATTTTTTACGTTGTAAGTAATTACCTGGTGAACTCTGGACTCCGCGTCCTCTAGTTCTGGTGTTTTATGGAATATTCTTTTATATCCATCTATGCATTTGGCTGAATTTGGGTTGGAATTTTATTAAATGTTTAAGTTGACTTAGAGGTAATTGACATGTTCATAAAACTTAGCTTCCCTTTCTAGCATCACAGCATGATATTAATTTATTCAAACCTTCCTTTCAATTTTTTGTAAAAGGTCTTACACATCCCTCATTAATGGTTAATCCTTTTAAAGTGCTGAATGATTAACTGTGGGCTGGCAGTCTGTGTGTTTCAGGATCCTAGGGAAGCCCATCTCTTGTACTTCTTCACTCTTCCCAGACTGCAGAGCCTGTTCCTCTTGGAGCCTTTCCAGACAGGCCTAAAGAAAATTTGCCCAAAGAAAATTTGGTAGAGGGGTTGATATTTTTAAGTTGCTTACTTGATTTTCTTCCATCTTATGATTATTTCATTATTTGCTGTAAAAATATGTTCTGGTAAAATGTTGTTATATTCTGTTATGATTCAGTGACCTTTTTAAAAGAGAAAATTTGCAACAAATTTTGTTCAAAAGGGATGCAGTGCCGCCTGGGGGACAAGCAGTGGCCTGGGATCTGGCAGTATCTGGTCCTTAGCTTTTGTCTGCCCCTGGCAGGGTTATAAACTTGAACAAAACATTTAACTTTTCTGTGTTTGAGTTTCTCTGTCTGTAAAGTTGGAGAGGGTGGAGGTAAGGGTAAATGCTTGTTTTACAAGGCCACATCATGTGTGAAGTATGTTGTGTGTGAATAAAATAATAGTCTGAAAATCTGTAGCAGTTTAATGAGAAAGCCATTGGCTGAAAGCACCTGAAGTAAGTACTGTGTCTGTTTTCTTAAAAGCATCTACACCAGATAGTATGTACCTTGACCGACCAGCAGACACAGGTCTTCCTCTTCCCTTTTCCTGGAGCACTCCATACCTGCTGTTTTTTGTGTAGTTGGCCCTCCGTATCCACAGGTTCTTTACTTTTGGATCCAGCCAATCCTGGATCGAAAATATTAGGAAAAAGAAAATTCCGGAAAGTTCCAAAAAGCAAAAATTGAATGTATCGTGTACCTGGCAACTACTTCCATAGCATTACGTTTTAATTGCAACTGTTTACTTAGCATTTACAGTCTATTAGTTGTTATAAGTAATCTAGATTTGATTTAAAGTATACCAGAGGATGTGTATAGGTTACATGCAAATACTATGCCATTTTATATAAGGGACTTGAGCATCCGTGGATTTTGGTATCCAAGGGAAGTGGGGGGCTGGAACCAATTCCCTGTGGACACCAAGGGATGACAGTACTGCATGGTGTTCTCGCTGTGGAACTGACTGCATGTCTGTCCCACCAGAATTTGAGCTGGTTTGTTCAGACAGTATTTATTGAGCGCCTTGAGGCCAAGGTTTTGTTGTCTTTCTCCTACAACTCGAACAATTTAGCTAAAAGTTTGAATGAATGACTAGTTAAAGGATACTTTACCTTGAAATTGCTCAGGTTGGAGTGATTTTGGCAGAGGGATGTTGAGTCATTTTGGATCCCCTCCCACCACCACTTCTCCTCATGCCTGGCCTTTCAGGTTCCATAGACCAGTGTGCAGGAATCACTCCCACTGGACTGGATGGAGTCCCTGCCTGGCTCATTCTTCTTACTCTTTCTTCTTGGCTTCTCCCAGTCCCCTGACACTAGAATCCTCATGGATTGAATTGAAATTCACATGATACTTAAATGTCATCTTCAAAATACACTAAATTATTAACTAAAGACGTCGTTTCCACTCCCTTCATTCACCTTTAGGAATTCCTAAACATAGTTGACAGGGAACCTGTGGCATTAGTTTTCTAAGGAACACCTTTGGAAAATACTGTTGTAATGAATTTTTTTTAATAGGAATTTTTTAGAGGAAGAAGTAATTCCAGTGTAGGGTTCCTCTACTCCACCAGGTGGCGTCTGATGGTGCTGTGATTTGCTGGTAGAATTGAGTCAGGACGCACAAAGCTCCCTCCTCCATATCCTTATTCACAAACAAAGCTTTTTTGGAGCACTTTTCTGTTAGATTGTGAAACTTTGTACAACATCAAGAGGTCTGAAAAGTAGGATTTTCTTATCCTGAAAGTGACATTCTTAAAGTCATTGAAAAAACAAGGGATTGACTTCTTAGGCAAGATTGACTCTGAAATTGCTTTATTTTTTCAGATTCCTGGGTCTCACTCTTGGGAGTTTGGACCAAGCATTAGGTTTAACAATTCTCCGTGAATGAAACAGGTTCTAGGTCACTGGTTTTCCCACGTAATCTCATTTGTTGTCACTATACTCACTTAAAGAGGGAAATCTTTTTCTAACTAACTGCCTGTGTTCTGAGGCCCTCTGGGTACTGATTAATACACATTAGAAATTCCATACCTTTTGTTCCCATACCTAAAATTGACTTTTTAATTATGTTGCTATTATTTTAGCGAGGATGTGATCATATTTCATAGGAAATGCTTTTATTCCTATTATGACATCTCTCAAGCCTTGTAAGTGCTGCTAGATAAGCACTAAGGCCAAAAACAGACATCCCCGCACTTTGAATTAGCTTCAGCAGCATGACTTATTAATTCAACAGACATTTGAGGATCCACTTTGTGCTACAGCTGTAAAGAGGAGTAAAACTTGTTCCTTACCATCGGGGTGCCACCAGCTAGTGTGGCCAACAGGTGGGCTTACCCACAATGTGAGTGCAGTGACACGTCTGTGACAGCCTTCGTCGGAGCACGGAGGTGGGGCGTGCGGATCAGGTCAGGGAAGACTGGAGGTGGGGAGGATTTCCCAGGAGAATGAGGGGTCAGCTTTCAGGTAAGTGTGTAAGGAATGAGAGAGTGGAAGATAGGCGGCGTTGAGAAGAGCAAAAGGTGTGCGGAGAGCTCAGAACTATATTTAGTGCCCATTTGTAGATATTTTGATTCCTTGAACCCACGTATTTGAAAAGTTACACCATCTTTACTTTCTAATTGTGGTATTTTCTGCCTTTTTAAAGGTATCCTGTTTTAGTAGTGTGTATGTGTGTGTTTTGATTTTTGATCCTATTTCTTCAAGGTTGTTGGGGGGTTTTGGTTTTTTTGTTTTGTTTAAGCTGAAATAAGACTCCTAGACAAAGAACCAAAAACACTAAAATCTTAGAAACCTCTCAGGGATCACCTTCTATAATAAAGTCACAAACTTATAGTGAAACGACTCAACTCGGTGCAGACAAACCCTGTTCTGGTCTCCACTTGACCACTTGTTATGTAACGTTGAACGTGATAAGCTGATACTGGATGGAGCACTTTACCTGGATGATCCAGTCTTCAGTGCCACTCTTTGAAGTAGAAGCTGTTATTATCTCAGTGTTACTATCTCAGGTGAGGAAACTGAGGTTGTTAACAGCCTCCAGGACACTGTGAGGCAGGACAGTGGCTCCCCAGAGATGTCCACATTCTCATCCCCAGGACCTGTGAATATGTTACATTACATGGCAAGAGGAAATGAGGTTGCCTATGGATTTGGGTTGCTAATCAGCTGACATTGAGAAAGGGAGATTATCCTGGATTATCTGAGTAGGCCCAATGTAATCAGAACGATGCTTAAAAGTGGCATCGAGAGGCAAAGAATAGTGTCAGAGTGATGCAGTGTGAGAAGGACTTGTCCGGCCATTACTGCTTTTGAAGACGGAAGGGGCCACAAGCCAGTGCAGGTAGCCTCAAGCCAAGGAATGCAGGTAGCCTCTAAATGGTAGGAAAGGCAAGGAGATGCATTCTCCCCTAGAGCCTCCAGAAGGAACATTACCTGCTGCACCTTGATTTTAGCCCATTGAGGCCCATTTTGGACTTCGACCTCCAGAACTGTAAGATAAATTTATGTTTTTTTAAGCTACTAAGTTAGTGGTAATTTGTTACAGCAGAAATAGCAACTTAATATGGTCACGTACCAGTAAACGAGGAGTGAGATAGGAATCCAGGACCACATCACTCCATCTGCCTCTGTACCCTCCGGAGGTGGGGCAGGCGGCACAATATGGTGATTCCTACCTCCTGGTCTTTGCCCATGATACTGCTTAAAATGCAAGGCCTTGCCCTAGTTATTATCTGCCTTCCTAATTTTTCAAGGCCTAACTGAAGTCCTCTGGGATTTGTAAATATTGCCCAGCCAGCATGATTTCTGGCACACTGTGGACATCAAGTGGAGATTTCCATCCACTGGCTCCCTTCTTGGAACTCCCGTTGCACTCATTGGCTGTGTCTCCCACTTAGCAACCAACGTTGTTTTCTGATTTTCCCTTAGACTTTAGTATCTTCCTAACAAGTAGTCAGAGACTGTCCTGATCAGTCATGTTAGTGGCAGATGTCCTCTGTGACCACAGCTCACCAGTCACCCCTTCTCACTGGTCTTCAGGTTCCCCATCTGCAGGATGAGGGAACTTTGCCCTAGTTGCCTCTAAAGGAAACTTCAGCTTGAAAATGCATTGGCCTTTGGCCTGTTTTTTTTAGACCTGGGAGCTAAGAATTGTTTTTATATTTGTAAAGAGTTATTTAAAAAAAAAAGAATATGTGACACCTATGCTAGACCCTAAGAGCAGCATAAGAGGGGATGGAGGAGGGATTTCTAAGCAGATGTGTTTCTTTTGTGAAGTCTTTCCCTCCCTGAGGGTGTTTTTTAAAAAAAAAAAAAAGGAATTTAATTGAAGTACACACAAGGGACGTGTTTGAATTGATCATTTTAATATTATGCTCTGGTTAAATGAGAACAATGGTGTGAGGGTGTTAAGTTTACTGTCATGTTAGTATATAGAACAGTGCATATTTAGTTCTATAGTTTATGTTCCCCTAAAATGATGTATTTGGAACTATATTTTTCTTTCCCTCCTCCCTAACTCACAAGAAAGAGAAAAATCACAGCTAAGGAGTTACATGTTTACTTAGAGCTTAGCAGTATTTTGGCATGTACCAGAGTGTGCATATTGTATCTCTGGTGCCCATATGCCAGATTTTTTTCTAGATAATTGCTTTGTGCTTTATATTAAGAATTTTGAGGGAGTTCCCTGGTGGTCTAGTGGTCAGGATTCAGTGCTTTCACTGCCGTGGCCCGGGTTCAATCCCTGGTTGGGGAACTGAGATCCTACAAGGCATGCGGCACAGCCGAAAAAAGAAAACAGAATTTTGACAGTATACAAATCTCAGAGTCAGATTTCTGTGGGAAAAAATGCAAGCAATAGCTATAGTTCATACATTGAAAACAAACATTTCTATAAACTATTGCATTTCTTTGAAGATTTTTTCATTTTGATGAATGCATTTAAAGTGTGTGAAGTGTGTGAAGTCATCATCTAGCGAATGATGATGAATCACCATGTAAATGCTGAGTAATCTTGGAGGGGCTGTTGTTATTCCTTTTTATATAATCCTGTCGTTTTCCTTTTTTCTTCCTTGTCCAAAACCATGTAAAGAAGAGTGGGAAAGTAGAAGTTAATAAAAATGGCAGAGTATAGAGTAAAATGAGAATCGTTGCAAGGATGGAAGGTACCACAATACAGGTTTGCCTTTGGGAATGTCACTACTTCCCAGAGTAAAGAAGTGAGAGAATTTTTCCCAGGGAGTAAATAACTTCTTAGCCATGCAGATTAAAAGCCATGTGACTTAATCCAATGGTATTCAGTTTTGAAGTATTTCATGGTTTATTTGTTAGCAGTTTCCTCTATCAGTATTTTTCTTGACCTGATATTCCATTTTGTCCTATGATCCCTGAGAGATCAGCTCACATGAAAGGCTCCTGGAGAGCAGATGGCCAGTCCTGATGTAAAAATTTCCATGTTGTTCAGTTCCAGCATTTCTGCTCATTATTTCATTGTATCCTTGGGTACCTTACTTTGTAGGACACCAAGCGCTGTTTACTCTAGCCCTCTGAGAGAGAATTTCAGAAGCTTGGCAGTTTATACCCAGAGTCACAAGGTTTCGAGCCCCACCTTTTCCTTTCCGAAGGAGAGAGTGGGACACATTCTTAAAAATAATCATTCTCTGCTCTTGGATTCTTAAAAATAATCATTCACGAAAAAATCTTTGTCTTATGTATCCTTCCCAGATAATTGTCCATTATTAAGATTTACTGGCTAATGGGCTTATTATCTTAGCCTGATCTTCTTCCTGAGTTACATGAATCCTGCTTTTTCATCATTGCCACCTTGGCACAGTCCGGTAGAACTATAAGATGAACCACGGAGGTATTTAAAAATTTCCTGGTGGCTGCGTTAAAATTTAAGAAGAAATAGGTAAAATTAATTTAATAATTTATATTTTATTTAACCCGGTGTACCCAAATTATTAGCATTTCAACATGTAATCAGCATAAAAACTATTGAGATATTTTACTTTTTTTTTTTTTTGAACTAAGTCTTTTATACTTAACAGCCCCATCTCAATTCAGCTGCTAAATGTTCATTGGAAATACTTGATCTGTATTTAGAGTTTATAAAATTTACAGTTGAAAAAGTGATTTATATACCAAATATTTATATTGTTTCATTTTACTTATTTATTTTTATTGAAATATAGTTGATTTACAATATTATATTAGCTTCAGGTTACATACCCATGTTGTCTTAAACATACTTAAACATTTTCCGATAACTGAGTTGAGTATCACTTTTACATTAAATTAATTAAAATCAAATAAAGTTAAAATTTAGTCCCTCGGTTGCTCATATTTCAAGCGCTCATTAGCCACATATGGTTAGTGGCTACGACACAGGACAGTGCACTCAAGGCCTAGGCCTCATTATCCAAGTATCCCGGGGAAAACAGTTATTTCCTAAGATACTGAGTCTCCTTCCTGCAGGCACATCCTTGAGTTAATGCTTCAGAGTGTCCTCCTGGTAGTCTTGGTAATCTGGTAGTTGCTGAGTGCGAATTGTGTAGCTTTGCTTCTGGCAGGACCCTTTATTATTAACTTTAAAGCACAGTTAAAAATCTATTAGTGGAAAATAATCTGATATATATATATATATATATATATATATATACACATATATACATACACATATGTACATATCTGAATCACTTTGCTGTACACTTGAAACTTATACAATATTGTAAATCAACTATACTTCAATAAAAAGAAAAAACTATTCTCTTTTGCTAACAAAAGAAACGAATTCTTGTTCTTTCTGGCATGTTTGAGAATTTTAATATTTCGCCTCACTGAGGTCTTGCCTCAGAATGTGTTTGCTTTACCTTAATACTGAACTGTAGTTTTAATACTAAAAATTGAATTTAAAGCAATGGTTTTAAGCAAAACAAAGTAGTCTGATATTAAAACATTAGGCAGTGGCCAAAAACAAAAACTCTGAATGCACACCAGAAAGGTCACAAGTGAGCCAGATGATTCTGAATGGAAACCAGATGGAATTCCAGATCTTTCCATTCTCGATGCAGCCTTGGTGGTTGCTACGAGGTAAATGGTGACAGTGGTGTGTGGAAGGTACAAGAAGGTCAGCGGAAGCTCCACCTACGGGGGCATAGGAAGCAGGGGTAGAGCATTCTGTTAGTGGCAGAAAAGAACCCTAGCCTCATAAAAGATAGCAAAGGGTAAACCTACAATACATGCTAAAAGTAGACAAGGTTTAATGGATCAAAGAAAGGCTGTTTGTTACTCAAAGCACACAAACAGCGAATCAGCATGATAGTATTCATTCTGCTCACCCCACGTCTCGTGGGGAGCCTAGTGGTGACTGTGTGTGCAGTGGGTTGCCTTGTAGCTGAGGGACACAGGGCCAAGGACTCAGCACTTTGTGTAGCAGGCGACAGTCTTCATGCTGTGGTCACCTTGACCTACTTAGTGTCTGAGTGACCAGCTACAGAAACTGCTCAGTAACTACTGCCTTCACCCAAATGCTCTTTCAAGATGTTGTTACATCTTGCAGGAGTCTTTCTGACACCTTGCACTGGATGGTTAATAGAGACTACAACTGGCCAGTTACCTGGCTAACAGTTTATTGAAAAATTTTTTTTTTCTTTATTGTGTTGAGGTAGGTTCCCTCTTTGCCCACTTCCAGGAGAGTTTTTATCATAAATGGGTGTTGAATTTTGTCAAAAGCTTTTTCTGCATCCATTGAGATGATCACATGGTTTTTCTCCTTCAATTTGTTAATATGGTGTATCACGTTGATTGATTTGCGTATATTGAAGAATCCTTTCATCCCTGGGATAAATCCCACTTGATCATGGTGTATGATCCTTTTAATTTGTTGTTGGATTCTGTTTGCTAGTATTTTGTTGAGGATTTTTACATCTGTATTCATCAGTGATATTGGTCTGTAATTTTCTTTTTTTGTAGTATCTTTGTCTGGTTTTGGTATCAGGGTGATGGTGGCCTCATAGAATGAGTTTGGGAGTGTTCCTTCCTCTGCAATTTTTTGAAAGAGTTTGAGAAGGATGGGTGTTAGCTCGTCTCTAAATGTTTGATAGAATTCACCTGTGAAGCCATCTGGTCCTGGACTTTTGTTTGTTGGACGATTTTTAATCACAGTTTCAATTTCATTACTTGTGATTGGTCTGTTCATATTTTCTGTTTGTTCCTGGTTCAGTCTTGGAAGGTTATACCTTTCTAAGAATTTGTCCGTTTCTTCCAGGTTGTCCATTTTATTGGCATAGAGTTGCTTGTAGTAGTCTCTTAGGATGCTTTGTGTCCTAAGCTTTCTGCAGTGTCTGTTGTAACTTCTCCTTTTTCATTTCTAATTTTATTGATTTGAGTCCTCTCCCTCTTGATGAGTCTGGCTAATGGTTTATCTTTTTTCTTTTTTTAATTTATTTTATTTATTTATTTTTGGTTGCGTTGGATTTTCGTCGCTGCATGCGGGCTTTCTCTAGTTGCGGCAAGCAGGGGCTACTCTTTGCGACACACAGGCTTCTCATTGCGGTGGCTTCTCGTTGGGGAGCATGGGCTCTAGGCGTGCAGGCTCAGTTGCCCCACGGCACGTGGGATCTTCCCAGACCAGGGCTCAAACCCATGTCCCTTGCATTGGCAAGCAGATTCTTAACCACTGCACCACCAGGGAAGTCCCGGTTTATCAATTTTGTTTATCTTCTCAAAGAACCAGCTTTTAGTTTTATTGATCTTTGCTATTGTTTTCTTTGTTTCTATTTCATTTATTTCTGCTCTGATCTTTATGATTTCTTTCCTTCTGCTAACTTTGGGTTTTGTTTGTTCTTCTTTCTCTAGTTCCTTTAGGTGCAAGATTAGATTGTTTACTTGAGACTTTTCTTGTTTCTTGAGGTAGGCTTGTGTAGCTATAAACTTCCCTCTTAGAACTGCTTTTGCTGCATCCCATAGGTTTTGGATCGTCGTGTTTTCATTGTCATTTGTCTCTAGGTATTTTTTGATTTCCTCTTTGATTTCTTCAGTGATCTCTTGGTTATTTAGTAACATATTGTTTAGCTTCCATGTGTTTGTGTTTTTTACGTTTTTTTCCCTGTAATTAATTTCTAATCTCATAGCATTGTGGTCAGAAAAGATACTTGATATGATTTCAATTTTCTTAAATTCACTGAGGCTTGATTTGTGACCCAAGATGTGATGTATCCTGGAGAATGTTCCTTGTGCACTTGAGAAGAAAGTGTAATGTGCTGTTTTTGGATGGAATGTCCTATAAATATCAATTAAATCTATCTGGTCTATTGTGTCATTTAAAGCTTGTGTTTCCTTATTAATTTTCTGTTTGGATGATCTGTCCATTGGTGTAAGTGAGGTGTTATTGAAGTCCCCCACTATTATTGTGTTACTGTCGATTTTCTCTTTTATAGCTGTTAGCAGTTGCCTTATGTATTGAGGTGCTCCTATGTTGGGTGCATATATATTTATAATTGTTATATCTTCTTGGATTGATCCCTTGATCATTATGTAGTGTCCTTCCTTGTCTCTTGTAACATTCTTTATTTTAAAGTCTATTTTATCTGATACGAGTATTGCTACTCCAGCTTTCTTTTGATTTCCATTTGCATGGAATATCTTCTTCCATCCCCTCACTTTCAGTCTGTATGTGTCCCTAGGTCTGAAGTGGGTCTCTTGTAGACAGCATATATATGGGGTCTTGTTTTTGTAACCATTCAACAAGCCTGTGTCTTGTGGTTGGAGCATTTAATCCATTCACGTTTAAGGTAGTTATCGATATGTATGTTCCTATTACCATTTTCTTAATTGTTTGGGGTTTGTTTTTGTAGGTCCTTTTCTTCTCTTGTGTTTCCCACTTAGAGAGGTTCCTTTAGCATTTGTTGTAGAGCTGTTTTGGTGGTGCTGAACTCTCTTAGCTTTTGCTTGTCTGTAAAGCTTTTGATTTCTCCATCGAATCTAAATGAGATCCTTGCCGGGTGGAGTAATCTTGGTTGTAGGTTCTTCCCTTTCATCACTTTAAGTATATAATGCCACTCCCTTCTGGCTTGTAGAGTTTCTGCTGAGAAATCAGCTGTTAACCTTATGGGAGTTCCCTTGTATGTTATTTGTCATTTTTCCCTTGTTGCTTTCAATAATTTTTCTTTGTCTTTAATTTTTGCCACTTTGATTACTACGTGTCCCGGCGTGTTTCTCCTTGGGTTTATCCTGTATGGGACTCTCTGCGCTTCCTGGACTTGGGTGGCTATTTCCTTTCCCATGTTAGGGAAGTTTTCGACTCTAATCTCTTCAAATATTTTCTCGGGTCCTTTCTCTCTCTCTTCTCCTTCTGGGACCCCTATAATGCGAATGTTTTTGCGTTTAATGTTGTCCCAGAGGTCTCTTAGGCTGTCTTCATTTCTTTTCATTCTTTTTTCTTTATTCTGTTCCACAGCAGTGAATTCCACCATTCTGTCTTCCAGGTCACTTATCTGTTCTTCTGCCTGTTATTCTGCTATTGATTCCTTCTAGTGTAGTTTTCATTTCAGTTATTTTATTGTTCATCTCTGTTTGTTTGTTCTTTAATTCTTCTAGGTCTTTGTTAAACATTTCTTGCATCTTCTCAATCTTTGCCTCCATTCTTTTTCCGAGGTCCTGGATCATCTTCACTCTCATTATTCTGAATTCTTTTTCTGGAAGGTTGCCTATCTCCACTTCATTAAGTTGTTTTTCTGGAGTTTTATCTTGTTCCTTCATCTGGTACATAGCCCTCTGCCTTTTCATCCTGTCTGTCTTTCTGTGAATGTGGTTTTTGTTCCACAGGCTGCAGGATTGTAGTTCTGCTGTCTGCCCTCTGGTGGATAAGGCTATCTAAGAGGCTTGTGCAAGTTTGGAAATTTTATTATTATTATTATTAACTGAATAGGATCATGCCATTGTTGGACCATTGTTGGGGGAGGGGAGAGCATGATTCTGAATTTATTTTTAATTATTAACACATTCAAAGACCTTAATTAAAATATTAAAGCTTCATTAATTTTAGGACAAAATTACTCATTTTATAAATGACAAAGGCCCCTATTGTATAAAGCCCTGGAGCCCTGCTTAACAGAATGTTCTGGATATGGAGATGAGAAGTGTTATTTTCTTGTGTCATTTTGATACTGTAAACTTCCTCTGCTAATTCATGTACTCCTTGTACACATGGGACTGCAAACTTAAGCTGCTTCGTCCAGCAAGATTTCCACTATATGCAGGAACTTTTAAAATGTGTGATTTTTATAAATTTCTCTGTAAAAAATAAAGTTTTGAAATTGTAACATGTTTGGGTGTGTTAGAATCTGCTCTGTGCAGGCAGCTGTCGATTCTTATTAATGCAGTTAAATAGGTTTTTGAATTACCCCTTTCAACTTTTGAGTCAAGCTGTCACTACTTATTCCTCTGCTCCAATAAATCATGTTGGTGACTTTGGTGGACTATCAAATGAGTTTCCTACTGGCTGCTTTTCCTTCACTCCTCTCTTTATTGATGCCAGTCTACCAAAATTCAGCCCTCTCCTGGAGAGTGGTGTCTTTGCTTCTACCAATTCATATCATCTCTTGGGTCCTGCTTTTTCTTCTGACAGCTTTGGAATCTGAACTTACGTGCTATGCCATTTTTTAAAATTTAAATTTTGAACCAATTTTATGCTTGCAGAAAAGTTGGAAGAATAGAACAGGGAGTTTCCTAACGTCCTGCCTTCACTTAGCTTCCCCCATTGTTAACATATTATTTAACCATTTGTTAGGGTGCTTTTGCCAAAACTAAGAAATTAACACTGGTACAGGATTATTAACTAAACTGCAGACGTTATTGAATTTTGCCAGTGTTTTCACTAATGACTGTTTTCTGTTCCAGGATCTGATCTGGGATCTCACATCACATTTAATTAGTCTCCTCCTATAACAATTCCTCACTCCTTGTCTTTCATGATATTGACACTTTTGAAAAATCTGGTCGTCTATTTTGTTGCTCAACTTGTTCTGGCTTTGGCCATTAGGAGCATCTTGGGTTGGTGCCTGTGTCCTTTGAACATATCCCCCTCCTTTTATGAGCACATCTTTCGTTCTGACTCGACAGGGTGTTTCAGGCTCATCTTATACTTCCTTTGCCCCAGCTCTGGGATCAGCCTCTTCTCCAAGAAGCCCTGGTTTCTTTTTATTGGAGAGTGACATTTAGAAACCCAGATCTGGGTACAAGATATGCTCTTCAGTATCAGGTGTCATTACTTCTAGGCCCTTTCAGCAGACAGAGCTAGGACATATACGTATTTATACCCACACACATGCATGCCTCTATAGTTCTGTATCTATTATCTGTGTCATAAGTCGTAAGGTTATATGAAAGGTCATAAGTTTACACTAATTTCTTCTGATTCCAATCTAACACCGCAGAGTTCATTTTAGCTTTCCCCTCTTCATATGTAACTTTTCTCCTGCCCTGAGAAGCCTGGCTCTCATCGTCTTTAGTTTTACAGTATTCAGTCAAGATACCGTTTGCTGTTCTCTTCTGGTTCCGTTCTTACTCCCCACTCAGCAGCCCTTCACTGAGGCGGGATGCATTTGCAGTATAGCTGGGTGGGTTTGTTAGTGCTTGTGTTCCCCACTGGGTCCCCACACATGCTGGTTGGTTTCATGATTTTAGTTTTTGAGTGTGTGAAGGCTGTGAGCTTTGCCATGGTTCTGATACTCAGAGGAAGGTCAGGCTGCCTCACCCCTGTTCTCCCGTTCCCATTACCCACCCTCCCCTTTGCCACCCACCCTATAAATAAGCCATTTCCATCATTTCTGGTTTATTCTTTTTGTTTCTTTAATATTTATTTATTTACTTATTTTTATTTGGCTGTGCCAGGTCTTAGAATTGCGATGCACGGGATCTTTGTTGCGGCACGTGGGATCCAGTTCCCCGACCAGGGATTGAACCCGGGCCCCCTGCATTGGGAGCGTGGAGTCTTAGCCACTGTGCCACCAAGGAAGCCCCATGTCTGATTTACTCTTCTTGTGTTTCTTTGGTTTTGTGCCATTTTAAACTCATCAGGTTTGTGCTAGATTGTCCAGCCGCCGTTAGGGTCACGGGCACTCTCCCCTCATCCTCAACAGCCACTCCTCCTCTGAGAGGAAGACGCCGCCACTGCTGGAAGGTGGGCCGTGTGGTTAAGCTAGAAACTTCGTGTGTTCAGCACCTTCATATTTTAACTACATAGATATCAGTTGATAGCATTTAAAGTTTAACTGAGATTTTATTTAACGTTTGCTAATAAAGCAGAAAGGGGATAGGAAAGAATGCACCTTTTCCTACACTGTCTTACCCACCTCCTTTAATACTAGATATTTTAGTCAATTTTTAATCACACAAATATTACATTAAATATACTCCTTGGGGGGGAAAAGAAAGCTTCACATCTAAGGATAAAGTCCCCTTTGATCGCCATCCCCCAACACAAAACAATTTTTATTATCCTTTCAGATTCTGTATACATTTCTAAACATACGTGCCTGTAGGGGAAAACATTTTATGTGTGATGCTTTTTTCCACATAAAAGGTATACTTTATCTTTCTTCAGCTTGCTTTTTTACTCATGTGTCTTAGAAAATCTATTCATGTTGTATAGATAGCCCTGCCCCACTGTTTTTAACAGCTGCAGAGTATTTCTTGGTGACTGTCCTTGCGTGTCTCTTGGTGCACATGTGTAGACACTAAGAAGTGGAGCTGTGGGGCCGCAGGCTGTGTCACTACAGCAGATTGCTCTCCCAAGCGGCTGCCATTTTACCCTTTCCACCAACTTTGCATCAGAGGACTCGTTCCTCTGCTGGTCATCAATATTTGATATTTCCTGTGTCTCAAATTTTGGGCATTTTGAAGGTGAAAAGTGGCATTTTGTTCTCATTTGCTTTCCTCTGAAATAGTGAGGTTGAGTGTATTTTTAGCCTTTTTACATTTCCTTTTCTGTGATTTGTCCATTTTTAACTGCTTTCTTTTTCTTACTAATTTGTATGAGTCACTATATATGCTAGATTGATTCATTTAACTAATACTTATTAATCAAGAGATCAATATGCATATGCCCAGACACTGCTTTAGGTGCTGGGGTAACAGCAATAAACAAGGTTTCTAATTTCACAGAACTTAAGAGGAAGTTGGACCAAAGAAAATCTAAATAAATCAGTAGGATTATGTACCTGTTAATAAGTGCTATTAAAAAATTAGAGTAATGGTAGAGAGAGGACCTGAATCAGGAGGGAGCCCCAGTTTCCCCTTCCAGACCATCCTCTGAGTGTTTGTCCGGAGGCGGGTGGTCAGGGAGGGCTTCTCAGAGAAGGTGGGGTCAGAGCCGAGATCTGGATGATGAGAAGGAATTGGCTGTGGAAGTGTCCAGACAGAACAGCATGTGCCTGGGCTCCCAGGTGGGGGGCTAGTGAGTCGGGGGGACATTGACGGACACAGCGAAAGTGCTTGTCAGAGACAGGTGCGCAGGAGTAGACATGAGGTCTGTTTCAGGAGGTTGTTTCTTCGGCTTCTCCTTTTCTATCTAGGATAGGTCCCCAAAAAGAGCTTTGCCCTGGGGAATTTGTGCGTCAGGATTTGATCACTGGGTTTTGTGGTTGTTTTAAGGCATAGGCTTTTTCTTTTTAATAAAGGAAAATTTTCTGTTTCAGATTACCTAGGAACAGTACGATTTGGGGTTATCACAAATAAACATCTTGCGAAACTGGTATCCTTAGTACACTCTGGAAGTGTGTATTTACATAGACATTTCAACACATCACTTGTAAGTATTTTGAAATCACGTTTATATTAGCGCAGTGGTTCTTAACCTTGTTTGGATCACAGACGTCTTTGAGAATTGGATAAAATCTATGGATACTCTCTGTAGGAGAGTGCACATGATTTTATATTGCAAACTGAGAGTCCCTACAGTCCCTCTGTAGAGCCCATGCCCCTGGTTTAGAACCCATGCATTAGAGGGCTCTTGGATTTAACATCTAGAAATTCTGTTTATATTCTTAGATTTTGATACAGCCTTGTTAGTTTTCCTTCTTGGGTGAAATTGCAGAGTTACTCTGTTGGAGAAGTGTTACTCTGGGCCCATGTTCTCAGAGGTTAAGCTTCCTTTGGGCAGTGTTCTCTGTTCATTTGTTCCATTTATCAAGAGTAGTAATGTGACATGCTTTTCTCCTTTAGCTGATGAAATGGATTTTGAAGTTCTTGTCAAGTCACAGTGAGAAGTTGTTGGCTTTCCGCCCCAGAGAGCCTCGCTTTCCATTGTTGTCTTTGTTCCCTGATTTTATTTGCTTTCTGGTGGACCAGCCCCAACTCAGCGATTTCTGAGCTTTTGACCTGTATCCTGCTTAGTCCTGTGCTTCTGCTCTGTTTATTGCTACTTCCTCAGTCCCAGCACTGAGTTGATTTTTCTTCAGTATTTTCTCTCTCTGACTTCATTGATGGTGTCAGTGACTTACAGGTCGAGTGAAGACCAGATCTCCTGTACCCAGTGTGTGCCCAGCCCTTTAATCCCATGCTCCCCTCGGCTCAGCGTGCAGGCCTCATGCTGTTAGACCCTCCCGGGCGGCGCCCTCAGTACCAGTCACCCTGGCTTCTGCATATCTCTATATCCCAGATGGCTTTACTTCTCGCAGTTTATATTCCCAAAGTCAAATGTATTTACGTGTGTTCCAGATAGAAATGTTGATTATGATGATTATGTTTTTTCAGACTCCCACCATCCCACTTTGGGAATCACCGCTGTGATGGTTTCTCCCACCACCCACCCCACTCTCCTTGTTTCTCTGTCTAAGCTTCTTTTGACTTCATCTGCCTTTGCTATCATTTTCCTTCATCCTTCCTTTATAGCATGCTATACAACCAACATATATCATGTTTATGTATAGTAAAGGGTACTGAGGAAGAAATTTTAAATAGACGGAGAAAAGAAGGTAGGACTGAGAATGATACTGAAAAAGATATTGGGCTTACTGCATCAATTCCATAGTTTTTAAGGTTGGTTGGTTGGTGTAGCAGCAGAATTCCTTTTAGCAAATGAAATATTACTGGGATACCAGTGTTTTAAAAAAATAAAAGCAGTGGACATCTTTATTGTAAGCCAATTTAAACCTCTGTTTTGGGGAGTGTAAAATATCTCATTTTGTGGAACTCTCCAAAGCATTCTGTGGGGAGTTTTGTTTGAAACCCAGTGATTTATATCACTGGAATTTCAAAAATACTTTTGTGTTGACGTACTCTTGATTATTATAGGAAAACAAAGCAAAAAATCTAGGTGTATCTCTCCTTCATTCTGTACACATAAAATGTGATCCGTGGCCTTGTACAAGTTCTAGGTCACTCATGGATTCATGCAAATATTTGTTAAGTGCCCGCTCTGTGCCAGGTGTTCTAGTCACTGAGGGTACATGTGAGCAAGGCAGATCCAAACTTCTGCCCTAACAGACGGTCCCCAGGGACCAAGTTAAACATGATTTTGCCAAGGTAAAAATTATCCTTGACTCCACCATTTCTGTTCTCTTAGAGCTCCCCTTGTGCAGGGTGGTAGAGGTCATTGTTGCCAGCAGCAGGCAGGGAGACTTATTTGTTGATAGATGAGTCTGTCTAAAGGGAAAAAGATGAACCACATGATATGGAAGTCACCTCTTACAGCTGCTTTTGCTTTTCCGAGCTGCTGGTGAGGAAGCGCTCTGTCTGGAGAAGTAGAGCCAGGGTTTAGCTGCACAGGCAGGGACAGGTCGTGTCACTGCTCTGAGCCTCATTTTCCTCACCTGTGAAGTGTGGGGTTGAGGACGGGACTGATGTGCTTTGATCCTGTCCTGCCTTTTATCCTCTGTGCGTTTGTCCTTCCCAGGTCTTTCCCAGGGAGGTCATCAACTACACAGCTGAGAACATCTATAAGTGGGCCTTAGAAAACCGAGAGACGCTCCTTCGATGGCTGCGGCCACACGGCGGCAAGAGTCTCCTGCTGAACAATGAACTGAAGAAGGGACCAGCACTTTTTGTATTTATACCTTTTAATCCCTTAGCCGAAAGTCATCCTTTAATAGATGAGGTAAGAGTCATAGTGGTGAAAGGTGTCTCATAAGGAGTCGGAGAAACTCATTAACTTAGCCTTTTCTCATTCTGCGATCAGAGTAGTTTCCCCTAGTCGCCGAGCGGCCGCCAGGAGCAGCTGCTATGTTTCTGTGGCGTTACTCCTTTCTCCTGTAAGTGGGCAGGAGAGCCCGTGCCTTGGGTAGGACTCACCACAGCCTCTCTGGCCACATTACTGACAGCTGCTCAGGTCGGGGTGAGTCGGAGGGGACAGGGAAGGCAAACTGTGCCTCTCTGGAAAAGGACCAGATGGCCCTCTTCCTGCGGTGACAGATGCCTGGGAGAGGGGCAGAGGGGATGGACAACACAGGCAGGGTTTAGTGTGGCCTTTGGGATGCTGTTGTCGCGGGGGTTCGATCAGACTGTTGGCCCTGGCCACCCTCAGCCCAGCAGCCAGCAGCGGTGGTGGTGACCTTGGGATCCCACGATTTTCTAAACCTTGCATGTCTCACAGAGCAGTTTTCGGAGACAACCGCCATCAGGAGTCAGCCCCTCCCTGCTGCCTTTTCTGCTTCATCTGGTGCATTCACTGTCTCTGAGTGTGAGTTTATTTTATACATGGGATCGTTTGGAGGCACTTACAGAGAGCAATAACAATCAGCCGAGAGTGCCTGGGATTGCTAAATTGGATTTACTGGGGGTTTTATTTTTTCCTTCCCTCAAGGATCCCTTAATTGGCCAAAACCAATTTCAGACAGCCAGTGAATCACTGGCCAGGCTGCCTGGGTGCTGCCTCTCCCGAGCCCTCCACGTGAGCCTGACGGCCTGTTCTCCGGGGGGAGCCGGGGGGCCAGGCCACACCCCTCCCGGGGCTGCTCTGGAGCCTCCTTGTGGAAGTTATTGCCCCTGCTGGGGGCCTTCTGAGTGAATGCTGCTACCACGGCTTAGAGGAGGAAGGAGGAGAAGAGGAAAGAGCTCTGTTTATTCTCTGATTAGGGAGGACTTGAAGTAATAAGACTTAATTTCTTTAGAAAATCTTTACTACACAGTTATTTTATGAACTAAGACACTCTTTCTTTACTAAGACACTCTAGTATTAAGAGCCCTTAAAGCTCTTTGTAGGAAAGGTGGGGTTTTCAAGCAAGGTATTAGCCATGGTTGTGGATTTTTACTTTAACTTTTAAAGTTTCCTCCTGGAGAGTTCTGTCTTGTCTGGCTTGGGCATGTCGGGGTTCTGGGTTGGGTGGTATTTTGTGACTGGAGCCCAGTTCCTCTGGGGGGTTTGTGCTTGGATTTAGACACCTGGTGGGAGACACTCTCTTTCCAACTCTTTGTTTCTGGGTGAGTGTCTCGCCTATCTCCCCGTACTCCTCCGTCTTTGTTTATCAAGGTTTTGCCCACAGCTCCTTTCCTCCGGGCTCTTAGTGTCCCCGTGAGGTGAAGAGAGTCCCTTAATCACAGCCTGTGGTTAACCCAGGTGGCATCTTAGCAGTGTTATGGATTACTCAGCCAAGTGCAGTACGTTCCCCTGTTCATTTCAGGCCCCTTTAGAAAACGTTTATGGAGCACTGTGCCAGGGAGCCACGGTGGAGAAAGATGGAGAAGGCAGAGCCTTGGTCTCATGGTCTCGGAGGCCTGTCTGGTAGGGGAGCAAGAACCTGCTTGTAATTCAAGGCAGAGGGTGCTCAGCCCCAGGAGGAACTGGAGGAGAGTGGGTGCTGTCCCGGGAAGCTGGGGGCTGGGCAGGAGGGAGGCAGGATGGGGCTGTGGGAGGGGTGAGTGTTTGAGACAGGCCTTCAGGGGTGGCCAGGATTGTGATGGGCTGAGAGAAACTTAAGGGAAGGAATAGCCTGAGCAAAGGCACCGGGGGTGGGCAGGGGGCGACGGGTTTAGATATTAGGAAATAGGACAGGTTGTACGGTCTCCATAAAGGACTGATTGAAGAAGACCCAGAAGAAAAACGTTGTAGGAGAGGCTTTTGGGTGCTTCTTTGAGGACTCCAGGATCAGTCATAGCCATCCAAGTCTGATAATGGAGCGCTGTCAGCAGAGCTGTGTTACCATTATTAAAGTTTTCCTAGCAGCCGTGTTCCAGAAAAGTGAGAAGTAGGAAGATGCTGAACTTGGACGGTGGTGTTGGGGATGGGAAGTGGGGCATGTGACCATGGAAAGAGTGACACAGTGACTAGAAGTAAGGAAGTCATCCTCGGGGTTGGGCGGGGTGGGAGGGCTGAACACCTCCCTTACATGAGGGTGAGTTCTAAACTCAAAGGCTCCTTGACCCCAAAAGAATTTAAGCCTTAAGCCTTATTTTTCTATTATGCTTTTAGGCCCAACTTTGGGCAGGCAATGGAGGAGGCCTGCCTTGTCGAGAAGAGAGTGGTCATTGTAGAGTCGGGGCGGGGGGGTCAGGCAGTAAGGGACAGCCACATGGGGACCGTCCTGTGAGGCCCAGGCCGGGACCAGGCAGCTGCTCTTCCGCACGTGTGCCCCACCCCGCCCCCCGGCAGAGCACGGCCTGCACCGTGCGCGGCATCAGGCCCCTGACCCCAGCGTCTCCAGAGAGTCCCGGAGAGGTCATGAGACATCTCAGTGTGCTTATCAAAAGAAATTCTTAGTGCAGCCAGAAGAGACTCTGTGTGGGTTTCTTAGCTTGTTTTTTAAAATTATTTTTATTATTAATTAATTAATTAATTTTATTTTTGGCTGTGTTGGGTCTTCATTACTGCACGGGGGCTTTCTCAAGTTGCGGTGCGCAGGCTTCTCATTGCGGTGGCTTCTCTTGTTGCGGAGCACGGGCTCTAGGCGCGCAGGCTTCAACAGTCGCGGCGCGCGGGCTCTAGAGCGCAGGCTCAGTAGTTGTGGCGCACAGGCTTAGCTGCTCCGCGGCATGTGGGATCTTCCCGGACCAGGGCTCGAACCCGTGTCCCCTGCATTGGTGGGTGGATTCTTAACCACTGCACCACCAGGGAAGTCCCGGGTTCTTAGCTTTCACAGCGCTGCTCTGAGGCGTCCACTGCGTATGAGTCTGGGAGACAAAGGCATCTTGTCCAGACTTACAGATTTCTCCGATTAACGAAAATGGAAGGAAGCATTTATAGTGCAAACATTTAAAGTTTTTTGCCAAATTTTCCTTATTAGTTGACATGAAATTAAATATGACATCAAGTGATTCACATACGGGATGTAACTGGAGTGCCTTTTCAAAACTGCCTGTTATGAAAAAGGAACATAACAGTAAAAACTGGTTCAGTTTAGAGGAGAAAACTAAGAACTCCTCACTTTTCAGGGGCATTACTGTATAAAATATTTTCTTCACTTAAGAATATCCTTTACACGGCTGCTTTGTTTGTGAGAGACATTAAGAATGAAAGAGATGAGGAAGGAAGACCTCATAAGGAGTTTTGCTGTCCTCAGTGTACTCCTACTTGGACTTTTCATAAAAACCCACGGTAAATACAGTCGCCCCCTGGTATCCACAGTGGGGTTGGTTCCAGGCCCCCTGCAGATACCAAAATCCAACATGCTCAAGTTCCATATGTAAAACGGCGTAGTATTTGTATATAACCTATGCACATCTTCCCGTATATTTTAAATCGTCTCTAAGATTACTTATGATACCTGATGTAATATAAATGGTATGTAAATAGTTGCCTATGTGCAGCAAATTCAAGCTTTCTTTTCTGGCATTTTTCCCCCTGAATATTTTCGATCCATGGTTGTTTGAATTGCAGATACAGAACCCGAGGATATGGAGGGCTGACTGTACTTGAATTTTTGTGGGTTTTGGCGGGGGGGACTGGGGGTGGTAATCTATTATGTCTTTGAATATAAAGTAGTACTAGGATGGGGCAAGAGGGCAGCTGGGCTATTTATGAATCATACGGGCTTGACCTTTTTAGCGTAATGTGCTGTCAGAGCCTTATCCTTTAAAAAGGGCTGAGATGTTTTTGTGTGGGGGAAAAAACCAAAACACTGGTTTATCATCTAAAGTAACCTTTTTTATGCCCAAGAACTATTCAAACAATCTGTTTTTCTGTACAAACGCATATGTCTTAAATTAACTCTGTCTATAAGTATCATATGTTATAAAATTTGGGTTTTCTTTTAAATTGGAAAAGCACTTATTAAATGGTTTTCACACACACACACACACACACACACGAACACACACACTTTAATGAAACAAAATCCTGAGTGACTTGACACCTTTTAACTAACCTTGGTGGGATTTAAGTTAGCACACAGTTCTGTTTTAGGGAGTATAAATGCCTTTGGATTATAATGACTTGCTCATCTTTTTCATTGACCTGGGGTGGCTGTTGGGTGGTGAAATGTACTCAGTTCGGAAATGGAAGAGTCTTGGAATGAAATGTGAAATGTGAATCTAAATGGCTAACACTGATCTGAGGGTAAAGCGGTTCATCTCCCCGAGAAGCGGGAGCATGTACGATATCCTGAGATGCCCTTCGTTCACCAGCTGTTTATCGACCATTTGTTATGTTCCGGGCTCTGAGCTAGGCTGGGGGGATAGCAGGATAAATCAAACATGGTCCCTGCCCGTGAGGATCCATAAGCCTGTGGGGAAGAGGGACGTCTTGACAGACAGTTGGGAGACTGTCTGGGAAGGGCTTCTGGAACTAACCCTGAAGATGTAGACTCTTCCTGGGGGAGGGGGGGTGTTAGCTTTGTTGGAGCAGCCATCCTGGTGCAGGGTCTTGGGGAGTGTTGAGGTTTGTCAGATGGAGGAGGCCCCGGCCAGGCCTCTGAAGGCAAGGCATCGTGGAAGGGCCTGGCTGGTCTAAAGGTGGCGGGGTGACACCGGAAAGGCAGACGCAGGTCAGATTATGTTAGGGTTACCCTCCAGGTAATAGGGAGCCGTCGAATGTCATTTAGCAGAGGAGTCTCCTGCTTAGGGTTGTATTTTTAAAAATAAGTGGTGGCAGTGTGGAGGCTCAGTTAAAGTGGGGGAGAGAAAAAGGGGGCGCTCTGTGACCCGTGAGGGCCTGAGTTGAGGCAGTGACTGTGAGGATGCAAAGCGGGGCTGCTTCGTGATGCTGAAGTCATAGCTGGCTGCATTGGAGGCTTGGGTGGTGCAGAGGAGAAATTGAGGGTCAGCTGATTTTTCCAGTTTGGTGATGCCATTTTCCAGAAAAGGTGGTACAGGAGGAGGAAGGCGAGATGGATGAGTATGGTTTGGAAGAGGCTGAATTCGTAGCCTCCCGTGAGGCATGAATTTATTTGGAAACATGTGCTGTGAAATATTTGATCCACTTGTTAGGTGGATCAACAAGTGGATCAAATATTTGGGAAATTTTTAGACTGTTACTTAAGATGAAGAAAGAAGACATCGTCTGGAGGAGTTTTAAGGATGTAAAGGAAAGTGCACTCAACTGGGCATTGAGATTTAAATTCTGTTCCTGGTTCTTTGATGTGTGTCGGGGTGAGCCACTTCACCCCATCACGGGGTAGACTGACTTCTCCCTCTAAGACCCCTTCCGTCTCTGAACAGGCGGTTCGGTATTTGTTAACAGAGTGACAGGATCTGAAAAATAACCCAAGCCTCTTTATTAATAGCTTTTGGTGTGACAGCTTCCTGTTTGATGCTGTGTTTCCAGCCAGGGTTCCTTCTTGTGAATCAGGCAAGATGCTTTCCAGGTCTAAGAGCCACGGGGTCTGTCCCTCAGTCACCCCCACACCTCTCATGAGCTCCGCCCTGTGTTTCAGATCACCGAAGTGGCCTTGGAGTACAACAACTGTCACGGGGACCAGGTGGTGGAGCGGCTCCTTCAGCACCTGCGGCGAGTGGACGCCCCGGTGTTCAAGTCTCTGGCACCTGAGCCCCCGGCCCAGCTGCCGGACCCGCCACTGATAACGGAGTCCCCCTGCTGCAACACCGTGGTGCTGCCCCAGTGGCACTCCATCTCCAGGACCCACAACGTGTGTGAACTGTGTGTCAACCAGACCACCGGCGGCCTCAGGCCAAGGTCGGTCAGCATGCCCCAGTGCAGCTTTTTCGAGATGGCAGCAGCTCTGGATTCTTTCTACCTCAAGGAGCAGACCTTTTATCATGTGGCATCAGACAGCATAGAATGCAGGAATTTTCTAAGTTTCTATAGCCCTTTCAGCTACTACACTGCATGTTGCAGGACCATAAACAGGGGCGTGACAGGCTTCATTGATTCTGAACAAGATGTCTTTGAAACCCCGACCATTGCATTTTCTTCCCTTGAGAAGAAATGTGAGGTTGATACCCCAAGCTCCGTTCCTCACATTGAGGAGAACAGGTATCTCTTTCCTGAACTGGACGTGGATAGCACAAGCTTCATAGGCCTGAGCTGCAGAACCAACAAGACCCTGAACATCTACCTTTTGGATTCCAATTTATTTTGGTTGTATGCAGAGAGGCTGGGTGCTCCGAGCGCTGCTCGGGTGAAAGGATTTGCTGCAATTGTTGACGTGAAAGAAGAGTCTCACTATGTCTTGGATCCAAAACAAGCTCTTATGAAGTTCACCCTAGGTACTGTGGGCAGTTTCCTTCCCCAAGCCTAATGCTTTGCTTAACTTAACATAGGTAACTTTTATTTAGGGATCTCATTACGGTTGGCTCTTAGTGCATTTGAAATCTTTAGACTGCAGCTGGTCATAATTTTAAAAGAAGTTAATTTTGTATATTAAATGGAATAGAAACTTCCTAACTCCAAATTTTGGATAAGTTTGTCACTTAGCCCTTGGGGGCTAAGAGTCCAGCGTTCCTGATCGGCAGCGCCTGCTGCATTTCCACGGTGGTGCGAGCTGCGGCTAGTGGGAACCTGGCCTCTGTGACGGACAGGGTGGTGGAGAGCGGGTCGGGTGGTAACTCCCCAGGGGCTGATGAACGTGAGCCCCAACAGTGGCTTCATTCGAAAGGTACTTAAACAGAAAGCAGTGAAACAATAGAACCGCCTGACCCCCCTTTTTGTCTCACAGGTTTAACTGTCTAGGCATCAAGGCCACCAGACCTAGTTTGTTCTGCTGCTCTTTTATAACAAGTTGAGAACTGCTGCTCTGACCTTGGGTGCCTAGATTGTAACAAACAAGTGTCAAGTGCGATAAACAAGTGTCAGGTTGCAAACCAGCAAAACCCACTTTTTTTTGGGGGGTGGCGGGTAAGGCCCCATTATGGGAGTGCATCCGAGAGCTTGCCCTTAGGCTTGGCAGCAGCAGTGAACTAACCGATGCTGTCTTGTTCCCAGGGCTTTGCTGCCATCCTTGACGTGCACACAAGGAAGTGAGAATTCAAAAGCCGTGTTAGTTCAGCCTCGTTGGAAACATGGGGGAAAGTTAGCATTTGCCAAATGGAGACAGGAGGAATTTGGTGGGGAGGGAAACCTTTTATTTTCAAGTTTTGGAGAGTATGAAAGCAAGAGTAAAATCAAAGCCCCTAAATGATAGTCATTTTAGCTGCTGTCCTTTAAGTCCAGGTGAAGCTCGTTTCTTACATTAGACACGTTAAAAGGCTTATGTTAATAAAAGGCTTTATATTATAAACACGAAGCCTCCTGAGTGCTTAGAGGAACCCTGTGACCAGTCACTTTATGAAGTGTGTACTCTTTTGATACTACAAATTGCTCCTAATTCATGTTTCCTAAAGTTACACTTTACTGAGTTTTCTGAAAATGAAACAAGCCTGTATTTTTAAAGTAAGTATTTATTGGATTTTCCTGCATTCTGTTCTAACACTCAAGCATTCAGTGAGCTAGCTCATGATGTGTGCATCTTGAATTTAATGGTAATCTGAAAGAAGCCTTCTTCCGATTTTCTTTTCATCTTCTGTTATCTCCTCTGAAACGTCTAGCTCCGTTGTTCTTTGTGCTGTGGTTGGTGACAAAATTTGTCAGGGTCCTCGTCCAAAAACATTCACTGTGCATCGTTGTTGTTTTGGAGAGTTGACTCTTAAGTCAGCTATCTCTGGGTCAGTTTCAGAATTTAGGCTTCGTTCAGATTAGTAAATAATTCTTGGTTTTATGTTTCAAAAACATAGCCAACTAAGTATCAGTCAGATGTTGATGATGGATTCTCGTCACAAGACCTTCCTCCTTTCCTCCTCCCTCCACGGAACATATCATTGTTCACTAGGGCCTCGCAATGGAGAGAAAAAAGAAGAAAAAAAGAAGTGAAACTCAGATTAGTGCTGCTCCAGATGATACAAAGGAATCTGAAGATAGTAGAGTTGGTGGGGAGGGTAAAACTGTTGGTTCAGGTTAGGGTTTGGGATTATTTATGGGTTTTATTTATGTGTTTTTCCACTAAATATAATTGAGTTTACTTTTCTTAACCTTTTAAGAAAGAAACTTGAAGGACTTTAATAAAGGAAACAAAAACCATAGCTCCTTATCCTTAAATTAATGAGTATTTAAACACCTTCCCCATTACGGTAGCTTGTGCAATTACTGCATCAGTAGTTATGCTTAAAGGTCTTGGTATAGTAGGTTGAAATCTCCATGGTGGCATGTTGATGACTTATGCAGTCTCAGGTGTCCATTTTTGGACCAGTGTTGTTTTTAAAAGGAGCATCGAATTCCTAGTCCCTGCATAGTAGAACATGGAACACCGAGTGGTGCTTTGTTAGCTAAAGTGCTGTCTGCTGAGTTACTACTGCCAAAGCTACCCCCTGTCCCCCCGGGTGGCTTCGTTCAGGGTTTTGCCTGTAGGTGAAGTGTTAAAAATGTGGGCCTGTGAAGCCAGCCCATTTTTTTAGATGTAGAGTTTAAAGTAGGCCAGCTACTCTCCTTGTACTGAGAGAAGAGCTGATCTCATTTTCTCCTTATTTTTAGAGTCTTTCATTCAAAACTTCAGCGTTCTCTACAGTCCCTTGAAAAGGCATCTTATCGGAAGTGACTCTGCCCAGTTCCCATCTCAGCGTTTAATCACTGAAGTGACAACTGATACCTTTTGGGAAGTAGTCCTTCAAAAACAGGTATGGAATCATGAGTGAGGCAAAAATCAAGCCATCTGTCCCTATTACAATAATTTCCAAAGCTGCAGTCATCGGGGTGAGCAGTTGGGCTTTTTTTGTTTGTTTGTTTGTTTTAATTAATAAATTAATTTATTTTTGGCTGCGTTGGGTCTTTGTTGCTGTGCGTGGGCTTTCTCTAGTTGCAGCGAGCAGGGGCTACTCTTCGTTGCAGTGCGCGGGATTCTCATTGCGGTGGCTTCTCTCGTTGTGGAGCACGGGCTTTAGGCACGCAGGCTTCAGTAGCTGTGGCTTGTGGGCTTACCTGCTGCGTGGCATGTGGGATCTTCCCAGACCAGGACTTGAACCCGTGTTCCCTGCATTGGCAGGTGGATTCTTAACCACTGCGCCACCCGGGGGCGGTTGGTTTTGATGTACAAAAGATGGACTACATGACAGTCTTACTGCAGAACATGTGAATTACATGGTGGTTTTGTGATTGTAAAACGTCCTTAAGAAAGCACATAGGGCTTCCCTGGTTGTGCAGTGGTTAAGAATCTGCCTGCCGATGCAGGGGACACAGGTTCGAGCCCTTGTCTGGGAAGATCCCACGTGCCACGGAGCAACTGAGCCCGCACGCCACAACTACTGAAGCCCGGGCGCCTAGAGCCCATGCTCCGCAACAAGAGAAGCCACCGCAATGAGAAGCTTGAGCATTGCATCGAAGAGTAGCCCCTGCTTGCCGAAACTAGAGAAAGCCCGCGTGCAGCAACGAAGACCCAATGCATCCAAAAATACAAATAAATAAATTTATTTAAAATAAAAAAAGAAATCACATAATTGAAAATACCTGAAGATTAAATTTTCACTGTAATTAGTGCATGAGCAACGTTTATTGAATGCCTGCCAGGTTCTAAGCACAGTGAGGACCTGAGCAGCCCAGTAACAGCCGTCTTCCTCTTCCCGTAGGATGTGTTGCTGCTTTATTATGCACAGTGGTGCGGCTTCTGTCCAGCCCTCAATCACGTCTTTATCCAGCTAGCTCGGCTCCTGCCCGCGGATACATTCACTGTGGCGAGGTAAGGAAGCCCGTGCTGCAGCGCTGTGTGCCTGCCTTCACTCCTCCTTACAGCTTAGCCATTACGGCCTGCAAGGGTCTGCCCATTTTCTGTTGACCTTGGGTAAGATTTGGTTGATTGTCAGCTTAAAGCTGTGAGCAAAACCTATGGGAGGCACAGTTTTCCTGATGAATGCTGAGTGTTCCTTCCATGATGTTGAGTGTGTTTAGTCCTGATTGAGTTCATAGGAGGGTGAGTGCAGTTCTGAGGGATTAGTGCTGACCTGGTTGCTCGGATAGCCCCCCAAGTGGCCAGCTTTCTGGAATACATGGCACTGGGGCCTTGGCCCAGCAAAAGGGGGCCAGTCCCCTGGTGTGCTGCCAACCAGCCCTGGGACCTGGAGCAAATCTCCCCACCAGGCCTCCTTTCCCTCCTCATTCCTAAAAGTAAGAGGCAAGATTGGCTGATACCTGCATGTTCTAGTTTTGTGATTCCTTGGTACTGTATGTGTATGTGTAGCAAACAAAAAAATGTTAAACCGTTGTTTTGTAAAAACAAGGCTCAAAGAGTTTTTGGATCAGGTAGTAGGCAGTCTGAGATGAAAATTATTTAGACTTAAGCTATATCTTCTCCCTGTCACCAAAAAAAAAAAAAAAAAAAAAAACCCTTCAGATAGAATAAATATAAAAGATCAAATCATAGAAAAAATAACAGAAGCTAGAATATTGGATTTGCTAGTTCCTTTGAGAGGTGAAAACTTGCCAAAATGAAGCAGTTGAAAAAATAATGCAAGAAAGATGAACAGATTTCACTAGAAAAATGTGCAACGAAAATAAAACTGACTTACAAAAGGACGATAGCTATATTTTACAGCATATATGTCTTAACCTTTTGTGTGTGCTGTAAGTAATGATTAGAGCCACACTTGAGGAGTTACTATGCTGCGAGATTTTTATATATACATATTATCTGACTTAATCCTTAGACCATTCAGTGGAGCAGGTATGATTGCCACTCTCTTTCTACTGAGGAGGAAACTGAGGCTCAGAAAGATGAGGCAGCTCGCCCAGAGTTACACAGCCTGTAAATGAGGGAGCAGGGTTCAGAATCAGGTGTGCGTGCTCCAGACCCTGAGAAATTAAAATGGTTTAAGAAAACTGCTGAGAGCAAAATGTGGTTTGTACATATAATGGAATATTATTCAGCCTTAAAAATTAGGAAGGAAATTCTGACACATGCTGCAACATGAGTGAACCTTGAGGATATTAATGCTGAGTGAAATGAGTCACAAAAGGACAAACACTGTATGGTTTCCCTTATATGAGGCACCAAGAGTAGTCAGATTCATAGACACAGCAGAATGGTAGTTGCCAAGAGATGGGGGGAGGGGAGAAGGGGGAGGAGTTGTTTAATGGGGTCAGTTTCAGTTTTGCAAGATGAAAGAGCTCTGGAGATGGATGGTGGTGATGGGTGCACAGCATTATGAATGTACTTAATACCCCTGCACTGTACACTTAGAAATGGCCAAGATGGTAAATGTTATGTATATTTTACCACAATTAAAAAAAACGGGGGATGGAGGGAGAAACAGCTGAGAAGGACTGCCGTGTGAAGAAAGGTCATGAACAGGCTTTTCATGTAAGAGAAGAGAGTAAATAAACAAGTGGGGAAATTATAGTCTAGTAAATGTAAATTAAAACAATAACAAAGTGTCATTTACACTTATTAAATTAACGAATACTCTTAAGTGGTAGAATCTTGTGTTGATAAAATAAAATTGGCACAGTCAGATGTAGCTAATAGAATAAGTAAATTGGCATAAACTTTTTGGAAAGCATTTTAGTAACATTTTAACAAAAATGGTTATACATTTTTTTTTTTAAATAAATTTATTTATGTTATTTATTTATTTTTGGCTGTGCTGGGTCTTCGTAGCTGCGCGGTCTTTCTCTAGTTGTGGTGTGCGGGGGCTACTCTTCGTTGCGGTGCACGGTCTTCTTATTGCAGTGGCTTCTCTTGTTGCAGAGCATGTGCTCTAGGCACACGAGCTTCAGTAGTTGTGGCACGTGGGCTCAGTAGTTGTGGCTCACAGGCTCCAGAGCGCAGGCTCAGTAGTTGTGGCACACGGGCTTAGTTGCTCCGCGGCATGTGGAATCTTCCTGGACCAGGGCTTGAACCCTTGTCCCCTGCATTGGCAAACGGATTCTTAACCACTGCACCACCAGGGAAGCCCGGTTATACATTTTTGATCCAGTTAATTTCACTTTGGGGAATTAAGGAAGTAGGACTTCCAGAGAAGCATGTGCTGGTCATTGCAGCATTATTTATATCCAACAGTAGAAAAATGGTTAAGTAAATTATGGTTGGGCATTTGATGGGATTTTTGCCCCTTTGTTAGAACAACGCTTTTCATACAATTAACTGAAAAGAATAGGGTATGAAATATGATTGCTGCTCTTACCAGTATGTAGGCATATACACCAAAGCCTGAATGAAAATCCCAGAAAGAAGGTCCCGATTAGCACAATGGGATTCTGAGTGGACGTTTACAAATGTTTTTCTTTTAATTTTACAGTTTGGTTTTTCTTTGAAGTAAAAATCAGGAGAAAGAAACACTTGATCATAGAATAAACTGTTCAACACCATTTGTTTAAAAAATAGAAACTCTGATGTTCTAGGTGGGCTTTCACAGGCAGAGAGGCAGGAGTACTGTTCTGTTAATGAAGCTATTTAAAACCATTATGATTTGGTTATGTCAATTTTTTTTAAAGTGTATTTCATCCTTTTGGACAAATGCGAGGCACTGATTTCCCCCCCTTCCCCACTCTGCCCCCAATTATACTTTTCTGAAAACTCCTGTCAAGTTAATGATTCAAAACATTTCCACCTGTTTTATGCACTATTTGTGAATATTGACACCTGGCCTAGCAGCCCTCCATGCTGCTTCGCTTCCTCCTTCTGGGATGTTCTTTTTGCTTCAACTGAGCAGTCCCTGGGGGCAGGTGGGGAGACAGTCTTGCAGGCCCAGCTCAGTGCGGGCTGCAGGAGGGACCCCCACCTAGTTCAGTAGTAATTAAGCACAGGTTGGCTCATTTAGCACAGATGTCATTTCCTGTATTAGAAAATTTATCTAAAATCTGCTTAGAAAATACAACTTTCTTGGCCTCTGTCTAGACTTACAAAATGTAGAATATAATCTTCCTTATCTTGTTTTCTTACGTTTTCAGAGGCTCAATGTGTTTTGCTCAATGATTTCCTTTTTCCAGAGCTGATTCAACGGTTAAGGTACTTGCCCAGATTTGGTCAGGTGCGTGGACTACTCCTGAGGTGTCAGCGAGCCTTTTTTGAGGGGGGATTCTACTTTTACTTTCAAGACATGACATTTCCCTCAGTGAGTTAGGTGGGCAGTTGCACATCCTGGAAGTCTCGCTGCTTCTCCCACAAGCTGTGCCTGCCTTACACCCGGTGGTGCACTCACCGCCAGGGGCCAGTCTTGTGTGGGCGTAGACAGTGCCCTGGGTTCTTCAATTATTTGAGAAGATCCTTTCAAGTTGGAGTTTCTTGGGCTGATCTTTTGCTTTTTCTGTTCTTTCCCTTTGCCAGGATTGATGTATCTCAGAATGATCTTCCTTGGGAATTTATGGTTGACCGTCTTCCTACTGTCTTATTTTTTCCCTGTAACAGGTAATGCTGAATTTTTTCAATATTTGGGCAGATGGGATTCTTTTGCTGAAAATGAAATGGGTTTAAGGTACTTCACAGAAGTGAAATGTACATCATTTTTTATTACTAAAGTATTTAGAATAAAATGTATTGTTCAAAAAATGTGCCACTGGGAACCAAGGGTTAAAAGGGCTTTGGTGTCATGATGTCAGGTGTGGTAGTTTTTGTAAGTTTGCCCCCTCCCAGAGTGTGTTTTACATGAAGTATGAATGTGGCCACTGGAACTTGTTCACCTTCTTGGCCTTAAGAGCACACAGTGAGTGCTGAGATTGACAGCAAAGAGCCCCAGGTTCACGTGGGGCAAAACAACAGCTCACTGTTGGGCCTCATGGGGAGTCAGGCCCGGCCTGCCCGCTTCCACGTGAGTCATTTGTCATTGAGCCCTGCGGATGGCCACCTCGGCCCCCTGGTACAAGGAGGAAACGGAGGCCCTCCTACCCACTGCACCCGCATACTGGGGTTCAAGAAGCCTTCTCCCCAGTTGTGCAGACTTCTGTGAATGTCACCTGACGGGGCTGTCACCTTGATCTCTTCACATTTGTCTAAGTGGTGCTCCAAGGTGAGTGATCAGGGCAGCTTCCTTGAAAGCCCAGCGAGCAGGGATGGGCCGTTAGCAAGGGGACGTGACCTGGCAGTTAGCGAATGTGGATCCAGATGTTTTGGTAGAAGGGAAATTAACTCTTGGCCTTTTAAAGCCTGATAAACCAGATGTTCTCTTGGTACAGATTCCTGTTTGTTTTTAAAAGGATGGGTCCTCAGGGACCCAGTCACATGGCTTTGACAATATCTTTATAGGGAAAAGCATTTGCAGGATGATTTTAGTGACGTTCCCTAACTCACGTGTCTTTTATTCTCTGGCGCTCGCTTTTACTGTTTATTGCAGCCACTGCCATGCTCTTCATGCTTCTCTAGGAGAGTGCTTCCTTCATGTGTACTGAATCATTTCCTTGGTTTTTCCTCCTTATCTCAAAGAATTTTTGCTGCAATACTTCCTGTGGTAGTAGGGTCTTGTCAAACCACGCACTAAAAACAGAGTGTGACTCACCCAGTTCTACTGCTGACTATATTGTGACGAGCCTTTTTCTTTTTAAGAAGTGTCTCAGGTGCCAACACGGTCCAGGAACCGTGGACAATTAACACAAGTAATTTCATCGTGTGTGGGACAGAGGTGGGGCATGAAGTTTATTAGCACACCATAATTTTCAAATTTCAGTCATAGTTGGAAAAAACATTGACGTCGTAACACCCAGCACATGCCTTTGCACAAAGAGGTTCTCAGCAGCTGGAATTGTTTCGCGTTTGGGTCGAGTGCCTTTCATTCTGAGGTTGCCTGATGGAGTCAGCATAGAGATGAGCTCATTTTCCATGCCCTGCAGGAAGGCCGCTGCTACAGCCTCTTCCTAGTTCCCTTGTATTGAGAAGTCAAGAAAGTAAATACTGAATAGGAGTAGACTGTCCAGTTCCATTCTAATGCAGAGAGCTTGGTAAACCAAAGCCTTACTGCTTTGGAATGGAATTTTTCTTATTTCCTAAAAATAAATGGTAATCAGAAGTGAAGTGAGTGTTCAGTTCACTCAGAAGGTAAAGGGCAAAAAGCTGACAGCTCACAAAAGAGGAAACAAAAAACTGGTAACAAGCAGTAAGACCTTCTTCACAGGGCACATGCTTATGTCATTTTTAGTGAAAAGAATATAAAAGTATATATGCATTTTGGTAAAATATAAATTTACACATGCACTGGGTTAAAATGTGTGCAGAAGGGAAGGTATCAAGATGTTGACGATGATAATTTTGGAGGAGTGAAGGTTACCAGTGGTCACGGGGGTGCCTCTTGTATGCTTTTTATATCCTTTGCAAATGGTCCTCAGTGAGCACGTCGTTTGTATTTTATGATCATGAAAGAAACCGTAGGAAAGAGCTTGTCCTCTGCCACAGTGCACAGCCTGGACTACCTCCTGCTCCCAGCAGGGCCGCCTTCTTGTGCAGGGGCACCTTAGAACCACTCTTCTTCCCCCACTCTGTGTGACGTTCCAAAATGCAGGTGCTCTGGCCCGGCTCTGGGCCAGGAGATCAGAAGCGGGTGGGGGGTTCATTCTGATGTGTCCCCTGGGGAAGGACCTCGCTTCTTTAGAGGAACAGCCCACCTTCCCTCAGTATTATAGCCCCTCTTTGGAGCAGATAACTTCTACCCCATTGGTCATTTTGTATTTAGCCTTTGACACACTAGAGGTGCGTACACATACTCCTGGTGAACTGAGACCAGAGTCCAATAAACAGTGGGACCTTCTACCACTACACTTTCAAAATGATTACCATTTTGGAAGCAGTTTGTTGACGCTCTGTGTCCTTGCGACTTCTAAGAAGTTTGAAAGCATTTTAGCACACCCATCAGGTAGGTTCATGGAGATTGCTCCAGAAACTCTAAAATAGCACGTTTACCGGTATCATTTTCTGTCCTGTAAATGTCTCCAGATACACACACTAAGCTCTTTGCTGGGGATGATGCACATTTGCTCTTTCTAGAAGAGCAGGTTGTGTTGCAGAACTTAGGGGTGGATCCAGCCTCTGCTTGTCCGTCCTCACCCGCACTTCACAGGGGCCAGGATGTTCTTAGTTGTCAGTTGAATGGCTGGGAGACCCCACTTGGAGAAAGCTTACATGTTAAGAAAACTATGCTTTAAAGGAAGGCGTGGTTATATACTTACCCCCAAAGTTTAAAAATTATTCCATTTACCTGAAAGTTTCCATAAACGTATAAAATGGGACATACCTGATTTTAATTTCCCTGTGATTTTTATTTCATAGGGAAAGGGCTACCCTTTGATAGAACACCTTTTGTCTTTTCTTAGGTGTTTGGCCACTGGCTTTGTGTGTGGAGAGGGTGTGCAAGCTCTTAATGAGGGATTTCTGGTTAGTTTCTCTAAGGAACCATGTGGTGGTGGTTTTTTTTTTTTCAAGCTAACATTCCCTGAGCCTTCAGGTAACTCATGCAGTCCTTACAGCAGTCCTCTGGGGGTAGATGAGACTCATATTCCCCCCTTTACAGACAAAGCAGTGCAGGCCACAGAGGAGTCCTGTGAGGCCCCGGAGGCGGGTGGGCCCTGGAGTCGTGCCCTTCACCTCCACTCCTTTAATACTGGATGGTGTCTGCCCCCCTCATGCTAAAGCTGCTGGTTTGGATTTATTGCAGCCAGGTGGTGTATACACAGGTAAATGTATCTGTGGTAGAAATTTTGGTCATCAAGACAATTGGATGACAAGTTCTAAAAAGGAATTTTGTACATCAGAACTTGCAGCAAAGCTTTGGGGAAAATCCCCTTCATATGTCACCCTCCTTCCTTATTCTCTGCTCTCAGGGCCCGGCAACCTTAATTCCTCAGAGCCCCTTGGTCTGTTTGTCAAGGGTGGGGCTCCAGTAACACCTCCACCATCATGACAATAAAATGTGTCTCCAGATGTTGCCCAGTGTCCCCTGGGGAAGGGAGGGTACAGTTACCCCAGTTGAGAACTCTTGCCTTGGATAGTGTGTAATAAATGCTTGCTGAAGAGCCGGGCTGAGTGTTGGAGGTTTTTCCCATCTCGCCAAGCATTGTCGATGGCCACAATAGTGACATGGGTGGCAGTCCTGCCCCCGGACACCCTTCCTGACACGCCACTGGGCGTCTGAGAGCACACGGAGGCCCCTCTGCCCTGAGTTCTTATCTTTCTTGGAAGGTTGTGAACAGAAACTGAGCTCTTTGTCCTCAGGAACAGACACACCTTTGAGATAAACCACCTTAATTACAGAAGCAGCATATGGGACATCCTCAGCTTTGTAGAAAATTTTTTGCCAGATGACATTTTCCATGCTGACTTCCTTTTGGTAGGAAATAAGCAGCTTGACCTTCGGCGGCAGTCTGGTTTTGGACTAAGAATGTTGGTGTGACTCTCTTATCTTTGACTCCTTTCCCTTTCTCTCCAGAAAGGACCTAAGTGTGAAATACCCCGAAGACCTTCCCATCACCCTTCCAAATCTGCTGAGGTTCATTTTGCATCACTCAGACCCTGCTTCTGCCCCCCAGAACTTGGTTAACCCTCCTACCAAAGAGTGTCTTCAGAGAGAGGCCGTCCTGCAGCAGGGGCACATCTCCCATCTGGAGAGGGAGATCCAGAAGCTGAGGGCGGAGATCAGCGCCCTGCAGCAGGCGCAGGGGCAGGTGGAGGCCCGGCTCTCGAGCACGCGCAGGGACGAGCAGCAGCTGCGGCGGCGGCAGCACGCGCTGGAGAGGCAGCACAGCCTGCTCCAGCGGCACAGCGAGCAGCTGCAGGCCCTGCACGAGCAGAAGAGCCGGCAGCTTGAGGAGGTGGCCCGCCAGCTCCAGGAGCTGGCCGATGCCTCGGAGAACCTCCTCACCGAGAACACCTGGCTCAAGATCCTCGTGGCCACCATGGAGCAGAAACTGGAGGGCAGGGACGGGGCCGAAGGCCGTGCTCCCCCGGACGAGGCGCGATCGGACTACCGCAAGCCCTCGGGCGCCCCCCGGCTACCAGCCAGCACCCCTCCGCCTTCCAACGTCAGCTCCACGCTGGCCTCCGAAAGGAGCACCGAGAACAGGACAGACTAACTTTGAAAATGACACGAAGAAATCAGAGGTGAAGACTGTACATTGCGAATATATTTATGCAAATTTTATTGAAATTTATTGTAAATAAAGATTTTCTCAGTGGTCTAGAAAATCAGCTTGAATGTTGTTCAGCTTTTATTGAACAGGGGTGACATCCCCTCCACTTATTGCACAAACTTGGTAGCTTTGAGACAGAAACAGTAGCACAGTCCACTTGAAGACTGGTCTGAAAAGTTAGTCCATATTTTAGTGGCTCAGTGTCGGCGTTCCCTGCCCATCCCCCTGCTGTTGCTTCTGCGATGACATGCAGAATGAAAGGCTGATGTCCTGACTGACTAGTCAGAAAACTTGGACGCAACAGTTGGGCTATTCAGAAAGAATTCAATGAGAGGTCATAACTTAACTAAGCCATTTGAGTGTGTGGCTCTGGTGTCTATGCTAAAAAAAGTAGCTGTTGACCAAGAACAGTGAGAGCTGTTATGTGGTTGGTCACCAGTTCTGCAGGCACTTCCACTTGCCTCCAGAGACCCCACTAGTGCCCCACCATGCCCGTGACCCTCACCCGGCACTGACGCCGTGCTGCTGGGCCTGATGCAAATGGCACAGATGTCGTGGGGTAAGGAACCTCCAGGAGTGAAACTGAGGAGAAAGTGATGCTTCATCTTTTCAAAACTGAAACTGCACCGGCACAGTAAGAAGCTCAGGGCGAGTTTGACAGTCAAGCAATGGTCATTGTCAGGGTCAGGCTCAGGGACTGAAAATGCAAGTCCCCGGAGCTCCTCAGTTACTTGGGTAAAGGAAAGACAGCCTTAGGTGCAGGCTGCCGGCTGCAGAAAGTAGAGGTAGAAAGCCTGAAGTTCTGAAACGTGAGGGGAATGGATCGAACACCCCTACACCTGCCCCATTTTTCTTATGTCCTTCATTAGGAAATACACCTCCCTGACCTTCCAGTTGACCCCTTTAGAACTTCTGACCCCTCCTCCCGCCCACACCCTGTGTGCTGCTTACAGGGCCTTCTGCTGGTCTCCAGCCTGACTCATGCTTGGCCATCCCCAGGTGGGGGCCAAAGGCATTTCCTCCCCTGTACTAAAGCCCGGCCGCCTTCTAAGGATTCCTTAGTAGCCCACGTGTGCTGTCTCAATCCTACCTTCAGCTCAAATGGCCTAACTAGCTACTCCTCCCCTCCCCCCAAGCTATACCTTAATGTTTGACCGTTAAGTTAGGGGTACGCCGCTAAAAGAAGTGTTCCTTAAGCTCCCTCCTAGGGGTTCTAGAAAGTTGATTAGTTCAACATGCTTTTTAGAGGAGATTTGGATGAGGCCAGAGGAGCCGCCTTCCGCCTGACCAGGAGGCCAGAGCTTTGAGGGGGAGCTGGGAATCGGGGGCAGCCCCTGGCCACCCGGGAGCTCCCTGCCCATGCTGCTGGCAAGGCGGCTCAAGTGCTGAGGGCCAGCGCTCCCCAGCTCACCCGGGGCTGGCCTCCAGTTTATTCCCGAGGATGCAGACACAAGTCACATTTTAATCATGATAGCTTAGGGTGTGCTTACAGTGGTGGGATTAAAAACCTAAGCAAGTTCACTGAAGTACACACAAGGGACATCTCGGAGGGGCGGGGTGGGAATCACTGGCCTGACCAAGAGCCACCAAACGCCTCACCTTGGCGAAAACCAAATCCTGAACCTGAAACTCACTCTCCCCCCAGCCGCCTCCCCTGGGCGCCCACTAAGCACAGGCTGCTGGGGGCTCCTGTGTGCAGAGGCACACAAGAAGTGACACTTGGCGCTCTTAGAGCAAGGTCAGGGGACCCTCCTTCTAGGTGGCCCACTGAGGAAAATGAAATCCAGGACCCAGCAGGTGGGTGGGAATCTGGGAGGAAAGGAAGCGAATTTGTGAAAAGGGCGGGGGGAAGAAACCAAGCGCCCCCCCGCCGCCCCCTCCAGTGCGGAAAATATTAAATACAACAACAAACAAAAAGCACAATGTTCTCTCCTTCCTGGGCCAACTGGGTTTGGGATACAGGTAGCCACCGCGGCTCTGGTGTCTCTAGCGAAGCCTGTGCTCAGTAAAGCTGGGTGGGGGGCAGGGTGCTCAGCATGCTCAAGACCATGGGGGCCAGAAACTGCTCTGCCACTAGGACGCCTGGCAGCCTCGGGACTCGGGCCTCGTGCCCCGGCTCGTCCTTCACCGGCTCCCAAGCAGCTGCAGTAGCTTCCTTGCAATCACTCCACCAGCAACAGGAACTGGCATTTAACAACCTCATCTACCTAGAGCAGGAGGGGGCGGGACGTGCTGCCGCTCCCATTCATTGCTCACGAAGCAGAAATCGCCAAAGCACCCCAACGGGTCAGCTGCGAGACTTAAAGCCGACGTGTCACGTCCTCTACATACACACGTGTATCTGAGGCCCCTGCCAAGTGCAATGTGGGCCTTACAAGTCTAAGACCCTCCCTCCCGCCTTGACTCAGCGTTAGTACGGACAGTCCCATGTGCTCTATATTTTTAAAAAATCAGCAAAAGAGGCTTAAGCACGTGCTTCTGGGGCCTATTTACAGTTCACAGGCTTGTGAGTTCACGCATTACAGTAGTAGCTCCATGGAAAACAGGCTCAGCTAAACATTCAAGTAACAAAAGCGCCGTGGGGCCGTGAGCCCCAGCAAGGTCAGGCCTGCCCACTGCCTGCAATGGGCAGTCCTACCAGGAGGCTGAGGGGTTGCCCAGTGCCACTGAGCCCTGGCTCAGGACCGCCGGGACCCCAGGAGTCGGTGCATGCGATGACGAAGCCCGGCGAGGCCATGCCAGCAAGCGTCAACCCTTCCTCTCAGATGGCAGCACGTCTGTGGTTTCGTCCCTACTGCGCCTCTCGGCTGGCGGCGGACAGGCCCAGGAGCCTCCGCATCCCGGCTCAGCCGTGGACTTCAGGGCCATTGGGGGTCAGCTTGGCCTTCCTCTCCACGCACGGTCCCTTGGCCGAGTACTGCACCAGCAGGAAGGGCTCCTTGGTCTCGCCATCCCCCACGATGCTCTCCTCGTCCTCCGACTGGCTGATGCGCTGCAGCCGCAGGTAGCACCAGCAGCCCAGGATCAAGGCCCCCAGGGCAGCGATGGCGATGAGGATGACGATGACCGTGACCACACCGGTGGTGGGGCTGTGGTCCATGATGGACATGGTTAGCGCTTGAGCGGAGGGGACCCCTCTGCAGGAAGGTCTTGGTGGGGACGGCTCAGCGAGGCTGGAACCCAGGCTGGACACGAGAGCCCTGAAAGAAAGAGCAAGATGAGGCTACACCGGGGAGTCCGCCGGGGACCCTGACAGCCCACACGCTCGGGCTTGCTCTTCCATGGGATCTATTTTTAATCAGTTCTTAAGCCTGACCGTCCTGCCCTCATCCTAGTGAGAAACAGGCTGGTTGGCATTTGCTGGGTTTTTTTGTTCATGATGCCACCAGTGTTCCCCTCGCTCACCCCAGCCACTTCCATTTAATACCTTCAGTGCCTCTGCTACCAGACAGGCAGTCATCCTCGCTCAGCACAAACCTGACAGGAAGGAGAGGGGGCACCCGAGACCTCCGTCACCACTGCAGCAGAGGCTGAAAGAAGGTCTCTTTAAGGTGAATGTTTTAGAACTCCAGCACCACTAGGTGTTCAGTAACTGCTCACAGATTGAAAGTGCTTCAGGGACTTCCCTGGTGGCGCAGTGGTTAAGAATCCGCCTGCCAATGCAGGGGACACGGGTTCGAGCCCTGGTCCGGGAAGATCCCACATGCCGCGGAGCAACTAAGCCTGTGCGCCACAACTACTGAGCCTGCGCTCTAGGACCCGTGAGCCACAACTACTGAAGCCCGTGCACCTAGAGCCCATGCTCCGCAACATGAGAAGCCACCGCGATGAGAAGCCCGCGCACCGCACCGAAGAGTAGCCCCTGCTCGCCGCAACTAGAGAAAGCCTGTGCGTGGCAACGAAGACCCGATGCTGCCAAAAATAAATTAAAAAAAAAAGAAAGTGCTTCAAGACAGCCAGAGATGAGGGATTCAAAAGCAGGGAAATGACATCAGCCCCTCTCGTGAACAGGGGACATATATAGCTCAAAGAGTCTTCTGGAACACCTGTGAGAGAGTGCAGCCGACAACAGCCTTTGCCCACAAAGAAGCTGTAGCTGACCTGGCTCCGGAAAAACTTTGAGGAGGGCAGGGGAGAGCGGGACAGACCAGCCTCTGCCGGCGTCTTGGTGCAGGAGCCAGACCACAAACGGGTCAATATGCCAAACACCTGTCGCTACAAATGCAGGAATGCAATGCTGGGAACATAGGGGACCAGATGCCACGATGCTAAACTGGGCGGGGCAGGCGAAACTCAGGGAAGTGATGCTGATGCCGAGATGTGCATGTGCGGGAAAGCCAGCCCCTGAAGAGCGTTCCGCCCCTGAAGAGCGTTCCCGGCAGGGGAACACCGTCTGCTAAGGCTCTGAAGGCAGGAGGGACCGCTGGCAAGTGCGAGGAGCCGAGGGAGCCGCCGGTGGCTGCAGCTGGAGATCAGCTGGTTTGGGTGGGGGCGGGGAGGGGGTGTACGTGCCCCAAGGCCCAGGCAGCGACAACCCACTGAGGTTGGAGGTGGTGGCTCCCCTGGGTCCCAAGACCGACCTTGCACTTTAAAAATTTCTCCTGCCTGACCGTAAACGGAGCAAATAATAGTAACTAACACCCAGGTGGTTACGAGGATGCCTGCGACGCCTGGGCACAGTGGGGGCAGAGTCGATGCTCAGCTGTCTGAATCTGTTTTTTTTTTTGGAGAAGACAGACATCAGTGCAGGTAGACATCACTGGAAGCAGAAGGTTTTCCCTCCAGACAGGATGGAACCTGCCCTCCTGGAGCAATGACAACTTAATTAGAAATGATTCTTATCCACACCGGGGAGGCCTCCACCCCAACCCCAGGGCCAGGTTTGCCTGAAGGTCAAAGGCAGCTAAGTCAACGCCCGTGAGTCTGTCCGGGGACCGGGCCCTGAGAAAACCCTACAGACCACCAGAACTGCCCTGCTCCCACACCCATCTGTGCAGAGGGGTCCTAGTCAGGAGGGGGCGACATCCCTGGAGTCTGCCCCCTTCTTACTGCCCCCAGGGTCAAGCCGCTGCCATCACTCTCAACAGGCTCCCTGGTCCACCTGTGGGGGCCACTGCAGCCAGTGCCCCTGTCACTCAGAGGAAAGACCCCAAGTCCCTGCAGTGACCTACGAGACCTGATGAAGCATCTCCACCCCTGCTCCTCTCCCGCTGACCCCACGCTCCTTCCTGCCTCCAGACCTTTGCCCAGCCAGGTCCCTCTGCCCAAATGCTCTGCTCCCCTTACCCTTGTGCAGTGGTTCTCAAGTGGGGGCAGCCGTGCCCCCCAGGGGACATGTGGCAACGTCTGGAGACATTTTTGATTATAACAGCTAGTGTGTGTGTGGGTGCTACTGGTATCAAGTGGATGGAGACCAGGGATGCTGGTAAACCTGTCACATGGCATGGGACAGCTCCCCAAAGACCCCAGACAAACATCAACATGTGGAGGCTGCCCTGGTTATTAACTCCAGCTCAGGCGGGGAGCCTTCCTGACCCCGCGGCCCAGGAAGTCCTCTTCGTCCTGTGGCTGCACTCCCTCCTACCCTCCCTCCAGGGCACCAGCCTCAACGTGCAAGCCTGGCTCCTGTGTCAGAGCCATCGGGTTGGCCCCTGCCTCCCCTGTTGGGCCGTGTGCTCCGTGAGTGGCCCTGCACACTTCTGTGCCCACCCAGAGGCCTCTGGCGTCTCCCCTGCCACCATCAGCTCCCACAGCTCTGCTCAGCCTGTCCTCTTGGGCCTCCACATGGAGCAGGTGATTCCCCCCAACCCCCAGAGAGCCTGCTGGCTGCAGCTGGGTGAACCTGCCCCAACCCCTGTGCTCTCGTCCCGCTCGGGAGCACACCTGGCTGCCCATCCCTCCCCGCCTCACCCTCTCCACTGGCTCTTGTGTCCAGCGCCTGCTGGGGTGCCTGCCCTCCCCCTGGGTTCCTGACAGGAAGGCAAGTCAGTGTCAATGCAGAAGGGGAAGTGTGTGTGTTTGGGGAGCAGGGGGTGGTTCAGGGGCAGGAAGAGGGAAATCAAACAATGGCAGCAAGACCTGGGGAGGGGCGACCCCAGGGGCCAAACCAGCTGAGGAGCCCAGGAAGTGCCTCTGAGTGCTGGGGTGGGGGTGGGGGGGCGGAACAAGCGGTCCCGGGACCAACAACCAACCAGCAAACTGAGGCAGCGGTAGCCCCAGCTCCAAGGACACTCTGAGAGGAGCAGTGACCTCAAAACCCTGTCTGCTGCCCCCGCCCCAGGTCAGGAGGAGCGGGCAGAGCCAGGTGACCAGGCCACAGTTATGCCTTGCCTGCGGTCCCTGGCCCTCCCTTGAATGTGTTTGTTCCTTCACTCAGCAAGTATTTCCTGAGAACCTATCTTTTAAAAACTCTGATCATGTCATCCCCTGCTCAGAACCCTCCCTGGTACCAGCAGAGAATCCAAATTCCCTGTTTCCCCAGCTTCTTCACACCCTTCCGCCCCCCACCTCAAGCCCTCTGCACTTTCTGTTCCTTCTGCCTGGAGTGTTCTTCCCTGAGTGTCCCGTGACTGGTTCCTTCCCATCAGACGGGACTTCCTCAGAAGGTGCCTCTTGGGGGCTGCCTTCCCAGATCACCCAGGCTCCAGACGCAGCCCACCCCCACTGGCCATCGTCTCGTACTACTTCCTCTTGTTTCCTGGCGCTCTGCCACGTGAAATTCTCTTGGGTCAGGGAAGGTGTTTCCCTGGCTGCCGTCTCCTTCCCGCAGTGGACGCTGAGCCTGTAGGAGGGCACTGTCCATCTTGCCCACTGCTGGATCCCCAGCCCTATTACCAGCACACAGCAGGTGCTCAATGAATGTCTGCTGACCGCCCACTCCAAGCCCGGGGAGGCAGTAATCAGAGACCTTGCTTGCATGGGGATCACGGTTGGCAGCCCCCACCCCTGACTGCCCCCAAATCTCGAAGCCACCACGGGTCCCCTCAAGGGAGCTGGCAGCCTGCGTGGAAGGACAGGCTGCAGGCTGAGCATGGGGGCAGGAGCCACGTGTGCAAGTGGGTCCCAGGCAGGCCTGGCCCAAGCCCACGGAGGGGCAGCTGTCACCGCACGAGCTGTGGGGAGGGGAGGGGAGGGGAGGGAAGATGCCACTGAGATGCAGATCCCAGAGGAACCTGAAGCATGAGGGCGGCCAGCCAGTTCCCTCTGAACCCTCTTGGCCTGGGCTTTACCCCACCCCTTGCTTCCTCTCTTCAGGGCCTCCCTCCTGCCCCTCCAAGCTAAGATGTCTCCTGCAAGTCAGCTGACCCCTCACCCTGATCCAGGAAAGCACACAGGGCAGGACGCGGAGGACCACAGCTTGGGCTAGGTAGACGCCCAGGATGGCACGTGGGAAACCTGGACCCCCTTAGAACAATCACCAAAGCAGTTAACACTTATTCCATACCATCATCTACTCCTCCCAACAAGCCCGTGGCTAGCGCTGCTCACCGTTACCATCCAAGTTTCACAGGTGAGGAAACTAAGGCGTGGAGAGCTTGAATGGACCGTCCAAGAGTGAACTTGGACAGAATAAAGGAGGATGGGACCTAGAAGTGGGGCCCAGCAGAATAAAGGGAGGGGTCTTCTAAGTGCAGAGGGTCAGGCCAGCCCGGGAGCCAGAGCACAGCCAAGGACTGTAGTCTCCGGGCACTCTAGGGGTGGGCGACGGGCCATGCTCCCCCAACCTCTGTAGCATCTCCTTGCCAGCTCCCTCAGTCAGGACGAAAGCTGGCACTGGAAGCCCAAGGCCATCTGGACCCCCCAGACACACAGTGCCAATCCTCCACCCTCCCTCCGCCCTCCCGCTCCCACCTCCCTCAGACGGATTCAACAAGCTCTAAAGCCCAGCGTCTGCTGACACCACCCCTCTGACCTCGCCCCCTGCCCCACCCCCAACCACCGATGGGTTCAGAGGACAGACCCTGCATCGGCCACCAGCAAGCTGAGGGCAGGCATCCCCCACTGTCCTGCTGCCCTCGGAGGCCCACGGCTTAGGTCTTCCCCAATGTTGGGTTGGGTTCTAGTTACCCCTGCCTCTTCAGGGGACCCCAAAATGAAGCCTTAACCCCACTCCACAGGTCCCTTCACACACTCAAGGCCCAGTGGAGCCCAGCCAGCAGCAGAGCAGATAAGAGTCCCCTCCTTTGCCCCACACCATCCCTCCACTATCATTAGCTGTTGTGACCCAGCCAAGCAAGCTGCTCCTAATGGCCTCAGTTTCTCAGCCTGCAAAATGTGAAAGAGGCCTCGACCTCAGCAGCCAGGTTGTGGGGAGGCTGAGAAGTGATAAGAAATGTGAAAACAGAAGGGCTATGGGGCCACCAGGTTTGTGTGTCACCAGGCACCACACCTTCCTGGGTGTCACAGGGTCGCCCCTCACTCCCCCCGAAGGACCTGCTCCCAGGAGGGTACAGGGCCTGGTCCAGGCCCAGTGCCACAAATAGCGCCTTCCTCAGGGACACGCTGCCACCTTCTTCTCGCTTAACTGGGCACATCATGAGTGTCACCCAGCCCAGCTGGACACCAGCTTGCCACCCCTCCCCCCCTGCAGCCTCCACCTTCTGGGGCTGCCCTGCTTACAGGGGACCCACCACCTCCGCAGGGGTGAAGCCATGCCCCTTCCCTCAACAAAGCCATCTATCAGGTGTGCCAGCAAACCAGGCTCTTCGGGGGACCCCAGTTCACAAACCGGAAACATTTCCTGCCCAGTTTCTGATTAGAAACATAGGACTGTGGGGAGGACGGGGCATGACAAGGGGGCAGGTGGCATATCTGCTCTGTGTCAGGCCTGAGCAGGCGCTGGGACCCAAGGAAGCATCACACAGGCCCCTGCCCTCCAAAAGCCAGGGCAAGAACAGTGGGGATGCGGATGAGAGACTGACAATCATTGGGCTGTGCCCAGCTCTGTGGCCAGTGTCACCTCACCCTCACCACCCACCCATTACACCACGGTCCTCCCGGAGAGGAAACGCGCACCAGCACCCCCCAGGTTCCCCTGTGCAGAAGAGGAAGCTGGCGCAGGCAGAACCCCAGGGACTGCCCCAAGGTCAGTGCGAGTCTCCTGTGCCCCCACCCTGTGAATCAGCCACTGGCTATTCTCACAGGCTGCCCGAGGCTCAGCTCACTTGCCAAACAACTTTGGTAATAACAGTAGACGCCTGGCAAAAGTTGGCAATAATTACTATGTGCCAGACACTGGGCTGAACACTTCACACAGATAATCTCCTTTCAGTATCAAAACAACCCTAGAGTTATTACTATGCCCGCTTTGCAGATAAAGAATCTGTGGCTCAGAAAAGTTAAATCAATTGCCCAAGGTCACACAGCCCAAAAGTAACTGCGCAGGGATTCAAACCCAGGTAGCCTGGATCCAGAATCTGGGATTTCAACTGTGACACTAAAATGTCATATTATTTGACCCCCGCCTCCTCGCTCCCTTGCCTGAGGGGCCAAGGTGGACAAGTGAACCCCAGTCCGCCCCCACCCGAAGAGTCTGGGTGACTGGGGTGGACGGCTCTATGCTGGGGACACAGGGATCATAAGCGCCCTGGCAGCTCCCGCGTGCCAAGCGCGGGCGACGTGCAGGCGCAGTGCCAGGCGCGCTCCACGCACCCTCTCATTTAACCCTGCCAGGCGACTCCGTCGTCTCCCCGACTCTACCAAAGAGCTAAGCGAGGCTGGAGGGAGGAAGGAGCTCGGCCCAGGGGGCGACAGCTGGAGGGGAAACGACAGCTGGAGAGGCAACTCCAGTCGGCTTGACTTGGCGCGGGGGAAGCTTAGGGGACGGGGGACTACGAGACTCAGTCATGCCCACGCCGCGCAGTCACCACCGACGGAACCGGGCACCGAACGCCGCAGCCCGTCCTCAGTTTCCCCACCTGCGAAATGGGCGCCAGACGTCGCCAGGACCCCCACCCCTACCCCCTGCAGCCCTCCTGACCACTCTGGAGGTTGCCAGAATCCCCGCCTCCTGTTATTTTTAAAAATCCCTAAGTGTCCGGAGGAGACCCGCGGCCGGCCTGGGGCGCAGAACTGCGGGCCGCGGTGAGGGGCATGCACTGGGTTGGGGGGGGACACCAGCTCGCTGCAAAGCCGCCGCCGCCCCCCGCCGCCTCCTTTGTCCCGATCTCGCCGCAGCGCAGCGGACAAAGAACCCCCGCCCGCGGGCGCGGCCCCCCGGAACAGACCCTCCCCCCGAAGCCGCGCCCCCGCCCGGGCTGCCCCTCCCCCGCCGCAGAGGACCCCCCCCCCCCCGCGCGCGCCCCCACCCCATCCGGGGCGGCCCCTTCCCCTCCTGCAGGCCCCCGCCGGGCCCAAGCGCCCGGCCCGCCCGACCCCTCTCACCATGGCGCCGCCCGCAGCCCGGCCCGATCGCCCCGATCGTCCCGCAGCCCCGCGGGCCCGGCTCCGCCCGCCCGCCCGCCAGCCAGCCAGCCGCCAGCCAGCCAGCCAGCCCGGTCCGGCCGCAGCGCACAGTCCGGACGCAGGAGCCCCTCTCTGCGGCGGGCGGGGTATCTCCGGCTCCGCTCCGGACGGGGGCGGGGCCCTCCTAGAACAGCCAATGGGAGTCCGCGCTGGGACGGCTGGGCGGGGCGGGCCGGGGCGGGGTCACGTGCGCGCGGGGCGGGGGCTGAGCGCAGCTGGCAGAACTGGGGGCGGGGCGCGGGTTCGGCCTCCTAGCGCGCCGATTGGGCGCGGGTGGGTGCGAGGCCCGGGCAGGGAGCCCAGCCTCCAACCCCCGAGAGGCTCCCCTTACTCCCGCCAGCTTACGGAGGGGAAAACTGAGGCGCACTGCAGGTAAGAGTGTGGCACGCTGCCCGGAAGCAGGGGGCGGCAGCATCCCGGGCAGGAGCAAAAGATAGGCAGGACCCCTAAGTTAAATGTCCTTCCTTGGGGAGGGAGCTGGTTGTTCACTCGTTTAGTAGTTCATTAATTCATCACCCATCTGTCCATTCATTCAACCTTTATGGAACACCGACCATGTGCCGGGTACACCAGTGGTCGCGGGTACAGCCACGAACAAGACAGGTAAGGACCCTGCCCTCACAGAGCTCTCATTTTGCTGCGGGCTGAAGCTGTGGGGAATTTGCAGCCTCTTGGCCTCTTATAATCATGGTTATTTAATTTAATAACTCCGCGATTAGGCCCTCACCAAGAGCTATACCCTGTACTCAGCTCTCAACACATTTCATGGAGACAACGGGGAAAGGGAGAGCTACTCATTTTCCAGTTGACGCTCCAGAGGGCTGAAGTACCACAGCCAGCATATAATGAGGGCAGGATTGGAGGCCACGCCTGTCTGCCTGGGAGTTACTGCCGGTTAGTCCACTTGTTCACCCAAGAAGGCGGTCCAGCAGGAGGACACTCCCCCTCGTGGCCAGCCGGGGCCCATAAGAGGGGCAAGGGTGGGTACTTCAAGGCCTCTGTGGCCCAAGTTCCCTTTATCGCCACCTCTGGCTTGGAAGGCAGGAGCGGGGAGGTGGAGCCCCTCATCCTGGAAGCTGGGAGTCTTGTCTGGAAATGTCTTTGCCAGCCTCAAGCAGAGGCCTCTGGGAGAAGATGGAGGGCCCAGCTCTCAAGGCCATAGTCGCCACGCTGTCGCTGGTCTCTCCTTCCTGCTTCAAATGCGCCAAGCTGTTTCCCACCTCTGGGCCTTTGCCTGTGCTGTTTCCTTCCGCTGAAACATTCTTCCACTCCCATCTTTCGGAGGGCCCTCCCTGATCTCCACCTAGCGCGGTCCCTTTGTTATTTTCCCGTCTGTGCATTGCGAAATTGTACATTTGCAAGAGTGTATGATGCGTGCCTGTGGAGTGAATGAATGAATGGGCAGACTGCAGACCTCCAGGTCTGGCCCTGCTGCGCCCTAGCCAAGAGGCCAGGCCCAGGATGTGAGCTGTAAGAGGGGAAAGTAAGAGGGGACAGAGAGTCAGAGGGGCTTCCAGCTCCAGGCCAGCTCCCCAGAGGCCAGAGCCAGACAGCCCAGAACGATTCCTGCTCCTGAGTCTGCGTGGCGCGGCCCTCAAGGGCTCCTGCCCCATTAGCCACACCAGGGAGCCCGGGGTGAAAGGAAGCAGGTTCTTCCCACAGACCCAGTTTCAGCGGCCTCTGCGGTCCCAGCCTCAAGTAGCCAAAGACCTCATTAGTGGTGAGCACTTGAGAGGAGCAGCCTCAGAGCCCCAGAGCCAGGGTTGTCAAAGAAATGACAGGGGAAGCAGGGACACCTTGGGGGAACAGGTTCTGGGAGGAAAAAACCAGAGGGGGAATGCCGCATAGCATAGAAGATGAGCGTCAGACTGCCCGGCTGTAGTGCAGCCTTTCCTGCTGGGTAGCTTTAGAAAAGCACCCTAATCTCTCTGTGCCTCAGTTTCATCATCTGAAAAATGGGGGTGACAGTAAGTTGACCTCACAGGGCGGTTGTGAGTACCACAAGTGCTTGTGCAGAGGAAACAATTTCACTCACTCTTAACATTAGTAATAGGGTTGAACAGTAATGGGGTTGAACCTGGGCTCCCCCATTTGGATCTTGGGCAAATCACTGCATTTCTGTGAGCCTCAGGCTCCTGGTCTTCACAGTGACAACCCACCTCTGGGGCCCTGAGAGGTGGGGGACTGGGAATAGCCCACCTGGGTCCAGCCATCCCTCTTGCCCAGAGTGAGTTGCTTCAATAATAATAACAATGAATGAATAATAATAGCAGCAAACCGTGTTCTGAACACTACGTATGCATAAATTCATTTTAATCCCCATTTTACAGATGGGGAAACTGAGGCACAGAGTGGCACATGTGCACAGAAATCACCTGGGGGGTCTTGTTAAAATGTAGATACTTAGTAGGTCGGGGCCCGAGCTTCTGCATTTCTCACAAGCTCCCAGGTGGTACTGATGGTTTGGGGACCACACTTTGAGCAGCAAGGGGCTAATGCGTTTGCTAAAGGTCACAGGTGGTATGCAACAAGCCTGGATCTGAGCCCGCACAGTAGGCTGCCGAGTCCTGCACTTAACCGCCACCATAACTGCCTGCCCCAGCCCTAGCTTTCTCCCCTACAAAGAGGCAGGAAGTATAGCTCCCCTCCCCAAGCCCATTTCCTCTCTCGGGGCCCCTACCACCTCCCTCCATTGGTGACATCTGGCCTGTAGAACCTCCCTGCCCCCAGCATCCCAAGGGTCCTATAGATGACATGGAGGTTTTCAGATGCTCATTAGCCAGGAAGATAATTAAGGGCGAGGGCTGAGATCACCCTGGCTCCCTGGGGCTTGCTGGGGCCCAGCCGGGCCTGCCCTGTGCCAGGCTGGCCCTGTGCCTGCTTCCCTTGGGGCATGGAGGGACTGGGACAAGGGTGGGGTTTGCTGGGGAGTAGAGAGGCCTCAGCCAGCCTCTGGGGAAACTCCAGTGGGGCCTCCTTGCCAAGCCCACAGCTCTTAGGGTTCCAGGCCTAAAAATGAAATGAAAACTGCTTGGCCAGTGGGAAGTTCCCCAAAGGGAGAGAAGTGAGCCGCTGGTGAGTTCTGCAGGGCGAGGTTAGGCGGGACACAGAGAGGGCGCCATCTTGCTCTGAATCACACAGCAATCCTGGTCAAGGAGAGAAATCCTCCCTTGCTGGTGGGTGGCTTTAACATCTCTCTAGCGCTGGCTCGGCTCCCTTATAACCAGGAGGGAGCAGACCTCAGGCTGACAGTCTTGGGCAATCCACACTCTTGATCTAGAATTTAACAACGTGTTGTTTTTCTGCAGTTTATGTTACTTTCTATTTTTGGCACAGATATTGCTTTTCCATTTTTGATAGTGACATACCCATTTGTTTTTATTTACTTATTAAAAAACTTTTTTTTTTTTTGGCCGCTCCATGTGGCTTGCGGGATCTTAGTTCCCCTACCAGGGATTGAACCCAGAACCACGGCAGTGAAAGCACCAAGTCCTAACCACTGGACTGCCAGGGAGTTCCCCCTCTCTTCCTTTTTAATTCAGTCTATTCAGGGGAAAAAAATAAGTGAGTTAATTTAAAGCAAAATGTAACAGAAGTAACTGGAGACGGTAGGGGGATATGGAAGCAGTGAGGACAGTGGAAGACGGATGGCTGAAGTGGGGAACCTGCCAGAGGTGAACCCCACAGCCGCTCACAGCCCAATCCTCTTACTGCAGGGCCAGACAGAGCCCCCGGCCGGGATGGAGACATCCCATGGGCTCCTGTGTTGACCGGAAGAGTCCAGCTGGGTTGTCATGGGTTGAGGGCGGCCTGGGTTGGCTCCGGTCTTCATTCCTGGAGTCTGTGTTATCAGCGTGATGAGGGGCAGACTTGGGGAGGGGGGAGGGCAGGACTGTCCTGAGCCGCTCCCTGCCCTGAGCCTGCCCTGCGTTCCCACGGGCGGTACCCACCCCCCGAAACACACACGTACACCTGGGCACTGGCACCCCTTCATCACCCATTCACTAAATCATTCATTTATTCACTCACTTTTTCATTCACTCAGCCAATCTTTATGGAGCACCTCCTCTGTGCCAAGCACTGTGCTAGTTCCCGGGGAGACAGGCGTGAATCAGACAGGAAACTCAGCCCTCAGGGGGTTCACAGTCTCCTGGGGGAAGACAGATGATAAACACAGAAATGAGTACACTATAGGGGTTATCAGACAGTGTATGTGCTAGGGAAAAAGGGAAAGACAGTAAGGTGAGAGGTGTGGTGGCAGGGGCTCTCTGAGAAGGTGTGCCCCGAGCTGGGAGCATGCAGCCTCGTCTTGGCACCAGAGAAACTCACAGACGTGGAAGCAGGCAGACAGCGAGCTGTGCAGGAATCCCTTTTATTTTGATTTTAAGTAATTTTTTAATGAAACTTCAGATGCAGAGAATGATGGACTGATCATAATCCAGATCATGGCGTATTCTCTTTGGTCTTACATGACCTGCTTTTCTTAAAAATTTCCACAGTTATTTTAATCACATGATACACACCAAGTAACCCATTAATCGAAAGCCAAAACCCTAACAGTGGCCCAAGTCCAGTCTTGAGGTTTCCCCATCCCATCCCCCACCCCGTGGTCCCCATCACCTTGGGTCCTGTCTTCATTACTCCATGCTTTCCTTCTTGTATGGTTTTATCCTCAAAGTGTGTGTGTATATATATATATAGTTTTTTAAAAAATCTATTTATTTATTTTTGGCTGCGTTGGGTCTTTGTTTCTGCGCAAAGGCTTTCTCTAGCTGTGGCAAACAGGGGCTGCTCTTTGTTGCGGTGTACGGGCTTATTGCGGTGGCTTCTCTTGTTGTGGAGCCCGGGCTCTAGGCGTGCAGCCTCCAGTAGTTGTGGCGCAAGGACTCACTAGTTGTGGCGCATGGGCTTAGTTGCTCTGAGGCATGTGGGATCTTCCCGGACCAGGGCTCGAACCTGTGTCCCCTGCATTGGCAGGCAGATTCTTAACCACTGCACCACCAGGGAAGTCCCTCAAAGTATATTTTTTTATGTTAGTTTCTTCTTACTAACTTTATTAAAAGGCTATATTAGCTTCCCCAGGGCTGCTGGAAGCAATTCCCACAAACTGGATGGCTTAAAACAATAGAAATTTATTCTCTCACAGTTCTGGAGGCTAAAAGTTCAAAATCAAGATGCTGGCAGAGCCATGTTCCCTCTGAAGGCTTTAGGGACGGATCTGCTCCATGCTTCTCTCCTGGCTTCTGGTGGTTGCCAGCAATCCTTGGCAATCCTTGGCTTGTAGGTGCATCACTCCAGCCCCTGACTCTGTCTTCACATGCCTTCTTCTCTGTGTGTCATCACCTCTCCTTTTATCCCCCAACATTATTGAGGAATAATTGCCGAATATGATTTAAAGTGTACAGTGTGATACTTTGATATAATACACGTTGCGGAATGACTACCCAGATGAAGATAATTAACATATTCGTCACTTCACATAGTTAACTCCCTGTGTGTGTGTGTGTGTGTGTGTGTGTGTGTGTGTGTGCGCACACGCACCTGTGTGCACGTGGTGGGAATGTTTAAGATCTACTCTCAGCAACTTTCAAGTATACAATAGTGAATTATTAACTATAGTCACCACGCTGTACCTTAGATCCTCAGAACTTATTCTTGTAACTTATTCTTGTACCCTTTGACCTACATCTCCTCATTTCCCCCTTCCCCCAGCCCCTGGCAACCACCATTCTATTTTCTGTTTCTATGAAATCAGCTTTCTTTCTTTCTTTCTCTCTTTCTTCTCCACATATAAGTGATAACCAAACAGTATTTGTCTTTCTCTGTCTGGCTTATTTCACTTAACATCTGGTGGAATAATATTACAGTGTGTATGTATGTATATATATGTATACATATATATGTGTATGTATATGTATATATATATGTGTATGTATATATATGCCACATTTTCTTTATTCATTCATCCATTGAAGGACATTTAGGTTGTTTTCCATATCTTGGCTATCATGAATAATACTGCAGTAAACATGGGAGTTCAAATATCTCTTCAAGATACTGGTTTCATTTCCTTTGGATATATACCCAGGAGTGAGATTGCTGGATCATATGATAGTTCTATTTTTAATTTTTTGAGGAGCCTCCATACTGTTCTCCATGGTGGCTGCACCAATTTACGCCCACAGTGCACGAGGGTTCCCTTTTCTCTGCGTCCTCCCCAACATTTGTTATCTCTTGTCTTTTTGATGATATCCATCCTAACAGGTGTGAGGTGATATCTCATTGAGATTTTGATTTGCTTTTCCCCGATGATTAGTGATGTTGAGCACCTTTCCATGTACCTATTGGCCATTTGAATGTCTTCTTTGGAAAAATGTCTATTCGGGTCCTTTGCCCATTTAAAAAATTGTATTATTTACTTTTTTTTTTTTTTTTTTTTTGCTATTGAGTTGTGTGAGTTCTTTGTATATTTTGGATATCAACCCCTTGTCAGATATATGGTTTGCAAATATTTTCTCCCATTCTGTAGGTTGCCTTTCATTTTGTTGACTGTTTCCTTTGCTGTGCAGAAGCTCTTTAGTTTGATGTAGTCCCACTTGTTTATTTTAGTTTTTATTGCCTGTGCTTTTGGGTCTTATCCAAGAAATCATTGCCAAGAGCAATGTCAAAGAGCTTTTTCTGTATATTTTCTTCTAGGAGTTTTATGGTTTCAGGTCTTACATTTAAGTCTTTGATCCATTTTGAGTTAATTTTTGTGAGTGGTGGAAGACTGGGGTCCAGTTTCATTGTTTGGCATGTGGATATCCAGTTTTCCCAGCACCATTTATTGAAGAGACTGTCCTTTCTCAAACATTGTGTGTTCTTGTCACCTTGTCAAAAATCAGTTGACTGTATGCGTGGATTTATGTCTAGGCTCTCTATTCATTTTTACTGGTCTCTGCACCTAATTTTATGCCAGTATGTTTTATTATAGCTTTGTAACATAGCTTGAAATCAGGAAGTGTGATGCCTTCATCTTTGTTCTTCTTTCTTAAGATTGCTTTGACTATTTGGCATCTTTTGTGGTTCCATACAAATTTTACGATAGTTTTTAAAATTTCTGTGAAAAATGCTGTGGGAATTTTGATAGGGATTGCATTGAATCTATAGATCACTTTAGATAGTTTGCACATTTTCACAATATTAATTCTTCCAATCCAAGAACACGAGAGAGCTTTCCATTTATTTGTGTCTTCTTCAGTTTCTTTCATCAGGGTTTTGTTTGTTTGTTTGTTTTGTCTTATAGTTTTTAGTGTACAGGTCTTTCACCTCCTTGGTTAAATTTATTCCTAAGTATTTTATCGTTTTTTGATGCTATTGTAAATGGGATTGCTTTCTTAATTTCTCTTTCAGATAGTTCATTGTTAGTATATAGAAACACAAATGATTTTTGTATGTTGATTTTGTATTCTGCAACTTTACTGAATTCATTTATTAGTTCTAATAGCTTTTGGATGGAGTCTTTAGGGTTTTCTATACATAAGATCATATCATCTGCGAACAGATAATTTTACTTCTTCCTTTCCAATATGGATGCCTTTTGTTTCTTTTGTTTGCCTGATTGTTACAGCTTGGACCTCCTCTTCTTCTTATAAGGACACCAGTCATTGGATTTAGGGCCCATTGTAACCCATAGGACCTCATCTAAACTTAACTAATCACGTCTGCAAGGACCCTATTTCCAAGTAAGGTCACATTTCCAGGTACCAGGGATTGGGACTTCAGTGTTTCTCTTCAGGGATACAATTCAACCCATAACAAAGGGAATCCAGATAACCTAAGAAAGAGTATCAAGCTGTCTGACTCTTATGGGGCTTAATTTCTTTATTAGTCTATGTATAGTTAAGATTGGCCCATGTTGAGGTTCACTTGTTTTAACTGTTGTGTTATATATCCACTAGGTCTGTATACCATGGCTGACCCATCTGCTGTCCTGTGGGTGGCCTTTTGGGTAGTGTCCAGGTGTCTGCTAATTTACAGTGCTGTTTGGGCATTCTCATAAGTGGCTCTTAGCACGCATGCAAGAGTTTCTCTGGGATGTTTACCCAGAAATGGAATCACTGGGACTCAGAATACGTGGATGTTTCACTTTCTGAGATGATAACAAGGTACTTTATGTGGCAGTTGCACTAATTACACTCCCGCCAGCAGCATGTACGATCCACATCCTCTCCGACACTTGGTATTATTAGATTTAAAAATGTTTTCCAGTTGGGTGTGAAATTGTTGCCAGCTGAGATCTTTTTTAAAAAATTAATTAATTAATTAATTTATTTATTTATTTTTGGCTGTGTTGGGTCTTCGTTTCTGTGCGAGGGCTGTCTCTAGTTGCGGCGAGCGGGGGCCACTCTTCATCGCGGTGCGCGGTCCTCTCACTGTTGCGGCCTCTCCCGTTGCGGAGCACAGGCTCCAGACGCGCAGGCTCAGTAGTCGTGGCTCACGGGCCCAGTTGCTCCGCGGCATGTGGGATCCTCCCATACCAGGGCTTGAACCCGTGTCCCCTGCATTGGCAGGCAGATTCTCAAACACTGCGCCACCAGGGAAGCCCTCCAGCTGAGATCTTGATTTGCATTTCTTGATCACTAATGATACTGAACACCTTTGTCAACACAGGTCTAAAATATATTCACCTATATTTCCTACTAAGGTTCTGAAGCTTTGGTTTTGACATTTAAGTCCGTAATCTATCACCTTTCCATCATTAAGTTCCAAAGGATACTTACCTCTAATTCCTACTAAACATTTTCAAGTGGTTTTTATTTGTTTGTTTGTTTTTGGCATTTAAGCCCTTAATCTGGAGTTGATTTTTGTGTAAGGAGGGATGGGTCGTATAATCTTAGGAGCTTTTGTAAAGTGACAAGTGTATTTTGGAGACAGTGGGGCAGGATGTTCGACTGGGACCCTTGAGTGTACTGGAAATTGTTCACTGGATGTTGAGTTCAAATTCTGCTCCTCCCGCGGACTGCCTTTGCGATCTTATACTTCATCTCCGTGATCCTCGGTTTCTCATCTGTAAAATGAGAATTATAGCAGATACTGCCCTTGGTTGCCATAAGGATTGCATAAGACAAATTACGCAGGAAGCTTCCCACATTGCCGGGTACACAGCATAAGAACACTAACTAGCATTTATTGAGTACTTACCATGTGCCAGGTGATGCCAAGCACTTTACATGTGTTATTTACTCACTTAACCCCCGACAACTCCATGAAGTCGATGGTATTTTCCACACTTTACAGACAAGGAAACTGAGTCTCAAATAGGATGAGTGAGTCCCCCAAGAGCACAATGCTAGCATATGTCAGAGGACTTGAACCCTGGCAGTCTGGCTACAGAGCCCTCATCCATCACCACCACACATCAAAGCCATTCCCTCCCTCCCTCCCTCACCCTCCAGAATCTAGTCTCTGGGCCCTGCTTCTCCAGGAGGAAGGGTCTAGAGGTTGAAATGAGGAAGTGATAGGCAGTGGGGTTGACCCCTGATTCCCCGGTGGCCCCTGCATTTGACTCTGAGGCTAGGGAGAGGCTGGGGATGGAGGGGAGAGGCGGGGCCTCCTGGTGGGGAAGTCCATCCATCTTCCCCCTCCCCAGAGGTAGTTGGCCATCACAGTGGAGATGAATCACAGGCCACAGTGTTCTCCCAGGCGTCATCCATTATTCACAGCTGCCATCCCGGGCCTGGGGTTACTTTGGGGTCAGGCAGGAATTATTCCCAAGGCCCAGCTCTTAGGCGCTTTTATCCACAGCTGAGCCTGACCGCAAGCAACTTTCTTCTCTAGATCTGAGGGCAGAGGACTTTCCACCGAGAGGGGACGGAGACTCCAGCATGAGTCACAGGCCTGCGACCCACTGACAGACAAAGCACTTGGGGCTGTGTTTGAGCCCAGCTCTGCCACTTTCCTGTTACCTTCTTGGGGCCTCAATTTCCTAATCTGTAAAATGGGAATAACTGGCTCCACTTTGCTAAAAGATTTAGAAATAATCTACAACTAGATGCATGAGTGGCCCATAGCTGGGCTTGAGCATCAGAGTTGCTATTGTGACATTTGCTTTTTCAGTGATTGTCTCCCAGGCCCTGCTGGGGATGTGGCGATGGTGTGACCCTTTAAAGTTCACCAAGTAATTTTTTTTCAGTTTTATTGAAGTATACTTGATTTACAATGTTGTGTTAATTTCTGCTCTATAGCAAAGTGATTCAATTATGTATATATTCTTTTTCATATTCTTTTCCATTATGGTTTATCACAGGATATTGAATATAGTTCCCTGTGCTATACAGTAGGACCTTGTTGTTTATCCATCCTATATATAATAGTTTGCACCTGCTAATCCCCAGCTCCCAATCCTTCCCTCCCCCACCCCCTTCTGCCTTGGCAATCACAAGTCTGTTCTCTATGTCTGTGAGTCTGTTTCTGTTTTGTAGATAGGTTCATTTGTGTTGCATTTTAGATTCCACATTTAAGTGATATCATATGGTATTTGTCTTTCTCTCTCTGACTTCCTTTGCTTAGTGTGATAATCTCTAGGTCCATCCATGTTGCTGTAAATGGCATTATTTCTTTTTTATGGCTGAGTAGTATTCCATTATATGTAGGTGTGTATGTGTGTATATATATACCACATCTTCTTTATCCATTCATCTGTCAATGGATATTTAGGTTGTTTCACAATAGCCAAAAGGCTATTGTGAATAGTGCTGCTGTGAACGTAGGGGTACATTTATCTTTTTAAATTATAGTTTTGTCTGGATATATGCACAGGAGTGGGATTGCTGGATCATATGGCAACTGTATTTTTAGTTTTTCACCAAGTAATTCTCATTTGCATCCAGGATTGAAACCATTGTCTTCACCTTGGACTTCTTAAGAGTGGCCCCTCAACAAATAAAATGCAATGAAGAAATAAAAAATTAGAGAGGGGGGTACCTATAATTCTGTAGCTCTCAACGTGTGGTCCCCAGCATCACCTGGGAGCTTGTTAGAAATGCACATCCTGGGACTTTCCTGATGGTCCAGTGGGTAAGACTCTGTACTCCCAGTGCAGGGGGCCCGGGTTTGATCCCTGGTCGGGGAACTAGAGCCCATGCACATGCCGCAACTGAAGAGTTTGAATGTTGCAACTAAGAGTCTGCATGCTGCAACTAAGAAGCCCGCATACCGCAACTAAAAAATTGTGCTTGCCCCAACGAAGATCCTGCGTGTCACAACTAAGACCTGGCGCAGCCAAAATAAAATAAACAAATAAATGTTAATTTTTTTAAAATGCACATCCTTGGGCCCCACCCAAGCCTGCTGGATCAGGAGCTCTGGGGGTGGAGCCTAGTGAGTTGTGTTTTAACAGTTCCTCCAGGAGGGTCTGGTGCACACACAAATGTGAGACCCACTGCTCCCTCTCCTTTGCTCACTTTGATGACACAGGTTGCCATGTTGTGAGCTGCCACGTTGGAGGGGCCCACGTGGAAAGGAACTGAATGCTGCCAACGTGTGCTGAGGGAGCTTGGAAGCTGGATCCTTGCCCAGTCATGCCTGCAGGTGAGACCATAGCCCTACCGACACTTAGATTACAGTGGGAAACTCTTAAGGGTTCTCACTGGAGGAAGTCACGCCCAGATTCCTGCCCAACAAAAACTATGGGATAATAAATGTTTGTTGTTTTAAGTGCTACGTTCTGTGGAAATTCATTATGCAGCGAATAGATAACTAATATGGTGGATATTGGCAGGAGGGAGAGAGATGGGCGGTGGGAGGGAATAGAAGGATATACTGGAGTAATCTAAAGTCTACTTTAATGTATATGGATAACAGATTCATTTTGCTGTACACCTGCAACTAACATGACATTGTAAATCAACTCTACCCCAATAAAAATTTTAAAATAAAAAAATAGGAAGACAACAACAACAACAAAATAAAGTCTACAATAAAAGGGGTTTAAGAAACTGATTTCAATGTGCAGACCTTGTTTGGATCCTGATTGAACATATTAACTGTTTTGTTTTAAGTTGATATTTACGGGATGTGACCACCAAGGGGATCCTGGATGATATTAAGCTGTTATTGTTCACTTTTATTTGGTGTGACAGTGGCTCTGTGGTTATGTTTTGAAAAAGAGGCTTTGTCTTTTGGAGAAACATATTGAACTAGTTACAGATGAAGTGATACTCTGTTGGGGAATTGCTTTAAAATAGTCAGGGTGGGGAGGGGGTAAATGTGAAAGAAAATGATGAGTTGATGGTTGGGGAGGGGAGGGGACAGTGCTTGGAGGCTCCCTTTACTGCTCTCTGTGTTTTTGTATATGTTTGAAATTTTCCATGGTAAAAAGTTTGAAAAATGGGAATTCCCTGGCTGTCCAGTGCTTAGGACGCTGTGCTTCCACTGCAAGGGGTGTGCGTTGGATCCCTGTTTGGGGAACTAAGATCTTGCATGTCCTGCGGTGTGGCCAAAACAAAAAGTTTGAAAAATGGAGTGAGCCCAATGTGCCCATTATATAGATGGACAAAGCAAACCCCAGGCAGGAGGATTGGAGGGACCTGGGGGGGCACCTTAGGTTGTTGACACTGGGGGGCTGTCCCTGGTCCCAGCCCTGTGTTTTGTTCATCCTGGGGAGGGGGCTTGTGCAGGAGACTCTGGGACCTGCTTCCCTGCCTGAGCCTGGGGTGTGGAGAGGAATCTCCCCCATCATCTGAGACTCAGCTTTCCGGCAGCTCGTGGCTGACACGCTCCATCTGAGGGCACCTGGTGGCTGACTATTATGTGCATACCTGCGAGAGGCATCTTTTAATTTTTTTTATTATTTATTTATTTATTTATTTTTGGCTGCGCTGGGTCTTTGTTGCTGCACTCAGGCTTTCTCTAGTTGCGGTGAGCGGGGGCTACTCTTCGTTGCAGTGCACGGGCTTCTCATTGCGGTGGCTTCTCTTGTGGAGCACGGGCTCTAGGCGCACGGGCTTCAGTAGTTGTGGTGCACAGGCTCAGTAGTTGTGGCTCGCGGGCTCTAGAGCACAGGCTCAGTAGTTGTGACACACGGGCTTAGTTACTCCGCGACATGTGAGATCTTCCCGGACCAGGGATCGAACCCGTGTCCCCTGCGTTGGCAGGCGGATTCTTAACCACTGCGCCACCAGGGAAGTCCAAGAGGCATCTTTTAAGTGTATGGGGGCGACTCTTATTTTGTCTTAATATATTAAGTTATCAGAAAGGGAGTGTTTGATTGTATTTTATTTTAGATCTCTCGTTCTCTCTCTTTTTTTAAGAAGATACTTGCTCATGGTAAACTCAAAGGGAATACGGTACAAAGCCAGTCACCCTTCCTCCCGTCTTCCAGTCACTTCCCAAAGACAACTATTTTAATTGATCTATTCAACAGATATTTATTGAGCACCTACTATGTGCCAGGCACTGTGCCAGGCTATGGTGTCAGAAAGTATGATGTCAGCCACCAATGAGAGCTGCACATGAAATTTAAAATTTTCCAAGAGCCACATTTAAAAAGTAAAAAGAAGCAGGTGAAATTAATTTTATTGAAATAATAATATACTTCTTTAACCCAGTATATCCAAACCTAGTATATGGAATCAATACAAAAATTATTAATGTAATTTTAATGATCTTTTCGTGGTGTATTAGTTAGCTCAGGCTGCAATAACAAAATACCACAGGTGGGGTGGCTTAAATAACAGAAATTTGTTTTCTCACAGTTCTGGAGGCTGGTAGTCCAAGATCAAGGTGCTGGCAGGGTTGGTTTCTTCTGAGGGAGGCCTCTCTCCTTGGCTTAAAGACAGCTGCCTTCTTGCTGTGTCCTCACATGGTCTTTTCTCTGTGTGTGTGCTCGGTCCCTGGTTTCTCTCAGTGTCCTAATCTCCTCTTCTTGTAAAGACACCAGTCTGGTTGGATTAGGGCCCACCCTAATAGCCTCATTTTACCTTAATTACCTCTTTAAATGCCCTGTCTCCAAACACAGTCGTATTCTGAGGAAATGGGGGTTAGGTCTTCAACATATACATTTGGAAGGGGGGACACAATTCAGTCCATGACACACACTGAGTCTTCAAAACCCAATGTGGATTTGATTCACATATCACATCTCAGTTCCAACCAGCCCAGTGTCAAGGGCTCAAGCAACACATGTGGCTGGTGATTGACCCGTTGGACAGCAAAGTTCTGGGTGTGGGAGTCACAACAGCAAACACAACAGGCGGATATCCCTGCCCTCATGGGGCTTCCATTCTACTGGAGGGGATGGACAATAAATACAGAAGTAACATGCGTCATGTACCATACACGTTTGGGAGAAAACCAGAGGAAAATGGAAGGAGGTGGGGATCCAGGTGTGCATGCTCCGTCTTCTCTGTGCGTCCTTCCAGAGCTATCCTGTTTGAACACAGGAGATGGATGGATGGATGGATGGATGGATGGATGGATGGATGAATGGATGAACGTATGGATGGATAAAGATATATCCCTATTTAAAAAGCACAGATGGTAATATTCTATATATGGTGTTCTATTCTTTGCTTTTCTCACTTGAAAATATATCTTGAAATTCACTCCTGATCATCACACATAGACGTGCCTTATTCTTTTTGATTTACTGATTTTAAAGGATAATTTGAAACGTATGAAGACACAGTTCTGCTGAGCCAGAATGGCTGGTGTTTGTTGAGCGCTGACTGTCCTGAGCACCAGTCTCCTCATCTGACCCTCCCCACACCCCCCATAAGGTGGGTGCTGTTTCCAGAAAAGAATTTCAGTTCACGGGCAGCTTTTATAAACAGGTGGATAATAACAACTACTGACTTCAGAGAAATGTCAAGTCCCAGATTGCGCTACTGACGAATGACAGGGTCTGAGAGATCTTCCTGCTGAAGTTAACAGAATGATAAAATTCTAATGTGTAGTATTATCGTTACATTAATATGCATTATCATTATAATATATAGGAATATCTTAACATAATATATTAACCTATTATATTAATATATAATGAAAATAGATATGTAATTTATTGAAAATATTGAATGTATTATATCTATAACAAAATCTATCCAGTAATATTTAGAGGAAGAGAAATAATTGAGAGAAAATACTGGGAAAACAACAAAGCCAGGAAGAGCTGAGAGGCTGCTCTCGCACAAATTGAGCCTGGAGCCCGCAGGCTCAGGGCCGGCGCTGGGGCTGTGCTCGAGGATGAGCTTGTGGCTGGGGCCCTGGGGTCCAGGGGTGCAGGCAGGACTCTGCCCCCTTGGATCTCACTCCAGTCAAGGGGAAGCTTCCAGAAGGGAAAGTGGTACCAGGAATTAAGATGGAACCTGCCTGCCAGCCTCCCCATGTGAGGTGAGAGGTGGGCAAAGGCCACAGCCCACCCTCTGAGCCCCAGAACCCTCTACGCCCGGCAAGGTGCTCCCTCCTGTTTATGGGGGTCCTGCACCAGCAGCTCTGTCAGGGCATCCTCAGGGCCTCTGCAAAGACTGGGATTCCAGGCAGTGTGCCTGCCTGACAGAGCACCCCTGTAACTGCGGAACGGGCTGATGGGGTGTGCAGCCGCAGGACCTGCCTCAGAACAGAGCCAGCAGTCCCCTCAGACGGGGGGCTGCTGCTGTTGTGACAGTCCCGAGCCTGATGGGCCCTGTGCTAGAACCAGACTGCCCCACGTGGGACAGGCTCTGCAAGGAACATGCTCTGGGCTCTGAGTCACACAGCCTGTGGCTTCAAGCCCAGCTCTGACTCAGCTCAGCTGCAAGACCCCAGTCTCCGAGCCTCGGTTTCTCTATCTGTAGCATGGACATGGTACACAGGCAGCTGAGCGCTTGGTGAGAACTGGGTGAGAGCGAGGGTTGTGCAAGAAAACGAGACTCATTTCTGAGCAGAGCTGGTGCCTCCTGGGGCTCCCTGGTTCCCAATGCATGGAGGAAAATCCTCCCACACTGCCCTCGGCCCCTGCCAAACCCTGTCCCTGCTGCTCTGGCCCCAGAGGGAGGGAGTTGGAGCTGGTGAGCGTGATTCTGGCAGGTCCTGACCTGTCCTAGTGGGGAGACCACAGGGGAGGGAGGCAGGAAGGTAGCTCTGGGTCCTGAGCATCTCCATCTGCCCTTGTATCCTCCACCCCTTCCTCCCTCCCTGCACTGCAGCCATGCTCAGCCACTGCGGTTCCCTGATGCCTCCTGTCTCCTCCTGTCTCAGGGCCTTTGCACAGGCTGTTCCCACGACTGGGGTTCCCTTCCCCCTCTTTTCTCAGACTTCCACTCACTGGTCAAGTCTTGAGAAGCCCTCCCTGAGGTCCTGCTCTGTGGCCGCTGCCCAGCCCGGGTCTCACTGTAGTGTGTGGTCCCCAGCAGGCTGAGCCCCCTGAGGGCCAGGATCAGGTCTATGCCGGCTTGGCAGCCCAGAGACAGTGGGTTCTCAGCAAATGTTTATGGAGAGCAAATGCGCGAAGGAACGCGCATGTCTCCGCTGCATCCAGACTTTGATGCACCAGGTGCAGTGCTGAGAGAGGCAGGTAAGAGAAGGTTCCCAGTCTCAGCACATTTCAGTCTAAGGGGAGGCAGACATTAAACATAATTATACAGTCACCCTGAACAATCCCTGAAGGCAAATACGGTGCCGTGAGAGTGTGTAGAGGGATGCGACCTTGACAGGGACCTGAGGTTTCCTGGAAGACGTGATGTTTGAGGCCTGATCTGAAAGCTGAGCGAGGACAACTAACTGAGCAGGGAGAGGCAGAAAGATCTTTCCAGGCAGAGGGAGCCACATGTGCAAAGGCCCAGTGGTCAAGAAACACCCAGAGGGGAGTATGTGTGAGACGCTGCGGGTCACGGAGTTCGAGGTCAGGTAGCGGGGAGGGTGGCTGAGCTTTACCCGCAAAACAATGCAAGGACATGAAAGGGTTTCATCCTCCCTGGGAAGATGGGTGGGACCCAAATTAAATTTTAAAGAGCTGGCTGTGTCTGCCTCATGGAGAACAGATCAGAGGGGCCGGGAGAGCAGGGGGGAGGCCCCTGCCGCCTGTGAAGGACTTGGACTGAGGCAGGGGTGGACAGGTGTGGAGGATTTTTAGCAGAGCCAGCCGACAGGCCCAGCCATGGGGACTCTGCAGAGAGAGCAGAGGGGGGATTCAGGGTGAGGCCTGGTGTCCTGCCCTAAGCAGGGCCGGGCCAGCTAGAAGCAGCCTGTTCTCAGGAGGAGGGTCTGACGAGCCTCCGGGGCCCTGGCCACCCACTGGCCACCAACCAGCCAAGAGCCCCCTGGCCAGAGCCACGGGCCTGGTGACACGAGGAGTGCTGACCCTGCCCCCGTGGACAACACATTCCAGGAGACAAGAGTCTTCTACCTCCTTTGAGCCCCGCCCTGCCCTGGAGTTGCTGAGTGACCATCTCTGGGCTGGAGCCTTGCCTGCCTTGCTGGCTGAGAGCCAGAGGCTCATTCCCTTCCTTGGGGATCAAGGGCTCCTAGAGGCCTCCTCCCAGGAAGCCCCCACCCAGGCTCAGCCCAGCCCCACCCCTGGGAATGTCCATTACACCACTCAGGATGCACATGCCAAGTCCTGGGGACAGAGCATGAACAAGGAGACAAGATCCCTGCCCGCAGGCGCCTGACAGTCTAGAGGGGGAGGCCAGGAACACGAAAACACATTGATAAATACGTCATGAAATATAACTTCAGAGACCGATAAATGCTCTAATGAGTGATGTGATAGAGACTCGGGGAGGGTGGGCTGGGGGCTACGTGAGAGAGGGGGTCAGGGTGGTGCCTCATCTGAGGATGCAAAGAAGACAGTCATGGAAACGCATTGTTTGTGGGGGGAGAACAGTCAAGGCAAAGGCTTGAGGTGGGACCAAAGAGGCCAGGGGGGCTGGGAGGGAAAGAAGTGGTGGGAGAAGGGGACTGAGCGGTGGACCAGGCCTGGATGGCACTTGTGAGCATGACACTGGGGAGGCCTGGTGGGTTTCAGGCAGGGGTGATGGGCTCCATGCCCCTGACCTACCAGAATCTCCCTTCTTGCTCAGCCTGGAAACCCCCTTACCCGTAGTTCCCTATTTTAGCCCTTTCTAGCTCCTCTGCTTCCTTCACCCCCATTACACGTACTTCCTGGGCTGGAATTTCCCAAAGATGTGCAACCAGGGAGGGGAACTAACACCCATCATTGTCAAGGCCACCGTGCATGGACCTCCTACCGTGAGCCATGCCTCATGCTGGGCGTGCTCTGACCTGGCCCCTCACACAGACCCTTCAGGTTTTACAGCCCATTTTACAGACCAGGAGACCCACATGCAGTGTGACTTGCCTCAGGCCATGTGGCCCGAAGGCAGGAGCCAAGATTTGAACCCAGCTCAGTCTCATCTGGAAGGTTTGTCAAATCCTATTCAAGCCTCGCAAGAGTTTCGTGATGGTGGGAGATCCAGATTCTTCCGCCCCTTTCCTGCCTGCCTTCCTTCATTTGGTAAATGTCACCACCAGCTCCCCAGTTGCTGGGCCAGACGCCCCAGAGCCATTCTGATCCCTTGGCTGCCCCCCTCGTCCAGGGGCCGGTCATTAAATGCCCCTTGACGGGCCTTGTTGCAGCTTTAACACCCAGCGTATCTGGCTAGTGGTTCTCTCTCCCTCCCTCCTGAGAAAAAAGGAAGAAATTAAATTGTGGCACGTTATCATCGACCTAGAGAGAGCCGCACGGAGGTCTGCGGTCACCTTTCTCTAAAGAGGTACTTCGCATGATCGCAGTAAATGCAGTGGGTCTGGAGCCGAGGCCAGCTGGCTGGTCCCTGGTGTCCCTAAAGAACGCTGCAGGACGGGCTGGCTGCTCCCACCCCAGAGGAGCTGTGGGGAGGTGGTGGTCCCCACAGCCCACCCCTTCTGCCAGAAGAGAAGTCACAGGGTCTGAGTCACTACCCCACCCCTCCCTTGAAGTGGCCTCTTTGGGGGCAACGTTCTAAAACCGATTATGGTGATGGATGACACAGAAAAACCCACTGAATTTTACTCTTTAAATGGGGGAATTGCATGGTATGTGAATTATAGCTCAATATATCTATTTAAAACAACAACAACAAAGCCAGGTGTTCTGTGTCTTCCCCAGGGGGTCCAGATCGGCTCAGACAAATGAAATGTGAAAAAAAAATCATGGGAACACTCAAATATTACCTGATAGCAATAATCAGAGCTAACGTTTCTTTAGTGCTGGTGACATGCTGGTTAACTCCTGTGACTCTCACCACAATTCTATCAGGCAGACATTATTACACCCCCCCTCGACAGATGGGGAAACTGAGGCACACAGTGGGACTGTGAGTGGCCAAGGTCACCCGCAAAGAAGTGTCAGAGCAAGGTTTGAACTCCACAGTCTAGCTCCAGTATCCTCACATCCGTCCCTGATACAGACAAGAGTAAACAGGATAAGAGCTTAATCAGTAAGTGTCCGAAGCCCAAGAGAGCCCCCCCCATGTTCTTATCAGCATCGGTAAACCACAGGCTGCTCTATTTCTAGACACTGTGCTTTTACTGGAATCATGTGAAGTATATCTTTTTCTAATGATTTTTTAAAAAATTTTTATTGGAGTATAGTTGCTTTACAGTGTTGTGTTAGTTTCTGCTGTATGGTAAATTGAATCACTTATACATATACATATCCCCTTTTTTGGATTTCCTTCCCAGATCATTGAGTAGAGTTCCCTGTGCTACACAGTAGGTCCTTGTTTATTTATTTTATATGTAGTAGTGTGTATATGTTAATCCCAAACTTTTAATTTATCTCTCTCCCCCGACCCCTTTCCCCTTTGGTAACCATAAGTTTGTTTTCTATGTCTGTGGGTTTATTTCTGTTTTGTATATAAGTTCATTTGTATCAAATTTTTTTAGATTCCACATATAAGCAATATCATATATTTGTCTTTGTCTGACTTAACTCAGTATAATAATCTCTAGGTCCATCCATGTTGCTGCAAATGGCATATTTCATTCTTTTTTATGGCTGAGTAGTATTCCATCATATAAATGTACCACATCTTCTTTATTCATTCATCTGTCAGTGGACGTTTAGGTTGCTTCCATGTCTTGGCTATTGTGAATAGTGCTGCAGTGAACATAGGGGTGCATGTATCTTTTCGAATTACGACTTTTGGCCAGGAGTGGCATTGCAGGATCATATGGTAGCTCTAGTTTTAGTTTTTTAAGGAACCTCCATATCTTTTCAGAAAGGTGCACCTTCCTCTAAATCATCTGGTTGCAGCTCTGCCCCCACCCGTTTCCCCGCCTGCCCCCTGCTGGATTCTTCTATCACAAATCATATCTAAGCATTTCATTCATAAATTCTTCAGAATGTATCTCTGTGATATGAACTTTCTTAAATAACCACATTTTCTTTTAATCACCACTTTCACATCACACCTACAAGAAGTTCATGATTCTGTAATATCCTCTCGAATCCCATCTTTCCCCCCACCCCGTTTGTTTTCTGAATGTGTTTAATGGTTCAAATCAAGAGACAAAGTCTGTACATTGCATTTGGCTGGTATTTCTCTTAAATCCCTTGTAAGCTATAACGATTCTCTCTTTTATTTCCTTGCCTTTTAGTAGCTGCAGAGAGTGTGAGATCCTTGCTCTTAAGCATTGATTTGCTGCCTCTTAAACAGCCTCCAGCAGAAAGTGGAGGGCTGGGCTGGGGGGTAGAGGGGGCAGGGAATGGTGGGGGCTTGGCCCAGCCTCCAGGCCTTGTGGAGAGCCTGGTATTTCCACCTTACTGGTTATCTAAAAAGAAATAAAATCAGGCCTAGGTAGAAAAGGGAGGCACATTGATGATGGCAGAAACTAAATATATTCATTTGCCCATTTGTCACAAATGCTGTCAATCCCACCTTGAAAGCACGTCTGGAATCTGTCCTTTCTCTCTTGCAGTGGATTGGAGGAGGCGAGGGAGGAAGCGGGGAGGGGGGTGAGTGGGAGGCTTCCACAGTCCAGGTGAGAGCTGATGGTGGCCTGGGCCAGGGTGGTGGCTTTAGGTGAAGAGGGAACAGATTCCAGGAGTGTTCTGGAGGTAGAATTGGTCGGGTGCAGTGGCTGTATGGACACGGAGGGCAGGAGATGTCCAGGGTGCTTTGGATGGCAGGCTCCTTTCTCTTCGGGGAAAGCAGGCTTCTTGCCTCAAGCTCGTGTACGCAGACCCCTCCTCCAAGCTCCCAGCTGAAGCTGGGGAGATGACACACACCAAAATGAGGGTAACTCACTCCTCAGCATGGACCACCAGCACCCCACGCTCAGCCTTCCAAAGAGAACGAGCCAACAGAGGAAAGAGAGAGGGTGGGGCAAGGCACGGATGCCAGAATCAGCCTCTTCCCAAGTGCCATGAGCTTGGAGAGCTCAATACCTCTCTGAGCCTTAGTTTCCCCATCTGAGCAATAGGAATGCCCATTCCCACCTGGCTGGGCATTGTGAGGAAGTAAATCGTGAGCTGCTCTGAAGTGGTGGTCTTGAGGAAGAGAGCCCAGGTGGCCCCAAGAGAGTCAGGAGGATGTGAGGGGTGGCTGTAGGGAGGCTGAGCATTATGGGAGCGTGGTCTGCAGCTGACCAGGGTGTGGAGCCGAGCACATCATGACTGGTCCTTGATCCCCACTGGGGTCAGCCTCTGAGCACCCTGGTTATAGGCACAGGTGACCCAACAAGGAGGGAAGTGATTGGGGGTGCTCTCTGTGGTTCTAAACACTCCCCAGACCGGCCTCTGCCAAGCCTTGGGCCACTTTCTTTATTTCCCTTTTCTACTTCGATGCTGATCATCCTGCATTAATGAAGAGGCAGCGTAGAAGATGGCTAAGGGCATGGATTCAAATCCTCACTCAGCCATCTAACTGCTACGTGATCTTAGGCAATTTACTTCATCGCCTGGGACTCAGTTTGCTCATCTATAAAACGAGCATAAACATACAAATCTCATAGCAAGCTTATTGTGAGGATTAAACGATGTTAAGCAATTTTCCTAAGGGTGAGTTAATACTTGTAAAGTGCTTAGAACCGTGCCCAGCACAAGTAAACGGGAGTCCCTTCCCCCTGCATCCTGCGTCCTTTCGACATGACCTCTGTAGTCTTTGACAGTTTTCTTGATTTATGGATGCCATGTCCCAGATTCATCTCATGCATTTTCTACCCGGAATCAGCTGTTTCTCAGAGGAGCCCTGTTCCTTTTGTCAATAAATGGGAGTTAGGAATCACAATCTAGACATTAGGGATGCTCATTCCCACTGGGTTATCATTGCATCTAGGCTTAAAGCTGGAGACAATGATAATTATCATTCACATATAAGATTACAAGGTTTTCAGTTAACTTATTTGATTTTATGTATCTCTTTTTTTATTTTTACACAGAAAATCTTTGTTCCTAACAATATTAATCCAATTTCTTATCTTCTTTATCCTATGTTATAAAGCAGACAGTTTCAACCTAATAATACCAATATAGTCACTACCTGTAAGATGACTGAGTGCTGTTGAAGATTTCGTTGTGCTCCTGTTTCTTTGTGATTCTGTGGTCCTTAGGTTAAAGCCCACTAGGGATGTACAATCAAAATGCTGTTTTAAAGTCACTTCCAATAATCCTTCTTAGTGTGTTTGCCAAGTTGACATTTAGTCAGGTTTACTCATTTCTGTTGGGTATTTTTATTTTAAGGAATTGCTTTTTTTGTCTTGGCTTTACAATTTTGTAAGTTTGCATTTACAAACTACATACTCTAAAACCAGATACACTCAGTGAAATCCAGCTTCCACATCTTTCCCTTTCGCTAATTACCTCTCTCCCCATAGGTAACAACTTTTGTTAGCTTCTGCTTTATCCTTCCATTGTTTCTTTTTGAAAATATAAGCAAATGTATACACACCCCACACATATTCAGAAGATAGAATACTTTGCATACACAGTTCTGCTCCTTGGATTTTATTTTTGCTTTTTTCACTTAATCATATATCCTGGAGATCATTCCAGTGCAGGATTAAGAGAGCATCTTTGTTCCTTTTCACAGCTGTGTAGCGCTCTCTTATGTGGATGTCCATTTTATTCAACCAGTTTCCTCTTGGTACATGTTTGTATTGTTTCCACTCTTTGCTGATACTATTAGTGCTGCAGTGACAACAACAAAACCTTGTGCATACATGGATTTGTATTTTGGGGACAGATTCTTAGGTACTCTCATGGGATTAAAAAAAAACAACAACTGTCTCTTAAGACTTTAATTTTTTGAAGCAGTTTCAGGTTCACAGCAAAACTGAAAGGACCTCGTGGGATTTTCAGTCATAACTGTGATACATGTTACCCAGGAGTTCATGGTGCTATGGGCGTGCATAACAGCTGTGCTCGTGTGTGGGTGGAGGTGCCACTTACTGAGACAGGAAGCACCGCGGGGCTCTTTTTAACCTTGTGCTGTGTGGTTTAACAAGTGAGCTACCCTTTGTGCATGGTGGAGGGAGCAGGATTCAGGGTGTGGGAACTGAGGCTGAGGTATGGAGGAGCATGCAGACAGCAGCGAAGCTCCAATTTCAGCTGATTGGGAGGCCCCAGACTGTTCTTGGAGAAGGGGGCAGGGTGGGTCTGTCACACCTGGCACTCCCAACTCCAGCTCCTTCTGAAGGGACTGTCTGTATCTCCCAGGCAGGAAGCAGGTCGGGGAGGGGACCAATGTCCACCACTGCTGACTGCAGTCCCCTCTGAACCCCAGCTGGGATAAGTGACCCCCCTGCAGGCCGGGGGAAGGCAGACTGAACCTGGCCCAGACTTGGGAGACACACTGACCTGGGTTCAAATCCCAGCTCTGCTCTGTGACCTTGGACAAGTTGCTTAACGTCTCTGAGCCTGTTTCCTCCTCTGTCCAATGGGGATGAGGCAGGAGCTGCCTCACTATGGTGAGGACACTGTAGGAGTGTGCATGTGAAGTGCCTGGCTGGGGCCTGGCACATAGTAGGTGCTCCCCACTGAGGAACAGCCTCCCCTACTGCTCTGTGGCAGGGCTGGGGCTCAGCCTTTGGGAGCCCTTGTTCCAACCTTCTCTGAGCTGGAGCAGCTAGAGAAACCCACTCACTTGTAGATAGTGGAGGAACCCATGGGCATGGGAGTCAGATGGCTGAGGTTCAAATCCTGACCTTGGCACTTCCTCTCTAGCTGACTTTTTCACCTCTCTGATCCTCATTTTCCCCATCTGTCAAATGGGGGTGATGAGACCACCTGCCTCACAGCAGTGTTGGGAGAAAGAATCGATCTCAGACATTTAAATTGCTCAGTCCAGTGCTGGGCGTGTAGTAAGTGCTGACTAATGTCACAAGAACCATGATTGGTCTGGGCATCCCACAGCGGGGGATACTGTCTGTGGTCAGCTGGACAGGCCAGAGCCTGAGGGGCGCCAGGACAGGGGGCAGGGGGTGTGCAGGCTTTGCAGCCCCTGAGCGGACAGGCACATGGGCACTGGTAAAGGAACATCTTTTTAAGAAGGGAAACTCAGGACTCTTATACAAATATAAAATCTTTGAACATATGTCAAAGATTTTATTTGACTCATGAATTTATGAGGGAACTAGTAAGATGTTACAGCCAATTCAAAGGAGGATTAAAAAACGCACGCACACATATACACACACACACACACACACACACAAACGCAGGCAATTAGGAGCGCTGAAATGAACTTACAAATAGGTGCAAAACTGGTCAGTGTGCGCAGGGCAAAAAACAATTGTGTCTCTACCGGATGCAAGTAATTTACATTTCTATGGAGGAGAATAATTTGCATTACAATCGGTTTTCTACATCTTGTGAAATACCTTGAAGATGATGAAAGGCCAAGATAACCCAGAAGGGTGCACTAGGCAAGACACCAGTCATCTTTTTTGCCCATTTCAAAGCCTTTCATAATTTTCCACACACACACACACACACACACACACACACAGTCACAATCACTAACAAATGCAGCCATTCACACACATCCACATCACCTACAAGCCTCACACTGTGTGTGTGTCTTGCGTATCTCGCTGACTCTCGCTCTTTTGCGCTGATAGTGGTTCAGGCTCCCACCTCCACGCCGTTGCTCACGGTGCTCCCCCTGCTAAGCACACATCCCCCTCAGTCCTCTGCCCACCCGCATCTTGCCCATCTCTCAAAGCTCCCAAGGAATGCCTCTCTGAGCAGGAATCCCTCTTTCCCCTCCACCCCGGTCCTTATTTCCCTGTGTCTTCCATATACTTCCACTCAGGCACCTGTGTAGGGTAGAAGGCGCGTGGATTCCAGAATCGCTCAGTCTGGGTCTGAGTCCCAGCTGTGGCACTTCCCCGCCGCGTGACTGTGGGCAAGTCACAGCATCTCTCTGAACCTCCGTCTCCCCACATATGAAGTGGGATGATAACAGAACCAACCTCATGGCTTGTGTTTGTTTGTTTGTTTTTTTGATGTGGACCGTTTTTAAAGTCTTTATTGAATTTGTTACGCTATTGCTTCTGTTTTATGTTTTGGTTTTTTGGCTGCGAGACATGTGGGATCTTAGCTCCCCGGCCAGGGGTCAAACCCGCACCCCCTGCATTGGAAGGCAACGTCTTAACCACTGGACCGCCAGGGAAGTCCCCCCTCATGGGTTGTTTTTGTTTTGTTTTGTTTTGATGATTAAATTAGCAGAGGCAGGGAATGCGCTTGGCAGAGGGTCTGAACACACAGTAAACACTCAATAGAGGTCAGCTGTCATTGCTGCTGTGAAAATAAGGCTCCTAATTCCCTTTGACTGGGTGGCCTGCAAAAGGCCTCTGTCAGCAGGTCAGTTGTAGGGGTGTCCCCCCCTAACAGCTGGAGTGGAGGGTCTCCCCTACCTGCCCCCACCCAGCTGCTGTCCATTTCCAGAATTGGGGTTAAGCAGAGAGGCTGCCGGGAACCCCAGCCCCGGGGTGGGTGCTGGGGCTGTTGGCTGCAGCTGGGCTGAAGTCCCCTGGGCTGCGGTGATGGATGGGGGGTCTGGTCGGAAGTGGCTGCTCTGGACAACAGCTGGCCAGACGCTGATGGATGTCACTGGGGAGCAGGGATGCAGGGAGGATTGCAGAGACTGAGGGGCCGAGAGAGGCTAAAGCCCAGACCCTGGAAAAGCCTGCCTGGGGCTCAGCTGGAAGAGCAGACTGGAGGCCAGTGTTAGGCACAGAGGGCCCAGTGGGGGGTGGAGGGGGTGGAGGGGGTGGAGGGTGGGCACTGGAGACTTCGGGCACTGTGTGTCCTGGACACTCCCTCCTAGAATCCCATCGTGAAGGCTAAACACCTAAAGGTCCCATGAGCTTTGACATAAGGCTTTCGGGGTCCAGGCTATAAACCAAGAGCAATGTGATCCCAGTCAATCCTTATAACCACCTGGGCAATGGCTTAATATTTTCCCAAGTTTGCCTGTGGAGAAACAGGCTTAGATGGGGTCCAGGGAGCCATGATCTGTGTCAGAGCAAAGCCATTTCTACCTCCCATGAAGCCAAGGGGTCCTCCAAGTAGCACTCAAGAACCCTTCCTTGTGATCACCAGTTCCAACTTGCTTGTCCAAATTCTTTCGTTCATTCATTCATTTATTTATTCATCCATCCACCAAACCCCAGCTGACTTCTTCCTCCATGCCGGGCAGTGGTTGGGTGCCAGGGATACCCGAGTACTCAGACACAGCCCCTGACCTCACAGCACTCAGTCCCCAAGGTCAGACAGACCAAAGCCACGCTATCCCAACTCAAGACCTTGGGGGTATGGGGTGGTCAGGGATGGCTTCCTGGAGGAGGTGGATCCCGAGCAGATGCCTGAAGGACAAGTCAAAGGAGGGACCCACTCTTCTCTGGGCAGGGCAGGGCAGGGAGTGGGAAGGAAAGAAGGCTTTTTAGCAGTGGGGACATTTGAGCTGTATCCTGAATGACAAATAGTGGACAGAGATACAGGCAATGTCTTCCAGCAGCAGGAATAGCACATGCAAAGGCCCAGATTTGGGAATCACCATAGGGTGAGGGGGTACAGAGGGTGCCAGTGGATTCATATGCAGGAGCCCAGGATGGAAAAAGAAATGGTAAATGATTGGATCAGAGACAAGACAGGGCCCAGGTCTAACAGGTTTTTTGTTTTTTGTTTTTTGGGGTTTTTTTGTGATACAATTGACGTGTAATATTGTATTAGTTCCAGGCATACAACATAATGATTTGATATATGTATATATTGTAAAATGACACCACAATAAGTTTAGTTAACATTCATCACCTCGCATAGTTACATTTTTTTTTCTTGTGATGAGAACTTTTAAGATCTCCTCTCTTAGCAGCTTTCAACTATACAATACATTATTGTTAACTATAATCACCAAGCTGTATGTTATATTCCCAGAACTTATTTACCTTATAACTGGAAGTTTGTACCTTTTGACCCCCTTCACCCATTTCATGCCTCCGCAGTCCTACCTGCCCGCCTGGCCTCTGGCAATCACCAATCTGTTTTCTGTATCATTCGGCTTTTTTAGATTGCACATATAAAGTGAGATCATACAGTATTTTTCTTTCTTTGTCTGACTTATTTCACTCAGCATAATGCCCTCAAGGTCCATCCATGTTGTAACAAATGGCAAGATTTCATTCTTTTTTATGGCTGAGTACTATTCTGTTGTATATGTATACCACATTTTCTTTATCCATTCGTCCATTGATGGACACTTCAGTGGTTTCCATGTCTTGGCTACTGTAAGTAACGCTGCAATGAACATGCAGATATCATTTCAAGATAGTGGTTTAATTTCCTTAGGATATATACCCAGGAGTGGAATTGCTGGATCATATGGTATTTAGATTTTTAATTTTTTGAGGAGCCTGCATACTGTTTTCTATAGTGGCTGAGCCAAGTTGCATTCCCACCAACTATGCACTAGAGTTCGCTTTCCTCCACATCCTCGCCAGCCCTTGTTAGCTCTTGTCTTTTTGATAATAGCCATTCTGACAGATATGAGGGAAAAGGTTTTGAATGCTGTGAAGGGTGTGACTTTATCGATAGAGGACCACTGAGTATTGCAAGCAGGAGAGTTACTCATGAGATCAGTGTTTTAGAAAGAGAACCCTGGCTGGAGTTAGGAGGGTGGATTAAAGTGGAGACTGGAGGCCACTTGAAGGCCTAGGCAGTGATTCAGGAGAGAGGCTGAAGGCCCAGCCCGGGCAGAGATGGGTGGGTGGACACAACAGCATTGAGGATGCAGAGTGGACAAGGCTGGAGGCAATAATTTCCTGGGCAAATGTTACCACAGAGACGCCTAGATGTCCTCCTCACCTGTTTATATGCATTTTATAAATGACAAAGCATTGGGTTAAGTTTTGAGGGGTTCAGTGGCACACTTGAGGTTCCATTAGCAGGTGGTAGAGCCGGGATGGGAACCCAGGAATGCCGGTCTAGAAAACTAGTTCTCGTCTCCTTCTGGGTGCTTTCAGCCAAGTTGCCCTCCCACACATGACCTGCAGGGGGTGGCAGAGAGCAGGGGACGCGCCACGGAGGCCGCGAGGCGCCCGTCAGAGGCGGCTGGGCCAGCTGCGTCCGGGTTGGAAGCAGGGGACTGGGCAGCTCCCGGGGAGTCAGCTCTTACCCCCAATTTACAGAGGAGGACCCCCAGGCCCAGAGAGCAGGGAGGGCTCTCCCAAGGGGTGGATCAGCCTCTCAGGATACCCCCCAGTCCAGTGCTCCTGCCGGGGAACCTGAGCTGCATTTCCCAGGGCACCAGGGGGACCTTAGAGGCCAAGAGTGGGGTCCAGGACTCCCAGACTTTCCTTCAGGAGTAGCCCCCCAGGTTTCACCACTGCCCAGCCCAGCCCCGCTAGGAGGCAGGGGGATGATGAAGATGAGCCTCAGGATGTGGTCCGGGGAGTGAGCCAAGACTCCCTTAAAGATATGTTCAGGCTTCTCCCAGTGGGTGTGCGCCCACCAGGCCCCGTATAAAGGGCGCTGGGGGAGGGGCGACGCCAGGTGGCGCCCTTCTGGCTGGGGCGTCCTGCGGTTCATCTCCAGACCTTTTCCATTTTCTAACTCCAGGTTTCCGGAGCAGCGGCAGCTGAAGGTCCGCGCCGGTGATGTCTCCCCGCGGGTGGGTGGGGCCCCGTGGGTTGAGAGCGGGGGATCCAGGCTGGTATAATTTCCCCGCCTCCGTGGCCTGGGTGTCTTCCTGCTCGACAGCAGTTAGCTTTAGCAAGCCAGCTCAGGGGTGGCTGGGGAGGGAGGTGAGAAGTGGGTTCAGACCCAGCAGCTGCCACTCACAGCGTGTGACCTGGGGCCCCACTCGCCTCTCTGAGCCTCTTCTGTAAATTGGGGAGGCTGAGCCCCATTTTGCCAGAAAGCACCCTTTTATGTGAAATAAAAATCCCACATAGACCTGGCACACAGAGGGGGCTCTGTCTCTCTCTGGCAAATCCCATATGGCCAGCTGGAGCCTGCAGTGGTGAAGCCAGGATTAGGGCTTTGCTGATAGAAAGTTAAAAATATATATATATATATATATATGATAGTTTTTTTAATTTGGAGGAGAGATGAATTTCCCACACAAAAGAATTCCAAATTATTTACCTTGATCAGCCAGGTGATCAAGGTCACCACCAACCGTGGTAGGTCATTTTCAGGGCACGTACCCTTGATATGATGGTGGTGAAAATGGCCTTTCACCTCTGGGGTCTTCCTCCCAAAATACACAACCCGCACGGCATGCGGGATCTGAGTTCCCCGACCAGGGATCCAACCCGTGCCCCCTGCAGTAGAAGTGGAGTCTTAACCGCTGGATGGCCAGGGAAGTCCGAGGGCCAGGGAAGTCCCACAACCCCATTCTAATCATGAGAAAACCATCAGACAAATCCCAGTTGAGGGACTTGACAAATATTCCTGAAAAGTGTCAAGGTGATCAAAAACCAGGAAAGTCTGAGAAACTGTCACAGCCCAGAGGAACCTACATGTAATGTGGTGTCCTGGATGGGATCCTGGAACAGAAAAAAGACTTCAGGAAAAAAACTAAGGAAATCTGAATAAAGCACAGACTTTAGTAAATAATAATGTATCAATGTTAATAACAGGGGAAGCTGGATGTGAGAGTATGGAATTCTCTGTGCTCCTTTCACAATTTTTCTCTAAATCTAAAACTATTCTAAAATTTAAAGTTTATTTTAAAAAATTGCAGTTGGACATGAGATGGCTAACTTTTTATTTTACCTAATGAAGACATTAAAAACCTCCCCAACGACCTCCCTTCCCCTATTGTTTCATAAAAGCAAGGAGGTTCATAACAGCAGGAAGGCCTCCGTCTCAGAATGGACAAGAGTCGAAATGGAGTAAGTCCAGGTTAATGAAGAATTCAGACTCTTTATATTTCTCATTTTGCCCAGGACGCATGAGAAATTGGGGCCTGGAGAATGTGGGCAGGGGGAGAAATGGTAGAAGGAAACCATAGCTGAGAACACCAGACACTGGACCAAAGCTGATGTGTGACGTATAGTGTAAGGATCTTGGGGGGAGTGATGGATGGCAGGGTTGGCAGGCGATGGGGCTTCTGGGCCAGTAGGGTGATCAGCCATCCCGCCTGCCTAGGACTGAGGGGTTTCCTGGGCCCTGCACCTTCAGTTTTAAAACTGGGACAGTCCTGGGCAAGCTGGATGGTGGGTCACCCTAACCCAGCAGGTGGGCCGGGGGATGGGAGAGAGCACAGGCCTGTCCTGAGGGGACAGCAGATCTCTCAGCAGCTGTCTCTAAACTCCTGGAAAGGGAAAGACAGGCCCTGTGTGGCTAGATCGTGCGATTTTTATTATTTTTTTCAAGAGAAGCTAGAAATCCATTTTTTTTTTTTTAACACAAAAAACCCTGAAGTTTCAAATGTTTGCAGCTAATTCAAGCAACTATGAAATGCTTTTCAGGCCAAACCAGAGTGCGCTTCACGTTGGCCCCCAGGCTGCCAGTTTGGGACCTCTGAGAACACCTCTGATTTGGAGCCTTGAGCTGATCCCTTGGCTCCTCTGAGCCTCGGTTTCCCTGACTGTGAAATGGGAACAATTTTGCCTCCTCCAGGGCTGTGTGATCTGTCTGCAAGTCAGGTGCTCAGGCTGGCACATAGGAAGCTCTCAATCAATGGGAGTTACCAAGAAAACAGTCTAGTGGCAACAATGGAAATGTCCATCAGTGGATGAACAGACACACAGAATGCGGTCTATCCATACAATGGAATATTATTCAGCCTTTAAGAGGAATGCAGCCCTGTTAAAAACACGGATAAATCTTGAAAACATTATGCGAAGTGAAAGAAGCTAGTCACCAAAGACCAGAGACTGTATGATTCCATTTACATGAAACATTCAGAATAGGCAAATCCATAAAGACAGAAATTAGTGGTTGTCAGGGGCTTGGAGAGTTGGGGGAAAACGAGGGTGGGGTGGGGTGATTGCCAATGGTTTTGGGAAGGGTGATGAGAATATTCTCAAATGGATTGTGAGGATGGTTGCACAGTTCTAGGAATATACTCAAAACCATTGAACTGTACGCTGTGAGAGAGTGAATTGTACGGTATGTGCATTCTATCTCAGCTGGTCCTCCTTCTGGCCCCGCCCCAGCTCCCTGTGTAACCTTGAGCATGGTATTCCCCTCACCCCCGGGCCCCCAGTTCCTGCCTGGAGAACACAGGTGCTGAATCAGGTACGTTCTGAGGCTGCATCCAGCTCTGACAGCTTATGATTTTATTATGACAGATGGTTATGTATTCACCAAGGCCACCTGCCCACTGAGACCCGGGATAATACGGGCCAAAGGTGGCCCATCAGCTCGGAAACCTGTCATTCTGCGCATGCCTGACAGACCACGGGGATGGGAAGGAGTCAAGCGGACCCTGGTGGAAACCCACAGATGTTTGCAGTTGATGACAGACATGTCAACAGATGGAATTAAAGAATTTGCCAGCAGCTGTTGCCTGTTTATCAAAACTCCCTCAGTGAAGCTCACCTTCAGCTCATGGAGGCGGCTGCTTGGGCCCCAAGTCAAGGATGCCTGGCTCTGATGGCCACTCACCTGCTGTGTGGCCCAGGGAAAGTCCCTTGGCCTCTCTGAGCTTCAGATTCTGCATGTGTGAAAGGGAGGTGGTAATGCCTCCCTCCTAGGATGGTGCCGAGGATTCAAGATGATAACGTCTAGAGCCCTTGGCGTCGGGTCAGCACCAGGTAGATGCCCAGTCTGTGGCAGCTGTTCTGATTCTTTAACCTGTCTCGGCCTCCGTTTCCCCATCTGTAATTGGACAGGGTCTATCTAGATCAGTGGTTCTCAACGGGTGGGGGTGGTGATTGTAACCCCGAAGACTTGGATGGCTGTTGCCGCTGCAGGGTGGGGAGCGCTGCCGTTATCTACTGGGTAGAATGCAGAGGTGCTGCTGACACCCGACAGTGCATGGGACAGCCCTCCCCAGCAGAGGGTTCTCCAGCCCCAGATGTCACTATGGCTGATACCGAGAAACCCTGAACTAAGCTCATCTCTACGTTTCCCTCCAGCTGTAGAAGATGTTTGGGTTTGATCTGCATTGCCTCGTGCTGGGAAGGGGTCTGGGGTGTGCAGTCTTTTAACCTGGACTTGGCCTCATAGAATGGCCTTGGGCCTAGAACACTTCCTTACCAGGAACTAAAGAGACCCCTCAGCCTCATCGCCTCGTGTGAGGATGTCGTTCCTGTTTCAGACCCAGTGTGTGCCCCTTTGCCCTGCTTAAGTGTGCGTGTGCGTCACGTGGCACCTGGCCAACCCCACTGCTGTACCCGTCCGCTGTGGGGAGGGAATGGGGTCCTTTGTTCTGCCACAGAGGAGGGGTGCGTGCATCGGTTGCCAGGAGGGACCCGCTACTATGGGGGGCCGTATATATTTATCGTTATGCAGTGTATTGTCTTTCTCCCGCCTAGAGTGTCAGCTCCAGGGGTTGTGTCTGTTTTGCCCCTGGCAGGATCTTCTGTGCACAGCACAGTGCCTGGCATGTAGTAAGTGCTCACTAAATGCTTCTGGACCGAGTTTGTGACTGTTGTCCTGACGTGGGGGGGAGAGGGAAGTGGTCAGATTCGCTGATGGCAGAGGAAAGATCTCCCCCAGCCCACCCCTGCCCCTCCTTCGAAAAGTCTCAGCCAGGATGGAGGGGTGTGGCTAGGCCTGGGGGCCCTCAGTGGGCTCCTCCCCGGGGGAGATGCTTGTCCCTTGGGGTCACACCAGGAAGGGAGGGGAAGCCACTCCTTCAGGTCCTTGGAGTGTGACTCACGGGTGCCCTTGGTCTTGCTCTCACCCATCACAAACCTTGTCCTGGTCTCGTGCTAAGAGCAGTTTCTCGGGAGCCAGGCAGAGTGGTGCCTCGGTTTCTTTGTCTGTACCGTTGAGATAATACTAGTGTCTCATCAGTAGATTGCTGTGAAGATTCTGCAAGTGAATATAGAACAGGACCTGGCATGCAGGAAGCCTGCATAAGATGTGCTGGGATTATTTGTAGAATTTCTTGCCTATGTGTTTATGGAGGATCTCTGAATCTGGAAGAAGATTCCAAGGTTCTTTCCCATATGACCAGCACTTCCACTCCTAGGTGTGGACCCAAGAGAAGTAGAAACACACAGAAATTTGTACAGGGAGGTTCGTAGCGGCATTATTCATAATACCAAAAGGAGGGACCAACCCAGATGTCAGTCAGCCGGATGAGTAGATAAACAAAATGTGGTGTATCTGTACCACGAAATGTTACTGGTCAATAAAAAGAAATGAAGTATTTTATTTTTATTTTTTTATTGAAGTATAGTTGATTTACAATTTTGTGTTAGTTTTAGGTGTACAGCAAAGTGACCTATATATATTCTATATATATCCAGTTATACCTATATATATCTATATTCTTCTTCAGATTCTTTTCCATTTTAGGTTATTACAATTCTATTGAATAGAATTCCCTGTATATACAGTAGGTCCCTGTTGGTTATCTATTTTATATATAGTAGTGTGTATCTGTTAATCCCAAACTCCTAATTTATCCCTCCCCAAGAAATGAAGTACTGATACGTGCTACAACATGGGTGAACCTTGACAACATGATGCTAAAGACACAAAAGGCCCCAAAGTACATGATTCCACTCATAGGAAATGTCCAGAATAGGCAAATCTATAGAGACAAAAAGATTAGTGGGTGCTTAAGGCTATGGGGAGCGGGCACAAGGAACAGGGAGGTGATAATAAAAGGTACGCGGTTTCTTTCTGAGGTGATGAAAATGTTCTAAAATTGACTGTGTGATGTTTGCACAACTCTGAATACACTAAAAATCATTGAAATGTACACTCTGAATGGGTGAACTGTATGGTATGTGAATTATATCTCGGCTATTAGAAAAAAGAAAAAGGATTCCAAGGCTCTCGGCTGAGCCAGACCCATTTTTCAGGGTATTTCTTTAAAAGTCACACACTTGGCCTCCAGGGGGCCGTGTCCAGCTGGTGATAAATCAGCATTTTTATTTCTGTTCTGCTCCGCAGTGACCCAGGTTCCTTTATCTGCCTTGCTCACATCTGTCGCCAGCATTTCACGTGTATATCACCTGCTTTCTCACACTCACCGTAGTTGTCTGGGTCCCTTGGCTGTGTCCTCATCTGCCTCCAGGCTGTCTGGCTATCTGTCCATCCCTCAGCGTCAGTCCCTCATTCCAGCTCCGTTTACTCTTTCAAAGGGGCTCCTGGGGATGGGGGATCAGGCAGGGCCAAGGCAGGAGGCCATACAAGTGAATAAAATGACCAGTTACACAAATGCTGGGAGAGCCGGAGGCCTGGGAAAGCAGCCCTGGGGCAGGAAGGTGGTTGCAGACCCATGTCCTTGGCCCAGAGGTCACAGTGTGGGTCAGCCCGCCTGCTCCTGACCAACTGTGCAGAAGCCAAGAGTCGCTGATGAAGGAGGAGGTCAGGTGCAGAGGGAAGCTCATGCGCCCTGGAGATGCACTGGGTTCGAATCCCACCCCTGTCAGCCCCCGACTGTGGACTCTGTGCAAATGGTCTCCCTTATCCAAGCCTCAGTTCCCTCCTCTGTAAAACAGGGCTAACAATAGCACGTAGCTCATAGGTTTGTTGTAAAAAAAACGAAAGGCAGTGACGTGTTCTAAACACTTGGCGCGTGGTGGAGTGTGGATTGCGATCAGCTGGAACGCTGCGTGTAAGGCTCTGCAGTTCCAGCCCCGAGGTAATTCTGGCCAGCTGTGTGACCCTGGGCAAAGCCCTCAACCTCTCTGAGCCCTGTTTCTGCATCCGTGAAGTGGAGATAACAGTTCTGCCCATTTCACGAGGGTGGAGGTGAGGACTCAGCACAATAGACACCTAGCGGGCCTGGCTCTTCTGGGTATCATGACCTGGTTCTCTCCCTCCGCAAGGGGCAAGGGTCCAGGCTGCCCACCCCAAACCAGCTCTGTCCTCTCTGGGCTTGCTTCCTTCCTCCGTGGCAGTATCTTGCCAGTGAGCCGACTTGAATACAGCCGAGCTGTGTGGAGGGGAGAAACAGGCTGGGATGAGTTTGGAGTGGATGTCATGGAGTCACGCTTACCAGCGATGCCGTTCTACACCCTGGCTGTGACTCAGCTGTTAAGACGTGATTTCCCATCCCATGGGGGGTTCTTGTGACCTGCCAGAGGGGCCATCCTGAGCCCCCATCCCAGCATCGAATGAAAAGACCTCGCAGCCAGTCCCTCCACTGGCACAGGGGTGACCGTGATTGGGATGAAGGGCAGTGATTCATGGAGCCTTCAGCTGCCTGTGTCACCAGGGCTGGTGGCAAATCAAAGAGGAAGTCATCCAGAGCTCTGTCTGCATGGCATGTGCCCCCTTGTCCTTATGAAATATTTCATAATAATAACCTCAGCCTGGCTCTGCCACCCACTGTGTATGTGACCCGTGAAGTCACCTCATCTCCGCTCTGGCTTCCCAGGCTGCAAAATGAGCGTTGGGACCAGACCCCATTTGTTCCTTCCACTGATTCCAGCATTTGGTCATTCCACAAACACTTGTTGACGCACCTGCCAGCTGTGCCTGCTGGGGGATCCAGCTGTGAGCACCTGACGAGGTCCCGGTCCTTACAGCCCGGACATTCCAGTGGGGGGACAGTCAACAGACAAGCAGGTCCAAACTGACAAATTGTGGGGCCCAGAGGGAGAAGAGCCATGTGCTGTGACCTGGGGCAGGGAGGCACTGATGTGGGCTGAGCCCTGAAGCATGGGAAGGAGCTGGCTGTGCAGGGCATGGGGGGTGGGAGGGGGGAGGAGGGCAGGGGAGCAGCAGGTCGCTGGAGGGAGCTCTGTGGGCAGGAGAGGGTAGGTGCCATCAGCTGGGACTCACGAGACCGCCTGAGGAGTTCGCGTGCTTCATGCTTGGGCTTGTGGGGACAGCACCACAGGACCCCTGGCTGGGGAGGGACATGATTGCATTTCCCAGGAAACCATCTCTGGCCTCCCAGACATCTGCTGTGGGGTCTCTGGTGTCCCATCCACTGTGCTGAGCTCTGGATGCAGATGATAATTATGATAGTTAAATAGTGTTGAGCTCTTACTGTGTGCCAGGTGTCATGATAAGCCCCTATATATATATATATAAATGTGTGTGTGTGTATGTGTGTGTTCTTAATTTTTATTGGGGTATAGTTGGCTTTACAATGTGGGGTTTTTTTGTTTGTTTTTTGGTTTTTGTTTTTTTTTAACTTTTATTGGGGTACAGTTGATTTACAATGTTGTGTGCGTGTGTGTGTTTCTTAATTTAAAAATCACTGTGGGAGTTCCCTGGTGGCCTAGTGATTAGGATTCTGGGCTTTCACCCATAGTCCGGGTTCAATCCCCAGTTGGGTAACTGAGATCCCACAAGCTGTGCGATGCAGCCAAAATAAACAAATAAATAAAAAATTTTAAAAATCACTTTGACCTCATGATGATTCTATGAGATAGACCTATCATTATCCCCATTTTACAGGTGGGGAAACTGAGGCACAGAGAAGTCAAGTGACTTGCCTCAGATCACACAGTTGATAGTGAAGGGAAGGGTTGGAGAGAAAGGGCCTGACGCCAGAGACACTTATGACTGTGGAGGAAGCATTGTCAGGCTTGAGTGTCTGGCTGGGTGACTGGTGGGTGGTGATGCCCTGAGGACGTGGGGCACCTGGGGGAGGAGCAGCTCTCCTGGGTAGAGATGCTGGTGAGCAGTACTGTACCCTCTCTGGTAGGAATTTGTTTATTGGAATGGAGCACCTGGGTTTCTGGCCCTTCCTCAAAGAGGCAGCACAGAGTGGTTGTCAAGACTATGGGTCCTGAGCTGTGTGACTTTCGACCAGTCACTTAACTTCTCTGTGCTTCAGTTTTCTTATCAGTGAATTAGGAAATGTTATGATAGCTCCTTCTTCAAGGATGAGTAGGGATGAAATGAGATGATGTTTGTCTGGTGACAGCACCTGGAACATGCTTAAAATATGTTAATAAGGAAGAGAAAGGCTCAGGCTTGGAGAGGTGAGCAGTACAAGAGGAGCCCCAATCCAGGAAATGCCTCGCAATAAGTTGCTGACGATAGTGACAGCTGGCCCTGCCTGGCCCCACCTCCCAGAGCCCAGGTATCCCCCCTCCCAAGCTGCCTTTGGGGTAAATATCCAGTGTGCTCAGACCCTGACTTAGCTCCATGCCACTCTCTGGCCAGAGGATGGAGCCACTGTCACTTTGGCCAGATTCCTCCCGAGGTCTCCTTACTCTGGAGCAGGGCCCAGAGGGACCAAACCTTGTGCCTGCCCCAGTCAGGGCAGGGGCCACTGCCCACAAGAAGGGCCAGGCGACTGTCACATGGTGCCTCATGTTTTTGTGATTACCATCTGTTTGTGGCAGAATCATCTGAAAACAGGAAGGTCATGGTCAGAAACCACGTGATTCTCAAAGGGCTGGAGGGCAGGGGACCCAGCTGGGACATCCTGATTCACTGAGGACCCTTCTGGGGTCCAGGCACCCCTTCCAAAAATATCCTTTGTTTTGTTCTGAAAGGTGTACCTGAATTTATTTCTGTTGATTTAAGACTGGATATTTCTTCTAAAAAATATATATTTTTAAAATTTTCTTTTTATGTATTTATTTATTTTTATTTTTGGCTGCGTTGGGTCTTTGTTGCTGCACACGGGCTTCCTCTAGTTGCGGCGAGCTGGGGCTACTCTTCTTTGCAGTGCGCGGCCTTCTCATTGCGGTGGCTTCTCTTGATGCAGAGCATGGGCTCTAGGCGCGCGGGCTTCAGTAGTTGTGGCACGCAGGCTCAGTAGTTGTGGCTCACGGGTTCTAGAGCGCAGGCTCAGTAGTTGTGGCACACAGTCTTAGTTGCTCCGCGGCATGTGGGATCTTCCCACCAGGGCTCGAACCTATGTCCCCATGCATTGGCAGGCAGATTCTTAACCACTGCGCCACCAGGGAAGTCCTAAAAAATATTTTTATTTTATAAAGATTTTATTTTATTTCCAAATATCTTAAACACTAGTTTGACATCGTATCTCCCAGAGGTACAGACCACAAGAAAAATGGAAAAAGCAGGTACTCCCCCAAAGGTAAGCAAAGGGCAACAATTATTCCCTTGGCATATCCATGTCTGGTCAACCACTGAAAGAAGAAGAATAATTCTAGAAGTGTAAGAGAAATGCATGCAGCTTGGTAAACTCAGAATTTTCACAGTGGACACTTCTTTAAACCAGTCTTACCCAGTAGAAATATAACTAATTTAGCCACATATGTCATCTTAATTTTCTTATAGCTGCATTAAAAAAAAAAAAAAGATGCAGGGGAAATTAATTTTAACAATATATTTTATTTAATCTGATATATCCAAAATATTAACATTTCAACATGTAATCAATATTTTAAAATATTCCAGAGCTATTTTCCATTCTCTTTTTTTGGTACTAAGTCTTCAAAATCCGGTGTATATTTTACAGCACATCTCAGATCTGACCAGTTGTATTTCAACTGCTCAGTGGTCACAGGTGGCCAGTGGGCATCACATGGACAATACAGCCTTGACATTGAACTTTCTTTATAGGGAAAACTTAATTTCTCCCCCTTAATGTTATAGTTACTTAAGTCCTGCATTATGTATCTGCTTTTGGTGCTTCTTTTGTTCATTTTCTTCTCTATATATACTCTGACTTTGATAAGGACTCAATGATAAAGATGATCTTTAAGATGAGTCTTCTTTCTTTCTTCAGGCTTTGAATGTCTTTTTCTTTCTCGGTTTCATCCTTTTCTCTCTTTTAGAAATCTTTCCCCCAACATTTTATTGTGAAAATGTTCAAACATACAGAAAAGTTGAAAGACTTGAGCAGTGAACACCCAGATAGCATGTTGTTATATCTATCCATTCCTCATCCCTCCATCCCTCTACTCATCTTTTCATCCATCCATCCAGCCAGCCCTCTACTCATCTATTCATCCATCCATCCCTTCATCCCTCCATCCCTCTCTCCATCCATCCCTCTACCCCTCTCTCCATCCCTTCATCCATCCATCCCTCCATCCCTTCATCCATCCATCCATCCCTCCATCTCTCCATTCCTCCATCTCTCTGTCTTTCCATCCATCTATAACTCTATCTAGCCATTTTATTTTATTTTTTGATAAATTTCAAAATAATTTGCTAACATCAGTACCCGTCCCTTTAAACACTTTGGCATGTATTTTTTGGCATGTATTTTAATAACTAAGTTTAATATTCAGAATAGTCTTTTTCAATGCAAAAAAAACCCCACAAAGGTTACAAAAGAAGCCAGCTATGTCATATATATGACAGTCATGGGAGATAAAAATACTTGCGATTCTTGTTGGTGACAAAGTCACAGGTCCATGGATGTTGCTACCTCAGGAATTGAAGTTAGATACTAAATTTCAGTTACAGGCTAGTGAAAACAAAAATGTAATTTTTTTCCTTTCCTGATCTACAGATTCTCTGAATTTGAGGACCCCTACTCAGTTCTTATTTCATAAAAACCAAATAAATCATTGCTGTTACCATGTTAAGGCAAATGCTACCCATGGCAAATTCTTCCTGAGTGCTTGTTGTATGCATTATCTCATTTAATCCTCACACCATCCCCATGAGGATAAAAGAAAGCTGTCTACTCACAACACTTCTGACACCAAATATGTGGGATTTTCCTCCACACCAACCAATTCTCCAATTCTCCAGACACCAACCGGGTATCATATAATTCAATTCAATTCTGACACCACCTACCTGGAGTTGGGTATCAGACCACAGGTTAGGGCTCAGTCCCGCAGACTGCCCGCACTTCAGGTGCCAGCCACAGGAGCTCTCCAGAGCGCCCCTACTTCTGTCTGACTTGCCCACAAAGTCAGAGGTTCTCACAGCCCCCGCCCAGGTTTGATAATTTGGTGGAATGGCTCCCAAAACTCAGGAACACTTGCATTTACCAGCTTATCAGAAAGGATATGATAAAGGATACAGGTGAACAGCCAGATAAAGAGATACACAGGGTAAGGTCTGGAAGGGTCCTGAGCACAGGAGCTTCTGTCCCCATGGAGATGGGGTTCACCACCCTCCCAGCACATGGATGTGTTCAGCCCAGAAGCTCTCCGAGCCCTGTACTTTGGGGATTTTTATCGCGGCTTCATCATGTAGGCATGATGGATCATTGACTCAGTCTCCAGTCCTTCTCCCTTCCCTGAGGATGGGGGTGAGGCTGAAAGCTCCAAGCTTCTAATCATGGTTTGGTCTTTTTGGTGACCAGCCCTCACCCCGGGTGCCCACCAAGAGCCACCTCATTAGAACAAAACACTCTCCTATCACTCAGGAGATTACAAGGGTTTTAGGAGCTCTGTGTCAGGAACTGGGGGCAGAGACCAAATATCTATTTCTTTTTTTTTTTTTTTTTTTTAAGACGTTGTGGAATTTTTTTTTTTTTTGGCTATTTATTTATTTATTTATGGCTGTGTTGGGTCTTCGTTTCTGTGTGAGGGCTTTCTCTAGTTGCGGCGAGCGGGGGCCACTCTTCATCGCGGTGCGCGGGCTCTCACTGTCACGGCCTCTCTTGTTGCGGAGCACAGGCTCCAGACGCGCAGGCTCAATAGTTGTGGCTCACGGGCCTAGTTGCTCCGCAGCGTGTGGGATCTTCCCAGACCAGGGCTCAAACCTGTGTCCCCTGCATTGGCAGGCAGATTCTCAACCACTGCGCCACCAGGGAAGCCCCAAATGTCTATTTCTTATTATGTCACAGGGGGTGGAGAACTATTATCAGCTCATCTTACAGCTGAGGAGACTGAGGCCCAGAGAGGGAGTGTGATGTGCTCAGGTGCCCGGCTAGCAGGTGACGGAGCTGAGTCCTCCGTTGGATTGTTTTACTCACTCCCCACAGCAGTCTTAGGGGGCTGTGATGAGCCCTGGACCCAGCAGCCAGCAACAGAAACAGACCCGGCTGATATAAGGCAAAAGGAATCTCTTGGAAAAGGAAGAAGACTGGAGAACTCAGCCCCAGTGCTGACTACGGCCTAGAAAGTGGGCAGCAAACTCATGCCTGGAAACTTCAGATGGGGTTCTGCCCCACGGCTGCAGGCCTGGCCCCAGGGGTGGGTGTCCCTGCCACCCTCTCCCTGTGGTGGAGCTCCCATCCCTATTTCTTAGTGGCATTAGTGCCACTCTGGGACCTGTGTACTGATTGCCCCAGCCGGGGGCATGTGCCCGCATCCTAGCTGCCAGGAGGCTGACAAAACGCCAGGCTGCCATCCTCAGGGTCCCCAGTGGGAAGCAGGGCTTTCTCCCACTGAGACCCATGAAGGTGGAAATTTCTTCAAGCGTGGGGAGGGGCGCAGCCTGGGCAGCCCCAAACAACGCCCAGTGCAGATGGCGCTGTTCTTACCCCCTTTACAGATGAGCACACTGAGGCTCAGGGAGGACGGGGACCCCGCCTGGATGGCCTCACTGTCTAGCTCTTCCCTGCCTTCCTGCTTCCTCTCCCAGAAACACCCAGGGTCTTTGCGCTGCTGCCCCGAATCCACTCTTCCCAGTGTGGCAATGCTGGGGGCCGGCCCACAGCACAGGCCTTGGGAGAGTAAAAAGCCTGGAGTCCTGGGTCAGAAATGCCCCTTGTGGTCCCACAGACAAAAGGTTTCAATCTACAGGGTCAGGGGTTGGGCACTGATGGCAAAAGGTGTCGCCCTGGTGACGCTGATCCTTAATCTGGATGAGGGAGGTGGGAGGGAGCTGCTGCAGTTTGGGTTTGTGATTTGTTTTCCCTGGGGTGTGTGTGTGTGTGTGTGTGTGAGTGTGTGTGTGTGTGACAGAGAGAGACAGAGAGAGGAGTGGGGAGAGGAGTGGGCTCAGAGGCTGCTGGGACCTGGGCTTCATTTCCCACTTTGGGAAATGGGGCCCAGCAGAGGGGGGTGCAGGGAGGTGGCGGGGAGAAGGGTCCCAGGCTGTGCAGCTGAGAGTCCTGATTCCAGACTCTGGGCCGGGCAGGGAGCAGTGGGGTGTCTGGTCAGACAGACAGAAACCAGCCTGTGTGTGACAGCATGTTATAACCTGAGAGATGACACAGGCGCCTCTCAAGAGTCAGGGAAGGACTCTGGTGCCTCTGGCCACGGCCAGATGTGTCTCATACACAGCTGGGCAATGGAGGGGAGGGGAAGTACTGAAAAGGAAGTGAACCAGATGCAGGGCTGGCTGGGATGGTTCCCCTGTGTGGCTTGGTGTCTGTGTGCATGCATGTGTGTACGTGTGTGAGCATCACTTTGTGTGCACGCCTGCGTGTGGCATACGTGCATCCAGTTTTATATTGTGAGTGTGTATCTGTTGTACGTGTGTGTGTGTGAGTGCCTCTTGGTGTGTGTGCACGTAGGTACCCATGTATCTGTGTATCTATTTGCATGTGAGTTTTTATTCGGGGTTACATATGTCTCTCTACATGTGTCCCTGCGTGTAGGTACGTAGCCTCATACATACCTGTGTGTTTATATCATAATCATAGCAAACATCTATAGGGCCCATTGTGGCGCCATCCTTTCCTGTCTAAGAGCAAACCTCCAGGAATGACCGTCCCAGTGACTGCCCTGGGCCTCCCCCACCCACGGCCCCAGGCCGCAGAGGGCCTTTGTTTCCTTCACTGGGGACCCAGAGGGGGCGGGGGCCACTGTGGGAATTCCTGCAGAATTCTAGGCATTCAGCCTTTTGGGGGTCGGGGAGACGCATGGAAAACTCCGACCGCTGGTGGGGACTGAGGGCACAGCATGGTCATGCGGACAGGGGCCGGACTCTCCGTCCTCGAGGGAGCAGGGCCGGTGGCGTTTGCAGAACCAAAAGCAGGGCCTGGGCGGCGTCTGCCTTGGACCTGGATTCCGGCCAGCAGCCTGGTCTGGCTTGGCGAGGCCTCCCCAGACCGGTCCAAGGGACCCCATGCGCCAGGTTGCTGGCCCAGAGGGTCCAGAGAGGCTCCAGGGATCACAGGGTCAGAGACAGCTATTTGTCCTGAGTGGGACCTGCGTGGCCTCGCAGCCTCCCTGGCTGCTTCCTCCTCTGTAAATGGGGTTTCCAGTGGGGAATGAAGCCTGGTGGCCTCTCTGTCCCTGCTGATCTCTGTGCCTGCCCGTCTCCTCCTCTCCCTGGGCAAGCCCCCCTCCTCATCTTTCTCAGCCCCGTGGAGGCGGGGCAGCTGATGGCTTGTTCCTGCTCACCTGTAGTGCAGTGATAGTAACCCCCTAAAAGATATGTCCGCATCCTAACCCCGGTACCTGTAAATGTGACCTTATTTGGAAATAGGGTCTTTGCAAATGTCATCAAATTAGGGATCTTGAGATGAGATCATCCTGGATTTAGGATGGGCCCTAAATCCAGTGACTGGTGTCTTTATAAGAGAAAGGAGATGGGGGGGAGGTGGAATTTGAGGCGCAGAGACGCAGAGGGGAAGGCCATGTGAAGACGGAGGCAGAGATGGGAGTGATGCCGCCGAACGCCGAGGAGTGCCTGGAGCCCTGGAAGCTGGAAGGGGCAAGAAGGATTCACCCCTAAAGCCTCCAGATGGAGCATAACCCCAGTAACACCTTGATTTCAAACTTTTGGCTTCCAGAGCTGTGAGAGAATACATTTCTGTTGTTTTAAGCCAGGTTGTGGTAATTTGTTGCAGCAGCCCCAGGAAACTGATACACCACCGCCCCGCGCAGTGCACAGTTCACTGTAGCCTGGTCATTTGTTTTCTGTTTAATCCCTATTCCACCACCTGCTGTGGGCAGGTAACTTTAACCATGTTGGGCCTCAGCTTCCACAAATGTAAAACAGGGAAAATAATAATAAAAATGCTCAGGTGATGCTTAGCCGAGCTGGGTACATCCAGAGCAGCAATGGTTGTTATTATCATGGCTATTTCTGCTCATGGGATGGTACCTGTCATCCATGCATCCAAAGCAATGGCCAATTTTAATTTGGTGGGGAGGGTGTATATTATAGATAAGTATATCTGGGAATGTTTGGCTGTCACAAACCATTGTCAAAGTCAGCTTAGAGGACAGTGTCACTGGCTTAGCGTGTTGCTTGGTGCAACATAAGTGGATACAATTTGTGGCGGCACCTGATTAGTCACTGGCCAAGGGGGGGCTGCCCACCCCACTCACTGGCTTTCATTCCTTCATGCCACACCCATTTCCTGAGCATCTACACTGTATCTGGCACAGCCAACACCAAGTCAGTCAAGGCTGACGGCTGCCCTCTGGGCTGCTCCGTCTTGTTGGGGAGGCAAGTGAACAAGGAGGGAGATGGCACAGGGTGGGGAGGTGGGAAGGGAACGGGAAGGAGGGGCCCACCCACAGGAGCCGGGGTCAGGGAAGGCTTCCTGGAGCCAGGGGAGGCCTGAGGCCAGAGCAGGAGGACAGTAGCCCTGGAGAAGGAGGGGAAGGCCTTCCAGGCAGAGAGAACAGCACATGCAAAGGCCCAGGGACAGGACCATGTGGAACGATGGGAGAGGTGTTCTGAGCAGCCAGGGTACAGGAGGGGCCATGGTGAGCACTGAGGCCCACGAGGCCTCCCCCTTGAGCATGGCCTACGAGGGGCTGGGACTTGTCCTCCGGGTCTTAGGGGTCATTGGAGGATTTGAAGCAATTCTGGTTCAAGGCTAAGACCAGACCTCCTTCATCTCTTACTGAGTTGCTCCTCTGTTAGAAGCACCCCACCCCCCTCCAGTTTTGTGTTCCAGACCTGATTCTCATGCCAATCAGTGTACTTTTCCACCCAGAGGGACTGAGAGTGGGAAGGAAAGTGGGGAGCCAGGAATCCCCAACAAAGAAGGTTTAGACACCCCAAAAGCCAGGGATCTGGTAACACCTGGCACACGTAGAAGGTCAGTCAGTGTCTGTAGGTGGTGGGAAGGCACGGGAAGGCTCAGGAAGACCCCCCGCGCCCCCCATACACCCCAGAACTTCCACCACGGCCCTCAGGCCCGGGACACTCAGAAATGTGTACAAAGCCGAGACTTGTGGGGCACCCACCACACGCTGGGCTCTGGATGGAGGGGCACCTAACACACGATCATGCTTCATCTGCCCTCGTCCTGGGAGCTGCGCACCTCTGCAGATCCCGATGGGTGCCTGAAGTGTCCCAGAGCCCGGATTCGAACCCAGCTCTGCCTGCCCCCAAGGCTCTGGGCTCTCAACTGCTGTGCTATGCCGTCACTGGTGGATCCCCATCCCCGCCAGGTGCAACCCTTCCCTGAAAGCAGGTGTGTGGTCCCGAGGAGGAAGGAAGGGGCTGCCCAAATCCTCTTTACCAGGCTGCTGTGTGCCAGCTGCCCTGAGTGTTGGCGGCCAGTGACCACAGCCATCTCCCCCACCCCTTACCCATGCTCCGCTCCAGCCCAGAGGGAATGACACCGCCTCCTCCTGAGAACCTCCCCCTCAGAAAGCCACGTGCACCCAAATCCCCATCTCGGGCTCCGTCTCTTGGGAACCTAATCTAAGATGAAGTCGTGTCTGATTTCCCCAACTGAGAATCTTCCCGTACACCCTAGGTCCTTCCAGAAAGAGTCTTGCCTCTTTGGCTCATCCAGAGGTTCCTCATCTGGCCCCTACTGACCTGCCTCCTCGCATCTGCAGTCCTGTGCTAGCCCATCACTCGGTAAGAAGGGGCAAGAACAGCTTCTTTGGGCGTTCTCTGTAGAGGCGAGATCTCCGGCGGCCTCTTGTGCATTGTAAGCATTTTTTGGGTGTTGATTTGGCTGGACATTCTGTAAGGTGTTTTCTTGGAGCTCTAGAAAACCCAGCTCCCAGGATTCTGAGCTGGAGGAGAAAGGAGCAATGACACAGACAGGCTTTTCACATGAATGTGGAAAATCTGTGGAGGCCTAGAGTATAGCAAGTTCTCTGGGGCCACACCAACCTCAGGGTTGGTTGGGGCTGGGATGAGTAATGTTTGTCAGCCAGGATAACCTGCTTGAGAAATGAACCAGGGCTTCTTTTAGCCATTGAGTCATCACAAAAGAATGAGAGATATTTTCCCTCCCTCCAACCCTCTCAAGGACCAACTTTGCATTCTGAAGGCTGTGTTTGTCTTGGGCCAGTGGAGAATCAACGGGCCTTGGTTTTTTTGAAGTCTAGTACATTAGTCAGGATTCATCTAGCTGCAAATAACAGAATCCCACTGAAATTAGCTTACATTGAAGCAAAATGTATTGTTTTGTGTCCCTGGAAAGTCAGGAGTACAACAGCTTCAGGCACAGCTGGATCCAGGGGCTCAGGCAGGTTGTTGGGAATCTGTCTCTGTCTCTTGACTCTGCTTTCATTTGTGGGGGCTTAATTCTTAGGTGGGCTCTCACCATCTGCTGGCAAAGATGGTGCATCATAGGCCAGGCTTCCATCTCACCAGCCTAGTGGAGATTTCCTCTTATTGAAGAGGAAATCATACAATACATTTCCTCTTTGGCTCAGCTTAAGTCACATGCTCATTACTGAAGCAGTCACCACGGCCAGCCTTGGTCATGTGCACAACTCAGCTCCAAGAGCCTGGGGTGGGGCTAGGAAGGGAAGATTTGGCAGCACAGGTAAGAGATATTGTCTACACCTGGGGCTATAGCGGGATGGAACCAGGCTATCTGGGAGAAGCTTGTGGGAACTATCTGGGGAAACAAGCTTTTGAGTGGCAAAAGCCTGCCCCCCTGGTAAGGGGGATCAGATCCCAATTTCATCAGACTTAGGAAAGTAATGAGATTTTTCTCACAAGTATTGGGTTGGTCAAAAAGTTCATTCGGGTTTTTCCATAACATCTTAACATCTTTTGGGCAACCCAATATTATGGAACTGACTCACACCATTTGGAGGAGTAAGTCCTAAATTCTGGGACTTTCCTTAATCAGCCTAACCATAGTGATTGGTCAAAGGATGGGCACATGACCCAGGCTGGACCAATGAAATTCAGTCATGGGACTTTTGCTAAAACTCTTGGGAAAGAGGTATTCTCTTTCCACCAGGGTCGCTTGGTGACTGGAATCTTGGAACTGCTGGGTACCATCTTTGCAACCATAAGAGAAGGGCCTGACTGAGAATGAAACAGTCACAGAGGAGAGCAGAGAAGAGATGGAGAGATTCCCATGACAGCATTTGAGCTCCTGGATCCAGACATGTCTGAGGTCCTTACCATGAACTTTTCAAACATGTAAATTCCCTTTGCTGTGGGTTTCTGTCCCTTGCAACCAAAAGATACCTTAATCATACAATGCTATACAGCTATTTGGGTCATGATGAGGATTGCATGAGTTAAAGATATATGAAATATGTGGCTCATAGGGAGCCCATTAAAGGTCCACTTTCAGGAATTTCTCTTCTCCTCCCCCTGACGGAATATAGTTCCAACTGAAAATCTACTGAACGTATTAAACAATTTAGAAGAGGCACAGAAGGGTTTGGCTGGTTGTAGAACAATAAACACACAGAACCCAAATTTTACATCACCCGCCTGTACTCGACACCCTGTATTCTTAATTTAAATCCTGAGAAGGCAGCAGAAAAGCGATGGCTTTAAATAACCATGTGAAATAGGGCAAAAACAATCTCGAGAGACACCCATTTTGTTTTCTCTGCAAGAGGAAGGAAGGGGGCATTGTAGGGAGATGGAAATCTGTAAAGACAGCCTCCCCATCTGCACAGAATTAAAAAGGAGTTCACAGGCGTGGGGTCTAGAAGTGGCTCTCTCATGACTGCCCCCTCGGGGCACTCCAGCCGCCCCGAGTTTGTTTTTCCTGGGCCTGAGCTTAGATGTCAGGCAGGCAGAGGGGTCCTGGGATTTCTCCCCAGCCTGGCGAGCCTGGGGAGGCTGCAGGCAGCTCAGGGTCTGCGTGTTTAGAAAAGCATTCGGACTGATTGTTTACTCTGGGTCTACTCCCGGCCCACGGGCGGCCACGCAGGGCTTTCCAGATGCTTCCAGCTGGGGTCTCGTAAACAGGCCATACTGCCCGGCCCACCGCGGGCCTCCCCCGCCTGTCCCCACCCAGGCCGCCTGAGCGGGTTGCCAAAAAGCCCCTCTGACCAAATCCCCGCTTACAGTTTTCTGTGTCTCCTCCACCCGCCACCAACAGCCCTGACCTGGCAGGTCGAGGGCCAGGGCCGGCTCACAGACATGTTTTGTTTTGTTCTGTTTTATTTTGTTCTGTATTGTTTAATTTGAGTTGGCAATGAAGGTTTCATAGGAAAGGTTTCATAGGAAAGTCTGGATTTTGGTTTCTCTTTGAAAAACATTGGAAGGTCTTGCAATACAGGGCCTGCCTTCCCATCCAGCAAACACTGGCTGCAGCTATAAGGAACAGTTGGTCCCTTACTCAGTCCCTTGCCTAAATTTCAGTTGCCCCAGCAGCAGGCTCTGAGGCCAGGATCTTAGTGCAAGTAGTTGATTAGGGAGGGGATCCCAGGAAGAGCTGGTGGGAGATGGGGAGAGAGGCGGGGAAGGAAGGAGCTAGCGCAGGGTGCTGGGTGTGGGCGAGCAGTCACTGCTGTGGGCAGCTGGGGTGCAATCCCACTGGGGACATCTGGGGACGTCTGCCGCCCGAGGGGCCAGGGAACTGGGGTGTCTCCTGCCAGCACCTGTCTGTTCTTGGTAGAAGCCTGCATCCAGGGTATTAGCTCCCTGGCACTGCCAGTCGGCTCAAGAGAAAAACCTCAGGTAGAAAGTCACAGACGGAGAAGCATCATAGGCGCTGATGACAGTGCCTGCTGCACCCTTTAGACGGCCCTGCCTTCCAGTTTGCCACACTCCCTCTGTTCCCTGTTGTCTGTCTCCCAGACAGGAGGCTGAGGGTTGGTTCCTTACGTCTTCATACTTGTGCTGCTGATTTTCTTACAGAAGAGAAACGTCCCTCTGCCCATATCACCTTCAAAAGTGGGAGAGTGAAATATAGCTAAGAGTGCCCCGTGCTTATAATTACACTCTGCTCACTTCTCCTGTTTCTCTTGCTGGCCTGCCCCCGAAGGGGGCTGCATTGGCAGCCTCTCACCCACAGAGCAAAGCACCTGTCGTTCACGTGACGTGCAGGGCCCTTGGGGTGCTGGCTTTCACCTGGTAGCTCCCTTGGAGCTTCTTCCTCTGAGCCCAGGGTGGTGACCGGCTCTCAGCCCTGGGCAGCCCCCCAGAAATACTCCATCCATCCGGAAGCAAGGGCATCACCCGTGTCTATTACCAGCAACAGTCATCTTGCTCTCAGCCCATCCACGCAACAAAGCCCAGAGGAATCCCTCAAACACACCTTCTGATTCTCCCACTCCAACTGGGTGTCCAGCAATTCAATTCTGACACTAACTAGAATTAGACCTCACAGGTTAAGGACTCAGTCCCACAAGACACCCCCCATTTCAGACGCCAGCCACAAATGGGATCCCCAGGCTACCTGTACTTCTGCCCGGCTGACTATAGATTTGAGGGTTCCCACAACATCCCTCATTCAGGTTTGATTATTTGCTAGAAGGACTTAAAGAACTCAGGAAAGAGCTATCCTTACTATTACATATTACAGTTCACTATAAGGAGACAGATGAATGGCCAGAGGAAGAGGGAAATAGGGTCTGAAGGGTCCCAAGCACAGGGGCCTCTGTCCACTTGGAGTTGGGAGGGTGTGCCACCCTCCCGGCACATGGATGTGTTTACCAACCCGGAAGTCCCCTGAACCCCATTATTTAGGGGTTTTTATTGAGGTTTGATTACACAGGCACAAGTGATTAAATCATTGGCCATTGGTGATTGATCTCAATCTCCAGCCTCTTTTCTCAGGAGATGGGGCTGAAAGTCCCCACCCTGTAATCACTTGGCCGGTTTTTCTGGCTACCAGCCCCCCTCCTGAAGCTTTCTAGCCCCGACCCCTGGAGTTCTCATTAGCATACAAAAGACATTCTTATCACTGAGGAAATTCCAAGGATTTTAGGGGCTTTGTGCCAGGAATGGGGCAAAGACCAAACAGATATATATTTTTTAAATTATATCATACACGCCCACACACAGGCACACACGCACGCACACACATCTCTCCTTTTCCACTGAGTTGCTGCCCAGGCCATTCAGACCCCAGGGCAGAATGGGGCTCCCAGAGTTGCTTTTCTTCCTGGGGTCCCTGTTCCTTCCTTCCTTCTCCCAGCATATATGTTTACTGAGCATGCACTTTGTGACAGGGCTGAGTCGGGTGCTGGAGAAAATGCTGGGGGTGAAGCGCACAGACCTGGCTCTGGCGCGGGGGGTTGCCTGGCCCCAACCGGTAGCACTCCACGAGGTTCTGGAAGCCGGGCATCCACTGGCATGAAGTAGCCACTTAAGTCCCTGCTGTGTGACTAGAATAGGGAAATCCATAGGGACTGAAAGCAGATTAGTGGTGGCTGGGGACTGGGGAGAGAGGGGAGTGACTGCTAATTGGTTGTTGACTTTAAAAATGAGACAGCTAGTTATTTTTACCAGCAAATGGGTTTATTGGGGAATAGAGAATTGCAATTCGTGACAAGTGTGTTATAGCAAAAAATATAGGCAAGTCCAGAGAAAGCAGAAGAACATTCTTTCATAGAGGAGAAGGGGGAGTTGGGCAGGGCTGTTATAAACAAAGAGCCCATTGGAGGAAGCTGGGAGTTCGAAGTGTAGTGGCTTTTCTCTGGCTGAATTGTTACGGTCTCTCATTGGCTGGGCTGTTGCCGGGCAAGGAGAAAAATCTTCCTTCCTCCTGCTGGGGTAGTAAAGTAGTAACTCTCTTCCTGTTTGGAGTCTACGGACAGCAACGTGTGATAGGGCTTGAGAGCTCCCCCTTCCTGCCTTCCTGACTCCAACTTAAATGAGGTTTCATTCGGTCCTCAGGGTACTTGGGGTGATGGAAATGTTCTAGAACTAGGTAGTGGTGATGCTTGCACAACATTGTGAATGTACTGAATGCCAGCAAATTGCCAGGGCCCACCTGTATAATCCAGGATGATCTCACCTCGAGAGTCGTGTGTTTTTTTTTTAATGATTTTTTTTTTCTTTTTTTGGCTGTGCTGCACTGCTTGCGGGATCTCAGTTCCCTGACCAGGATTGAACCTGTGTCCTCGGCAGTGAAAGCGCCAAGTCCTAACCACTGGACCACCGTGGAATTCCCTCAAGAGTCTTAATTACATCTGCAAAGATCCTTTTTCCAAATAGAATCACATTCACAGGTTCTGGGTAGACATATCTTTGGGGGAAGGGTCTCCATTCCACCCTTACACTCTCCCCATCTCTGGGAGGGAGGACTGGCCAGAGCAGACAAGACCCCAGAGACTCCATGAGCAAAGCACACACGTAAGTTACATTGGGGGGGGTGCTTTGCAGCAAAAGGTTTACTTTCCGGTGGCTCCTCTGAAGAAGCCAGAAGGCTTGCCTCTTTCTGGGGCCTTGCTGTCTAACGAGGGAGTCGCCAACCCCACGTGGCTGCTGAAACTTGAGATGCGGCTGGTCTGCACTGAGCTGTGGTGCAGTGTCCAACACACACCAGATTCCAAAGACTTTGCATGGAAAAAAGAATGTAAAATATTATATCTCATTCATAACTTCTTATATCAATTACATGTTGAAATAATAACACTTTGGTTAGGCTGGGTTAAAAAATATATCATTCAAATTAAGTTCACTCATTTATTTTTATTGCTTTTTTTTTCCTTTTGGCCTCGCTGCACGGCTTGTGGAATCTTAGTTCCCCGACCAGGGATTGAACCCAGGCCCCGGCAATGAAAGCGCTGAGTCCTAACCACTGGACCACCAGGGAATTCCCATATTTTTATTGTTTTAAATTGCAGTAAAATTCATTCAACCATTTTAAAGTAAACAATTTACTGGCATTCAGTACATTAACAATGTTGTGCAAGCATCACCACTACCTAGTTCTAGAACATTTCCATCACCCCAAGTACCCTGAGGACCAAATGAAACCTCATTTAAGTTGGAGTCAGGAAGGCAGGAGGTGGGAGCTCTCAAGCCCTATCACACGTTGCTGTCTGTAGACTCCAAACAGGAAGAGATGTACCTTGCATCTGCAACAGGAAGAAAGTTACTACTTTACCACCCCAGCAGGAGGAAGGAAGATTTTTCTCCTTGCCCGGCAACAGCCCAGCCAATGAGAGACCATAACAATTCAGCCAATGAAAAGTGTCCTTATAAGAAGAAGCGAGGACACCGATACAGAGGATGATGGCGGCAGAGATTAAAGGGATGTAGCCACAAGCCAAGGAAACTCCAGGACTGCTGTGAGGGGAAGAAAAAATTTTTGTCAACCCCTTTAAGGTCCCTGGCTGCGTCTGGAAGTTAAATTGACAAAGATTAACAAGAGAAAAGGAAACACGTTTGACTGAATTTTTACTTGGACATGGGAGTCTTTACAAGAGAATGAGGACCAGAAGTGACCAAAGCAGGAAGATTTTATACCTTTGAGACAAAGAAACAAGTAAATGTGTGAAGAACAAGACAAAGGGGTTTGGGTTTGGGGTGGTAAGTGGAGAAATAACTAGGAAAAGGTGAGATTAACAAACTGTGTTCAGATTTCTCAATCCCCAGTTCCCCGTCCCTGGTGATAAGAAAGTCTCCCTTCCTCCTGGTACAGGGAGGGCACCTCTCCCATGGGAGTTTTATTCACCTGTTTCAGGGAAGAAGGACAAGGTCAGTGTGATATTCCTGCTTCTGCTTAAGGTATTCAGCATGCCGAGGTGCAATATTTTGGGGTATGATGTCCTGAACTTCATCAGCCGGAAGCCCCAGAAGCCGGGAGAGGAGCAGGGAACAGATTCTCCTTCAGAGCCTCCAGAAGGGACCAACCCTGCAGACACCTTGATTTTGGACTTCTGGTCTCCAGGACTGTGAAAGAATAAATTTCTCCCTCCTTTCCTTCCTTCCTTCCTTCCTTCCTTCCTTCCTTCCTTCCCTCCCTCCCTCCCTTTCCTTCCTTCCTTCCTCTCTCTCTCTTTCTTTTTTAAGCCACCAAGTTTGTGCTAATTCCTATGGCCGCCCCAGGGAGGAAAAAGTAGAGTGAGAGACAACTGTGCCCATATCCCAAAGAGCATCCCCCTTCCCTCTATCCAAGGGGCAGTTCAGACCTGGGCCTCACATCGCTGGGTCTGGGTTCAAACCCTGAACCTTAGGACCTGGGACGTCTTTCTGAACCTGCATGAGCCTCAACTGCCCCATCTGTACAGTGGGGATAAGGGTGCCCCCTGTTTCCTAGTGGTGTCATGGGAATGAGTGATGTGCCGGTAAACGTGAGGACCCCAGGGCCTGGCAGGGAACAAAGGGACCCCGCAGATCAGCGATGTTCATCTCCGCCATTGTTCCCATCTTAGAGATGAGGAAACTGAGGCTTAGCAAGTGAAGTGGCTTTGCCAAGTCATCCGGCAGCACGTGGCAGGGCAAGGCTGGCTCTCTGGGTCCAGATCCTAGTTTCCAGGATGCTCTCTCCGTTCAGCTGTTTCTCTAGACCCCCGGCCCCCAGCCCATGCCCTAGTGCCACCAGCCTGAGCTGCCCTGGGTTACTTGCCTGCTGAGCCTGCCTGTGTGCCACACCTTCCATCTCACTGTTTCTGTGTGATAGTGCCCTTCCTCCTCCTCCTCGCAGTGAACCCTGGCTTCAACCAGTGCCACTTCCGCCTGGAAGCCTTCCCAGACTGCCCTCTCCCTCTGGGGGCTCTCCCAGGAGCCCATGTTGAATTAGCAGGGTCCCTGCCCTCCAGGAGTTGGCAGTTGGAGAGGAGAATGTTAATCTGCCTTTGCAGTGGGGCAGGTCTAAATAGGCAGAACAACAGGGTCTGACGCCTCGAACAAACCCATTGTGACAATTGTGACCAAATCACACAGGAGAAAGCAGCCCCCCCCCCCCACCGGGGAACTGCATCTGGCTGCATTGTGTGTTGCCCCAGGTGACAGAGGAGCTCTGGCCTCTTTGCCCTTGTGAGCGTCTTTCCCCTCTCCACCCAACAAGGATCAGAAGTGCAAACAAAAACTAGAGTCAAGAGCCTAGTTGGCTGGCCCTCTCGTGGAAAGAAGGCATCTCAAGTCTCCGGTTATGGCGCACACGGGACAGCTTTTGCAGGGATCGGGTGCCTCTGTGCCTCTGTAGGGAACAGGACTCTGGGGTGACGAGGAGGGGACTCACAAGTCTTCAGGAGCCACAGGGAGGCTCCCAGATGGTGTCCAGTCACCTCTGGGCTAGCAGAGTGGAATTGCTCCCAAACAGGGCTGACTCATCCCTGGGGCATTTCAGCCCCTCCTCACCTCCCCACCCTTTCCAGGGTCTCAGACGGAGTCGGGAGCAGGGGTGGGGATGTTGGTGGCCAGTCCTGAGCTGGGGGGGAAGTGGGGGACCGGGGAGACCCTCCTGCTGTCTGCCAAGGCTCTTCCGGGCTCCAGATCCAGGTCCGTCCTTCCTGGGCCTCGGGTAACTTTCTGTCCAGGTTTCCTGCGCACGTGAGTGTCCTGCCAGCTGGGTTGGCTCCGCTGCCCACTGGTCACGTGCATTTGGTTCTGGCCCCACAAGAGGTCAGCCAGCCATTCCCATAGAAACCGCCGAGGGTTGCAGAGCGCTCTCCCTCATTTTCTACCTGCCTTCTAGAAAGCCCAGGGGGACAGCCTGGGAGGGGCCTCCGCCCTGACCTGAGCACCGGCCCCCCAAGCCTGACCCCCAGGGCAACCCCATCTCAGACCAATGAGAGTACACCAGAGTCCGAGGCCACCCTGGCTCCTGGGAGTCACAGTGTCTGACTTACTGTGCAGGCCTTGTACAAGGTTCACTCCTCCAGTTTCAGCTACGTGGGCAGTGCTGTGAGATCCTCTGGCTCTGAGGCTGTGTTTCCATCCTCCCCACGGACAGGCGCCGTGCTGGGCACCCACCTGCAGAGAAACCTCTTAGCCAGGCCAGGTGGTGATTTCAGAGCCCCCAGGAGAGGAAGAGGCCACTGCGATGACACGTGGGGGTGTGGGGGCAGTGCTCTCACACCTCCTACCCTGGCTCCTGCTCAGCAGCCAAAAGGCTTGGGGCGAAACTTGCTCCTAATTAGCTGCTGTTTCAACAGCTATTTCCAGGCAATGGTGGGTGGCAAAGAGTTTTTATAGGCATGCCCTCTGGGGGTAGGGTTGCTAGATTTAGCAAAGAAAAATAGTGATGCCTAGTTAAATTTGACTGTGAGAGAAACAACAGAGGATTTTTTATTGTTGTTGTTGGCTGCACTGGGTCTTCGTTGCTGCGCAGGGGCTTTCTCTAGCTGCGGCGAGCGGGGGCTACTCTTCGTTGCAGTGCGCAGGCCTCTCATTGCGGTGGCTTCTCTTGTTGCGGACCACGGGCTCTGGGCGTGCAGGCTCAGTAGTTGCAGCTCACGGGCTCTAGAGCTCAGGCTCAGTAGTTGTGGCGCACCGGCTTAGTTGCTCCGTGGCATGTGGGATCTTCCTGGACCAGGGCTCGAACCCATTTCCCCTGCGTTGGCAGGCGGATTCTTACCCACTGCACCACCAGGAAAGTCCCTCAACAGATGATTTTTTTTTTAGTGTAATTTTCCCCCTGCAATATTTGGGGGCATACTTATGCTAAAAAAATCATTCATTGTTTTTTTGTTTGTTGTTTGATCTTAGCCCTGGGGATATCTTCCATTCATTGCTTATCTGACATTCAGATTTAACTGTGTGTCCTGTATTTTTTCTGGCAACCATATCTGGGAGGTAGGATAGCCCACAGATTTGGGGGCTCCTACCCCCTTGACTTTTCCTTCCTCCCCCTTAGATTTAGTTATCTGTATGAGGGGGTGTCTAAGTATTTCGATCAGGATTGACATTTGTGATAAGGTCTTGCTCTGACTCCCACATACAAACTGGCCACTGATTCCCATTCCCCCAGCTCCATCCAAGAATGAGGCCCTGACCCCATGAGCCAGCTGGTCCTCCTTCTGGTACGTGATGGGCCACCTCGAATGGGTGTACACAGTGTAACTCCGTGTTTGAGAAGAGGACCCTCAGCAGTTGTGCAGTGCACAGCCTGCACAACCCTCTACAGCAACCCTGTTCTCACTTCTGGATTTTGACCACTAGGAGTTTTCTTTCTCTCATTTACTCCTCAAACTGGAAGGCCCAAATACATCATCCCCTTCCCCCCAACTCCGTCGATCCAAGGAAAACTCAAACAATCCGGGAAGGCAGTGCAGCAATGTTTAAAAACGGTTGAGTGCCCAGGCTGTGCACAGAAGGGCTTTTGATTCTAAGGACCAATTTGACATCTGCTGGAAGGGCACTCCCTTCCCGCTGCCCAGCGTGCAGGTCGGGGTGCAAGGCGCTGGATTAAAGGTTTCCTGCCTGCCTGCCCACCCACCACATCCTTTCCCACTCCTCGCCCTGGCCAAACCCCCAAACCTAGGCATAATTTTAGAAACTTAATAGATGCTGTGCTGTACATTCTTGGCCTGGAGCCTGTGGGGGCAGGTCCGAAAAGAATACAGACATTTCTTTCTCAGGCCATGTTGATAGAGATCCTCTGTTTCCCCCCAGGGACAGGTTTCTGAGGAGCCATTGTACAGGGATGAGCCCCCCCCAACACTTGCTTCTTTGTGGGATACTCCCAACCCATCCCACCCAGGCTGGATTATTTTGCAGGGTCAGTGCCAGCTTCTCTTTGCCTTTCCTGATGTCCTCAAAGCCACCAGGAGCAGTGGGGGCTGGAGGGGGTGGAGCACAGCTTCGAGGGCCCCAGATGATGGGGGCCATGAGGACCTCTTTACAGATCACTGGGGTCATTTGGTGTCTTGAAACTGTAAATGACAGATCCTGGGCCCTCTGGATCTGGGGAAAGAAGGCCGGCCTGATTTTTAGGATCCAGGGCTAGGACAACAGTGAGGGCTTTTATTTTCTTCCCAGGGCAAGAAAGCCTGTGTGGTCTTTTCAGATTTCAAGGAATTGCCCCATTCCTGGAATGGGTGCTCTAGAGGCTTCTGGAGTATGAATGAGAAGTGGGTCGGGACAAGACACATCCAGAGTATAACGTCCAGTGACTAACATCTACGGAGCACTGGAATGGCAGGCTCTAGGCTGCATGCTTTATCTCCTTCAACTTCCCTTCAGCCCTAGCAGATGGGGGGTCATGGATGTACCCGTTTTACAGATAAGGAAACTGAGGCTCTGGGAGGTGAAGTGACTTGTCCATGGTCATGTAGCCAGGCAGTGGAACAGCCAGCACTGAAGCCTGCATCCTCTGCCTTGGGAGTATCCCCTCACTCCATCTTTATTTTACTTGATTATTTTTAAAATTATTTATTTATTTACTTGGCTGTGCTGGGTTTTAGTTGTGGCACACAGGATCTTTATTGTGGCGTGTGGGATCTTTTTTTTTTTTTTTTTTAGTTGCGGCATGCAGACTCTTGGTTGGGGCATGCAGGATCTAGTTCCCTGACCAGGGAGCAAACCTGGGTCCCCTGCATTGGGAGCGCAGAGTCTTAACCGCTGGACCACCAGGGAAGTCCCCATCTTTATTTTCTAACAGTTTTATTGAGACATCATTCACATACCATATGATTCACCCATTTAAAATGTACAGTTCAATGGCTTTTAGTATACAAGAGTTGTGCAACCGTCACAGTTTTAGAATATTTTCATCATCTGGAAAAGAAACCCTATCCCCTTTAGTTATTACCTCCCACTCCACCCTCCCCTCAGCCCTAAGCAACCACTAATCTACTTTCTGTCTCTGCGGATTTGCCTATTCTGGACACTTCATGTCAATGGAATCATACAAAATGTGACCTTTCATGTCTGGCTTCTTTCACTGAGTATCATGTTTTCAAGGCTCATCCACATCACAGCATGAAGCAAACTTCATTCCTTTTATGGCTGAATAATATTCCATTGTATGGACAGACCACATTTTGTTTATCCATCTGTCTGTTGATGGACATGTGGGTTGTTTCCCCCTTTAGATTATTGTGAATAATGCTCTTATGAACATCCACATACAGGTTTTCAGTTCCCTCTCGAATCTCCCAGTCTTAAGGAAGCCGTTCAAATGCCCACCTACGGGCCTTTCTCATGCTCAGATTCCCCCACCTGGGATCCCACCTGCCCAGTCAAGTCCGACTTACTCCTCAGAATCCAGCTTACATCCTTTATCTCACAGTGACCGCTCCCTGTGCCTCTTGGCCCTGTTGCCCACTTGCTGTGTGACCTTTGTCTACTCACTCAACCTTTCTGGACCCCTGTGCCTTTATCTGTAAAGCAGGGTTCTAATTATGACTCCATGGGGCTCCTATGAGGATTGAGATGGCATGAGCTCTATGGGCAGAAAACCTGGAGAAGGGTGATGAGGTATTGGGGTGGACATTTGTTCATCTCTTAAGCCAGCCGTTCTCATCCTGCCAACTTCTGGTCCTGAGCTAGGCCCTGGTTGCTGTCATAAAGCACTCTCATCCTGCCTTTAAGGAGTTCAGGCTAGAGCAGAGGTTCCTGACCAGGGAAGAGTTTGCCCCGGGGACATTTGACAATGGACATCTTTGGTTGTCACAGTGCAGGGGTGGGAGGGGTGCTACTGGTATCTGGTGGGTGGAGGCCAGGGACACTGCTAAACGTCCTACAGTGCACAGGACAGGCCCACAACAATGAATGATCCAGCTCCAAATATTAATATCACCAAGGTTGAGAAACACTGATTTAATGGTATGATTGTTATTCATTTTTCATGTGTGTATGTATTTATCTGTAAGCTTGCCTCTTGCCACAATGAATGAGAAGTAACTAACAAAGATATCAACAGAGCAATGAAATTTTTTCTAATGAGGAAACTGTGGAAAATAATAGGAGGGAAGGAAAATAAAACAACACTCATATTAAAGCACGCTTCTGCTTCCAGAGCTGGGATGTACATTTGGTCTGAGCTTCCTAGTGGCCAGAGCAAAGGGGGGAAACACAATCAATTTCAAGATTCGCACTGTTCCAAAGGTGAAAACAAATCAAGGGTTCGGGGGAAGTCTGGCTTTCCTGGGCCTGAAGAGCTCAGGGCTTTTCTCTTACAGGCCCTTATAAAGGGGCCACAACAACGTGCTAGGGCTGATAGCAGCAATGCAGGCCGTGATGTAAGGCTGAGGCCAGCTGGGCAAAGGCAGCCTTTTTTCGAGTGCCTGCCCTGAGTGTGGTGGTTTACTTTCCCAGATTGAAGGCAGAAAGCAGCGCCCTTACGCAGTTCAGAATGGTGATAGGAACAGGGGCTCTGGAGCCAGACTGCCTGGGGTCAAGGCCTAGAATGACTCCCAAGTAGCTGTGTGACCTTCAGCCATTGTTTAAACCTCTCTGAGCTCAGTTTCCTCATCCATAAAATGGGGCCCAAATAGTACTGACTTCACAGGGCTGCTGGGAGAATTAAATGAGATAGCATGTACCCAAGGCTGACCCCAGACCTGGCAGAAGTAAATAGTTAATCCAGCTATTATTTCTGTGCCATGGAGGGTGCTGGGTAAATACTTTTGGGATACCTGCATTTTTTTTTTTTTTACAAGTAATGGAAGATTCAGCCTTTGGAGTGGGGTGTATGTGTTTGGGATCCAGTCCTGCTGTGGAAGGCAGTGAAAGGGTGAAGGGTCTTGGCTGGGGAAGTCCTGCAGCCAGACATGGTCAGATCTGATCCCATTGTTTTCCTACTTAAAACCTTCTCTGACTCATCACATAAGGGCAGTATTCAAATGCTTGATCCCAGACCCTGGGGGCCTGTCCCTGACTTACCACCAACATTTCTTTCTACACCCACCTCCATCCTACGCCCCAGTAATTCTGAACTCCAGGCGATTGTTAACCTGCCAGGCCTTTGCCCATGTGGTGCCCTCTGCCTGGAATGCTCTTCCTCCCTGTCTGCCTAAGACTGGACTTGAGCATCAGCCCCTTTAAAAAGCCTTTGTTGGATTTCCTACCCGTTAGGGAACAGTAATTTCTTCTTTGTATCCACCTCCCTCCCCAGCTACTCCACTAAGACTGCAGTCAGAACACATATGCATTCATTCACTCACTCACTCATTTTTTTTTTTTTTTTTTTTTTTTTTTTTACTGCGCTGGGTCTTTGCTTCGTTGCGGTGTGCGGGGCTCTCTAGTTGTGGTGTGTGGGCTCCCTAGTTGCGGTGCATGGGCTTAGTTACTCCACGGCATGTGGGATCTTAGTTCCCTGACCAGTGATCGAACCTGTGTCCCCTGCATTGAAAGGCGGATTCTTAACCGCTGGACCACCAGGGAAGTCCCCTCACTCACTCATTGACTCAGTTACTCATTCATAATTCACTCACTCATTCATTGATTCAATCACTCATTCATTAATTCCTCACTCACTCATTGATTGATTGATTCATTGCTTTGTTCCTTCATTCATTCATAAATCAACTATTGAAAGCTTCCTGTTTACCAGCTACTTTTCTAGGCACTGGGGATACAGTAGTGAACAAAACAGACAAAAATCCCCCCCCTTGGGCCTCCGTGTCTCCAGCCCTTACACCTAGTAAGTGCTTAATAAACTGCCCCGACATAAAGTTCTCCGACTTTAGCTTCTGCCTCTTCCTACCTCGTGCCCTGGGTCCTCGGGACATGGCTATTTGGTCCCCCAAACATGTCCTGCAGGCTCCCATCTCCTTGTTCTTGCTGTTCCTTCCTTCTGGAATGCCCCACAAGGTTGGCCCCATGGTCATCTGCACTTCTCAGGGTCAGAGGCAGCAGCTCAGAGAGGTTGCCGAGCTTGCGTTGGGTCACACAGCTAGTACGCCCCAGAGCCACAGTCGAACTCAGTTCCTTCAACTGCAGAGCCTGTCAGGCTAGCAGCTGGGTGCCAAGCACGGTTTGTGCAGGGCCTGTGGCTCTGAAGGCTGGTCATATCCCTGACCCCTTGTGATGGACCTAGGGTCTGAGATTGGAGAAGGGACATGACCTTGAATGATGCCTTGAGGCCCCAGGCTGGGGTCCAGCAAGCAGCCTGTCAGGGTGGCAGAAAGGAAAGACTAAAATCAGAGGCTGTATCCTGTGATACAGCTGGCCTAGGTTCAAATCCCAGCTCCACCACCTACTGAATTCTATGACTTGGCTAAATTACTTCACCTTTCTGAGCCACAGTTCCTTCACCTATAAAATGGGGTTTATAATAGTCTCTACCCATTGGGTTATTGTAAAGATGAAAGGAGGTGCCATATGTAAAACACCAAAATGATATAACCCAATAATTGTTAACCATTATTATTGTTATTCAGAATTATTATTGTTAACATTACTTTATTAGTTAATTAAAATTGTTCAAAATAAATAATAAGAGGACTCAGCCAGGGCGGGAGGGATAAGTTGGGAATTGGGGATTAACAGATAAACACTACTATAGAGAAAATAGATAACAAGGATCTACTGTATAGCACAGGGAACTATAGTCAATATCTTGTAAGAACCTATAATGGAAAAGAATCTGAAAAGAAAAAAAAAGATATATATATATAGCTGAATATATAATATAAAATATATATGTAACTGAAAAAGAATATGTATATATAACTGAATCACTTTGCTGTACACCTGAAACATTGTAAATCAACTATACTTAAAAAAAAAAAAAATACCATGAATTCCCTGGCAGTCCAGTGGTTAGGACTCTGTGCTTTCACTACCAAGGGCATAGGTTCAATCCCTGGTCAGGGAACTAAGATCCCACAAGCTGTGTGGCAGCATAGCAAAAAAAAAAAAAAAAAAACCAAAAAACAGCCTTGGCCTCACCTCCTCCAGGAAGCCCTCCCTGACCACCCCACCCAGATGCACCTAGAGCCTCTACATCCTTCCCTCATGCCCTTTTCCCATTGACTATTTTAAATGCATTTGGTGGTCTCCTTTAAGGTCTGTCTCCCCACTGGACTTAAACTTGGTCTCGGCCATTACTTGTTCTCCTGGGCCTGCCACAATGGCTGGCAGCTATTGATGAGAAATAAATATCTGTTGCATGACCGAACAGGGTCAGGGCAACCTGAGATGACTTTGCTTCTCCTTCAGGGGCCCAGAGGAGGATGTTCCTGGAGTCCTCCTGGAGGAGGGAAAGTGGGTTAGGAAACCCTCTGCAGGGCACCGATGGGGTCTAGGGTGGAGAGGGGATTAACTCCTGGCCCTGGAAATCGTGCCAAGTGCCTGTCTGTCTTCATGTTGCTGGGGAAGAGTTGGCTGTGGGTGAGGCCAGCCTTGCCCAGCAGTTTCCTCACCTGCAGATTGAGGGCTATTGTCAGGTTAAGGGTAGCACTTGGCACAGTGAGATAGCATCCCATGCCCTCTTCACTGGTCTATTCTATCCTCGCTGTGTGGCCTCGGGCAAGTCACTTCACCTCTCTGGGCTCAGTTTTGTCCTTTGTAAAATGGGACAACAAAAGTCATTACCTCTTGGTATGGCTGCCTGGGTTAGACAGATGAGAACATGCATGGGGCCCAGCTTGAGAAGTACTCTGAAAATGTGAGCTGTCGTTTTGATTATTTTTTCCTCTCATTTGGTAACCCAGCAAGTGTTTACTGAGCACCTACTATGGGCCAAATGAGCTGAGTGCCAGGTGCTGACGACACCGTGAACAGGATCCTGTTTCGAACAAACCAGATTCTTTTAAAAACATTTATGAGACTGTCAGGGAAATATAAACCCAGACTGGATGACATTGGATGAAATTCAGAAGTTGTTCATTTTGGGGTGAGGGGCAGGGGCACATCGTATTTTGCGGTTCTATTTTTCAAAAGAGTTACCTTTTAGAGACGCAACCCAAAGTGTTTACAGATGACATATGATGTCAAGGATTTGCTTTGAAACAATCCAGTCTGTAAAACTAAAATTATTCTTTTTTAATTTTTTTTTTTTTTTTGGCCTCACCTTTCGGCTTGCAGGATCTTAGTTCCCCTACCAGGGATTGAGCCCGGGCCCTTGGCAGTGAAAGCGTGGACCGCCAGGGAATTCCCTAAAATTATTCTTTTTTAAAGTTTATTTTAAAAAAATCCAGTGGCGGAGGAAGGTGTGGGGATACATAGACGGTATCAGATGGACCACAAGTAGGTGATGGGGAAGCTGTTTGTAACGGTCCATAATGAGTTTAACAAAAAGGCATCTCTTAACCACGTGGGTAATTACATACCCTCAGTGAGCGATGCCCTAAGGAGAAAATGGGAAGCTGGAGGTAGGAGCAGGAGGCTTCGGAGGTCAAAGGCCATGGTGAGAGTTTGGTCTTGGTCCTAAGTGGGCAGCCGGTGATGGGTTTCGGCCGGGACCATGGCGCCTGGCTTGGTGCGGTTGTGAGAATACTAAAGAACTCGCTGAAGGGCTCAGAACAAGCACACCGCTGGGGGCTTCGTCAGAGTCCTTCTTTTTGTTCTTTCTTGTCCTCAATCTCTCCCCTCCAACACTGAGCTGGGGAGGGCTCCATAGCCTTGGGAAGGGGGTGTGTCACACAGGGAAAGTGCAACCTCCTTTCCTCCTTGCCAGCCCTTAGAGAAGTGTGCAAGGGTCTTGCCTGGAAGCAGGAAGCTGCAGCTTTTCAGCCACGAGGACCCAGGCCTTGTGGGGGTCTGCGGGGTCCCCGAAGCCAGAGCCGACACTGAGCTGTGTCCCCACCCATCCATCTGCCCCATCTGGACAAACCATAGGCCTTGTCTTCCTTGCTCAGCATTTTCCCACGACTGAATGTCTGTGTCCCCCTCAAATTCATATGTTGAAGCCTAACCTTCAATGTGATGGTGTTAGGAGGTGGGGCCTTTGGGAGGTGAGTAGGTAATGAGGATGGAGCCCTTGTGAATGGGATTAGTGCCCTTATAAAAGAGACCCCAGAGAACTCCCTCAACCCTTCCACGGTGTGAGGACGCAGAGAGAAAACAGTCGTCTAAGAACTGGGAAGTGGGCTCTCACCAGATGTAGAATCTACCAGCCCCTTGATCTTGGACTTCCCAGCCTCCAGAACTGTGAGAAATAAATGTGCGATGTTTATAAGCCATCTCGTCTGTGGTATTCTGGTATAGCAGCCGACCTGACTAAGCCACCAGCAGAACATGCTCTGGACCACATTCTTCATGGTGACAGCCTACCGATGAAGTCCATCCTCCCAGCCCTGGCTTTGGGATGCTGAGGGCCTGGGCTCCAGGTTCCCATTGTGGAAGGAGAGGAAGTGATGCCCTCCCTGCCCTCCGGAGTCCTCGAGGACTGGCCAGGGTGAGGGTCCGCTCCGCTGTGGCTCAGGCCCTGGCCAGTTCCCACAGTAGGAGAGGAAGTCTCTCTCTTTCCTACATTGCTGTCTCTTCCTGACACAGGGCACCTGGGTCACAGATGTTTCACGTCAGGAGTCAGAGGTGGTGGTGACTTAATCATGCCAGCCTGCAGTTCCTTAAAAAGGTGTGGGTCTCAGCCCTTTCAGAAAGCAGTTTGACAGTGTTTCAGGGGCTGGAAAGGCCTACACTTTCCTTTCCAGCGATCACGCTTCTGGGAATTTGCCCAAAGGAACTAATCCTAAAACAAGGAAAGAAAGACTGAGTGCCCAGTGATATCGACTGCCGTGACATTTGTAATAGGAATCACTGGGCGTGACACATCTGTTGTAACCCCTTCGTGGATTCTTAAGAGGCATTTAGAAGAAGGAGTTACGAGAGCTCTTTATCAACGTAGAAAATACTTGATATAACACTGAGCTGAAAACACAATGTGGGGGTGGCAGGCAGGGCTTGCGGGGGGTGGGGGGTCTGTTGATTTTCCTAACAGTTTGTGATATCCTCCTTTTGCTCTAAATGGCAGGAGAACCGGCCTGTGTGTGGCGAGGGGGCGTTCCAGCCCCCTCCCCAGCTGGCAGACGCATCACCAGGGCTCTGCCCGACAATCCAGCCCCAAAACTGGTGCGCCTGTTCCATTTTCGAAAATGGAGAGTGACAGCTTAAGGCGTGTCTCCTTTTTTGGATGATCCTGTGGCTTTCTGGAAGGGAAGAGAAGGATGCGTGGAAAAAAACCAGGGAGGCCCTTATAGCCCGCTGGGAGACACAGCCCCTCGGGGTAGGGATTTGGTCTTTTTCACATCAGAAAGTTGTTGACAGCTCAAACAGCACAGCCTCTTTCCTGGAGACTGAGGCAGGGATGTTTATTTTTACTAAAAGGTTTAAAAAGTTCTTTATTTTATTGCAAAAGCAATGCATGCTCATTGTTTAAAAAAGAAAAAACCAAATAGTATAGAATTGTATAAAATAAAGCCCCTGCCTGCCTCCCTCTTCTCTTCAGAGGGAAACTCTCTTGGTTCGTTGGGTCCTTTCTTTTAGATATGTTCCATATCAGGGGTTTTCAAACTTTTTGTTTAGCTATGAGCCACAATGAAAAAATAGATTTTGCATTGTAACCCAGTACACACGGACAGTGGAATATAGGAAGAACAGAAGTTTTATGCAATGATGCTTATTATAAGGAATGCTGGCTGGGGTTGTCTATTCTGTTCTGTTTTGTTCTATGACAGTCTATTCCATTCTATCCCATTTCCTTTAAAAAGAAAGGTGGCTGGTCTTTACCCAGTCACATAATTTCATGTCTCACATGCCTTGGTGTGACCGTCAGTGAAACTACTGCTGTAGATGTTTTTGTTTTTGTTTTATTTATTTATTTTAAAAATATCGATTTATCTACTTATTTATTCGGTTGCACTTGGTCTTAGTTGCGGCTCTTGGGTTCCTTAGTTGCAGCACACGGGCTCCTTAGTTGCAGCATGTGAACTCTTAGTTGCGGCATGCATGTGGGATCTAGTACCCTGACCAGGGATCGAACCCAGGCCCCTGCATTGGGAGGGCAGAGTCTTAACCACTGCGCCACCAGGGAAGTCCCCTGCTGTAGATGTTAATAACACATAACATCATTGTTCTCGACTCCTCGTTCTATGACTTGCTTTTCGCACTTGAGGATTTTTACAGCCCACTTTCCATAAATGGACATAGAGCACTATTTCTTCCTCCTTAATGGCAGCAGAGGAAAAATCATGAGTGGTTTTTCACGAGGTGTTTGTCCAGCTCCTTCTTAACAGCCGTTTGCCTTGTCTCCACGTTGGGCTGTCATCAGCGAGGTTTGGGGGAGGGAATGCCCCATCCATGCACAGCTACAGGGGTATCTGCACAGTGATTCCCAGCATGGGATCCGCAGGTCAGGAAGAAAGCACCCCTCAGACATCGTGATTGCTGCTGGGAATGGCCTGGGGTGGGGGATCATTGAGGTGTGCGTCTAGGGGCACAGAGGACACTTTGCTCCCCCAGGGTCCGCTACACCCAGTGACCTCACAGGATTTTGTTTGTTTTGTATCACACCCTGCTTACGATGCTGGGAAATACATATGTGGGTTTTAGAAATGAGTCAGGTTCCAATTCACTTCTTCTTTCTCCTCCTTTGCTTCCTCTTTTGTCACTCGAGGGTGTTGGAGGAGGGAACCCTCCTCAATCCTGATTCCAAAGCTCTTCCACATCGATGGCTTTTCTGTCTGGAGTCCTTGGGCCTTTTATATTGTGTGACTTGGGCAGTAAGTTCCCAGGGGGTCAAAGCTGGTTCCATGCAAGTGTGTACACGAGTTGGACTGGGACCCCGCAGCTGCAATGCATTAAAATGGGTGCTTTATTTGCAGTCCTATCTTAGGTTCAAATCCTGGTTCTGACACTTACAAGTGGGAAAAACCTTGGGTCTTGGTTGCTTCATCATTTATAAAATGGGGTTTAGAATTCCTACTCTGCGAAACAGGATAGGATAAGTCCGTGGGTAAGCACACAGACTTTATTTATTTTGGTCGTGTCTTGCGGTATCTTAGTTCCCCAGTCAGGGATTGAACCTGTGCCCTCTGCAGTGGAAGTGTGGAGTCTTAACCACTGTACCACAAGGGACTTTAGAAAGAGCCTCTCTGGATTCTGACCTTGGCTTTACACTAACCCCACTGTGTGACCTTGGGCAAGCTACGTAACCTCTCTGTGTCTCGATTTCCTCATCTGTAAAATGGGGAGAATAATAACACCTACCTCTTAGGGTTCTTGCAAGGATTAAATGAGTAAATAAACATGTTAGGCTGATGCCTGGCTATGCATTTATTATTGTTGTTATTATTAAGAATGATGGGTTGTCATGAAGATTAAACAAGATGGTGGATCTAGAGACTTCCCTGGTGGCGCAGTGGTTAAGACTCTGAGATCCCAATGCAGGGGGCCTGGGTTTGATCCCTGGTCAGGGAACTAGATCCCACATGCATGCCACAACTAAGAGTTTGCATGCCACAACTAAGACCCGGCGCAACAAAGAAAAAAAAAAAAAAGATGATGGATCTAAATGCGCTCCTATTGGATTTGGCATGTAGTAAATGATCACAATTTTTTAAAAGAAATGACAGTTTTAGACAGGATATTTTCAGTTTGGAATGCAGTAGGTCTGGTAATGAACATTTAGCCCTGGCTCTGACTAGCTCAGGAGGGAGAAGAAACCTTAGAGGCTCCTGCTCAGGGGTTCTTCGCAAGTGTTTCTTCCACATGTCAGTGTCTCATTTCAGTGTCTCATTTCAGTGGCTCAGGAAGGTGGAGGAGGGGAGGATGGGGGTGAGGGAGACAACTTCCATCCCGGAAGGGTGGGTAGGTGAAAGGGGAAGCGGTGTACTTCGTCTTTTTTGCGGAAAGGCTCTGGAAATAAGGCTTCCTGGGGATGCTCCCAGGTTAGGGCCTCAGGGCTACATGTGCTTGGGGTTGGGGTGCAGAAAAGGGAAGTGGGGGGTGTCAGAGACATCAAGGTGCTCCCCACTTCCCCTCCAGCCTGCCTTCTCTTTATTCCAGTGCCAGGCTTGTGCTGGGCATCTGGGACACATCCGTGAGCAGCATACCATCAGATGTGGAATAATAAACATGATGTCGTTAATGAGAGGGTAGTAAGTGTTACAGAAAAGTGGGGAAGGGGTCAAGAGTGTGAGGGAGGGGCTGTAATTTCAGAGAGGGTGGTCGGGGTGGGCCTGGTTGAGAAGGTAACATTTAAGCAAAGGCTTGAAGGAGGGAGCCAGCCATGTTGATACTTGGGGTGCCAGTGGTGCAGGCAGGGAGAAACAGCCCGTGCAAAGGCCCTGAGGCAGGACGGTGCTGGAACAGCAGGGAGGCCTGTGTGGCTGAAACAGAGTGAGTGAGATTGAGGGTGTTTGGAGACGAGGACAGAGAAGTAGTGAGCCTTAGATCATGTGGGGCTCTGGAGGCCTTAGGGAGGGCCTGATACCTCTCTAGACTGTGGGGAAACTGAGTCAGGAGCTCAGGATGGGTCATGAGTATATTTGCTTGGGTGGGATTTTTTTCTTATCACGGAGCTACGGCTGCTGCTAGCAGATCTAAAGTGTGATTCCAGAAGCAAAGGGCTCATAGGCCTTGTGGGTATTTGGTTTCGACGGAAGAGGTGCTTAAAAACAACGGCAACGTTCGGGGTTAGTAGACGCAAACTATTACATGCAGTAAGGATAAAAAACAAGCTCCTACCGTATAGCACAGGGAACTATATTCAATATCCTGTGATAAACCATAATGGAAAAGAATATGAAAAAGAATGTATGTATGTGTGTAACTGAATCACTTTGCTGTCCAGCAGAAATTAACACAACATTGTCAATCAACTACACTTCAGTTAAAAACAACTACAGCAGCAGCAACAGCAACACAATAATAGTAGCAGTTATGAACACCTGAAGCCTTCCTATGTGCCAGGCCGCTTCCCTTCACGAGTTCGTCTCATTGTCACGACCTCACTGGAGATGCTGGGGCAGCAGAGAAAAGAGAGTCTGGAAGGAGGGGCTGGCTGAGTTCCAGCCACCGGGAAGGAGCCAAGACGGGGACTGGGGCCCAGGCCTTGTGTCAGACTTGATGTCATCACCACTGCTCCATCTATTTCCTCAAACAGAGGGGGCCTGACTGTCCACCTCCCACCCCCAAGCCCTGGTCTGACCCTCTGGAGGTTGGGCAATTCCAGCCTTCCCAGGCCTACAGTCACCACCCCTGGCCTGCACTTCTCCTTCTGGCCGGAAGAGAGACCAGCCTAGAACTGATAGACAAACACTGGCATTCAGGTTCAAATTCCAGGAATTGCAGAATCAGTCTAGCAATGTGCCCGGGAGAAAACCCCAAATGAGGAGATCCCTCTGAAAGTTGAGTGGAAAGGTGGCTCTGGTGTTTGGGGCACCTGGAAAGACAGTGGTGCAAGAGATGGAGAGCCTCTGTGAAACAAGTCAGACCGAGAAAGACAACTATCATATGATGTCACTCACATGTGGAATTTTTTTTTTTTTTGGCTGCGCCGTGCTGCACGCGGATCCCAGTTCCCTGACCAGGGATTGAACCAGCGCCCCGCCCCGCCTCCCGGCGCCCCTGCATTGGAAGTGCGAAGTCCCAACCACTGGACTGCCAGGGAAGTCTCTCACACGTGGAATTTGAAAAAAAAAAAAATCACCAAACTCATAGAAAAAGGGAACAGATTGACGGTTGCCAAAAGCCAGGGATGGGGTGTGTGTGAAGTGGGTGAAGGTGGTCAAAGTGTACAAACTTCCAGTTATAAAATAAATAGGTCCTGGGGAGGTAATGTACAGCATGGTGACCATAGTTAATAATAATACTGCATCATATATTTGAAAGCTGCTAGGAGAATAGATCTTAAAAGTTCTCATCACAAGGAAGAAAAGATTTGTAATTATGTGTGGTGATGGATGTTAACTGCACTTATTGTGGCGATCATTTTGCAGTATGTACAAATATGGAATCATTATGTTGTACACCTGAAACTAATATACAATGTTATATGTCAGTTACATCTCCATACAAAAATATTAAGGAAAAGTGGCCAAGGGCCTCTGTGGGTGCTCCAAGGGAAGAGAGGAACCTGCATGGAGACCTTGGCTGGGAGGTGGAGGTGGGAAGTTGGCTGTTCCCTTTCAGACTAGGGAGGGCCAGGTGTTGCTTGGAAATGCTTATTTTTGTTTTGTGGGTTGTGGCTCTGTAGGAGGCTACATTGGAGGGAAAGGCTCTGAGGTTCAACAGCCTGAAAGATACAGGTCTGGGTGATCTAAAAGGCTCTAAGCACCAAGAAGCTCTCCACAGCGTGGTGACTAAACATGGCGCCAGGCAGCCTGGGTTCAAATTACCACTGCTACCATTACTATCTGTGTGACTTTTGGCAACTTGCTTAATCTCTCTGGGCTCCAATGGCTACATCTGTAAAGTAGAGATGATAATACTTCCCTCACAGGGTTGTTGGGAGCACCATTTGTTAAATAAATATGATTCTGGGATTCAGGCTCCACCCACACCGCCCCTTCTCCCCAGCCAGGGCTGTTGGAATGGATCCCAGAGAACGAAGCTCTTCTGTGCCATGAAGACATTTGTTTCCGGGAAGCTACAGCCGTTAGAAAGAGCCAGGGATGATTGCAAAATCACAGGGTACTCATTATTGATTCATTATCTATCTCCTGCTCCCAACCAGAACATAAAATCCAGGGGAGTTAGGACTTTGCCCTTCGTTTTGTTACCCCAGCTCTAGGCCCTGGAACAGTCCTGGCACCCAGGACACATCAGCTGAGGGAGTGAGAAGGCTGTGCGACAATCTCAGGAGTCAGCTGGACTTGGTTCAAATCCCATCTCCAGGCACCTTCTTGCTGTGTGACTTGGGGCTCGTTACTTAACCTCTCTGGGCCTCAGATGCCTCATCTGTAAAACAGGAGGTGTTTTTTTAAAGAAAAGGAGATAATGGATATGAAAGTGTCCAGTGTCCAGCACCCAGCAGGGGTAGGGTTAGTGTTAGTGTTTCCCATCACTATCATCCATCATCGTCCTCCTTCTTCTGCACTGGGGGTTTATTCTGCATCCTTGGCCCATTGCTGTGGTCAGGGTATATCTTGTTAAATAGAACCACAGGCACACGGCGTGTCATTTAGGTGGTGTTATTGAGGGGATCAGGCCTCTCATCCTGAGGACCTGTTTTTCCCTGCAGTTAATGGGCCACCCCCCAAGCAGGTAACAAAGTTCTCACTCTAGGCAGGCCAGGAAAGGCCCCACTTGCTACTTCTTCTGGGCCTGGTGAAGACAGAGGTCTGGCTAGTTTGGGGACAGTTTCCCACACCTCCAGGGGAAAGGCTGACCCATGTAATTGCAGGTTTGGGGAAACTCACCCCCAGGGCCTCCACCTGGGCCACTGTCTGTAGGTGCCGTCGCTTTGGTGCACCAGGCAGGTAGCATTGCCAGATAGAACAGAGAACGCCCAGTTAAATGTGAGTTTCAGACCAACGAGTGATTTTTTTTTTTTTTTTTTTTTAGTTTAAGTATGTCTTGTACAATGCTGAAAATATATTACAAGTCTGCAACACTGCAACATTCGGGACATACTTATACTAAACAATTACTTGCTGTTTATCTGAAATTCAAATTTAACTGGGAGTCTTGTGTTTTTATTTGCTACATCTGGCAACTCCACCAAGGCCTCTCTCTGCCCCTGAATTCACCCCATTTCAGCTCCAGCTTGGCAGCAGCAGAAGCAAAGGGCTTATCCAGGGCCAGAGTCCGGGCAAGGGCAGTGAGCTAGGATCTGGGCATGGGGAGGACCTCGCCTGTCCCCGGCCTCAGTTTCCCCATCTGTGTAACTCAGCAGGAAGAATCTCGGCTGCACAGGGCTTTTGCAAGGATGAATCGTGTGATGTGTGTGGGAAACGTATTTTGGAAATGAAAAAAGTGTTATGGAAACATTAGTTACCAGAATTCATTGTTATGAATAACACAGATCAGTCAGTGGAGGCTGTTTCTAGCAACTGGTTTCCTTTTTTTTTTTTTTTTTTTGGTTTCCTTTTTTTGAAAATTAGTTTTCCTAAACCAGCAATTTGTGTTTGTTCTTAAAATGTTAGAAAATGGAAAGTAGCAAAAGGAGAAGAAAAATCCTTAATTCTCCTCACTCAGAGACAACTATTTATCACGTTCTTTTATCCTTGAAAAAGTGTGAAGACATTTTTCCAGGTGTATGTATTCTTTTTTTTTTTTCCTTTTTAACAAAAAATGGGATTATAGCCTGCATTCTTTCATGCAAACTGTTTTTCTCCCCTGGCTGCTGAAATTTCAGAATATACCCAGAGGACGTCTTCCCCTTTCTGTCTGGTTCATGTGATGCCAGGGGTGTTGGCATATAATGGGTCCACTTCCCAGATCTTGTTCTGGGCCCTTTCAGGTTAGAATACAGCTGCAAAATCTTCAGTGGGAAGAGAAACAGTCACAGATGTATGTATAATGGCCCCCCCTCTGCTATGTCCTCACAGAGCATACGTGAGATGCCGGTTTACTTTTATTTTTTTAATTGAGATAAAATCACATAATATAAAATTTAACATTTTAACCATTTTAAACTCTACAATTCAGTAAACTTCACAATTCAAAATATTGCACAACCTTCACCATTATTGGCTTCCAGAACATTTTTAGCAACCCCCAAAAGAAACCCCATACCTATTACCCCACTCCTTCCAGCCCCTGGCAACCACCAATCAGCTTTCCGTATCTATGGAGTTTTCCTATTCTTGAAATTTCATATAAATGGAATCATATGATATGTGACCTTTTGTGTCTGGCTTCTTTCACTTAGCATCATGTTTTCAAGGTCCATCCACACTGTCGCAGGTATCAGTATTTCACTTCTTTTTATGATCAAATAATATTCCATCATAAGGGTATACCACATTTTGTTTATCCGTGCATCAGTTAGTGGACATTTGGGTTATTTCCATCTTTTGATTATTGTGAATAATGCTGCTATGAACATTCCTGTACAAATTTTTGTTTGGATACCTGTTTTCAATTCTTTTGTTTATATACCAGGGGTAGAATAGTGGCTGCACCATTTTATATTCCCACCAGCAATGTATGAGGGTTTCAATTTCTTCACATCCTCCCCAACACTTGTTATTTTCCATTAAAACAAACAAAAAAATTTTTTATGACCACCATAGTGGGTATGAAGTGGTTTCTCATTGTGGTTTTGATTTGCATTTCCCTGATGACTAAAGATGTTGAGCATCTTTTCATGTGCTTGTTGGTGTTTGTATATCTTCTTTGTAGAAACGTCTATTCAAGTTCTTTGCCAATTTTTTGTTTAAGTTAAATTTCTGTGTGTGTGTGTGGTAAAATATACATAACATACAATTTATCATTTCAACCATTTTAAGTGTACAGTTCAGTGGCATCAAGTACATTCACAATATTGTGCAATCATCACCACTATCCATCTCTAAAACTTTTTTTTAAAAAAAGACTATTTTTTTAAAAGCAGTTTTAGGTTTCCGGCAAACTTAAGAGGAAGGCACGGAAAGTTCCCTTATACCCCCTATCCCCACAAATGCATAGCCTCCCCCATTATCAACATACCCCACTAGAGTGGTACTGAGACAGGCTGGGACCTGGGACTTGGGACCCTTTGCTGCAGTGCTTGCACCTGGACAAACGTCTCCTTGAGCAACAAAATACGAAGAAACTATATGGGACTAAAAATAGCTGTGTGCATGTGCACTTGGGGCAAATTATGGACAACAAGATACAAAAAGACCAAAAACCCAACTGCCACTTCTGAAGAGTCCCGAGCAAAAACAGGGTACTGTGCATGCACCCTGCACACAACACCACCAAAAGGGTGGGCAACCACCCAAGCTACTCCTTCTGCCCAACCTCTGGCCCCGCCCCTACCCTCATCCCATATCAGGAATCAGCCTACCACCCGCCTCGGGGAGTGACCAAGGGCATCTGTTACTTGTTTTCACTCCCTCCTGCTGCAGCAGGAGCCCCAATAAAGCCTTACCTAAATTTCTTGTCTGGCCTCTTATCAATTTCTATTGATTAGGGAAGGCCAAGAACCTGATGGGTAACAGTATGTTTGTTACAATTGATGAACCTACACTGACACATCATCATCACGCAAGTCCATAGTTTATATTAGGGTTCACTCTTGATGTTGGACATTCAATGGGTTTGGACAAATATAATGACATGTATCCATCATAATATCATACAGAGTATTTTCACTGCCCTAAAATTACTCTGTGCTCTGCCTATTCATTTCATCCTGACCCTCACCCTCACCCTAATTCCTGGCAACTGCTGATCTTTTTACTGGCTCCATGGTTTTGCCTTTCTCCAGCACTTTTTCACCATCCCAATGCCCATTTAAAAAATTGGGTTGATGTCTTTTTGTTGTTGACTTGTAAGGGTGCTTTATAAAATCTGGATACTAGATCCTGATCAAATGTACGATTTGCAAATATTTTCTCCCATTCTGTGGATTGTCTTTTCAATCTCTTGATACAGGCATACTTTATTTTATGCTGCTTTGCTTTATTGTGCTTTGTGGACATAGCATTTTTTTTTTTAGAAATTGAAGGTTTGTGGCAACCCTGCGTTAAGCAAGTCTATTGAAGCCATTTTCTCAAGAGCATTTGCTTATTTTGTGTCCCTCTGTCACATTTTGGTAATTCCCAAAATATTTCAAACTTTTCCATTACTATTATATTTGTTATGGTGATCTGTGATCGGTGATCTTTGACGTTACTACTAAGACTAGCTGAAGACTCAGATGATGGTTAGCAGTTTTTAGCAATAAAGTATGTTTAAATTAAGATATGTACTTTTTTTTTAGACATAATGCTATTGCACACAATAGACTATAGTAGTGTGTAAACATAACTTTAATATTCACTGGGAAACTAAAAAATTCGTGTGAGTCACTTTATTGCAATATTCACTTTATTGTGGTGGTCTGGAACTGAACCCATAATATAGCCGAAGTATGCTATTAGTGTCCTTTTATGCACAAAAGTTTTTAATCTTGATGAAGTTCAATTTATCTATTTTTTCCTTTTGTTGCTTGTGCTTTTGATGTCATATTTGAGAAACCATTGCCTAATCCAAGATCATGAGGATTTACACTTTTGTTTCCTTCTAAGAGTTTTATATTTTTTCCATTTTGAATTCATTTTTTTCTATAGTGTGAGGTAGGGATCCAGCTTCATTGTTTTGCATGTGAGTATCCAGATGTTCCAGCACCACTTGCTGTAAAGACTCTTTTCCCATGGAATGGTCTTGATATCTTTCTCAAAAACCCATTGCCCACAGATGTATGGGTTTATATCTGGAATCACAGTTTTATTTCATTGGTTTATACGTCTATTCTTATGCCCATAACACATGCTTTGATTACTGTAGCTTTGTACTGAATAATAACTTTTGAAATTAAGAAGTGTGAGTCCTCCGACTTTGTTCTTTTTCAAAACTGTTTTGGTTATTCAGAGTCCCTTGCAATTCCATATGAATTTTAGTGCCTGCTTATCTATTTCTGCCAAAGAGGCAGTTGGAATTTAGACAGAGATTACACTGGATCTCTACATAAGTTTGGGGAGTATTACCATCCATGATGGTTAGTTTTATGTGTCAACTTGGCTAGGCTATAGTACCCAGTAATTCAAGTAAACGCTAATTTAGGTGTTGCTGTGAAGGTATTTTGTAGATGTGGTTAACTTCTACAACAAGTTGACTTTAAGGAGATTATTTTGGTAATTTGGGCCTTATCCAACCAGTTGAATGGCCTTAAGAGCAAAATTGAGGTTTCCCAGAAGAATTCCACCTATGGACTAGAGCTTCAGCTCCTGCTCAGGAGTTTCGTATCTATCTCTCTATCTATATCTGTGTATCTATGTGTCTATGTATCTATCTATCTCCGGTTCCATTTCTCTGATAGAACTCCGATAGACCACATGAATATCTTCCCATTTATTTAGGTCTTCTTTAATTTCCTTCAGCAACATTCAGTGAAGAAATCTTAAACTTCCTTAGTTAAACTGTTTTCTGCATTTTGTTTTTGTATTGTTCCTTGCTAGTGTATAGAAATGCCACTGATTTTTTAAATGTTGATCTAGTATCCTGCCACTTACAGAACTTGTTTATTTGCACTAATAGTTTTTGTGGATTCCTTAGGATTTTCTATATACAAGATGATGTCATCTACAAATAGAGATAGTTTTACTCCTTCCTTTCCCATCTGGTTGCTTTTTATTTCTTTTTCTTGCCTAATTGCTCTGGCTAGAACTTCTAGTACAGTGTTGAATAGAAGTTGTGAAAGCAGACATCCTTGCTTGTACTTGATCTCAAGGGGGAAAGCATCCTGTCTTTCACCATGGAGATGATGTTTGCTGTGGGCTTTTCGTAGATGCTCTTTATCAGGTTGTGGAAGTGTCTTTCTATTCCAAGTTTGTTGAGTGTCTTTATATCTCGAAAAGGTGTTGGATTTGGGGGACTTCCCTGGCGGTCCAGTGGTTAAGACTCCACACTTCCACTGCAGGGGGTGCGGGTTTGACCCCTGGTTGGAGAACTAACTAAGGTCCCACATGCTGTGTGGTATGGCCAAAAAATGAAAAAAAAAAAAAAAGGTTTTAGATTTTGTCATATGCTTTTTCTGTGTCTACTGATGACACAGAAAAAGATGATCATGTGGCTGGTTTACTTTTCTTCCCTTCTTGGAAGCGTTGGGTTGGAAATTCCAACTCTGTGGTTTTTTTCAGGGATCAAAAAGGGTTACAGTTTTATAGCTCTCCCCATAAATAATCGCAAACTCACGGATGCAGTAAGTATTTAGGACAGATGAGAAAACAAAACCAGCTCCTGTTGTGGCTCAGCAGTTGGGGGGAGAAAAATGAATGAAGATGGCTTAGCAATGAGTAAAAGAGAAGGAAATTCAGGTGTGCGATTGCTTTTCCCTCAGTAGAAAGGAAGAAGGAAAGAAGAGGATGGGGGAGAGGAAGGAAGGAAGGAAGGAAGGCTGTTTCTTCAAGATTTTGCTCTGACAGATTTTCTATAGGGCTCACCTCTTGCTATCAGTGGTCTGTGATACTCTGGGTTAATGTCAAGACATCAGGTGTTGGGCACAATCCAGCTTTCTCTATAGTTTTAAAACAGGAAAAGATTGGCATCACTAATAACATCTACGTGGCAACTTCTCATGCTGGGGAGAACTTTGAAATCCCCTCCTTTAATTGAGTAATACGTCCAGGGCTGGTAGTAATACGTGGCTGCTGGTAGCTGGGTCCACGTGGTGAAAGGTGGTAAGAGCTTTGGGCAGGAAAGAAGGGGACAGTTTGCTGTAAGACACTGGGCAAGTCACTCTCTGCCTGGGTCTCAGTGTAAAGGTGGGGAGGGTCCCACCACCAGAGGAGTTCTGGGATCCAGATCTCTGAATCCGCAACGGGGATCCTAGGCTCCCCGCCCAAGTGGCTTTTCTCTAGGTAGCCACGTTAGGGTTCCGCCCATTCTCCAGGACTCTGCACTCTTAAAGCCACATCAGCTCATCAGTGCCCTGTAATGACTTCCCAGGGGGCCCTGCTGGGTCAGGGCTGCTATCATTACTGTAGCAGCATAATGGGGGCTCTTATCAGATACGCAGCACCTGTTCAGGGGCAGAGGGTTTTGCTGGAACAGTAGTTACTGATTTCCAGTTTTCAGTGATGGAGTGAGAAAGCACCTAGGGGCCACGGGCCACCCTGGGGGCATACAAAGTACAATAGTTACCAGATAGGGTAAGTTTTTTTTTTTTTTTTAACATCTTTATTGGAGTATAATTGCTTTACAATGGTGAGTTAGTTTCTGCTTTATAACATACGGTAAGTTTTATTTAACGCAATCTGTGTTAAACGCTTTGCCTGCATTAGCTCACCTAATTCTCCCGTAGATCTTATGAGATATGCACTGTTATGCCCATTTTACAGATAGGAGACTGAGGCTCAGAGAAAGTGGGCACTTGGCCAAAGGCACATAGAGCATCTTGGGCTGTCTGGATGCGTCTGACTGTACAGAAATTTGTTATGGGGAGAGAAGGGCCGCCCTCCGGAGGGCAGGGAGCACTGGATCCCTTGGCGCGGGATCTGGAACTCGAGGGTGGGGGTCCGCGTAGTCTGAGGGTGGGGAAGAAGGAATGCCAGACATGGGGGACCCATGCGAGCCGGGGAGAGCAGGGGGTGGAAATCAGGAGGGGAGATTCAAGGGTGTCCGGGCACGTGGCGGGGATCGACGAGCAGGGGCAGAATCCGAAAGGGGAGACACCAGTATGGGGCGAGTGGGGTCTGGGCTGAAACTGGGGGTTCCAGGGAGTGAACGGGGTCTGGGGTGTAACCCGGGGTGTTTCGAGGGTAGTGGGAGATCGGGGGGGTGGAGGGGAAGGGCAGAAGCCGGAGGGTCGCAGGTCCCTGGCGGGCTCTCAGGCCCGGGTTAGCGGACCCCGCAGGTGGCTGGGCGCGGGTCCGGACCGCGCGCGGAGGCGTGGAGAAGCCGGAAGCCGAAGCCGCAGCGTCCCGCCCCGGCCGGTCCAGCTCCCGCCCCCGCCGCCCGGAGCTCCTCCCCGCCGCCCGCCCGCCAGCCCTCCAGCCTGCACCGCCAGCTCAGACCTCCCGGCTCGACTGGCTGCGCAGGCGGCGGTGAGTGCGGCGCGGGAGGGCGGGCGGCCGGGGCGCGGGTGGGGGGCGCGGATGGGGGCGGGCAGCGGCCGGGGCGCGGATCGGGGGTACCCCGGGCCGGCGGTGGGGAGCGAGCGGGCTCCGTGCGGCGCGAGCACCTGCTCCGGGCTCCACGCGGGTCGTGGCGGCCGGGAACCCTGACGGGTCCCCGGGGTCGAGGTGGGGTGGAGGGCGTCGAGGTCCCGCCTCGATCTTCCGTGCGGGGCCGGTGAGGCCGGGTTTCCAGCCTCTCGGCGCCTGTTCCCGCCGCGGGACGGGCTGGTTCCGTTCCTGCTCTGCTAAGTGGGCAGATCGCCCGCGGATCGCGCGCGGTGGGGTCGCCCCGCCCCAACCTGAAAGCGCGCCCCTTCCTACTCGCGGGGCCGCCTCCCCGGAGAGAACGCCCCGAGGCTTTTCAGGAAAGTCTCGACTCGCTCTGGTGGCAGCTATCTCAAAGTTGAGATTTCCAGAATCCTCACCCGGTGATTCAGAAACAAAACCAAACAACAAACAAAAAAGCCCGACGAATTTCCGGACGCCGGTCCCAGAAATTCGACTTTTAGGGGCCACGGCATCTGCGTTTTTCCCCTGACTCCGGGGGTTCCCCGCAGGATTCAGGACGGCTCTCAGCCGGTGACTGTGTGGACACCCGAGGGCCTAGGGAGCCCCCGGCAGATGAAAATCCGGGACACAGAGCAGAGGGAGCCTGGGCCCTGGCTAGACGCCCCCTTCATGGGGGGTAAGGTGGGCACTCTGTGAGTGCAGGGCTGGGCCGGGACCCCATCCACTGCCGGTGCTGGATGGATGCCAGTGGCACATGCCGGCGAGGTGGACATCGCCCCTCCCTACCAAGATGGGCAGGTCGCCCCCTCCCCTCTGCTGTACAGGCCCCTGTGGATCTGGGCAGTGGGGTCATTGTTGTGCCAGAAGCTCTTGGTCAGGGTCAGGGAAAGGAGGTGATGGGAAATGGGTGTATTCTGGAAGGGCTGTGCATTCCAGTGATCCGGCCAGCTGGTCTTTGAATAGTTTTCTGGTGGCTTTTGTGCTTCCCATAAGTGGGGCTGATGTCATTGCCTGTTGGACTGAGCTTTGGTGGCTGGGAAATCCAGTTTCTGGAAGCCACAGGACCTTCCCATCTTAGCCCATCAGGGTAGACTCTCCCACCGGTCTTCCCAAGGGGAATAAATCCTTGGCCTGGTGAGCTGGCCCTGGTTCAGGCGCTGTCTGGAACGCAGGTTGGCCCTGCAGTTCCCCTGGGGCCCTTTTAAGGAAAGACATGGTTTGCATTAGTGTGTGCTTGACTGCCTCCCTTACCTTCCTACTCCCACCCCAAGACGTCTCTGGGTGACTCTTTTAAAATGGGCCTAACCTGGATGCCGTGTAGTGGGATGAGCTGGTATCTGGGACTCCACCAGCATGTTTGCTTTTATCACAATTGGCTCGGAGTCCAGAGAGCAGGTGACTTGCTCTACCTGGCATAGAGTAACACCCATGCTGCACTTGGCTTACCTCTCAGCCAGTCCTTGCTCTGGAATTTAAATGTGCACCAGACTCTCTAAGAAACATTTATTGTAGATCTACGATGGGAGAGGCCCATCTTCCCTCTTCCCTGTTACTTTAAGGCATGAGTAATGCGTGCTTTTATTCAAGTTTGTAAAAGTATCCTTGTTGTAATGTTTTCGTGGATTAAGTGACTCGGTGATTGATCTGAGATGGAGAATCAATTTCTGAAGTCTCTAAAATACTAGATTGAAGTCATTTCGCTGTCTCTGGAGAGTAGTAAACTTCCCTTTGTTCCTGTGGTCACTTTTACGGGATAGCTGTGGGGAAATAAAGTGCTACCCTTGCCTCGTAAAGGACACAGAAGAAATGGCTCCCGGTCCTGAGGGGTTTATGCTGTGGGTGGAGAATGGAAACACACACAGGTGAAAAGCCAGTGCTCAGCAATGCCCTTGTGACTCTGGAAGGATTGAAAGGAATGGAAAGGAGGGAGCTGTGAGCTGGGGGCCAGGTTAGTCAGGGAAAGTTTCATAGAAAAGCAGAGGCCTGAGTACATGTAGCAGAAGGTACACGTGGACTAGATGGGCAGCATTCCGAATGAGCAGAAGGGGCTCAGCAAAGCTTCAGAGGAGGCACAGACTAGCCCATAGTTGAGGACAGTAAAAGGGGAACCACTGAGAGCAAAGGAACCGGAAGGCCTAAGTTCATTTTCAAGGAGATAGGGCATGCTTTGTGGCCATTACCCACAACCAGAGGTGCTATGGTGCCACTCTGAGAACGGGAGTATGCCATCAGGGACTTAAAATTCTCCCACCGAAGATGAATCAACCCCAGCTACAGTGACGGTGGAAAAAGCGAGATCTGACATGAAGTCCTAGAGTCTTGGCACCGTGACTTGTCCTTATTTGTGCTTTTACTGCAACAAAAATAGCTCAGTGGGCGAGGTGGTCCATCTCATCATGCAAATAAGGCCTCCTTAACTCTGGGTACTTCAGTACTGACGTGTTTATGGTGTCTTTGGTGCCCATTTGGCCCCCCCATGGCCTGTTCTGAACTTGACTGGTGTTTACTTATCTTAACATTGTTATTTGAGTTCTAAGTGGTACTTTCCCGGGTTCTCACAATTTCATCTTATTGTTTGCACTCTGGGCAGTCAGGATTACACTTTGGTAGGGAATGAAGTTGTCCCTTAGCCGCAGGTTATTTCAGCAGAAGAACTGTGTGTAGTTTCATAGGGTTTAAGGCCTGGACAGAAGAAAGGAAATATCAAGGGTGTCTGTGTGGTGATTCCCTGTTCACCTAGTAGGTAGGAAGTTAATTCACCAAGATCGGAAAAGCCAGAGGCACTTTCTTCTTTGTGGGTGAAGAAGGTAACTTCAGGGAAAATGATGATGGAGAATTGAAGCTTACTTAGCTCATGGAGTTTTAGAATTGACAGCGTTCCTGGGGTAAATTTAAGAGCTTCGCATTGACTTGCCCTAACCTTGATTCCAGGGAGGTTATTCATAAAGGCTGCATTGATAGTTTTTAAAGTTATGTAAAAAATAACAATATTACAGAAAGCGTGAAAGATAAAGAAGATTATCAGGTATAATCTCACCCTGTGAACGAAACAACTAGCATCAGTTTTCCTTATTTGGCAGTTTTATCTTTTGTCATGGTGCCTGCTTTTTTATGAAATTATAATCAGGGTACATATCATTTTGTCTCCTGATGTAGTCCCATTAATATTCTCATTGTGCTGTTTCATCAAAAACTATCATTCATGTGGAAACTGGGGATGTGGTTTCACCAGGAATCCAGGGGGAAATTGCCCTCTCTGATTCTGGGGGAGCAACCCAGCTCCCCAGTGGAAGGATTTTCCATTCTACAAATCACTGTAATTTGTAGTTATGCCATCTTTGAACCTGGCTCTCAGATTGTGGTCACTTTATCTTTGACTTGTGAAACAGACTGAATTTAGAAGATGTCATTTGAAAACATGTCTCTGAAATCTTTCCCTGTGAGCTTTGGTATTTTTGAACTAAGGGAGACCGAATCTGAATTTGTTTTGGGGTCCATTAGCCTAAAAACTTTAGTGTAATTTCTCACTTCCTTTCCCAAAGAGAGTTGGAGATCCCAATTTCCCCTTTTGTCTAAATTCTTCCTCCTTACTGACTGAGCGTTTAAGAAGCACCATTTGCCTGGGACGTTTTCTGGTGCCATAAACAGGTTAAATTACATTACAGCAAACACAGCGTCGCAGAATCTTTGTGTTTTAAAGATTGCTAGCCAGTGGCCTTTAGTTTAAGAATTTTGAACAATATTTGATTGGCTAAATGTAGAAGTCAGATAGTTCGTTAGGGTTTTTGAAATCAGGTTTCACTTGTGCTCACATTATTGTAAAGAACATTTTTCTCTAGAGACTGTGAAAGACCAGCTCTCTTTGACCTCCTCAGCTGGTTCTCCACCTTGTGTACAAACTAGACTGTTTTCTTAGGGGACCTGACAATTTGCATGTGTGTGTGTGTCCTTCTTTTGCTGAAGGAATGCCTTTTTTTCCTGGGGTCATTTCTGTGATGTATACTCGGAGCAAGATTCTTTTCTGGGGCCGGACGGTGGGGGCAGAGAGTGGAATTGAATAGTCTTCCTCTTTTTCTTCCTGAAAGAACTGATCTTAGAGGATTAAGTTGGTGGTGAAAAAGCTGCTTTATCTTCTCTCTGAAGGCTTTGCCCTTTTGTATGTTGATCTGATACCTAAATCTAGAAAACAGGAGGATATATTTTTAGAAGAGTTTATCACCTACCTGTGGTTAAAACCACTTTGTGAGAGTTTTAAAATCTATCTTAAGGGAGGGGGTACAGATCTGTGGCCGGGAATCAGTGTGCATTCAGCTGGGAGGTTTGGAGATTCACTAAACTCTAAGGCCCATTTGCTTAAATATGGTGATATCTATCTATCTATCTACCTACCTAAGTATCCATCCACTCATCCTCAGTGAGAAATAATAGAAACCCTGATCATCACCCCCGCCTCCACTTAACCTTTCCCATTTAACCAAAATACACTTGAGAAAAAAAAAAAAAACTTAAAAAAGTAAACCTTAAAATTTTTTTTGTTTTTGTTTTTAAAAACTGAACTTGAATGCTTTTGAGTGAAGCCTGCCTGCTCCAGTTCATCTTATAGTTTAATTTTAGATTTGCAGGAAAGTAGCAGTTAGTGCAGGAGTTCTCATCTACCCCTCACCCAGTCGTCCTGTCTACCCCCCCCGCCCCCCCCACAACATCTTACATCATCACCGCAGGACATTTGTCAAACTAGGAAACTGACATTGGTACCTCACTGTTAATCACATTCCAGACGTTATTTGGAGTTCACCAGTGTTTCCGCCAATGTCCCTTTTCTGTTCTAAGATCCCACCCAGGGTACCATACTGCATTTAATCACCCCATCTCCCAGTCTCCTCCGGTCTACTACAGTTTCTCAGTCTTTCCTTTCCTTGTTTTTCATGACTTTCTGGAGAGTACCGGGCAGAGATTTTATAGAATTACCCTCACATTGGGTTTGTCTGATGTTTTTTCTCATGATTGCACTGGGGTTATGGGTTTGGGGGAAGAAGGCCACAGAGATGAAGGGCTCTTTGCATCACATCACATCAGGGGGTACGTGATACCCACGTGACATTGCTAATGATGTTAACTTTTGTCTCTAGGTTAAGGTGGTGTTCGCCAGTTTTCTCCATTGTAGATAGTTACTCTTCTTCTCTTTTCCTAGACTATTCTTTAAAAGCAAGGTACTAAATCCAGTCCACACCTAGGAGAGGGAGGGGCTAGATTAAGCTCTACCTCCTGGAGGGAGGGGGCTTCTACACATACCATTTGGAATTCTTCTGTAAGGAAGATTTGTCTTCTTTATTTAGGAAATACTTCTCTAGTTATAAGATAAGTAAGTACTCGGGATGTAAATGTATAATAAAGGTAATTAATATGGCTGTACATTATAAATGAAACTTATTAAGAAAGTAAATCCTAAGAGTTCTCATCGCAAGGCACAGAATTTTTTTCCTATTTCTTTAGTGTTGAATCTTTATGAGAGGATGGCTGTTCACTGAACTATTGTGGTCAGCATTTCGTGATGTATGTAAGGCAAATCATTATGTTGTACACCTTAAACTTACACAGTGCTGTATGTCAGTTATATCTCAAACTGGAAAAGAAAACTACCCCCCAAAAATACACTCTTTCAAAGAACGTGCACTATAGATTCCCCCATCGTATGTGGGATATATATACGCCATATGTGCGCATGAAATCTCAGCTCTGCCAGGAGGTTGTCTGTGCATTGCTTTCTCTAAAGCTCTGGGGGATCCAGAGAAACATGGAAGATAGCCCTTCCCTGGAGGGGTGTAATGCGGTCCAGTTAGGGAAACAGAATCTAATTTGCAGACAGGAAGCAATTAGGACACAGGGGGAAGGCTTCTGTCATCCAGGGCTGGGTTGTACAGGATAGGCAAGGGGAAGCGGGGCATGCCTTAAAAGACTGCAGTAGCTAACGTTTACCACCCTGTTCTCACCTTAAGTCTTGCTAAAGGCAAGACTGTTCTATAATTTTCAAAGGTATGACAGTTATAAAAGCTACAGTCATCTGGACTATGGCCAGAATTGAGAAAATAAGCAAATAGGAGTCTCCCAAGTAATGCAGGTATTTATCATCAAGATAAATGCCCAAGCTTGTTTACTTTCCTCATGGGAGGCACCCAAGGAAACTAGTAATTCATACTTTACACAGAGTTCTTACACACTGGGTTCTGGTTTTCCAGTTCTCGGAAGCTTTGAAGCAGCAAATGGAGGAGTAGGATGGGGGCTGCCAGCAGCCTGGGGTATCACAGAACCACAAGATGGTGACACAAGCATTTCCCTTCCTCCCTCCCTCCCTCCCTTCCTTCCTTCCAATCTTCCTTCCCTCCCTCTCTCTCTTTCTCTCTCTCTTCCTTTCTTTCTTGACTTTAAGAAGGCAGAGAGAAATAATAGGGGATCACTTTAGAAAATGGTTAAGAGATTTTCAGGGGAGAGATATTGAAAAAGGGGCCTCGATCAGAATGAAGCAACACCAGAAGTTATGAGACTGGAGTTTTTGTTGTGTTGAGACGTGATCTGGGGAGAAGACCCCTTGGCTATGGGCCTTTGGGCCTTTGATGTGTGTTTATACTGACGGGGAGTTGTTGGATGGCTTCTGCTGTGGTTGCTTTCTCCTGGTATTCTAGGTTTTGAGGCTTATTTTTAGAATCTGAATTCTCCCTGGCAGGAGTTGAAAACTTTGGGGGGCTTTTCAAGTCGCTCTTGGGCTGCTGGTTAATGAAACAGAACCTGCGTGAGGGTCCCTCCCCAGAAGGTCCAGCCTGGTAGCCTGGTCCCCACCTCACCTGGGCCAGGCTCTTTGTTTTTTTTTTCTTGGCTGTGCTGTGCGGCATGCGGGTCCCCGACCAGGGATAGGACCTGCCCCCCTTGCAGTGGAAGCGTGGAGTCTTAACCACTGGACCGCCAGGGAAGTCCCAGGGCCAGGCTCTTGATGGCGAAAGTGCTCCTGTAACCCGACCCCACCCTCCTGGCCAACCACTGCTCACCCCCCCACAGGACACAGGTGTGCCTGCCTCTGTGTCTTCTGCCATACTGTTCACCCTCCTCCTGTTCTGCCCTCGCCTGTGTCCTTCTCTTGTCTTAGACCCTCCACTTGCCTTAGAATCTGGGCTCAGTTTCCCCTTTGCGTTTGCTCCCATATCTCCCCGTGTTGGTTAACTTTGCCTCCCTAAATGGGTTCCTTAAGGCCAGTGAGGGAGGGTCCATGCCTCCCCAATCCCACATCCGCCATCAGCCTTCAGAACCTCCCGCCTGAAAAATGGATCATAGCATAAAATGTGAAGAGAAGAATTTTATTTTGGCCAATAGGATGTTGTTAGTACAGATTTGGGGCTGATATAGCAGAAACGGTGGAGTGCACATCTTTTCACCAAAGAGAAGTAATCAGTAACTTTAATGATGACGTCATTTCACCCAGAGGTGGGAGGACAAGAGAGACCAACCTGGGGAGGGCAAATATGGGTTTGCAGAAGTGGCTCTTTTTCCCCATTAAAAAAAAAAGTTTTGGGACTTCTCTGGTGGCGCAGTGGTTAAGAATCCACCTGCCAATGCAGGGGACATGGGTTCGAGCCCTGGTCCAGGAAGATCCCACATGCCAGTTGCAGAGCAACTAAGCCTGTGCACCACAACTACTGAGGCTGTGTTCTAGAGCCCGTGAGCCACAACAGCTGAGCCTGCGTGCCACAACTACTGAAGCCCGTGCACCTAGAGCCTGTGCTCCGCAGCAAGAGAAGCCACCTCCATGAGAAGCGCGCGCACCGCGATGAAGAGTAGCCCCCGCTCGCCACAAAAGAAAGCCCGTGCACAGCAACGAAGACCCAACGCAGCCAAAAATAAATAAATAAATAAATAAATAAAATTTATTAAAATAAAAGGTTTAATGTATTTTATTTTAAATTTCATTAATTTTAAAACTTATTTTATTATAAATATATCATAATTAATATAAATAATTAAATTATAATTAATAGATTATAGAACTGTAAATTTTTAAAGTTATAAATATGTTTAACTTATTAATTTTTTCTTAATTTAATTTTCTGATTATGTAATATTGCTATGGCTCAGTATACAAAAGATCAACTTAGGGTATAAGAGTGAAAAGCATTCATCTGGCTGCATCCCCCAGTGCACCTCCCCCCTCTGCTTACAGGCAACCACTATTACCAGTTTCTTTGTTTCTTTTCTTTTTTTTTTCTTCTTTTTGGCCACGTCATGCAGCAGTGAAAGCGCGGAGTTCTAACCACTGGACTGCCAGGGAATTCCCAGTTATCAGTTTCTTGTGTATCCGTTTGGAGGCATTTTATGCATATTTCACAAAGAAATACATACATCCTTCTTCGTTGTACCCAAATGATGGCCTATGACAATAAACACCATTTGGGCTTTTTTCATGCACTGATACATCTCGGAGATAACTACGTTTCTGCACATAAACTTCCTCATTCTGTCTTTTTTTTGGGGCTGCGTTGGGTCTTCGCTGCTGCGCGCGGGCTCTCTCTAGTTGCGGTGAGCTGGGGCTACTCTTCGTTGTGGTGCGCGGGCTCTAGGGCACGCGGGCTCAGTAGCTGTGGCACACGGGCTTAGTTGCTCTGCAGCATGTGGGATCTTCCCGGACCAGGACTCAAACCCGTGTCCCCTGCATTGGCAGGCAGATTCTTAACCACTGCGCCACCAGGGAAGCCCCCCTCATTCTGTCTTGATGGTTGCATACCATTCCCTTGTGTGGATGCGCCATAACTGGTCTACCCAGGCCTCTGCTGATGGACAATTAGGTGGTTTCTGGCAACATTGCAGTGAGTACCCTTGTGTGCTCATCATTTTGTCGCTGCACCCACGCATGGGGTCAGCTGTGATACAGATTCCTAGAGGAGGAATTGCTGGGTTAAAGGACTCATGCATGTTAAATTTTGGTAGATGCTTCTGTTGTGTGAGACTCAGGTTACCTTCCTACCGGCTCTGGGAGAGAGGCCTGTTCATCCACACCCAGGCCAGCTCTGTGTACGATCAAACCCTGCTCTTTGCTGGGGTGAAAATGGCAAATCTAATGATGGGTGAAAAAGATCTTGGTATCAGTTGTGGATTTTTTAAAACACAGACCTTTCGTTTTATTTATTTATTTATTTATTTATTTAATTGACGTATAATCGATTTACAATGTGTTAGTTTCTGGCGTATGGCAAAGTGATTCCGTTATACATGTATATACATATTCTTTTTCATTATGGTTTATTACAGGATATTGAATATAGTTCCCTGTGCTATACAGCAGGTCCTTGTTATTTATCTATTTTGTGTATATTAGTGTGTACCTGCTAATCCCAAACTCCTAATTTATCCCTCCCCACCTTCCCCCCTTTGGTAACCATAAGTTTGTTATCTCTGTCTATCAAACCTTTCACTTTAGAATAGTTTTAGATTTACAGAAAAGATGCAGAGCTGGTGCAGAAGTGCCCTACGCTCCATCCAGCCTCCCCTACTGTTAGCATCTTACATCATCAGGGTGTATTCGCCACAACTAAGAAACTGACATTGGTAACTTCCTGTAAACCAAGCTCCAGACTTTTTGAGTGTCAGCAGTTTTTCCACTGGATTCCATTCCAGGGTCCAATCCAGGATCCTACCTTTTGTTCGGTTGTCACCTGTCATTCTCCTTTGGTCTGTGACAGTTTCTCAAACTTTCCTTTTTCCATGACCTTGGCTGTTTTGAGTTCTGGCCTGGTCCCCTGTAGAAAGTCGCCCAATTTGGGTTTGTCTGGGGTTTTCTTGTGATGAGCCTGGGGTCAGGGGTTTCGGGGAGCCAGGCCACCAAGCCAGAGTTCCCTTTTCACTCTGTCAGATCAGCAGGTGTGTGATGTCCACATGACTTCTCACTGATGATATTAAGCTTGACCATCTGTCTCTGAGTCGCTTTAACTGTATCTCCCTGCTTTGGAGAGAGATAAGCATCTTTCTGTATGTGAAGACTGGGTTGGCTGGGGTGGGGGTGGGGTGGGGGGGAGCTGTCCAGGGGTGGGTCGTGGTCAGCATGATGGGTGTGGGGTTGAGGAGTTCGGGGGACCGTGGGCATTGCGTGCGGACCCCCGAGTCCCCGGGGACCTGCTGTGGACGGGCTGACGGGGAGGCACAGCCCCTGAAGGTAGAGGTGCAGGGCCAGGCCAATGAGGCAGTCCTTCCAGAGGAGATGCCAGCAGCCTTGGGAGAAGAGGACAGGAAACGGGAAGTGGGCTTGGAGGGGTCATGGCCAAGGGAGGAAGGAGGCTGGTGGTCAGGGGTGAATCCGTGGACACGGAAGAGAAGCAGGGAGTCACAGGGGCTGAGGACCCAGGCTGAGGGAAGACAGGGGTTTTGTTTTTTACCTTTTAATAAGGAAAGATTTGAACCAACCTAGAGATCAGGAGAGAAGCCAGCTGAGAGGGCAGGGGTTGGCAGGAGGGGTCATTGTTGGAGCAAAGTCCCCCGGACGTGGCGGGACGTGGCGGGGTGGCCATACTTGTGGGCTTTAAGTGGAGTTTGAACCAGAGAAGGGCTCCTGCAGTACCGAGGGCGGGCGGACAGATGCCTGGGAGCTGGGGTGGGAGGTTGAGGGGCTCAGGTCTCTGATGGGGGGCACCTACCGTGGGAGGGAGAGAGCCCCCTTGGGAGTCTGCAGGGCCAGAGGGGGATTGGGCAACCTAGCTAGGAGGGGGCAGGTTTGTTTGCTCTGGCTGCTGTAACAAATTACAAGCCTAGTAGCGGAAATAACACGTTTATTATCCTACAGTCTGGAGCTCAGAAATCCAAAGTGGGTGTCACTGGGTGACACTCAAGGTGCTGCATTCCTCCTCGAGGCTCTAGGCCGGAATCCATCTAGCAGCCGCCTGCATGTCTTGGCTCGTGGCTCCGTGGGCCAATTTCAAAGCCAATGGGCCTCTTCTCTCTTTCAGGCCCTCCTGCTTCCCTATTCTAAGGACCCCTGTGGTTGCCTCAGGCCCACCTGGATCATCTTCTCATCTCAAGGGCCTTAACTTCATCACAGCTGCAGAGTCCCTTTTGCCATTTAAGGCATGTTGTGGGGATTAGGATGTGGACAGCTTTAAGGGGCATTATTCTGTCTGTGCACTGCAGGTGGGAGGGTCAGACTGTAGGGGGTTTGGACAAACAAGTAAAGGCGTGAAGGTAGAGGCCTCAGAACAGGGGCATGTGGTGTGATGGGGTCTGTGCTTGGGTCCTCCTGCCTCCTGGCAGTGAGACCTCTGTGTCACTGAGGGCAAGTGACCCCCTCCCCGGATTTTACTCTGCTTCCCTGTAAGTAATTAGAACTAATGCTTTTGTAGTGACCCGCGTGCCCAGTGTTCTGGGCACATCCAACTTGCAACACTGTGAAGGTGTGGGTACGATTGTTAGCCCATTTTCCAGATGAGGAAACCAAGGCACGGAGAAATGAAGCAACTCACCCAAGTTCACACAGCCTAGACGTGGCAGAGTTGGGATTTGAACCAAGGAAGTTTGGTCCCAGTTACTGCTGTTAAACATTCAACCTACCTTAAAATCCTATCGTCTTAATTTTCTTTGGACCTTTTTTGTTCCCCTCTCCGTGCCCCATCTGCTCACATTCTTCCATGTCTTCTCTTTTCTCCAAATCACTGTTGGGTATTCAGCAGGCCAGGTCGTGGTCCACGTCATTCCTACTGACCCCTGAGAGGTGGGTGGTGCCCGCCCATGCTTGTAAATGACAGGCGACACACACACAGGTGTTTCTGAAGACCCCACATGCGACCGTATCTTGGGTACCAGGCAGAGACATCCCACCTGTAACATTTCTGAGCTCAGTGGCCGTGGCCTTGCTTCTCCACCAGGTCGGTTCCTGATCAGAGTTGCCTGTGAAGCCCATGTGTCTTGTACAATTTGCCCAAGGAGAATACTCAGCATCGGGCATTACCTCTCTGGCCTCCTCCTCCTTTGCTTTTGGACCCTGCCTGCCTGTCGGTCATTTCACCGGAAAGGATTGGGAGTGGGAAGAAAAAAATCACCTGAGACTCCTTAAGCCCCTCATCTGCCAAGAGTCCCCCTTCCATCCGTGCTGGTTATAAGTAAGCACTGAGGGTGGAGATGTCGCAAAGGTGTGAACTCCGTCCCCCCCCCCTTCCACACGTGTCAGCAGCAGTTGCTGATGTTTATGGCATCTTGGGGTAGAAGCTCGTTAGAGCCTCTGAATTTTCTTGACACCCATGAGAAAAGATTGTCATTTTTGGAGAATGGTTGACACACCATCCATGTAGAACAAGTGGCTTCAGAGCCATGCCAAGGACCAGGTGATGAACATGGAGTGACAGGTGTTACTGAGTCTGGGCTGGTGGCAGCAAGGAGCCTGCTCATAAGTTCAGATCTTGGATGGATGGTGCAGCCGCAGGAAGCGCCTCCTTCTCACTCTCTTCTGAAACCCCAACCAGAACCAGCAGTGGTTGTTGGCAAAATTCAGGGGCGCCTTCTGCAGAGCCCGGGGATGAGCAGCCTCAGAAACTTGCATCAAAGAGTAAAAATGAACCGATCTTGAAGTTTAGAGACTGTGGCTTTTTTTGTCTCTGATTTTATCTTATTTGTGTTTGCTTGCCTCCACACTTCCCTTTTCAAGTTCTTTCCACCCACATCTTTTTTTTTTTTTTCTTCAAAGGGTGTGAGGAGAGCCCTTCTTTCTTTTTTTTCTTTAATTAATTAATTAACTTATTTATTTATTTATTTTTGGCTGTGTTGGGTCTTCATTGCTGCGCGTGGGCTTTCTCTAGTTGCGGCGAGCGGGGGCTACTCTTCATTGCAGTGCGTGATCTTCTCATTGTGGTGGCTTCTCTTGTTGCGGAGCACGGGCTCTAGGTGTGTGGGCTTCAGTAGTTGTGGCACGCGGGCTCAGTAGTTGTGGCTCACAGGCTCTAGAGCGCAGGCTCAGTAGTTGTGGCGCACGGGCTTAGTTGCTCCATGGCACGTGGGATCTTCCTGGACCAGGGCTCGAATCCGTATCCCCTGCATTGGCAGGTGGATTCTTAACCACTGCACCACCAGGGAAGTCCCTCCACCCACACCTTGATCTTCTGCCTGGACATCACAGGGTGCCCTGTTGAGAAATACCATTCTCCCCAAGGAATTCTGGAGGAAACAAAGGATTCCAGACCAATTAAGTGATTCCAGTCCTGGAGCATATTTGGCCAAATCCTCATGTTACCTTGAGCTGAACTGCGAGGCCATCTGTTATCGAGGCCTGTTGTTAGTAACATCTTCCTATAAAAAAATACCTTTATTTTTGTCAGATTCTAAGTTGAAGCTCTTAGGGTAAGACCCTCCCATTTATGTCTGCTTCCGAATCTTGATGCCATCCAAGATGGGTCTTGGTGTCCTTTTTACACATAGGTATCCTTTTCTCCAAACATTTGTGGAAATATCGGGGTGACCAAATTGTCTTGGTCTTTGCCAGGGACTTTCCCAATTTAGGCACCAAAAATCCTGTATCCGGGAGAATCCCTCTGTCCTGGGCGAACTGGGATAGTGGGTTACCCTATGAAGCACCCATGATGTTTTGAGCTTAGTTCTAGGTGCTGGGGATGCAGATTTTAATAATTTCAATCCCTGCCCTTAAAAGGCCCACAGACTGGTTAGGAAGACGTCTTAGACGAGAAAGGTGCCCTGTGACAAGTACAGCAGAGAAGCATATGTTAATGACAGCTAGCACGTGCTGAGGGCATATGTGTCTCTTGTTGCTCTGGGTCCTTTTCGCAAGTGGATTCATTTAATCCTCCCAAGACATGAGGAAGAAGCTGCCAGTGTGCTCATTTTACAGATGGGAAAACTGAGGCACCAAAGTCATGCCCAGGGGAACTTTGATGTGACCATAGGCTGTCTGGCTCCAGACACTGCACCCTTGATTTCTGCACTGTGTAGAGAGAGGTTCAGGAGGAATTAGTTCTCCTCTGGGAAAGCCAGAGATCACCTCTTGGAGGAGGTGACAGCCAAGCAGGGATATGATGGGTGAGAGGAATTTGCAAACCCATAGGAAAGGAAGGAAATAGGGGGCAAAGAGGAAAGAGCATGCTTGGGGCATGTTTGGGGACATCCAAGCCAGGCTGGAGACACATCAATTTGCAACTGTGGTGGGAGGTGACGTGAGAGGCAGTGTGGGGAGTTAGGGGTCCAGCATGTCCTGGGAACCCCCTCCATCCCAGGCAACTCAGGACCTTAGGTCACCTTAGTCGGGGGGCACGTTGGCCGGTGTCAGAAAGACCCCAATGGTCTCAATTTTAGGTAAACAGGCCACTGAATGCATTGAACTAAGGCTAGTGGTGGATTTGGAGGCTCAAATTGCAGGCCTTGGCTTGTGATATGGAGATGATAGATAAAAGATTTCTAGCACTGCCTTTTTCTTTCTTTCTTTTTTCTTTTTATTAAGGTAACATTCACCAAACATAAAATTCACCGTTTGAAAGTGTACAGTTCAGTGGCAAGTAGTGCATTCATAGTGTTGTGCAACCATCACCTCCATCCAGTTCCAGAACATTTTCATCACCCTAAAAAGAAACCCCATACCTGTTTCCTCCCAGTACCCTCTCCTCCCCACCCCCAGCTCCTGCACCATTAATTGGTTTTCTGTCTCTGGATTTACCTATCCTGGGCATTTCGTATAAATGGATGGAATCATACAATGATTTCGCATCTGGCTTCTCTCACTTAGCATCATGTTTTCGAGGTTCATCCCAGCAATGTTTTGGAACCGCTGTATCAGTGATCGAGCTGGTCAGCCAGCCATCTCTAGGCTTCCCAGAAGTCAGGCCCCTGCCTCTGAATTTAGGATTCCAGGCAAACGCTGCCAGGCTGGGACCCCAAGTTATCCAGTGAACACCGGTGCAGGCTCAGACCGAGTACAATGACTCCCAGAGCTTGTGTGAGCGCCCGGAATAGCAGCTCCACCGGGGTGTTTCCGGGAATTCTAAGACTGTTTGGGCGTTTTTTTTAGGAACAAATCTGCTGCTGAAAGTGACTCAGAGTTTCTTCCTGTGTCTCGAGGTTTCAGGATCAATTCATTAATCTCAGCTCAAGGTGCGAAGATCACTGCGCCCACCAGCGTGGCTTCTCTCCAGGATTTTGAGGGCTTTTTGCTACTGTCTTTCAACAGCGATATTAAAAAGCCTGCTCTGAGACTCGGTTGGCATGGCCTTTGCCTTTTCTTCCCTGGGAGCTGCAGCAGGTGGCAGAGATATCCCAGCCCCCCACTGCTGCTTGAAGCAAATGTGGCATCTCAGAAGTTCTGAGATCTCCCCTTCGTTGCTTGTGTCCCCCAGGCGAGCAGGAACTGCTCTGTGGATATCTACCTTTGGCAGATCACTGACCTCCTGGACGCCTGATTCCCATGAAAGAAGTAGATCGTTTTGAACTGCAAAGTCCTCATGACAAAATTAGTTGGAGTCCATAATGGGCAGGTAGTTTTTTAAATCTCGTCTTGGGTGTGTGGTGTGAAAGTCTGTGTATATGCATCTTCACGGGTGCTAGGGAGGCAGAGAGAAAGGGGGTGACCTGTCGCCTCGGGCTCAAATGTGTTGCTTCCACTGAGAATTGATTTTCCTTTCACGTTTCATTGGGGGGGTCAAAGTGTGCAAAACGAGCTGCTGATTGTGTCTGGATCTCCCAGCCTGGGAGGTATTTTGATGAGGTCTAAAGAGCTCCAGAGTCTGAGGGGCATGGGTTCAAACCACTCCCTCTGTGTAAATTTGGATAAGCCGCTCAACCTCTCTGGGCCCCAGTTTTTTCATTTGTAAATCGGGTTGATGACAACAATAATTCCTGACTCAGTGGTGTGGGAATGACATGGGATGATGCATGTAAGGGCGTGAATTACAGGGCCCGCTGTGGTAAAGTAAGAGCCCGTTTGGTTCATCTTAATGCAGTTGTGAATCTGGAATGGGGTGCGGAGTAGCAGTTGTGAGATGAGTAGTAGATTGTGCTCAGGCCAGGACCTCTGGACTCTGAGATGCCAAAATAAGGCGTAACCAGTCTGGTTATTTGGAACCCCTGAGCAACCTTTACTTTCTTCCTGGAGTGAGGGAGGACCCAGCAGATTCAAGACCCAGAGGAGTGATGGGTGCAGGAGGAAGTGGATGCCAGCCCAGCCCTGCTTGGCCCCAGTACAACAGAAGGGAGTGTCCCTCCGTCTGATCACCCTACCCCTTCCTTGTGGGGATCACCCTACCCCTTCCTTGTCCACCTCCCTTCCTTGTGGCTCACGAGATTAAGTTGCGAGAGGGCTGGGCATGCCTGGAAAAGAACACGCAGATGTAAGGGATCCTAGGACTTGGTCCGTAAAAGGTTCAAAACTGAGTTCGGACAATTGCATTTCTGACACCAAGAAAGGAGGAGTCATATTTTAGAAATACTCAATGAATAAATGTGGGTGATTGGCGAAACTCACTGGGCCCAACTACCTCTTTCCAAACAGTGAGTTCTCACTGGGGATCCAAGGGAATGAAAATTGGTTCTTGGGGGAGGGGAGAGGTGAAAAAAATCTGAAATATTACAGTGGTGTTTGGCCCTCCAAAACTCAACCCTGCCCAACAAAATCTTATTTCTTAGTATTTAATTTTTCTTGTTAGGTAGAAATTAAATTATATTCAAGTTAATTAATTGAATTTAAATATAATTTAATTTTTTTCCTTGGGGGCCAGGGGTAGGAGGGGCGGGAGGGAGGCAGCTATAATGAAAACAAGATTGGGAAATCCTGTTTAATACTGGGTTCAGTGAATAAGCTACTCCCAGACTCATTCCCTTAGGCCTGCCCAGGAATAAATATCCGTGTAGCCCTCACTGCCCATTTAAGAGAATATCTTTCACCCAGCGAATCGTTGAGTCTTAGAACAAGGGATGTTTTCAGCTACGGACCCCAAACTTCCAATTGGCATATTTACGGATGAGAGAGTGGGGCCCAGGATCATGCAGCTGGTCATGGGCCAATTTCCAAGTTCAAGCCTGGTTCTTTTTTATTGATTGATTGATTGATTGATTGATTGGCTGTGTTGGGTCTTCGTTGCTGCATGCGGGCTTTCTCTAGTTGCGGCAAGCAGGGGCTACTCTCTTTGTTGCGGTGCGCTGGCTTCTCACTGCGGTGGCTTCACTTGTTGCGGAGCACGGGCTCTAGGCGCACAGGCTTCTGTAGTTGCGGCACACGGGCTTCAGTAGTTGTGGCTCGTGGGCTCTAGAGTGCTGGCTCAGTAGTTGTGGCGCATGGGCTTAGTTGCTCCGCGGCATGTGGGATCTTCCTGGACCAGGGATCAAACCCGTGTCCCCTGCATTGGCAGGTGGATTCTTAACCACTGTGCCACCAGGGAAGCCCAGCCTTGTTCTTCTTGCATCAGGAATGCATCTCTTCATGCATCAGAAATGCCTCCTTTTCCTTTTCTGTAACCAGTGGTCACGATTCGGCTACCTAACATTTGGCCCCAGTGCAGCGTGGAAAGGCAGGGCCTCTGGTTCGAGAAGTGTTTGGAATTTCAAGATGGCGGCAGCATTCAACCGAGCTTGGGGGGCCCTTCTGCGTGTAGGGCCCCGTGGGACTACACGGGTCACATGCTGGTGAGGTCAGCCCTGGTCACATTTTCCATATTTAAAAAAAAGGGGTTTGGAATGCCTCTCTCTGCATTTGGAAGGAGCTAATAAAAGAGTCATTCTGAGATGGTGGAAACAGAAATCTCCAGCCCTTAGCACTTTCTCGATTCCTGCGGGGGCAGGTGGAAGGTGGGTGGAGAATCGCCTTCAATGTGTCCTTTTTAATTGACAGTCGAGAAAAGCCAGTCTCAGGGGCTTAATAAGAAAGTTAAACAACTGGGGAGGGAGGAGGGAGACCCCCTTGTTTGTTCCTTTATTTTCCCCCACAAAGCTCCCCGTAACTGTGGCAACCTGGGTTCTGCAGAGACTGCACCCCAGGCACCCAGCGCCACCAAAGGATTCTCAAGGCTGTGCTTTTACGTGGCAAAACTGTGGCTTTTCTGTTTTGTTAAACTAAAAGACGCTTTCCTGTGGTTTCCAGTTTGTCCCAGAAAAATGGGTCACAAGTATTAGATGGAATTGTGCTAGTGCCTCAGCACACAGGCGGCGGCGGCTCTGGAGGGATGCAGGGTTCTCCGCTGACAGTGGAGCGTGTCTGTGTGTCTGTGTGTCCACATGTGTGTCTGCCCTTAAGAATTTCACATTGTGGGGGTGAGGAGGGGGGTGTGGAGGCCAGGTGAACAAATCCTTTCTGGAAGGGTGGCTTAGTGGCTGGCTAGGTGGGCCTCCTGCCCCTGGGGGAAACCAAATTAAAAAGAAATGGGGGTGGGGAGAGAAAAGGAAAAAGAGAGGGAGAGAAATGGGATTGACTGAAGTGGCATTTCCTGGCCTGGGGCCTGGGGCCTGGGGGAAGGCAAGCTGTGGAATTTATTTAGAAAGCTTTCAAAGCAGCTGGTTATGTGTTTTCCTTCCCTACCTCCCTCCCTCCATCCCTCCCTCCCTCCCTCCCTTCCTTCCTTCTTCCTTCCTTCCTTCCTTCCTTTCCTTAAACCATTCTAGACTGTTGCTCTTGTTCTTTTCAGAATTATGACCGTGTTTATGTGGCTGTTTGATCCAAAAGGAATGTTCCCGAGAGAGAGTGTCCTGAAGTTCCAGAAAATAGGATGTGACCACAAGAAAGATGACGATGGTCAATTAAAACAGGGGCAGGGGTGGGTAGACATTAATTTCCAGAACCAGAAGCTCAGGCCCTTCCTTCCTTTAGATGTCTTGGCAAGAACCCCGCCTCCCCCCAGCTTCCTAACACCTGTGTGTTCGCTCTCAGCAGCACGATTCACAATCTCTGAGTTTCTTCCCTTTTGGAGGAGAGAGGCAATGGTTTGACCGGAACTATTTGCAGAATTTGGGGCACCCCAGGACCTTCTGTTTCCCCTCCCGAAGCACTCCGTTTGCAACCACAGCAAACTGTGCTATTTTAGGCTTTCTGGACACATGGTGCTTTCTGCTCTTGTGGGGTTTTTTATATGACTCAGTTTTCATAATAAATCGTGTAGGCAGCTCTGGGTCTGCCTTTCCTGAGACAGGAAGGGACAGTGAGTCCTTGACGTTCTGCACGGATGTAAATTACCCGGGAGCACGAGGCCGTGTTTCCCCAGCTGAAGTCTCCTCCAGCCCAGTGCACGGATGTGGGGAGGTCCTGGGGCCAGCCGGGAGGGGACAGCAGCCAGTGTTGGAGGTGAGCCTGGTAGAGAGGCATCCTGGGGCTGATGTTTGTGGCCGGTCTTCCCTCCTACTCTGCGTTTCTGTTCCTGTGGGACAGAGGAAATTGACACAGTTCTATACCTTAACCACTTTTCACAGTCCGTCTGTTTTAAACCCTGAACCTGTTTTCACAAAGATGTTCTGGGGTCAACCCCCCACTGTAGACCGGTGTGTAGTCTCCCCCCAACCCTGGGCCTTCCACCCACACACAGGGGCCTTCCGAGCTTTGCTTCTTGTTTCCCTTCCAGACCTTCTGCTTCATCTACCCTGTCTAGGGTTGGACCTTTCCTTTTCTCTATAACCTTCCATGGCTCCTGTCCCATAGAACCAGAAAGTGAGCCACATAGGCAATTTAAAATTGTTTAGTAGCCACATTTTAAAAAGTAAAAAGAAACAGGTGAAATGAACTGGAACAACATATTAACTCTGGCTATCTAAAGTATTATCATTTCAAACTAGAGGCGATATAAAAAATTATGAACGAGGTGTTTCACATTAACATTTTAAAAATGCTTTGAAATCAAGGTGTATTTTACATTGACATCATATCCCAAATTGGATGCTAAAATTTTATCAAAAACATTTGATCTTGATTCAGAGTTCCTTAAATTTGCTGTTGAAAAAGTAGATTCACATACCTAAGGAGTCCCAGACTTACATAAAAATGTTCCAGTAAATGAATTGTGTATTCGATTTTCTTTCTTTCTTTTTTTTTTGTGGGATCTTAGTTCCCCAACCAGGGATTGAACCCGGGCCCTCAGCGGTAAAAGCACGGGATGCTAACCACTTGGACCGTCAGGGAATTCCCTGTATTCGATTTTCAATTTAAATAAATATAATTTAACAATTCAGTTCCTCGGACGCATTTCAAGTGTTGGGCAGTGTGGTGTGGTCGCTGGCGACCATATTGAACAGCCCACATAGAGACCATTTCCATCCTTCTGGAAAGTTTCCCTTGGACAGCCCCAGGCTTATAGAATGAGGTCCAAACATCTCCATAGGACTTTCACAATTTTCTAGAACCCAGCTCCAACCTATCTGGCTTTATTTATGGATTTTGTTTTATGCATGGTCATTTTCCCATGCCTCTCTTTCCACTTTGAAAGCCCTTTCATCTCTTCCCCCAGAGAAATCTCCTCTTTCGGGCTGGGCTGAAAGGCAGAGCGTCCTTGAAGGACTCTCCCCTTCTCCCCGCAGCAGAATGAATCGATTCTGCTTCCCACGGGATCTAGAAGTGGAGGCATGGTGCGTGGGAAGCAGCACAGGTCCGGCCAAGCCCCTGGACCGTGGCTCGCTGCCCCCGGAGCTCCGTGCCCCGTTTCTCCTGAGACAGGTTTGAATGGATCTTCTAATGCAGCGTTAGCCCTGCCCCATTGGAAAAACAGAAGCAGACAAAGGACGGCACTGTGTCCTTCTCCAGCTGCCCGGGGGCTGCCGAGCATGGGACCGCAGACAGGAACACACCCTGGGTCCAGGCCATGTAATTCTAGGCGGGCATAAGTTCTGCAGGGAAAAAAAACCCGGTTCTTTGCCCTCACAAAAGGAAATATGTGCCTGGCTGCTCTGATTCTCACTTTTCAAAATGAGAACTGGTTGGTTTGTGCGTCCCTGTGTGTGTTTACTTTTTTAAAACTATAACATATATACAGAAAAGGGCACATAACTTAATCTTACGACTCGAATTTTCACAAAGTGGACTTTCCCGTGTAACCACCCCCAGATGAAGAGAACGTGACTAGACACCCTCACCCACCAGCCTCTTCCAGACTCTCCTTCCCCTCCCAAGAGTAACCGTTTTCTTAACTTACACCCCCAAGATTCCTTTTGCCTGCTTCTGGACTTCGGGTACATGGCATACACGGTGCGGGTGTCTTGGCATCTGGCTTGTTTTGCTCAGTATTTGCCATAGTTTGTGGTTGGCTTTTGAAGGCCGTTGTCTTTTCCGTCACTTGAAACACTGATAGTAAAAACTGCAGTGGTTAATTTAAAAAGAAAAGAAAAGAAAAGAAAAAACACTAGCTATGAAAGACAGGTCTTGGTTGGGTGATGGTTTCAAGTGTGAAAAAATTTATGTTCACATTTGGCTGATGTTTGCCCTGGGGATTTGGGTAATTTTCTCTTGTCATTATCTACCTTCTTTCTTTTTTTTTAATGGAAATGCAAAGGGTGAGCAATACCCAAGGCAGTCTTTTTTTTTCTTTTGGCCACTCCACTCGGCATGTGGAATCTTAGTTCTCCAATCAGGGATTGAACCTGTAGTGGAAGCGTGGGGTCTTAACCACTGAACCGCCAGGGATGTCCCCCTACCTTTTACCTTTATGTAGGGAATCTCTTGTTAAGGTTCTCATTCTTGGGTCTGGAAGGGATGATGTTAACTCCCTTTCTGGCTTTTGGACAAGACTGGACACAGGTCATTTCCTGATTGTCTTTTGTCGGTTAGAAAATGAAAGAAATTCAAAAAGATACATGTCCCACAATGTTCATTGCAGCACTATTTACAATAGCCAGGACATGGAAGCAACCTAAATGTCCATTGACAGATAAATGGGTAAAGAAGATGTGGCACATATATACGATGGAATATTACTCAGCCATAAAAAGGAACGAAACTGAGTTATTTGTAATGAGGTGGATGGACCTAGAGTCTGTCATACAGAGTGAAGTAAATCAGAAAGAGAAAAACAAATACCAGATGCTAATGCACATATATGGAATCAAAAAGCAGTACTGATGAAACTTGTGGCAGGGCAGGAATAAAGATGCAGACATAGAGAACGGACTTGAGGTCACAGGAGGGGGAGGGGAAGCTGGGACTAAGTGAGAGAGTAGCATTGACATATATACATTACCAAATGTAAAATGGATGGCTAGTGGGAAGCAGCCGCATAGCACAGGGAGATCAGCTCGATGCTTTGTGACGACCTAGAGGGATGGGATAGGGAGGGTGGGAGGGAGGCTCAAGGCGGGGGGCGGAATATGGGGATATATGTATATGTATAGCTGATTCACTTTGTTGTACAGCAGAAACTAACACAACGTTGTAAAGCAATTATACTCCAATAAAGATGTTTTTAAAAAAAAAAGAAAGATTGAGGGTGGAAAAGAGAGATGGGAAGATGTCAATTGAATTTTTGTTTTTAATTAATTAATTTATTTATTTTTGGCTGCGTTGGGTCTTCGTTGCTGCACACAGGCTTTCTCTAGTTGCGGCGAGCCAGGACTACTCTTCGTTGCGGTGCGCAGGCTTCTCATTGCGGTGGCTTCTCTTGTTGCGGAGCATGGGCTCTAGGCATGGAGCACGGGCTCTAGAGCGCAGGCTCAGTAGTTGTGGCGCACAGGCTTAGTTGCTCCGCGGCATGTGGGATCTTCCCGGCCCAGAGTTCGAACCCGTGTCCCCTGTATTGGCAGGTGGATTCTTAACCACTGCGCCACCAGGGAAGCCCCTGTCAATTGAATTTCTGATCTGGTGTCTTCTGGTTTTGGTTTAGGTAAAATGTCTGCTCCAGGATCCTACCAGGCGGCTGCTGGACCTTCCTCGGTGCCAACTGCGCCCCCATCCTATGAAGAGACAGTTTCTGTTAACAGTTACTACCCCACACCTCCAGCACCCATGCCAGGGCCAGCCACGGGGCTCATGACGGGCCCGGATGGGAAGGGCATGAATCCGCCTGCGTACTACACCCAGCCAGTGCCCGTCCCCAATGCCAATGCAAGTACGTACGGCCTCCCGGGCCCCCTTACCTCTCCTTGGCCCTCCGCCCTGGGACTCCGTGAGAATCAGGAGAGTGGCCGTAGTGACTGTGCCCCAGAGTCTAAGCAAAGTGCCAGTAAGTCCAACTTTCCCCCTTGTCCTGAAATTTCACATCTAGTCTTGGGTTCCAAGTCAGTGAGGCTTTTGGCTTTTCCATAATAAAGCACAGTTTATGAACTTTCCCACGTCCACCATAAACTGAGCCTCTGGTGTTTATCACAGAGGCACAACCAACCATCCCGGAGAAATTTGGGAATGGGAGTTTGCTTTTGGGAGCTCCTGCCCTTCCTGCTGAGGCTTGGCGGGAGAACCCCTGCCCCGAGGCCAGGGCTGGAGCAGGAGAGGGAGAGGATGTAGCCGTGAGTGAGGAATGGGTGAGCTGAAACCCACCCCCAGCCCAACATTAGTGCAGGTGACTCCCCTGCCTTCCGGCAACTTCTTCATGTCCTTGCCCTTTGGTACTTCCTGCTGCCCACCTGCACCCAGGTATGTAGCTGATTCAGTATTACAAGCAGCTCAGAGAGCGGACCTGTGAGTCAGACTGCCTGGGTTCACCAGCCTCCTTGTCCCTCGGTTTCCCCATCTATAAAATGGGGCCCATCAAGTACCTACAGCCGGGGGCTGTTAAGATTAAATAAGGTTCTGTGAGTAATCATTGGATAAATGTGAACTATTGTTGTCATTGTGCTCAAGTGACTTCGACTCCTTGAGATGGAAGAGGACAAGATAACGACTTCAGACTATTTTAGATCACACTCTGATCAATAAATAACTCATTCTTGCACCCCAAATAACCCTTATTAAAATTTACGTGTAAGTGCTAAATTATGCTTTGATGCTGGCTCTTCTGCAGGGGGCGGGGGCGGGGGTGCTTTCTAGGTCTTTCTGGGAATATTGTCTGGTTAGCTCTGGGTAGCAGTTCATGTCCCCTAATACATAGATCACAGAAATGGCATTTCAATAACATAAAAAAGAAGAGAAAAAAGTCACTTTGACAGAACTACGAGCTTAAACAACTTTGCCGAAAACCAAAAGAACGTGCTAAGCTCTGAGAGCTTTGTGATTTCCATCACCCGAGGTGCTCTTCTGATGCTTGTGGATGTCCGCGCATGTTTTTCACATAGTTTTCTCTTTTTAGCATGATTTCGTATACTCACTGCGTGTATCAATATGGTCCCCCGACTTGTAAAGAACTGGGCCAGTATCCCCTGGCTTGGTAAACGCCAGCCTTATTACTGGGCATTGGAGTTTGCTAAAGAGACCGTGTGAAATGCAGGCTTGTTTATGGAGGATTCACTCTGTACCAGGCACGGGGTGAGGTTCTTTACTGCCTTTGTCCCATTTAATCCTAGCGACAACCCTTATTATTCCATTTTTTAAAAAGCAGCTTTATTGAGATAGAATTCCCATACCATAAAGTTCACTCTTTTAAAGTATACGATTCAGTGGTTTTAGCATATTCACAGAGCTGTGCAACCATCAGCACTAATTCCAGAACATTTCCATCACCCCAGAAAGAAACCCCCGACACCCTCCATCCCCCAGCCCCTGGCAACCACTAATCTACGGATGAAGAAAATTGAGGCTAAAACCCATCACATCACTGTTTCTGAAATTACCATCTGCAGACCACCTTCATAGAACCACTCAAGAGCTTAAAAAGCGGTTTGGGGACCCTGCCCCAGACTTGCCGAATCAGACAGTCTTGAGGGCAGGACCCGGGAATCTGCATTCTCAATAAGCTCCGCACTTGAGTCCAGAGACAGTTGAGTTTGAAAGCCTGGTGGAGCTGGGCCAAATCTCCTCCAGAAACACACAGTCCTTTCCCCCATCTCATGTGTGGAGGTTTCCAGAGCCCCTCAATTGGTAATTCTGGAAATCTGCCACTGTTTTCTCTTCTTCCCTTTTTGTCATTTTTCTCCCTCCTCACCCATCCCCAGTTTTTTTTGTGTGTGGTAAAATAACACATAACATAAGATTGATTACCTTAAGCATTTCTCAGCGTACAGTTCAGTGGCATTAAGTACGTTCACATCTTTGGGCAGTCATCACCACCTTCCATCTCTTTTACATTATACAAAACAAACTCTATACCCATTAAATGGCAACTCCCCCTTCGCTCCTCTCTCCCAGCCCCTGGCACCCACCATTCTACTTTTTATCTCTATGAATTCAACTACTCTAGGTGCCTCCTATCTGTGGAATCAACAGTATTTGTCTTTTTGTGACTGGCTTGTTTCACTTAGCCTGATGCCCTTAAGGTCCATCCATGTTATAAGATGTGTCAGAATTTCCTTCCTTTTTAAGGTTGAATAATAACCCGTTGCATGGATGGACCACATTTTGTTCATCCATTCATTTATGAATGGACACTGGGTTGCTTCCACCTCTGGGCTCTTGTGAATAGTGCTCTCCTGAACATGGGTGAGCAAATATCTGTCGAGATCCTGCCGCTACTGTTTTGCATTTAATGAATGTCTTCCTCGTTTACTGATTGGCCGGTTTGTTCTGTTCCTTCCATCAGTCGCTGTGCAGACAGTCTACGTGCAGCAGCCCATCTCCTTTTTCGACCGCCCGGTCCAGATGTGTTGTCCTTCCTGCAACAAGATGATCGTGACTCAGCTGTCCTATAATGCCGGCGCCCTCACCTGGCTCTCCTGCGGGAGCCTGTGCCTGTTGGGGTAAGTCTGGGGTCCACTCAGACCCCGGGTTCTCCCGAATTCCTCTCTTGTAGGATTTCTCAGCCTCAGCACCTACTTCTGTGTTGTGGGGGCCTGTCCTGTGCCCTGTAGGATATTGAGCAACATCCCTGGTCTCTACCCACTAGATACCAGGAGCTCCCCTGCCCCCGTTGTCATAACCAGAAATCGTGCCCAGTTGAGAACCACTGCCCTCGAGCATATCAGCCCCTGGAAGCTGCTGTCCCATCATTTCTTCTCAGACCACTCCTGGAAGCTGCTGTTCCATCGTTTTCTTCTCAGACCACTCTCTGCGTGTAGGGACAAGCATAGCAGCCATTTGTATCTGTGTACAGCGATACCCTTGGGGATTTCTTTTTCTTCTAGAATTTCATGACCTAATTAATAATGTTTGCTTGACTCTCAGAGAAGCTTTAAACATTCTATACATTAAAATACTTTATAGTCATCTCTTCAAAACTTCTTATCCTTTTAGGACCCCCAGTAGTTTTCTGTTGCCTACACAAGGAGAGTGTGTAAATATTTATGTCTGCACCAAGGGTATTATGTTGAAAGAGATAATACTTTCTGTTCTGGGAGAAAGTTGAGGAAGCACCATTTAATTTTTTTTTTCCCGACAGATAAAGGCAGCCTCCTTATTCCTGGCCATGCAAGTCACTCAGAAAACCATAAGTGCTCCATTTTCTTCCTCGAAGGAAACCGTGTTTGTGTGTTTCTTTTCAGATGCCCTTGCCTGGCTCTTTCCTCATTATCTGCTCGTGACTTAGGTGGAGGGGGAATCATCGTTCTCTTCCTAATTTTGAAGAGAGGCTCAAAGCCCCTGAGAGCTTAATTAACTTCCTTGAGGACTTGCATTCAGTGGGGAAGAAAAGAGACAGAAAACATTACATAAAAATTCATCATCCTTTGGACATTCCTGTTAAAACTAACTTTTGTCTTTGAAATCAGGGAAGGACAAAAATGGAAACTTTTATCGAATATTGGCCACTGGCTTTCAAATTGAGGCAGCTTTTTCTATCCGTTCCTCCTTTTCTTCCTTAAATGCAGTACTGTGTGTTCAGATCCTGCCTCTCACAGCTGTGTGGCTCTGGGCAAGTGACTTCACCTCTCTGTGCTCCAGTTTCCTCATCTGTAAACTGGGGTGTACTAATGCCCACCTCCGGGGGTGTTGAGGATAAAGTAGGTGGTTGTGTGTGTATTGCCTCTTGCAGCCATGCCCGCACTTGTCAGGCGGGAGGTTAGGATGATCTCTAAATGCACTGGCTGCCCTTATTTGAACTCAGGTAAGCTTAGGCAATAGGAAATTCCATTCATGAGATAGTTTTCTCATCAGGATATTTCCTGATTCTGCTTTACATAAATCAGTGTCTTCCTGTAAAATGTTGATTTTCTTTTTTTTAAACTATGTGTTTTGGCAAACTTTGGTTGTAAGGCTGTGGGGTGTTTTCTGACACTGGCCAAGGCTCCAGCGCCAGCTGGGTGTCCAGTGTTTCAGTTCAGCTCTGACACTACCTGGAGTTGGTGCAGACCCCACAGCTTAAGGGCTCAGTCCCACAGACTGCCCCCCACTTCAGATGCCAGTCACAAGTCGTAGGTCCCCTGTACTTCTGACCAATCAGGGGTCCTGCTATCCCCTCTTCAGGTTTGATAATATGCTAGAATGAATGGCTCACAGAACTCAGAATGGCACTTTACTTACATTTACAGGTTTATCATACAGGAGACAGACAGATGGACAGCTAGGTGAGGAGGTAACAGGGCGAGATCCAGATGGGTCCTGAGTGCAGGGGCTTCTGTCCCCATGGAGCTGGGGTACACCACCCTTCTGGCACATAAATGCCGGATTCACCAACCCAGAATCTCTCCAAATTAGCTGTTCAAGTGTTTCTATAACCCGGCCCTCAGCCCCCCATTCCACCCCAGAGGTCTGTAGTTGAGGTTGAAAGTTCCAGCCCTCTGGTCACTTGGTCTTTCTGGTGACCAGCCCATCCAGAGCCTGTCTAGGGACCCACCCTAGTCACCTCATTAGCATAAACTCAGGTGTGAGTGAAAGGGGCTCTTTGTGAATAACAGAAGACACTCCTGTCACTCAGGAAGTTCCACGGGTTTTGGAGCTCTGTGCTGGGAACCAAAGACCAAATATATTTCTTCTTACACCTCAGGCTGTATGGAGGTCCTGCCTGCGTGCGCTGATGATGGATTATGTAGGTTAAGAGACGTGATTTGTGGAAATTTATATGATTGTTGCTGTGAGAAGCAGGCTCTCTGTATGGAAAAGTGATCAGTCCAAGACAGGAGTCAGCAAACTACAGCCCAGGGGCCAAATCCAGCCTATTTTAAGTTCTATTGGAACACGTCACGCCCTTTATTTACGGATTATCTGTGGTTGCTTTCATGCTCCAATGACAGAACAAGACCCATGTAGCCTGAAATACATACTCTCTGGCCCTTTACAAAAGAAGTTCACCGATTCCAATCTAACACTTTGAAAGATGCCTAAATGTCCCAGGACTTGATAATACACCCAGAGCAGTCTGTCTGTGGGAGCAGCCTTGGCAATGGTTGGGATCTTAGTTCCCCAGGGCTGCCATAACAAATTACCACAAACCTGGTGGCTTAAAACAATAGGAATTTATTCTCTCCCCATTCTGGAAGCCAGAAGTCCAAAATCAAGGTGCCATGTTCCTTCCGAAGGCTCTAAGGGCAGAATCCTTCCTTGTCTCTTCTAGCTTCTGGTAGTCCGGCTGTGGCTGCATCACTCCAATCTCTGCCTCTGTCTTTACGTGGGCTTTGTCCCTCTTTGTATTTCTGTGTGTCCTTTTCTCTTCTTATCAGGATCCTGGTCTTTGAGTTTAAGGAGCCCACCCTCATAATCCAGGAAGATCCCATCTTGGGATCCTTAATTACATCTGCGAAGACCCTTTTTCCAAATAAGGTCACGTTTATAGGTTCCGGGGATTAAGACTCCGACATACCTTTCTGGCGGCTATCGTCCAAACGACTACAGTCTGTAACCCTCTCCATGTGTGGCCTTTTTTCTTCTAGGTGCATCGCGGGCTGCTGCTTCATCCCTTTCTGTGTGGACGCCCTGCAGGATGTGGACCACTACTGTCCCAACTGCAAAGCTCTCCTGGGCACCTACAAGCGTTTGTAGGACTCAGCCAGACCCGAAAGGAGCCGTGTGCTGCAGGAAGGCCTTTCCAACTCTCGCCCAGCCCCGCCCCTGGTGAAGGCTCCATTTTGGTGCTCTCATCTCTCCAGGGTCTCCACCTTCGTGTCTTCTTTTGGGGGGAAAATATCGCAAAAATAACACACCTCCAAACCCCAGAAATTGCTGCTTGGAGTCGTGCACAGGACATGCAAAGACATTCTCCTTGAGTGCTGGTTCAAGGGTTTCCTGCCTCCCCGTCTGTGACCCCAAGTCATCCCATCCAGCTGTGAGCATTGTGCCGTCTGAGTATCTTCTGGTGATTTGCCACTGGCCAGCTTCTTTTTTTGCCTCAGTGGGCCTTTCTCTTGGTGGTCTCAAACTGAGAAGCCCCAGATTGCCTTATTTTTGAAACTGTTCTGGCCCCAGTACGGCTGAACCAACCTTTAGTGCCTACCGTCATAGCCATCTGTTTCCACTTCTGATGACAAAAATCTTGCCTTACAGTCTAAGGGCTTGGCTCTCAGATTCTGTAACTGCAGGCTTTTAAATAGCACACAAATTCACTTTAATTTCTTAATTCGTTTTTAAGTACAGGGAGGGGTTATTCACACCCATCAGACACATAGCCATGAGGTCATAAATGCAGGCTAGGAATAGAAGGCTGGATCTTTTCACTGATCTGCCTTCCTTGGACCAGATCCTCAGCCACTTTCCACGAAGGGCTTTTTTTTTTTGGTAGAGGAATTGTTTGTATTAACAGTTTTTGTGACCTCCTTTTGGTCTTAAACACCTTTGAACATAATTTTGAAAGGAGGGATTTATAGAACTGTTTTCCGTAACTATATGACTGGTATCATTTTCCCATTTGCCAATGCACTCTCACTTTTTTTTTTTTTTTCCTTAACAGAAAAAGTAATGGGGATAATTTCATCCACCGCCTTTACTTGGGTTTAGTGTTGTTCCTAAGGACCTTCATAATGGAACTCTTAAAGCGGGTCCCCTTTTAGGTTCCTGGTGGATATTTGGAAAGACAAAGGAAAGCGTGTTTGAGCACATCTGAGTACCATGGTGCTGAAAAGTGTGGGGACCTGACTGTTTCAAAGGCATCTGAAGTCTGGATTTTATTTTTCAGAAATCAATTTGTTGTATAACATCTGAAGACATGATTTCTAGGACTGAAGCAGCAAGCCAGAGTTCTCTGTTCGCTGCTGTGTCATCTTTGAAATCAAGACAAAGCCGGGCTCGACTTTCAGGAGTCCCTGTTTTGATAATAAATAGGCACAGGGAATGCATGTGAATAATATTATGTAGAAATCAAGCCTAGGTCTTGATCGAAAATCTGTATATTGGTTCAAAATTATAGTCATAACCCATTGATTCAGCTTATTCATTTGATGTTTCGAAAGTTCCAGTAATTATTTTTGCAATGACTATGGATACTACATAGTACTTTGGTGTTATCTGCTTTTCAAAAATAAAGTCTTTTGTTCACTCTGTGAACTACTCATCAATTCTTACGGTGTGAAGAAAGGTCTCATGTTGTGTTTCCAGCCGTTGGTACAAAGAACCCTTTATTTGTTCCATCACAGTAGAAAATCCTTCATGATGAAAACTACAGACTTGCTGAATATCCCCCGATGTCAAGATGACCGATGTTGAGTTGGGTGGATAGCTAGTGAGTCAGATTTGAACATTAGGCTGTTGGAACCCAATAGGCGTCATCAGTGGCAGCAAGCCATAGCTTTCAAGTTTTAATAAAATGCACAGAAGAAAGCCGTCCTCATTCATGCTCCGAACAAAACATGCTTTGTTAATTGATCGGGGTAGATGTGAGATGCTAGAAGGAGGGCATTGTAACTCGCCGGGAATATGAATGTCATCCTCTTTTCCTACCTGGTGATAAAGCTTCATTTTGGAAGGTGCCGGAAAATCATGCCACCTTGGTGCGACTTTGTCATTTAAACCCTAACTTCTGGTCTTAAAAAATTGCCACTCAGCCGATCCTGAGCATGTGTTTTTCTTTCATTTGACAAAATTGAAGGCCATGCATATTTAGCAGTTTTGCTCAGATGGTGGCATATAAATGGTCTCAAGCTGTTATCAATTACATATGCAGAGTCTTCAAAACAAGAGCCCTATTTCGAGGACCGTAACATATATGTGTATTCTGGGAAACTTTAAAAATAACATCAGATGCCTGGAGCATGAAGTGTTCGTCAGACATTCTATTTTATTCTTTGAAATACGGGCTTATTCATATATTTTTACAAATTAAAAGGCTCTTTTGTTCTTCCCCTGTTTATTGGGGACTTTGGAGTTTGTTGCAAACACTGAATCACATTCAGTGAATGCGAGAGCTTTATTTTATATCTACTTGGACCTCAAAGAAGAATATTTACCAATTTCAAACCCGAAATGGCTGTACGTCTTATATACCGTTAGTCCATCTAGACCTTGTACACATACAAGTGTTGGTTTGTGTCTTGTTATCAAAAAGAATTCAGTTTTTGCATCTGTTTAAGCCAACTTTGAGCACATGACTGATTCCTGGCTGACCACAACATTACCCATGAAAATGTTTTCTCTGGGACAACTGGCTTCCCAGTTGCTACCGAGAACACTTCTATTGGGCCCTGAACTATTCATAAATGTGGCTTCATATACTCACACACAATTTGGCCTCGGTTTTCTCCCCAGTGACAAACCTCTCGTGCTTGGGATATTAAAATCCTCTGAATTTTTGAGCTCAAAGATCTCTGTTTAGGAGTAAGTGTAGACGTTGGAATTTTACTTAACAAAATTCTGATTTGCATTTTGGATCCTATTAAAGTTATCTCCTGCATTTATGACTCAGATGTTTATAATGAGTCGTCTGTTTTTCATGGGCACACCAGTGAATTGAAAGTAGATCCAGCAAGGGCGATGAAAGAGAGAAACCCGGAGGTTTTTTGTTTTTTTTTTTTTTTTTGTCTTAAGAATTTTAAAGAAACAAGAATCTGAGGCTTGGAAAGATTTAAAAAAAGAAGGAAGAAAAAAGTTCATGGCCAAGTATACAGTCTAGTGCATTTAACTGTTTTGTGACTGTTCTCTTGCAGTATTAGGAAAATGTTCACACATTGAAATACCTTTTTTTTCCCCTTTTAAATTATTTTTTAGAGCAGTTTTAGGTTCATAGCAAAATTGAGCGGAAGGTACAGAGAGTTGTCATACATCCCCTGTCCCCCCACGTGCACAGCCTCCCCATCACGGTCATCCCCTACATTTGTTACAATTGATGAACCTGCATTGACTTATGATCACCATCCAAAGTCCATAGTTGGCGTTAGGGTTCACTCCTGGTGTTGTACATTTCTCTGTGTGTGTGTTTCTTTATTTTTATTTATTTTTTGGGCCATGCCTCTCAGCTTTTGGGATCTTAGTTCCACGATCAGGGATTGAACCCGGGGCCACGGCAGTGAAAGCCCTGAGTCCTAACCACTGGACCGCCTCATTCCGTGTGTTTGGACAAATGTATAATGACATGTATCCACCATCATAGCATCGTACAGAATAATTTCACTGCCCTAAGAATCTGTGTGTTGCCTATTCATCCCTCCCTCCCCACTAGCCCCTAGCCACTGATCTGACTGGCTCCACAGTTTTGCCTTTCCCAGGATGTCACACAGTTGGAGTCATGCAGAGTTGGAAACATATGTACAGGAATCATAGACTTTTCAGATTGGCTTCTTTCACTTAGCAATATGCATTTAAGGTTCTCCATGTCTTCTCATGGCTGGGTAGCTCATTTCTTTATTATTCAGATGATATCTCTTTGGATGTGCCATACATGTAAGTACCTATACTGTTCTTAGTACTGCAGTGTCTCAGTGATGTTGTACCTGGTTTCCCAAATGGGCAAAATCAACGTAGCTCGTGTGTCCAACATCAGTGTCATCAGAGAGCGCAGTACTGTTTGTGAACCCTGTGTTTATATAGTTGTATATGTGTTGGGGGGGTTACTGGGCTCGGCTTTGGCTGCTCGTTGCTCAAGAATCCAATACTGAGAGACAAGTGTTGGGTAAAAGTAAAGATAGCATTATTGAGGAATCTGGCAATCCTGGGGAGAAGGTGGACTCATGACCCAAAGAACCAACTCCCCACTGTCAATCGGGGGCAAGAGCTTTTAAAAGGGTGTTTCGGGGTTGGGGGAGGGGGCTACGTGCAGAACAGCACAGGCAGCTCCAACACGCCCCTTGAAATTAGTCGTGCGGTGGCCTGATCAGCGTCATCATGGTTGTTTTAGGTAGAGGTCATCTTTAATTCCAGGGTCGGTTTGTTATGAGGCCAGTTCTCAGAACTGTGTAAGATGGAGCAGCTTAGGTCATGGCTGCAGTCTGGTCATCATGTAGTTAACTTCTTCCACCTGGTGGGGGTTTTAGCATCTGCAAAACAGCTCAAAGGATATGGCTCGGAATATTATTGATAGCCCTTGAGGAGAAACTAAAGGTCCTTGACTTCATTTAATGGCTAAACTATTATTATTGGGTTGGCCAAAAAGTTGGTTTGGGTTTTTCCATAAGATGTCATGGAAAAACCCAAACGAACTTCTTGGCCAACCCAATATTTTGTCTTGTTTGATTATCTTCCTTTGCTTCTGTATTTTCTCGCTTCTCTGATTAAATTTATTCCTTGGCTAAAGTTTCTCTATATACAAGAGGCAGGCAGAGGACGTGAGGGGTATGTCCTGGGAAGATTGCTCTCTTACAGGGGGGTCACAGTGCAAAGTGAGTGCCAAGGGCAACATCTGGGAACCTCTGGTCTGGCACATCTGTGGTTTTCATGTATCACTGATCGACTCCTGCTGTATTCAAGACATTGTGTAGCTTGGATACCAGACACAGCCCTGCCCGGGAAAAGTGATCACTGGGCCTAGAACTACCCTGCCAACATTTCTGGTGGCTTCTTTATTTTTTGTTTTAAGCTAAAATTCATGTAACATTATTTTTTTTTAATTTTTATTTTATATTGGAGTATAGTTGATTTACAATGTTGTGTTAGTTTCACTTGTATAGGAAAGTGATTCAGTTATACATATACATACATCTATTTTTTTTCAGATTCTTTTCCTATATAGGTTATTACAGAATATTGAGTAGAGTTCCCTATGCTATACAGTAGGTCCTTGTTGATTATCTATTTTATATATAGTAGTGTGTATATGTCAATCTCAACCTCCATCATGTAACATTAAAGTGTATGATTCAGTGACATCTGGTGGATTCACAGTGTTGTGCAACCATCACTTGTATCGAGTTCCAAAACATTTCCATCAGTCCAACATAAAACTCCATACCCATTAAGCAGTCACTAATCATTCCTCCTCCCCCAGCACCTGGCAGCCACCAATTTGCTTCTGTTTCTTTGGATTTATCTATTCTGGACATTTCATATACACATAATCATAATATGTGACATTTTGTGTCGGGCTTGTTTCACTGAGCATCATGTTTTTGAAGTTCATCCACAGTGCAGCATGTGTCAGGGCTTCATTCCTTTCAGTGGCTGAATAATATTCCATTGTATGGATATGCCACATTTTGTTTATCCTTTTATCTATGGATGGCCCATTTGAGTCATTTCCACCTTTTGGTGATTGTGAATAAGGCTGCTGTGAACATTTGTTTACCGGTTATTATGTGAGAGTATGTTTACAGTTCTCTTGGGTATATACGGACAAGTGGAATTGCTGGGTCACATGGTAATTCAGTTTAACTCTTTGAGGAGCTGCCCGATGGCTTCTTAAAGAAATGTGTCCTATTGTAAAGCCACATCTGGCACAGGCTACAATTTGGAACTGCCCTGCCCTGGAGAATTCTGCCCTCTTCTGCAGTGAGAGCTGTTTGGAGCAGCCTGGTGGCAACAGAGCTGGATTTGGAGCAGGAAGACCTGCTCCCTGGGCCGTCCTGCCCAGACTCCTCAGCTGATCTGAACCCCATTCAATCCTCTGGGGCTCCCACTGAGCCTGAAAAATGAGGAGGGGTGGATGGTGCATCTCGGCCCCTCTGAGTGGGCCCTTTAAGGTGTTCAACTGTTTGTCCTTTGTTTACCTGTATGCCCAGCTTGGGATACAGCAGTAAAGTGGGAAACACTATCCTCTCCCTCATGGAATTGATGGTAGAAGGGGAGAGAGAGACACCAAATAAGAAAACCTAACATTTCCAACCTGTTACAAACCAGGAGGGAAAAGTGCAGGAAAACAGGGTACAGTAAGTCCCCTACATACGAATGAGTTCCGTTCTGAGATCATGTTTGTAAGGCATCTTGCAAGCATTGAAGATGTTATCTCCAATTATTATTATTATTACTGCTATTTGTTAGCAGAGAACAGAGAAATGCTATCCCCCCAGGTCAGCTGCTTGGAGAGTAAGGCTGTGGGGTCCTCTGTTCCTTTAGACTCCTCTGCAGTGGGTGATTTGCCAATGGCCTTACAAGATCCCTCTTGAACTCTAGGTCCACTCTAAACAATAGCTCTTCTCTTATTTGGGAGGCTGGGGTCAGCAGTTCAGACCCTAAAGTCACACACCTGGTCTTATGTCCTGCCTCAGCCATTTATTCACTGTGTGACTATGGGTGAGATTCTTAACCTCTCTAGGCCTCACTTTCCACTTCCATAAAATGACATGATAAATAGAACCCATGTTCCAGGTTGACTGACCCTTGTGTGGGCCATGAGGTGGGCAACATCAAACCTACAACTGAGGGAGAATGTGGAGGTGGGGGGGGGGGGTTCCAGGAAATGGATCCTGGGGGCACAAGGGTCTAATTTCTGGGATCACCTCAGTGGGATGAAGCCAGGCCTTTGGAGTATAAGATGGCAAGCAGTAGGAGTGAATAAGGCCCTAGAACTGGGTTTGAGTCTGGGGAGGGTTCTGGTTACTGCTCTTTATTTACTGCTTCCCGAAGTGGGAATTAAATGCACTACTTGGCTCAAGTCTGGACATCTAACTAGATGTTCTGAGGTTTCTTCAAACTCTGTAGTTGATGGATAATTTCGTCTTTGTCTTATTGGGATCGTACTGGAGTTTTTAACCTACACGTAAACATCATGACAGAAATGGGTTGTTTATAGTTTCATTCATTCATTCACCCTGCTCTTGTGGATTTCAGGTGGTGATAAGTTCTGTGAAGTATGTAAAACAAGGTAACGGGACAGTCACAGAGATGGGAGGTGAGGTAGAGTAGTCACGGCAGGCTTCACGGAGGAGGTGGTATTTGGGTTCAGACCTGAACGACAAGCTGGAGCCACACACACACAGAATATTCCAGGAAGTGGGGACAGTGAGTGCAAAGGCCCTGCGGCAGGCAGAGCTGGGTGTGTTAAGGGATGAAGAAAAATAGAGGACGGTCAGCACATAGTGAGTGGAGAAATGAGGAGAAGCTGAGGCTGTGAGGGGAGCAGAGGGCAGACGGTGCAGGCTTGTGCAACGCCAGTCAGAGGCCCGGGTTTTATTCAGATCACAATGGGAAAGACAGTGGGCTACTCAACAATACAAAGGAACCAACTATTGATGCATGCGACAACATGGACGAGTCTCAAAACAAATATGCTGAGTGTAAGAAGCAAGACAAAAAAAGGGGTGCATGGTGTATGATTCCATTTATATGAAATTCTAGAAACCATGAACTAATCAGTGTTTGCCTGGTTGAGGGAGGGATGAGCAAGGGGGCGAGGAAACTTTTGGGAGTGATGGATTCATTCACTATCTTGATTAGTGGCTGTGGTTTGTTGGTTGGACACATATGTTAAAACTGATCATACCGTACTTAAATATGTGCAGTTTGCAATTCGTCGCTTACATGTCAATGAAGCTGGGAAAGATTGCATGGGAAGCCGCTAGTGGATTTCAGCGGTGAGGGGACATGATGTGGTTCAGCGAACAGACCTGGGGCAGAAGCCTGGGTTGCAGCAGGGCCTGGGGAAGCTGCTCAGGCAGAGAGGAGGGTGGAGGGGTCCCCGTGGAGCAGGCGGAGCTCAGCTTCAGGGAATTTCAGACCCCGGTACCTCTTCTGATCCAGCTATCGAGTAAAAGAAGACCTTGCAAATTCACCTTTTCAAGAGATGAGTAAACATTTGAAGCCCATTTATTAAAATCTCATTTCACTCCTCAGTGAAACAGAATTGTTTTCCCTGGGTTGTCTGACAGACAGCTGTGGCTGTGAGTTCCGTGAAGGCAGGACTCAGTCAGGCAGAGTCCCTGCTGGGGCCACAGTGCCCAGCACAGGTGTTGGCACGTGCCAGGTGCTCGGTGAATATTTCAAATGAAGACATGAATGAATGAATGAAAGCTTATATCAAGTAAGGCAGCTTCAAAGGGCAACCCTCCTGTGTGTCCTAATCCATAGCCGCCTTCATTCCCAGACCAGATGGTACAGCTCTCGGCCCTTCAAAGTCATCGACAGCAAAGACAGGCTCAGTGTGACCCCTCAGCTCTCCTTAACCAGGGGGAGAAAGTGGGCTGAGGGTTTCCTGCAACAGATCTGGAAGTTCTGAAGAGAACAGGGTACCGGCTCCACCTCTAACTTGCTGTGTGACTGTGAGCAAGTCACTGTGCCTCTCTGGGCCTTCTCTTCTGAAAAAATGGGGGGTTGAAAGTATCACCTCCTGAGGCCCTCATGAGCTCCATCTATTCCTTCATCCATTCACTCAAGAAACATCCTGTGATTCTAAAGGTTAAAACCAAAAAAAAGGACCTCCAGATCACCCTTGTTAACCAGGAAGTGAAAAATCCCCAGGTTGTTCGCATTCCTAGAGCATTGCTGTTGAGGTTTTGCTATACTTTTCTTGGACTTGGTTTTGCTGAATTAGTGAAGCAGAATTGGGAAAGAGAATACAATAGCGTTCAAATTAATAAGCGTCCTGGCCCCCAACGGCTCCAGCCTTTATGTCTCAGACCCTATGCCCCTCATTTTTTTATTTTTTATTTTTTGTTTTTGCCCCGTGTTTTAATGCACACCTGTTTGGGAGTAGACTGACAGCAAGGTCAGAGAGTCACTTTTGGTGTCAGGCACGATAATAAATTCTGAACAATTCACATGGGGAGAAGCCTGGGGTCATAGGAAGTCAACCGGACAGGAGTCAAGCAACCTGGTCCCCACCCGAAATCTGCCTCCTTTGTAGTCGTGTGACCCCACTTGAAGTGTGACCCCTTCTCCTCTCCAGCCCCAGGGCCTCAGTTTTCTAGGCTGGATCAGAGGATCTTTCAGGAGCCTCAACAAGGTGAAATGACAAAATCAGCTGCCTAAAGGCTCAGCAGGTGACATTTGTGAGTGAAGCAGGACTAGTGTGTGATGATAGGGAGTGGTGGGGACTGTGGCAAAATTAATGCTGCAAGCTCAGTGTATCAGCTATAGGGGGAGTGTGCACGCAGGGTAGCCAGATACTTTTGTAATGATTGTATTTTGGGGGAGGGGCACCTCATCGTCTCAAATTATCAAGTCATTCTGATGTTTTCACCTGCTTAGGGGGCGGCCTTTAGGTTTCACTGCCTGATGAGTCTGAAAACTGTGTTAGGAAAGTTCATTTCTGTTCTGTGTCTTTATGTGATTTCATTTGCTCTGTCTCCCTCTCTGGGGGGCAATCCCTGGATGCCTTCCAGTTTCTTTGGAAGAGTGAAACCTAATCCTTTACTCTAGCTCTTGTCCCCGGATTTCCCGTTGATAAGCAGGAAGGGCAAGGCTGACTTCAAGTAAGTGGGTGGATTCCAGGTGGGTGTGGTCAGTAGAAGTTGTTCCATCTGCCCGGCGGGCCACAGGGTTTTCCCAGGTGTCTGCCGGTGATCCCCTCTCCAACCTGAGCTCATCTGGGCATCCCCAGTAAGGACACTGTGGAGAAAGGGAAAGTGAAACATTTGACGATCACTTTTTCTTTCAGTGGGGATTGTTTCTTTTGCTTTGTTCTGGGGCTGGGGGCTGTCCCAGCAGAGAGAACCGGGAAGGGAGCATATGGTAAAAAAAATGCTCACAGCTCTTTAGGGTTGTTTTCTAAGCCATAATTTGCATTTCTTGTTCATGTCTGAAATTAAAGTAGTAGAAAAAAAAAAAAAAGCTTATCATAAGCCTGATGGGGAAGTGGTGGGTTGAGGTCTCCCCTTTCTGCACATGCTTGAACTTGAAACTCTTAGCACAGCAAGGAGTTCCCAGCAGCTGGGTGAGTGGGGGGTGGGGGGGTGTGCGCGTGTGGGGGAGGGGTGGCGGGTGGAGGCTCTGAACTCATCGGCTTCATCAGCCGAATCTGATCACTGCTGCCTGCTGTGATGATGGGATTTAGGGATTCTTTCCCTAGTTTCGCTGAGGGCCTGTTTTTTTTTTTGTTTTTTGTTTTTTAGTTGAAGTATATATAGTTGATTTACAGTTAGTTTCAGGTGAACAACATAGAGATTCAATAGATTATACTCCATTTAATGTTATTATAAAATGTTGGCTACATTCCCTGTGCTGTCCTGTATATCCTTGTAGCTTATTTATTTTATGCTTAGTAGCTGGTACCTCTTGATCCCCTACCCCTATCTTGTCCCTCCCCACTTCCCTCTCCCCACTGGTAACCACTAGTTTGTTCTCTACATCTGTGAGTCTGTTTCTGTTTTGTTATATTCTTTTGTTTACTTTTTAAAATTCACACGTAAGTTGTGGTTGTATTAGTTTACCTTTCCCTACCTTGTTGTTTTTCTAACTAAGTATCTTCCTCCTCACTTTATCTTCTTCCTGCTCTCTGTCCTAAAGTCTTATTTTTTTTTTTATTTTATTTTTTGGGCACGCCATGCGGCATGTGGGATCTTAGTTCCCCGACCAGGGATCGAAACCGAGCTCCCTGCACTGCAAGTGCAGAGTCTTAACCATGGACCCCCAGGGAAGTCCCTGTCCTAAAGTCTTAGATTAGCTCAGGCCTTCATCAATGACCAGATCTCATGTGTGAGCATACGTGTGTGTGTGTGTGTGTGTGTGTTGGTGCACAGCCTCTGTGAGGGTACACGGGGGTCTGGACTTGTGTGTGTGTCTGGGTGTGTCTGTGGATGTTTGCTGAGGGATGGTTCTAGGTGTCTGTGATGTGTGTCTCTGTACCCACTGTGAGTGGCTATGTGTGTGTGTGTGTGTGTGTGTGTGTCCCTGGGTATTTGCAGGGGAAAGAGAAGTGACAGAGCTACTTGGAGCTGCGTTTCCCTCCAGGGCTCCCTGAAGGCGGCTTCAGTCCCTCAGCTTGGGAGGCCTCCAGGGACTTCAGGCCAGCCAGCCCAGCGGGGGAGTGGCTGTCACCTAGCTGATCTCAGGGACTAAGGGGTGAGAATGATCGTTCTTCTGCCAGTCCCTACACGTAAGCTGCTTGGAATACTGTGTGGGTGCGGGCACCCTGGCCTCCCCGACCTTGTCAATCACTCCCCATGGTAGGGGGTGACTCCAGTTGGGAAAGACTTACTGAAACCTTCACAGCAGGACCAGGCCTGGCCTGCATTCAGCCTGGGCTGGGGGAGCATTTATAAAACTCCCCAATCTGGCCACACCCCAGACCAACTGGATCAGAATCTCCCAGGCTGCAACAAAGCCCGGGGCTGATTTCCCCACTGGGCACCTGGGGCCCATGATATTTTTAGGGACGCAGGGAAATGCTTGATTTTTAATTTTTTTTAATGAGAAGGGAAAAGCCTGAATAAAATAATAATGAATATATAATAATGAATCCAACCTGGATTATATTCCTCTTTCTATCAACACAGTCTTAAAATACACTTTTGAATATATGTTTAAGGAGGGAGGGGCCCAGGGAAGTCATCACGTGGCTCCAGGTTGCAGGCCCTGGTCTACCATTGACGTGATAGACTCAATTGTGCCTCCCTTCTTGCAATAAATGTTTATTGGCTGTGTAATGTGTAAGGAGACAGCCCCCTTGCTCTTGGGGAATTTAAATAAGAATTTCATCTCATGTTGTCTTCACCAATCCTGCCAAGAACTCTTCCAGATGGAAAAGAAAAACATCTTTGCTGTTTTACAGATAAAATAATGAAGAAAGGGCTTCCCTGGTGGCGCAGCGGTTGAGAATCTGCCTGCCAATGCAGGGGACACGGGTTCGAGCCCTGGTCTGGGAAGATCCCACATGCCGCGGAGCAACTAGGCCCGTGAGCCACAATTGCTGAGCCTGCACGTCTGGAGCCTGTGCTCCACAGCAAGAGAGGCCGCGATAGTGAGAGGCCCGCGCACCGCGATGAAGAGAGGCCCCCGCTTGCCGCAACTGGAGAAAGCCCTCGCACAGAAACGAAGACCCAGTACAGCAAAAATAAATAAATAAATAAAATTAAGACGTGTTAAAAAAAAAATATATTAAAAAAAAAAAAATAATGAAGAAGGACTTCCCTGGCGGTCCAGTGGTTAAGACTCAGCGCTTCCACTGCAGGGGGTGCCGGTTTGATCCCTGGTCTGGGAACTAAGATCCCACGTGCTGCGTGGTATGGCCAAAAAAATAAAAATTAATAAAAACAAAAATAACGGAGACACAGAATAAGTGTGAGTTACACAGGGCTACCGGGCGACCCACAGCATAGTGAGGCCTTCTGGTCCTAAAATACACCTTGGGCTTGTTAAACATAGATTTCTGGGTCTTTTGCCAGGAGATTTGGATTCAGAAGGCCTGGGAGGGGACCCAGGAATATGCATTTTTATATAAAAGCACCTAGGTGGTTCCTAAAGGCAGGTGAGTTTGAGAAATGCTGTTCCACACGGCCTGGGGCCAGATCAGCCAGAGAGAAGGAAATGAAGTCAGGCCAAGGGAGGGGCCCCGACCTCGGCACTGCTGGCACCTTGGTCCAGATCTTTTCTTGGGTGGGGGCTGTCCTGTGCATTGTAGGATGTCGAGCAGCGTCCTTGGCCCCTACTCACCAGACACCACAAGCACATGCCTCAGTCAGCACAACCAAAAATTCTCCAGACATTGCTAAATGTTCCCAGGGGACAAAATGCCCCATTGAGAACCCCTGGGCTAAGTACATGGGTTGAAGCCAACATTTCCCATGTTTGGGATTTGGGGTGTCCCTCACTATCCAAGCATGTGGTTAACATGTAAAATATGCCCATTTCCATAAACAGGAATGGAGCACGGATCCCTGCTACCACGTGAATGAACCTTGATGACATGGTGCTAAATGAAAGAAGCCAGATACAAAGGCAGTGTAGTCTATGGTTCCATTGATATGAAATGTCCAGAATAGATAACTCCATAGAGACAGAAAGCGGATTGGTGGTTGCCGGGGGTGGGGGGAGATGGGGAGTGACTGCCTAATGGGCATGGGGTCTCCTTTGGGAGTGACGAGAATGTTCCAGAACAAGATAGAGGGGGTGGTTGCACCACATTGTGAAATGTACTAAATGCCACTGAATTGTCCACTTTACAACGGTTAATTTTATGTAACATGAGTTTCACCTCAATAAAAAAAAGTACCAGTTTGTATAATTTACTGTGACAGTTGGTAAGATGGGGGTGGAGTGAATTGTGAATGCAGCATACATTGGACCTTTAAATGAGGTCATCATAACCATTAACAAGTATAATAAGAACATAACATACAATTAAATAATATTTTAAAAGCAAGAGTAGAATTTGAGGGCTGGACCTCAGTACTCTTGTCTTTGGAACTGGTACAATGCTGGGTGAGAGTTAGTATGCAGTATGAGCTTGTTGAATTTGAGAAGCAAAAAGAACTGAAAGCAGTTCCATCAAGAACCTGACTGAGCCTGTGACGTGCAACCTGCTGTATGGCCGAGGCATATCATTTCAACTTCCCGGGCTGAGTTCCTCTCTTCTCTAAAAAGAGGCAGGCTGATCCTTCCAGCTCTAAACGTCTGTGCTGGGACATGGCCAGATCAGAGAGAAGGCTCTGGAACATGCCAGAACATGCTGGAACATTCCAGGGGCTGGCTTTCTTGGGGTATTAGAGGCAAGCTCCTGGGCGAGCCAGGAAACCCATCAAGACACAGGCTTGGCATCCAAGAGTCTCAGTTAGGACCAGGCAGTGTCCAGCTTTGATAAGCAGGATCACAATAGCCAAGCAGGAAGACTAAACCACAAGAACTGGCCACCTGGGTCCCCTTCCTGCCGTCTGCCGCCAGGTGTGAGCATCTGTGTCAGCACACCTGGCTCACCATGGGGATGAAGCCATCTCTGCAGTCATTTGAAAGCCCCCGCATTCCTTTCACAGGGGGGTCATGGGGGCCGCCTCCCTCCCTGGCTGGCCCGAGAATGCCACGTTTAGAGTGACTCTTTTACCTTCACTGACCCAAGGTGAAGGGTTTCTTCCTTGGGTCATGATTAATGGAGCCCATTCCCTGGAAGCAGGAACAAATAAATGCTTGGGCATGGTTTATAGTCCTCACATGAGCTCACTTATTACCTTGCAGCGGATGTGAATGGAATGCTGGGCAGGTGTGTCTCTTTTTGGAGGAGGTGGAGGCTGGAAGCAGGTTAATATAAAGCTGAGGCCCCTGCACAGTGGCTGTTGGGTCTCTGAGTAGCAGGCGTCGGGGGAGAAGGTTCTGGGAGAAGCAGGCCTCCAAATGCAGAGACGCGCTCAGACTCCACTGTAGAATCTCCTCTGTAAACAGCCACTGAAAAAGGGCTTCTAGGTAAGAACTTATGTGGTGTTTTTTTTGGTAATAGCTTTATTGAGATATAGTTCACATACCATGCCATCCACACATTTAAAGCGTACAATTCAGTGGTGTTTTAGCATATTCACAGAATTTTACAACTATCACTACAACCCATCTTACAACATTTTCATCAACCCCCAAAAGACTCCCCATAACTTTTAGTTATCACCCACCCATCTACCCCACCTCACCACCCACCAGTCCTAAGCAACCACTAATCTATTTTGCCTCTGGAGTTGCCCATTCCGGACATTTCATATAAATGGAATCGTATAGTGTGTGGTTTTTTTTTTGCATCTGGCTTTTATTCTCTTAGCATGTTTCTGAGGTTTATCCATGTTGTAGCATGTACCGGTACTTCGTTCCTTTGGACGGTCAGATGGTCTTCCGTTGTATGGATATAGCACATCTTGTTTATCCATTCATGTGTTGATAGCTACCTTTTTCTAAGGAATTCATGGTTCTAAAATGGCTACTCATTGTAGCCGCTGGTCAAGAAAGAATTAGCTGTGCGCCCTTTGTCAGTAAAATGATCGTTAGTTTCCTTCTGTGTTCTTTTAAAATCTTTTATTATGGTAGCAAATCAAGGTTGGAACTTTGGAGGATGAAAGGGGGCTGCTATTTATGATTATACCGGGCAACGGATGTGAAACAGGGTTGTGCTGGGCAAACCTGAGGTACAGATGCTCTCATTCCTGGGCCAAGTGAGAATGATGAATGGTCTTGTTCAGCGGGCCCCGGGCTGAGGAGTCAGGGTCCTCGAGAAACCTAAGTGTGATTTTTTTCAGGCCTGGCCAAGTACTTTCAAAGGCTCTACCTGGCAGCCCCCGACCCCTGCCCGGGAAAGGGGGGAAGGCAGCTGCCCTCCCTGGCGTGTTTGGTGACAGCCAGTGAATTGCAGCCTCTGAGGGGAGTTGCAGACCAGGGCCCAGCCCCCCAACGCTGCTCCGCATACCTGCATTCCTAGGTCTTTTTATCTGAGGCCTCCGGCGGTGGTCTCCTTCAGGTGTCCCTGCTGAGGCCCCCCTGTGCTAGGTGGGGAGGAGGGGAACCGTGAAGATGCCTTCCACACCTCCTCCCACCCCCTCCGGCTCAGGGTCCATAAAACTGCCATAGACATTTTTGGGGTGCTCCCTCAATAAGTGAGAAAAACCGCACGTCTGGGCTGATCTCCCCGATCCTCCACGGGTGCCAGTTAGTTCCCTGGAGGAAAGTGGAACAAAGGGAGTCAGCACTTTCCCCACTGTAGGAAGTGACGCAAAGTGTAACTCCTTTTATTTTGGGCTCGTTGCATGAATCGGCTGCTCTGACACCAGGCAGCTTCGCCCGCTCTCTGCAAGCTGAAGCTGCGCGCTCCCGACATCAGCTGGAAGGGTTGCTGGATCTTTGATTGTGCAATGCTGTCTGGGGGTGGGGTGGGATGGAGCTGGTGTATTGAATTTAGAATATGCAGATTGTGACTGCCTGAAATTGGCACAAGCCACCCACTTGGATCGTCAGGTAGCTCCCACTTTAGGGAAGTGAAAACCCCAGGGTCGTTTTGATTAAAGGGACAGTTTCAATACTTTCACACCAAGGAAGTAAAGTCACAAATGTGTTATTGACAGAAACAGCGGGGGAGGTGATATTGCAGTCAGCTGAGGGGAGGGCAGTCTTCCATCCCAGGTCACAGGGGTCAGGAGGTAGACAGGGAGCACCTCTGACTTACGACCTGTGGTTGGGGCAGAAGCCACTCACTTTTCTCAGGCTCAACTCTAAGTGGTTATTTTTCAAAGCATCCTGGGAAAAGCAAAGCAGGAGCTTGGCGGGGTTGGCGGGGGTAGGGGAGGGGAATCCTAAACTCAGATCCTACAAGGCTGGACTCCTGGTGTAAGCAGGGTTGTCATACTGTAAAAAGTTTGGTGTGGACAAAAAAAATGTTGCCTGCTATTTCATTAAACAAAGAATGTTGCCCGCTGCCAAGCTATCAGCCACTGTAGCTGCCCCCGAGGGGAATTCAGGATGGAGAAAATCAGCTCCACACACGACAGGTCAATAAATCGAGAGATGAGTTTTGGGGGGCAAGGAACAGCGACTTTATTCGGAAAGCCAGCAGACCAAGAAGATGGTGAACTAGTGTCCCCAAAAGCCATTTGCCCTGAGTTAGAATTCAGGCTTCTTTTATACTAAGAAAGGAGAGGGTCAAGTTCTGGTTCTGTTCAGGTTCCGGAGGGGACTTGTTAATTTCTTTCTTCCTGCAGCCATTCACAGGTGGGCCTGGTCAGGAGCTTTCATGTGAGATAAACAAAGGTGTTTTAGTTTAAGGCTCATTACAAGGGAGCAGGGTTCCCAGAGATGGGCCATTGTAATTTAAGCTTATAGGCAACATCCCTTTCAAGATTAACTTGTAGCAAAAGTAATAGAATACAAAGGTTAAAGTAAAAGAAACAGATCCAGTATGGGGTCAGATTTTTTCTTCCCTGTTACAACACTGGCCCTAGATAAGATGCATATCAAAGGAATAATTTCAATGAGCCCAGACTCTTGCATCTTCCCATGCATAGAAAAGCACTAAAATCATTAACTTGAGATGTCTGCTTTTGGTGATTAGCAATAGTCTTTTGATATTCGATTACATGTTTGCTTCAGCAAAACTCCTATATATCCTGGCTCTTCCCTTACCTCTTTGGAATAGTTCCTCAGAGCTATCTGTCCTGGGCTACAGCCCTCAGTAAGGTCCCCACAATAAAACATAAAACATAACTGGCAACTTTTAGTTTGCGCATTTTTTTTCAGTCGACATTAGGCAACAACTCAAAACAGCTGTTTTCTCATCACAATTGACCCTGTGATGAGGAATATTAGAGGGAGGGGTGGGCTTCGCCCTTGACAAGATATACTGTCTGTTTTCAAGTGTTTCATATCCATGGCCTCTATGGGCCTCCCCACTTTCACCTGCAAAACATCCAAACCCCTTTTCACTTTTCTTTTCCCTGATAGCACTGTGTCCTCATCCTTCACGAGCTGCCAATATTACATCCAGACGTCTTGGCCCTTTCATTTATAAACAATTTATTTTTTTTTATTTTATTTTGTTTTTTAAATTTTATTTCTTTCTTTTTTGGCTGTGTTTGGTCTTCATTGCTGCACGTGGGCTTTCCCTAGTTGTGACGAGCGGGGGCTACCCTTCATTGTGGTGTGTGGGCTTCTCATTGTGGTGGCTTCTCAGCGTGGAGCACGGACTCTAGGCCTGCGGGCTTCAGTAGTTGTGGCACGTGGGCTCAGTAGTTGTGGCTCACGGCCTCTAGATTGCAGGCTCAGTAGTTGTGGTGCATGGGCTTAGTTGCTCCATGGCATGTGGGATCTTTCCTGGACCAGGGCTCAAACCCGTGTCTCCTGCATTGGCAGGCGGATTCTTAACCACTGCACCACCAGGGAAGTCCAACTATCTATCTATCTATTTATCTATTTATTTATAAATTTATTTAAAATTTTATTTAAAAATTTATTTATTTATTTTTGGTTGCATTGGGTCTTTGCTATGCACAGGCTTTCTCTAGTTGCAGCGAGCAGGGGCTACTCTTCATCGTGGTGCGTGGGCTTCTCATTGCAGTGGCTTCTCTTGTTGCGGAGCACAGGCTCTAGGTGCGTGGGCTTCAGTAGTTGTGGCACGTGGGCTCAGTAGTTGTGGCTCACGGGCTCTAGAGCACAGTCTCAGTAGCTGTGGCACACAGGTTTAGTTGCTCCGCGGCATGTGGGATCTTCCCAGACCAGGGCTCGAACCCGTGTCCCCTGCATTGGCAGGCGGATTCTTAACCACTGCGCCACCAGGGAAGTCCCAACAATTTATTTTTGAATAAACATCATATGCCCCAGAGCAAAATTCAAATGGTACTGAGGCAGGAGATAGATGGACTCCAGGCTAGGCATTTATAATTGGCCTCCTTACATTTCATAGGGCAGGAAAAGTGGGCTTCAGGCAGGACACTTACAACTAGCCTCCTGTTTGCATTTCCTGAGACAGGAGATAGGTGGGCTCCAGGTTAGGCATTTACCATCAGCCTCCTGTTTGCTCTCCAAAATGGAAGTAACCACTGAAACAGGGGTAAACAGCCAGGCTTTGTCTCTTGTGGATGCCCTAATATAACAGTCATTGCAGGAACAGGGGCAAAACCCTGTTTGAGTAAAAGATCAAGTGATCACATATCCTCCCCAACACCTTGGGGTAAGGGAGACACCACACATGTGCAGGAAAGCTCTTTGGGGGTCAAAAGTCAGGGGACAACACCGGGCCATAATGAGTCTTGCTTCTTCCAGACGCCTTTGTGTCAGTTCCATCTTGGCTGAGAGGTGTGTGTGCATCTAGGGGGAGGGTCCTGAAACAAATTAGCCAGGGGGGACAGAACAAGATGATTGGCCAGAAGGAAGACAAAGACCCGGAAGAACTGCCGGACATAAATGACTTGACCGCCTCCTTACTGCGCTCTCCCTCATTAGGGAGGATGCCCACGCCCTTTCTCTCCAGGTGTGCATCTCTGCCTTGCTTCTACCTTAACTAAACAAACTTGTTTCTCTGTGTGCTCTCCCACTAGTTGTTGTGCTATGTCTCTAATAATAAACTTTGTACCTGTTTTTTACAGTTTTTGCCTCCATGAGAAATGAATTTTTCACTGGGGGCAAGAGCCAGGGAAGAATAGCTTCTAGCCTCTAGCCCTTGCTGGCCTGGTGGCTACGATTCCTGGTTTTCATCCAGGCTACCCAGGTTCAATTCCTGGGCAGGGAACTAAGATCTCGCTTAGCAACACGGCTCACTTCTCCCTCTCTGAGATCAGTACAGTGAAGATGGACTCCCTCACACCTCTGGCCCCCTCATCCAGTTTTTTACCCCAGACAAAACCGCTGTTACCAG